>NC_142872.1:90132500-90757500 GCF_051225735.1 Oryctolagus cuniculus | reverse complement strand
GAATAAATGTCTTTAAGGAATTTCCAGGTCAAACGTACATACTTGTAAATAACAATTTCCATTTTTCTTGGAAAACTAATTAGAGAACCATGGATGGGAAAGTCACCAGCAAGTTGCATGCTGATTATATCTGGGAAGTTCATCCCTCACAATGTCCTGTGTACAACTGGAAGATTGTCAATAGAATGGAGGGAGTCAGTACAAAACAGTTGTATTCATTTGCCTGAGGAGCTATCATTCTTCATTGCTCCAAGAAAAAGAACTTGGGTTGTAGTTAGATGGAAGTAGCATTTGTCTGGATTAAAGGAATAGCTTTTTAAACTTTTGTAGTATTCTGAAAATGGCATCATTGACTATGAGGAAGTAAGTTAGTTGCCATTGTATTTTTTGAAATTTTATTCTTACAGAAATTATGGAGAATATTTCTGTATTTGGTGTGGGATAGGGCCAGAATACTACTAAAGTTCTGTTCAAATTAGTGTTCAACAGAACACTAGCAATATTTTATAAAAATTTTGTATCTATTTATCTTGGAATAGGTATATACGGGGTTAGCACTTATTTTTTCTTAAATATTATATTTTCTATTTTATTTTCTCTTTTATCTACACAAATGGCCTTTAGTATTGATAAAATGCTATCTTTCTATTACCCATTTAATATGATTATTTTTCTTTCCTAAATTCTTTTGCTATTTTGAAGACAATAATCCAAAATGCACAGCCTTTTTATTAAGAACTTTTTCAAAAATCCTTTCTATGCATGGATTTCAAAAATAATGTACCCAAATAAATCTATCTCTTAATTCCTTTTATGGATGTTTTGAAGCACTTTATCAGACTTTAACTCTCTTAAAAAAATGACTCCCTAAACTCATTGCTTTCCTCTGCTCCTCTCCTCTCCTGGGAAAGAAGATGCCCTCTAACCCGTCCTCTCAAGAGGATGCCATGATGGAATTGATAATGTCTGTCTCTATCTTAGTTTCCACTCAGTAGTCAAATTTGGAAAAGTCTGTTAGAGTATTTAATTTCTAAGAGTCTTTTATCTTTCAAGCTCCTATTTTTCTCCTCCTTGGACTTTGCAGGTAAGGAACTCCACAGGAATAGAGCCATGAGGCAAAATATTCTTTCTATTGCTTGGGTCTCTCATGCTCCTGGCCTCAGGCACATTCCCTACCCCGACTACATAACTGTTTTAGGTATTATGAGTAATCCAGAAATGAAGTAAAATATATGGGAGGATGTATAATTGATATATACAAATACTACATCATTTTATACAAAGAACTTGGGCATTCTCAGATTTCCCCTAATCTTAAAATCACTATAAATATGTTATATCTTAACTCAACCCAGAATTAATTTTATTACCTCACATTGTTACCTATTTTAAAATTTGTTGTAGGGATGTACATTTATCCTAGTAATTAAGATACAAGTTAAGCTGCCTGAATCCCATTCATTCTTGCCTGAGTTCTAGATCTGGCTGTGGCTTCTAACTTTAACTTCCTTCAATGCAGATTCTAGGATGGCTCAAGTAATAGGGCCCCTGACACCCATGTGGGAGACCTAGATTGAATTTCCAGTTCCTGACTCCTGTACAGTCAGCCTAGCCATTGTAAGTATTTGAGGAGGTAAACCAGCAGATGGTAGATCTCTGTCTCTCAAATAAATAAACATTTAAAACATTGCATAAAATTATGTTATAATTATAAATCATATTGTATTTCACTGTCATTCCTTTGGCCACAACTGTTTCAAAAGCAATGACCTTAATGAGAGTTTGTTTAGTGAATGATTGAATAGTGTTAATCTAGCTATGTATGAAGTGGGTGTAGAAAACACTGTAGGTTGGCAGGCAATGGAACTTTGCTGTAGACCTTGTACAGTCAGTCACTAGCCATAGTCCTCAGAAATTTCCCTAACTTTTCAGTTGTCTCTCTTTTATCATAACCGAGCAGGAGAAGCTATTCTTTTCTAGATCAATTCTGTGGCATATTGTTCTTGGTGACATTTAAAGTCATCTCCCAAACACCTATGATAAATTGTTCTTCTAAAAAGAGAAAGGATGGAGATAAGCAGGCAGGACTGAGAAGTTTTGCTGAAAGATCCGAGGCTGTGTGAATCTCCCAGTCCCCTTCCTGCTTCTATAATTTAACAGATGGTTTTTCCTTATCACTATATTTCCCTTTCCTAATTGCTTAGGCAAACATAAAATGATCTTTGTTATCCTTCTTTGAGTACCTGTCAGGGGAAAGTGGCTCAGAGGAATGTTGGGTGGCTAGCAAGAAAAAGGATAGAAATATGGCCACCTCTCAGACATTGGTTTCTAAGCCTTTAATTCACCATAGAGATTTTTGCTACCTGGATAGGAGCTATTTTTTTTTTAAATCTCCTTTTGTAATTGCACCTTCTTACAAGCATGATGGATGGTCAGGGTGACAGGTAACATCTGCCCCTGACGGCATGATATGTTGTCCTGCAGAGAGGCAGTGTGGCCCAGTGCACCCCTCAGATGGGGCGAGTCAGGGAGCATCGGTTCTAACCCCAGCTCTGTCCTTCAAACTTGTGGAGTGACCTTATGGAAGACATTTAATGAATCTGTAGCTCTGCTTTTCTCATCCATAAACATGGAGGAAGCAACAACTTTTCAGCCTTTGGTGGAGGACTAGCTAATAAATCACAGGAACGTGCTTGGCAGTAAAATGCCCTGCAGAAAGAGGGATGACTGACAGCATGCAAATAGACCAGGAACCGCGTTTGTCCAAGACAAGTAAATTATGCTTAAACCCACAGTTGGGGAAATAAGCATATTCTCACTAGAACATCTTTGAAATGCTGAACAAAAGTTTCATCTGCTCTTCTTGGCTTTCTGAACAAATAATTGGCTAGATGGGATGGGGCAGAGTGGGTGGTGGGCCTCAGTATAGTTCAAATTGAAGAATGTATCTCCTTATATGTTCCTTAGTAGAGTTTTAATTCTACTACAGAAGAAGAGAGTCTCAATGGGGACACCAGTTCCAAAAAGTCAGTCTTGACCCAGAGGGCAGATAGTTTGGGAAGAAATATGAGAAAGTTTGAAGAAAAAAAGTTATCCAGGCATAGTGACATGGTTAATGTAATGATCATCATCATGCTGGGATGATGAGACTTTAACTAGTTTGTAGAAAATTGAACTAAAAGATTATATGTAAAATATTTTAAAATTTATGCATAGTTTTTAAAACAAATTTTTAAATTTATTTATTTGACAGGTAGCGTTATAGACAGTGAGAGACTCCCCAAATGGCCACTACAGCTGGCACTGCACCGATACGAAGTCACGAGCCAGGTGCTTCTTCCTGGTCTCCCATGTGGGAGCAGGGGCCCAAGCACTTGGGCCATCCTCCACTGCCCTCCTGGGCAACAGCAGAGAGCTGGACTGGAAGAAGAGCAACCGGGACCAGAACCAGGCGCCAATATGGGATGCCGGCACCACAAGCGGAAGATTAACCAAGTGAGCCACGGTGCCGGCCCCAATGCATAGTTTTTTTTTATAATATGTTTTTTTCCATTAAACTTTTGATGAACCCTCATGAATGAATGTCAAAATGTTTTGCAATAAAATAAACTTATCTTTTAATTCCATTTTTCCATAAGTGTTCCAATCAGACTCAGTAAGGACTAAATTCCTGTTATGTCTATCACTTAGCTGTAAAAAATTTAGAGTGTGTTAGACTGAAAATACTGATATCCCAATAGTTTCTCTTATTTATTCTTTCTAAATCTAGTTTGTGGTCCTCTTTTAAACTTTAATTTTTAAATTTCTCTCTACCCTGGTGCTACTTTTCTTCCTCTTCTTCCTACTCCCTGATATAAATCCCATCCATCCTTCAACTTTGAGGACTGGAATCCAAAGAGTCCACATCTGGCCTCAGGTTATCTTGCTAATCTTGACTGCAGGTGGCCCATACAGCACCTTTGTGCATATATCAAAGGGCTTTCCACCCCCAATAGCAGGGAATGCATGACTATAAGCTCCACCTGCTCTCCTCCAGCCCCCTTCCTTGCTTGCTCCCCTCTGTTCCCATTTTCAGTGAACAACATGCTCAGTCCTGTATGAGGACCTGTGTGCACTATTTTTATTCTCTCTGATTCTGTCAATGTATGATTGACCAGGAGCAGATACTAAAGACTATTTCTTTGCAAACCCAGTTTCCCTTGATGCCTGGGTCACCACTGACAGGGCTCGATGGACTCGTTGAAGAGCTTGAAGCTTCAGTGTTAATCTCATATTCATGCCATCATTCCCATCAGCCCATGTCTTGCATCAGCACTGACCTTTCTGATTCTCATGATTGAACTGTGGTTTCATTTTCATTTTGTTATCCCCCAAATAGTTTTGCTGGTTACAGATAAAATGCCTGCTTTGGTACAAAGGATTCCAAAGTAAAGAAAGATATGGGGCTGGTGCTCCGGTGCTCTGGCGCAGTGGGTTAAAGCCCTGGTTTGAAGAGCCGGCATGTCATATGGGTGCCGGTTCGAGTCCCGGCTGCTCCACTTCTGATCCAGCTCTCTGATATGGCCTGGAAAAGCAGGAGAAGATGGCCCAAGTCCTTGGGCCCCTATACCCATATGTGAGACCCGGAGGAAGCTCCTGGCTCCTGGCTTTGGATTGGCGCAGCTACGGCCATTGTGGCCAACTGGGGAATGAGCCAGCAGATGGAAGATCTCTCTCTGACTCTGCCTCTCTCTGTAACTCTGTCTTTCAAATAAATAAAATAAATCTTTTTAAAAAATAAGAAAGGTATAAAATAGAAAATGTAAAATATGCAGAGTTCAATTAGTGTTAGTATATTCCAGTATTAGCCCATTTTATGTGACTTTCTTATCTCTTCTTTGTATTATATACATATGTACACACACTTGCACAGACACACACCATTTATCAAAGTGGGTATTTTAATACTCATTTTTCCATTTAGCATATTTTAGGTCAATAATAAATGGTACTTTCATGCATCTGACCCAATATGACTGTAAAAGGAGATTTAGAATAGGTGCATGATGTTCTTTTATATGAGGATACTTCAAAAAGTTCATGGAAATGGGAATAAGAATTTAGTTTTGGTGCAAGAAAATGAAATGTGTTCAGCTAGAGGCCTTCAAATAGTTCATAAAATGCATATGAAAAACTTACACATGAATTTCATTTTTTTGCACTGAAATAAACATGTTTTATTCTACTTCCCATTAATATTTTGGAGCAGCTTTGCATAGATATGCTAAAATTGGTTAAATCAGGTCCTTAATGTTGGGAATTAACATTGTTTCCAATTTTTTACTCTCATAGATGAAGCAAAATAAAGCAAGTATATCTCCAATCTAGCACCACTCTTGATTTCCATTGCAACCCATTGGCCCAAGTGACCACTGTTTTGTTGCATTAATGTAGGTCAGCATGGTGACTAAGCATATGCTAGAGTCTGTTTTTGGTTTTTGAAGATTGTTTGTTTGAAAGATAGAAGGACTTAGAGAGGGAGAGATAGAGAGATAGAAAGAGCTTCTAGGGGCTGGTGCCGTGGCTCACTTGGTTAATCCTCCACTTGCGGCACCGGCATCCCATATGAGTGCCGGGTTCAGTCCCGGCTGCTCCTCTTCTAGTCCAGCTCTCTGCTGTGGCCTGGGATAGCAGTAGAGGATGGCCCAAGTGCTTGGGCCCCTGCACCCGCGTAGGAGACCAGGAAGAAGCACCTGGCTCGTGGCTTTGGATCGGTGCAGTGCCAGCTGTAGTGGCCATTTGGGGAGTGAACCAACGGAAGGAGGACTTTTCTCTCTGTCTCTCTCTCTCACTGTCTATAACTCTACATGTCAAATAAATTAAAAAAAAAAGAGCTTCTATGCACTTGTTCGCTCCCCAAATGATTTTAACAGTCAGAGCTGGGCCAGGCCGGAGCCAGGAGCCAGGAATTCCATGTGAGTCTCCCACTTGGATGGTGGGGTCTCAAGTACTTGGATCCCCATATGCTGCCTTCTCAGGCACACTGGCAAGAAGCTGTATCAGAAGCAGAATTACTGGAATCGAGAGTCTGTCTTTTACGAAGTTAACATAGAAGAATTTACTTGGTTTTCCTTTGCTCAGTTTTTTCATTTACAATATGAAGCAGCCGGCGCTGCAGCTCAATAAGCTAATCCTCCACCTGCGGTGCCGGCAAACTAGAACCCTGGGTTCTAGTCCCGGTTGGGGCGCTGGATTCTGTCCTGGTTGCTCCTCTTCCAGTCCAGCTTTCTGCTGTGGCCTGGGAGTGCAGTGGAGAATGGCTCAAGTGCTTGGCCCTGCACCCCATGGGAGACCAGGATAAGTACCTGGCTCCTGCCTTCGGATCAGCGTGGTGCGCTGGCCGCAGCAGCCACTGGGGGGTGAACCAACGGAACCTCTGCCTCTCTCTCTCACTATCCCCTCTGCCTGTCAAAAAAAAAAAAAAAAAAAAAAACATATGGAGCAATCACTTGTACTCTACTTAAAGGGATGTTATGTTAAGAGAAATAGTGTACTGGACTTAAGCACTTGAGATATTGACATACTTGTAAAAATTGCCAATAGATATTACTTTTTCAACAATTTACTCATCATTTTTGCCTATTGTATTCCATTCTCCATGTGGTAACTAATGTTCCATCAATATACTTATCCAACAAGACTTATAAAAAGAGCTATATGTTGCTTAATGTTGGGAACACATTATGAGAACTGCAATGTGAGGTGATATCATTGTGTGAGCATCATAGAATGTGCTTATACAAACCTAGATGGCATGGACCAATGTGATCTCTTAATGTAATCAAAAGACACAAGTATGAGATGTATGAGGCTTCTACTGGCATAACATAGCATATGGTTTCACAATCAACTTAACTATTTTTTCATCATTTCGCTTTAGTTGCAAAGGATAGAGACAGTGGGGGGAGCATTTTTCCATCTGATGATTTATTCCCCAAATACTCACAACAGCTATGGCTGGGCCAGGCTGAAGCCAGGGGTCCGTGTCTCTGGATCTCTCATGTGTACGGCAGGGATCCAAGTAGTTGAGCCATTATCTGCTACCTCCAAGGATATGCATTAGCAAGAAGCTAGAATCAGAAGCAAAGCCAGGACTTGAACCTAGATACTCAGATATGGTATGAAGGGATACCAAGCATCTTAACCGCTATGCCAAAGGCATATTCCCAATTTTTGCTTTTTATAAGTAAAATGAGTACCATCTAATCTAATCTTAAAAATATAGTATACTAAATAAAAAATTAGTAACATTTATTATTATTATCAAGTATTATGCACTATATAATTGTATGTGCTATGCTTTTTTATGACTTGCAGCAGGGCAGATTTGATTAAAACAACATTACCATGAACATGGGATTGAAGGGCTACATTGTGATATTATGATAAAAATAGCACTAGGCAACAGAAAGCTTTCAGTTCCTTTATAGCCTTATGGCCACTGATGTATATGTGGCTCATCATTGACTGAAACATCATTGCATGGCCCATAACTGAGTGTGCATGAACACTGAATGTGTGCAGAGTAGCTTCTACCTAGACTTAAAAGGTGCTAGTAGTTGAGAGGGAAGATGTTTCTTTCCACAGGCTTTCATAGAAAAATATAACTTATGATTTGAACTATTCCCTGACATTGATTATTCCTGTAAAATGCAGCAGTAGAACAATGTTTTCTGTATTTTCCCAGTATTATGCCACATTTCACCATAATTTTTCGCTAAATTCACACCCCACTTCAAACAGAAGTTTCTTGATGATGTCATTAGGAGTCTACAGTGATTCATTGAGAAAGCTGTGGAAGAAAACACCCAAATTTTATTTTATAAATTCTTTAGAACAACAATTTAACATCATGTTCTCTAAAATGTGTCCTCCTTAGTGTGATTATTATTGTGAATGTGAGTTAAACTCAATAAGAATCATTTAAGACCTTAATGTTTACAAATAATGCACAGTGGAGATTATTTCTGAGATTAATGTTTAGCCAGTAATTCAAATAATGAAGTCTTGCTGTGTTTCAAGAAAATCGACAGCCAAGCAAATAGCTTATAATATATGGAGGTGGCTCAATATGTATATTGTATGAAGATGAACATTCTCTTACCCAGTCAAGAAGGCCATTGGCAGAGTATTTTTGTGTTTATAAAAGTGTGTTCTTTTTCAGAAGCATTTATGTGGGACAGCAGAATCTGCGAGTCAATGTCAATGGAATTATAAAATGTATTAGAAATGATAAGCCAGTGAAATTAGTCAAACTAATGGGTATGTAGAATTGCTAATTACTCCTGAGTGCTGGGCTGAAATGCATGCTTTTAACAAGCCCTCTTTCATCAGGAGTGATTTTGTCTAACTTTCAGCAGCTTCTTTTCAATAACTACTTAGTGTTTTTCAGAGCTATGCAATCATTCTTTGGGTTTTGAAGAGTTGACAATTTTATTTTTTAATTATTTATTTATTTTTATTGTATTTGAAAGGCAAGGAGACAGAGACAAAAAGACAGGGAAATAGACCACGCACACACACACACACAGAGAGAAAGAGACATAGATCTTTCTTCTGTTATTCCATGTGTCAGATGCCAGCTACAGCAAGGACTGGACCAGGCCAAAGATAGGAGACATGAACTCAATTTATGTCTCCCTCATGGATGGCAGGGACTCAAGTACTTGGGCCATCACCTGCTGTCTCCAAGAATGTGCATTAGCCGGAAGTTGTATCAGAAGCAGAGGAACTGGGACCCCAGTACAGATACTCTGATGTGATACACAGGCATCTCAAGTGGCAACTTAACTGCTGCATGAAACACCAGCACTGGAAGTTTCCATGCAGTCAAGAGTAGATAATTTTAGAGTATGTGGTGATAAGTTTTCGATGAATTAAGCCAATTCTTTCGTTTTAAAAGTGGAAAACCAGCAACAGAGAATTTGAAGATCTACTCGAAAGTTCTATCCACATTTGTGACTTTGTGTGAATTGCAAAATAAGATAGCTCTCTGGAACAGTGGTTGTGGCACAGCAGGTTAAGTTGTCTTTTGGGATGCCTATATCCCATAGCAAAGTGCTACTTGGAGTCCCAGCTCCTCTGCTTCTAATATGCTTCCTTTTAATGCATCCTTGGAGGCAACAAATGATGGTTCAGTTGATTGGGACCCTGTCAACCACTTGGAAGACCTGGAGGGAGTTCCAGGACCCCTGGCATTGGCTTGGCTTAGCCCTGACTATTATGGGAATTTGGCAAGCAAACCAGTGAATGGAAGATCTCTCTCTCTCTCTCCCTCACTCCCTCTCTCTAAATACACACATACATCCATCTGCCTTCAAATAGATGAAAAATAAAACAAACATTTAAAAAATTTAAAAAAATCAGCTCCCCCAATTTAGGTACAGTGCATAAGATCTGAATTTTGGGGATAAAATTTTCCCAAAAACTAAAAAAAGTGGTAAAATGGTTATTAGTATAAGCTGTTTAGACTAGTTCCAGGCCCATGAAATTATGTTTTCCAAATCGGCAGTAGCCTCTGTTCAAACCACTCGAATAGAGATTATATCCTTGACTTACCTTGGCAAGAAATAGAAAGAAAAATGGAGGGAAGGTCTGTAACATGTAGCAGGACATAAATACACAAACTTATTTTTATTAGAAAATTCTTTTCCCCTTTCTTTGATGTATTAAATGGACTGGAAGTTTAAATCTCCTCTGGCTTTGATAGAAACAGGCAGTTTTACATAGATTTAGTAGCTTTAGATTTAAGGGTCATCAAAGCCTGTTGAGACAAAATAAGGGTCATATTGGGGAGAAGACTGAAAGAAAAGCAATTCAGTGGCACACACACAGTATCTTAGGGAAGCAGTGAGAACAAAAGGGTTTTACTCTCACCATCCAGACCTAGGAAGAAGGGCAGTATGAAACAGCGGCTGTGAGTTTGTGATTCTTGAGTGCCAAGGCCTCACTTACCAGCAGTACTATTCCTGAAGAAGCAAGTTCTGAGAAATGACTAAAATCTTCAAGGTACAGCGTCTTGGAGAGTCTTTGTGACCCAAGAGTGACCGTGAAGAGAGTAGGCTTGTCAATATTTCAGCTAAGTCCTTGCTGTTTGCCCCAGGGGCTTTTCTAGTGCTCCTGTATCTCAGGTTGGGTGAGGAGTTCAGCCTAAGGGCACCCAGATTCTCACTGAGTGACTCTGTGTGACCTACCCTGTACAGGTCTTCTCTCAACACCAGAGTACTAAGCCCAAGGAAAGGTGGGTGGGTCTCTGGACACTTTATTTGTCGACATGGGATCTGAAGAGTGGGGAAGACCTTTCCATTGCATTTGGAGAGGCTGAGCTCAACTAGCTCAGCCCTCCTAAGTCTAAAGAGTGGTTAATGGTATCCCATTAAAAGCATGGAGACTCCACCCATGGCAGTGTACCCAAAAGTCTACCATTGCACAACTGACAGGTCCACCTCTGTGGCTTCCATAATGGCTGCTTTTGGTGAGATCCGTCATGAGATTTCCCAACATGATATTTCTTTTCTTGGGGGGAATGATATATTTTATTTATTTATTTATTTATTTTCCTTTTTCCCAAGGAAAACTTTTATTTAAGGAATGCAAACTTCATGTATTTTTTTTGACAGGCATAGTGGACAGTGAGAGAGAGAGAGACAAAGAGAAAGGTCTTCCTTTGCCATTGGTTCACTCTCCAATGGCCACCACAGCCAGTGCGCTACGGCTAGTGTACCACGCTGATCCGAAGGCAGGAGCCAGGTGCTTCTCCTGGTCTCCCGTGGGGTGCAGGGCCCAAGCACTTGGGCCATCCTCCACTGCACTCCTGGGCCACAGCAGAGAGCTGGCCTGGAAGAGGGGCAACCGGGACAGAATCCAGCGCCCCGACTAGGACTAGAACCCGGTGTGCCGGTGCCACAGGCGGAGGATTAGCTATTGAGCCGCGGCGCCGGCCATGCATTTCATAAGTACAATTTTAGGGACATAGTGATTCTTCCCATTATACCTGCCCTCCCACCCACACTCCTACCCTCCTCCTCTGCTCTCTCTCATTCCCAGTCCCATTATCCACTAAGTTCCGTTTTTGATTAACTTTATACACAGAAGACCAACACTATACTAAGCAGAGTTCAACAATTTGCATGAAAAAAAGAAAAAGTGTTCCTCAACAATTGAGACAAGAGCTGTTCAAAGTCATTGCATCTTGAAGTTAATTTCACTTTTTTAAGAAACTTAATTAACTAGGAAGAAGCACCCAAGAATGATACATCTTTTGCCAGCACTTAGATATAATTATAATACAATTCTTTGAGGACAGAGGTCTTGCATGGGGAGTTAGTACACAGTGACTCCTTTTGTTCATTTAACAATTAACACTCTTATGTAGGACATCAGTGATCACCCAGGGCTCTTGACATGAGCTGTCTAGGCTATGGAAGCATTTTGGACCCACAAACTTTGTCAGTATTTAGATAAGGCCATAAGCAAAGTGGAAGTTCTCTCCTCCCTTCAGAGAAAAGTACATCCTTCTTTGATGACCACTTTTTTTTTTTCACTGGGGTCTCACCCACCGAGGTCCTTCATGTAGGACATTTTTTTACCATAGTCCAACATGATATTTCTTTTACCTGCAGCGGGAATCTGGATGGTGAGTTATAAAGACCCTGCAGAATCACTAGGCTGAGCTTCCCCTGGCTGTATTGAATAACCAAAATGGTAAACCTAGGTCAATGGATTTCTCTGAGTAGTAAGAGATAAAATCACACTGTTACAACATGTAAGAATTTGAAATATTCTCTGTATTCCACAGGGCAATACATGCTGTCTCCTTGAAAAGACAGCACATCAAAATGAAGTGGAGGAGTGGTTATAAATTTTAAATGACCCAGGAGCTATAGCAAGCAAATGCAATGGGTAAGCCTTATTCTGATACTGATATAAATGAACCAATGGGACAGAGACAACTATAGAACAATTTGAGGAACTTGGCTATAGTTTGGTATTAGATTTTATTACGGAATTACAGGTAATTCTGTTAATTATAACAAAATCATATTTATATAAGAAAATGTCTTTATTTTCTATAAATACCTATGAAAATACTTAATGGAGCATTGTGGAACAGAAAATTTAATCTACTGTTTGGGATGCCTGCTTCCGATATCAGTGCGCCAATTTGATTCCCAGCTACTTCTAGCTCCTTGCTAATCTGCATGGGAAGCAGCAGACAATGTTTCAAATACTTGTCACCCTCAAGGAAGATCTAGATGGAGCTCTTGTCTCCTAGCTTCTGCCTGGCCCAGTCTTGGTTGTTATAGCCATTTGGGGAGTGAACCAAATAAATACATAAATCTTTAAGAAAAAGTTTGTCTTAAACTGCCTTACCAAATACAAAGATGCAAACATGGAAAAATGTTGTATTCACTTTCATTTTTACTTTTGATTTTTTTTACTTTTCAAACTACAAGCTTAACAAATGCACTGAAACTCATTCTCAATGTGCGTTAATTAATATAAAAACCCAGAGATGCACTTGATTTTTACTTATTTATTAATTTGAAAGACAGAATGACATGGAGAGAGGGAGATACCCAAAGGGAGGGAAATAGAGATGCAGACAGAGAGATCTCCCTTTGTTTATTTTTTTTAAGATTCATTAATTTATTTGAAAGTTAAAGTTACAGAAAGAGGAAAGAGAGAGATCTTTCATCTGCTGGTTCATTCCCCAGATGGCCAGGGGTGGACCAGGCCAAAGCCAGGAGCCAGGAGCTTCTTCCAGGTCTCCACATGAGTAGCAGGAGCCCAAACACTTGGGCCATTTTCTGCTGCTTTTCCCAGGCCAATAATAAGGATCTGGATTGCAAGTGGCACAGCCGAGGCACAAACTGGCACTCACATAGGATACTAGCATTGCAGGTGGCAGCTTTACCCCCTACACTGCAATGTTGGCCCTATGACACACACACACACACACGCACACACACACACACAGAAAGAGAGAGAGAGAGAATCTCTTATCTGCTGTGCTGGTTCACTCCTCAAATTTCTGCAACAGCTGAGGCTGGGCCAGTTTGAAGCAAAGAGGCGGAATACAATCCAGATCTCCCATGTGGGTGGCAAAGACAAAATTACTTGAAATTTCATCTGCTGCCTCGCAGGGTCCACAATGACAAAAAGCTGAAATTGGGACCCAGAGCCTCTAGGAATTTAACCTAAGCAATTCTGATATAGGACACAGGTGTCTTAACCAGCATCTTTCTTGCTGTACCAAATGCCCACCTCAATGCCATGGGTTTCTGTGGTCTTCCAGCTAAATGATTTAATTTGTACATAGAAATGTTATTTGATTTGATCTATTTCAGTGCTACCAGCATATATCCAAACATCTACTAAGCATTATTCATCTGTTTATTCATACAACCCACAGAATGTAGTGCCAGCTATGGTCTTGGATGGAATGCTCCTTTTTTCACTGCTTCTTGTTCTGGAGCTCAGTGATTTTCCTCCCCCTCTGCTGCCATAATCATTTCCTCCTAGATTTCCCTCTATTCAAACAAGTACAGCATGCAGTTTACTCTCCTGATATGTTCCTCTTGCATGGGAAAGAAGACATGACAGCATAAATATGTTAATGAGCTTCAGAGGTAGATCTGAATTCAGCTTCTTGCTCTGCCAATTACTTGCTGTATGATCCTTGGGTTTATGTCATATCCTCTCAGACTCATAGGTAAAACACAGGCAGCACATGCTTAATGATTAGTGTAGGGGATGCTGCCTGCACTCTACTCACGTCCTGTTGATATCTATGCTCGTGTACATGCCAATAGCTTCTCACTACAAGTGTCCCATCGTCTGTGACCATGGCTTCAGACACTCTTTGGACACAGGGCAGGCCAGAAGAACCACAGGCTGAAGAGTTAATGCCTTCAAGGTAACATTCAGCCATAATGGATAGGAGCTGGAAAAGAAACAGACAACTTCCTTGACACTTGGATTGGAGGATGCTGCCATGTATTCCATACTATCTTGCAGTGATCCCTGTGGTATCAAGTCCCAGTTCCACGAGAATAATCAACTTAATTAACACACCTTGGTTTGGCTCTCTTTCTTTCTTGGTCCACTTTCTACTTACATGAGGTCCTTCCTGTGATCACCTACAAAAGTAATTGCATGTGCCAAAATCTTCATCTTCGGTCTCCTTCTGGGGAACCTACATAAGATATCTGCTATATAGCAGTAACTTCATAAATGGTAATCATTACTGCTGCTGAGGCAAAGCACATCAACTTTTTTTCTCATTTTTAAATTTTTATTTAATGAATGCATTTTTACATAGATACAACTTTAGGATTATAGTGGTTCTTTCCCCCATGCCCCACCCCCCACTTCCATCCCACTTCCCATTTCCTCTCCCATCTCCTTCTTCATTATGGATCATTTTTAGTATGACTTTATATACAGAGGACCAACTCTATGCTAATCATAGACCTCAACAATTTTCCCCCACACCCACACACAACCTATAGGGTACAGTTTGGGGAGAGAATTTGCAGTCAATTCTCATATTGCAATTCAATAAGAACAGAGGTCTTAACTGGGGAGCAAGTGCACAGTGACTACTGTTGTTTCTTTAACAATTAAAACTCTTTTTTGTGACGTCAGTGATCATCCGAGGCTCTTGTCATGGGCTGCCAAAGCTTTGGAAGCCTTTTGTGACCATAGACTGTCAGTATTTGGACACAACCATAAGCAAAGTGGATGTTCCCTTCTCCCTTCAGAGAAGTGTCTCCTTCTTTGATGACCCTTTCTTTCCTCAGGTCTCACAGAGACCCTCCATGTAGGATTTTTTTTTTGTCACAGAGTCTCATCTTTCCATGCCTGAAATGCTCTTGCAGGCCTTTGGCTGACCAGGAAGCCTTAAAGGTTGATTCTGAGGTCAGAGTGTTATTTACTGTGAAAGTCATTCTAGGAGTCTGCTGTGTGGACTGCTTCCCATGTTGGTCCTTCCTTCCTCTTTAATTCTATTATTTTTACTGGGTACTTGATGTTATTTATATCATTCCTTTTAAACTTAGATCAGTCTATCTGTTGCCTTTAACATTTAATACGATCATTGTAACAGTGAAGATGGTGTTTATACCACCGATTCTTATGGGTTTGGAGCCCCAGGATTAGTTCTTAGGCTGTACCCTGGAGGTAAGTCTATATGCCTGTATGCAGAACTATCCTGTTTTACAGTTTTAGACTACCTCCTCCATCTCTTATTCCCTCTCTTATGTCTAACTGGGATCTTTTCCAATTGCCTTAAAATACATATAATTAACTCTGTGTTACATAGAGAGTTCAGCAGATAGTGTGAAGTAGAGAAATGAGAGAGAAAAAAGGAAAGCAGAAGAAAACCAACAAAACAAAACAAAACAAAAAGGATATGCACAGTAAAAAGTAACAATGGTAAACTGTCTCTCAACAATCAGGTCAAGGATTCTTGAAGACATTGTTTCTAAAAGTGACAATTTCACTCCCATAGTTTTGATTTTAGCTGTTCTATTAATTCTCCCAAACCGGGAGTTCATATGGTGTTTGTCTCTTTGGGACTGGGTTTTTTCACTAAGTATGAGGTTTTCCAGCTTGTTCCATTTTGTTGCAAAGGACCGGATTTCATCCTTTTTACTGCTGTGTAGTATTCCATAGTGTATATATCCCACAATTTTTTTATCCAGTCTTTGGTTGAAGGATGTTTAGGTTGCTTCCATGTCTTAGCTACTGTGAATTGAGCTGCAATAAACATGGAGGTGCAGATAGTTCTTTTCTTGACTGATTTCATTTCCTTTGGGTAAATTCCCAGTAGTGGAATGGCTGAGTAATACAGTAGGTCTATATTCAGGTTTTTGAGGTATCTCTATACTGTTTTCCACAGTGGCTTTACCAGTTTACATTCCCACCAACAGTGGGTTAGGAGCACACCAACTTTTAATATGACTTTCTGATGATTCAGTAATAGGAAATAATGCTTCCTTTATAATAACATTGCAAGAATGATACAGGATCTGGCAAGAAACACATAAACACCTGAAAGGAACAAGTGATATGTGGATGACACTGGTTCTGAAGTAGTCAAGGGGTCAGGCAGAATCTAAGGATCTTACAGACATAACGATAATCCAGACTACAGTTAAGATCTTACAATCTTGTGAGATGGAGAGAGCATAGTGATGGGAAATCTATCAAGTAGTTGCCCCTCAGGGAACAAATGGGTGGTACCAGGCAGGAAATTTGTCCATAAATGATTGAACTCAGTTTAAGGATGCTAGGTTGTAGAATGGCGAGAATATGAGCCTTGGGATAATGACTGCTACCTATTTCCAAATATTTGCTGACTATGAAATGAACACCCATTATTTCATTTGTCTTAGAGCAATCCCTTCCCTACCTCTGGTCTTTTCTTCTGGGAAATGCTCCTTTCACCCGTGCACTCTGTGTGGGAAATTAAGTCCTCTTACAGTCTCCAATGTCCCTGAGTGAGTAAGAACCCTTTCTTGAAATTTTTCCATTTGAAACTTAGGCAAGAATGGCAGTGCCTACTTAGTAGCAGAGAAGGTAGGTAATACTGGGAAAATGTAAGCCTGGAAGCATAAAGAAGGCAGTAGGAGGAGGGGGCAGAGGTATCACAAAGAGAAGCAGAGGGGTGTGTGTGAGAGAGAGAGAGAGAGAGAGAGAGAGAGAGAGAGATTCTAGCAGAGGAGAATCTTCTGGCATTGGAGTTCCTCTTTCCAGACACTTGTGAGGTCTGTTAGTTCTGCCTTCTCTTTCTGCCAGGTCTATTCCTTCCAGTAAATTCTCCCATTTCCATAAGACTTGAACCTGGGTTCTTATCACTTGCAATAAAAGAATTGTGAATAGCATATTATTTAACTGTGGATCCCTGCCACAGTTTAAGTTCTTTAATCTACTTTGGTGGGAAATATTATAAAGGGAGGGTGCTTGGTCTAGCAGTTAGGATGCCTGCATTCTGTATTGGAGTGGCTGGATTTGAGTTCTAGCTCTGCTCCTCATTCCAGCTTCCTGCCAATGCACACTCTGTGAAGCAGCTGGTGAGAGCTCAAGTAGTTTAGTCCCTGTCACCTACATGAGAGACCTGCATTTGGCTCTCAGCTCCCAACATTTTGGTACTGAACTACAGATTGGGGTTCACTGGCTCTTTCTGTCTCTCAAGTAAAATAAATTTTTAAAAGGAAATATAAATAGGACAGAAATTATCCAGTGTTAGGGGGATGGTTAAATTATCAAACAGGGTAATATATTAAGACTGCAAAGTAGGGGTCTGGACTAGGGAGAGAGACCTGTGGGCAGGGACCAACAGAGGAGCACTGAGTACCACATTAAATTTATAGCCAGGGTATGTTGGGGGCAATGCAGCTGCCCAACAGCCCAAGCACAGAACTGATTTTCTATCATACAGGAACACCAGCTGCTGAAGCTCTTTTTGTCACAGTCAAAATAGCTTAGCTTAGCCTGCATTTTTTAGGGGTGTGTGGGTGGGGAACTTGAGCTGTGAGCAATTAAGAAAGCAAGAAGAAAGATAGAGAAGCTGGTGATGTTTTTAGAGGCTTACTTCCAATTATAAAAGAAAAAAATCATCAAGGGATAGACATAATTGTGTATTATTTGTGATAAGTATTTCACACTAATACGAGATACTAATAATAGGGTAAGCTGGGTGTGGAGTGTATGGGAAATCTTTATACTACTTTACAGTTTTTGTTTTGTGAATTCAAAACTGTGCTGAAATAAGTTTTTTTTTTCTATTTTTTAAGATGTTCTTTATAAACCAAGACTTAGGCTGAATTTGTTCCTCCAAACTGATATGTTATCCTCAATTCTGACTCATAGCAGATGCCCAGTAAATATTATTTAAGTACCACCTAAAAATTTTAACAGGCATACTTAATTTAAAGTTAATGGACATATATATGTCACTTATGAAAATATAAGGAATTTTTACTGTTTAATTTCAATCATCCTCCTTCCAAATGCTATATTTCTGTGAAAGATTTCAGATATAACTTGATTTGATATTATCCCCCAAATTAAGATTTTATTGCTTTAAGTAGTTTATATTTGTTTAGATTTACTATGCATTTGTCTCGCCCCCCCTTACTTCGCTGTTTTGCATATCAGAATTTTCTTTGGAGCCATTTAATTTCTGGATTAAATTGATATCAGATTTTCCTTTATCAAGTAGTTCACATGCTGAATTTCTGTTTGCTGAACACCATCCTCCCTCTCCCCCTCACATACTTCAGTGGGTGGTTTCATGGGAACAACATTTTATGTTGGTAGTTCCTCCCCATCCCCACCCTTGGTGCTTTGAAGAAACCATTCCGGGGCTGGCACTATGGTGCAGTGGGTTAATACCCTGGCCTGAAGTGCCAACATCCCATAAGGGTGCCGGTTCAAGGCCCAGCTGCTCCACTTCTGATTCAGCTCTCTGCTATGGCCTGGGAAGGCAGTGGAGGATGGCCCAGGTCCTTGGGCCTCTGCACCCATGTGGGAGAACCAGAAGAGGCTTCTGGCTCCTGGCTTTGGAACCGCACAGCTCCTGTGGTTGCAGCTAATTGGGGAGTAAACCATCGGATGGAAGACCTTTCTCTCTCTCTCTCTCTCTCTCTCTCTCTCTCTCTTTCTGCCTCTCCTCTCTTTGTGTAACTCTGACTTTCAAATCAATAAATAAATTTTAAAAAGAGAGAGAGAGAGAGAGAGAAGAAACCATTCCACTGTCTTCTTACTTCCATTCCATTGTTATTGAAAAGTCATCAGTAAGTTTAATTTTATGCCTAACTGATAGGTAATCTGTCTTTTCTCTTGGGCTGATTTGTTAAGTGATATGCAGTATGGTGATATGTGTCTATTTGTGGGTTTCTTACTATTCATCCAAATTGGGACTTCTTTGCCTTCTGAATCTAAGGAGTGGTATCCTTGAAAAATAATTTCAGATTTCATTTCTCTCCTTTGCCATAGTCTTTTTTTCCTAGTACAACTAATGATGACTTGTATATATTCACTCTGCCCTATGTGGTTCTCAACCATTTTTCACACTTTCCATATCTCTCTTTCTTCTTCATATAAGCTAAAACATTAAATGAAATTGTTAGATTTTATGCATATTATAATAACATATGATAATTTCAAAATTTGCTATCTTTGTCAATTTGCTCCTGTAGATTTGCTGTTTATGCTGTTTCTCTTCCAAGGTTACCTGTTTCATTTATTTGGTTTGTAATTTCTGCTTCTGAGATCATTTTTTGGAAGTTTGTTTTTGAGAAATCTTTCCTCTAACTTAGAATGTGAGATTTTCTCTTCTTTTTTCCATCAAGCTACTGGAGTAACTACTAAAGCAGGTAACTTTATATAAACTTTTCAAATTGAGATTGTGCTGATTTGAAAGTATTCTTTTAGAGTTACTGAGAGAAGGAGAGGCAGGGGTGGGGGGGATTGATTCACTCCCCAGATGGCTGCAATGGCCAGGGCTGAGCCAACCAGAAGCCAGAACTTCATCTGGGTTTCCCATATGGGTGACAGGGGCCCAAGTACTTGGACCATTTTTCATTGCATTTTTTAGGCCATTAGCAGGAATAGCCTAAAAATTACCTGGATCATGGAAGGTTTCAATGGGGGGATTTACATGTTAGACTCTGTCTTACACTTGCCACACACTTGGCTAATGAAAAGTCAAACTTCAGAAATCAATCTAATTCTTCTAACTCCTTTAGATCTACATTTGATAATTGGGAGACCCTTCGACTAGATAGGATTAAGGAATTATAGCTAATACAATGTATCCATGTAAAATGCTTAAAAATAACTAAGCTGGTGAAGAGCTGTGTCTGTTTTTATTTTCTCAGGTCGTATAGAGAGACTGTAGAGCTGTAGAGCTCTGCATGCATTCCTATAGATTTACTTCTAAGGGTACAGTTTAAAACTTGCTATGGGATCGCAAATCCCCTTGGGCTAGATTGTAACGATAACATCTTTTTTTTTTTTTTTTTTTTTTTTTTTTTTTGACAGGCAGAGTGGACAGTGAGAGAGAGAGAGACAGAGAGAAAGGTCTTCCTTTTGCCGTTGATTCACCCTCCAATGGCCGCCACGGCCGGCGCACCGCGCTGATCCGATGGCAGGAGCCAGGTGCTTCTCCTGGTCTCCCATGGGTGCAGGGCCCAAGCACTTGGGCCATCCTCACTGCACTCCCTGGCCACAGCAGAGGGCTGGCCTGGAAGAGGGGCAACCGGGACAGAATCCGGCACCCCGACCGGGACTAGAACCCGGTGTGCCGGCGCCGCAAGGCGGAGGATTAGCCTAGTGAGCCGCGGCGCTGGCTGTAACGATAACATCTTAAGTTTTAAAGTGATCATATAGGAGGGATTAAGTGCTAAGGTGATCATGTCAATAGGATTAAGCACTTACTATTACTACTAATAAAGTTAAAGAGGAGTAAATGCTCCAATATGGGAAGGAGTCTGTATAGCAGACTCATAGAGTGACAATCGCTTTAAGTAACACTCAGTGACCTCAAAATCAGCCCTAAAGGCATTCTGTTCTGGCTAAAAAGGACTTCAAGATCATTTCAGGCGTGGAAAGCCAAGACACTTGTGCAAAAATTGTCCCTATGTGGAAAACCTCCCTGGGTGAGACCCCAATGGAAAAGAGTGGCCATCAAAGGAGGATGTACTTTTCTCCAGAGGGAGGAGAGAACTTCCACTTTGTGCATGGCCTTGTCTGAATACTGATGGAGTTTGCAGAACTCAAAAGGCTTCCTTAGCCTAGGCAGCTCATGTCAAGACCCTTGGGCGATCACTGACGTCACACATAAGAGTGTTAATTGTTAAATTAACAACAGGAGTCACTGTGTACTAACTTCCCATGCAGGACCTCTGTTCTCAAAAGAGCTACAGTATTATTAACTTTAATGGTAAAACTTAATCCCAAAGATTTATTTTGTTCTATTGTGTGATATTATGCATCATAAGTTCTAGTTATGTCTAAGTGTCAAACTCCATTACCTGTATTCCTAGGTATTTCATTAAAGTTTATTAAGTGCCTCAAATGTAAAATCTGAGATACATGTCTCTCTGCGAAATTCCTATCTCATATGTTTTAAGTAGGGTCAGATATTTAAAGGCAGCCGAGGAGATTTCTGAGAATGGTAAAATTCTGTGGACTTCGGATTCCAAGATTTGGATTCCAAGCTTTTGTGTATAGTTTTAAAAATGCCCTGATACAGACTCTTGATACACCCCTGTGTACCTCATGCCCCTACCTGGCCACACCAGGGTGCCCACCAGCAAATCAGGTTAATTTTTTTTTTATTTAATAAATGTGAAATTACAAAGTGCAACTTTTGTATTATTGTGGCTTCCCCCTCCCAACCTCCCTCCCTCCCGTGGCTCTCCCCTCTCCCACTCCCTCTCCTATCCCACCCTTCATCGAGTTTCATTTTCAATTATCTTTATATACAGAAGATCAACTTAGTATATACTAAGCAAAGATTTCTTTTTTTTTTTTATCTTTTATTTAATGAATATAAATTTCCAAAGTACGACTCATGGGTTACAATGGCTTCCCCCCCCATACCGTCCCTCCCACCCACAACCCTCCCCTTTCCCACTCCCTCTCCCCTTCCATTCACATCAAGATTCATTTTCGATTATCTTAATATACAGAAGATCAGCACTAAGCAAAGATTTCAACAGACAGCACTCACACAACCGCAGCCAATCAGGTTAATTAACACTCTCCTTTGGAAGTGGGTTAAAAGCCTGGGACATGGTGTGTCCGCCACTCTTCTTTGCCCTGGCCTCTAGCTGGGAGGGGGCTGGCTGTAGCCCTGCGCCTCCAGGGTGCGTGGCCTTCAGGCCACCTGCCCTAGGCTTCCTGGCCTAGATGCTCCTCCACGTGGCTGGTTCCTGGTACTTGGTACGAACCCAGATTTACCGCGCTCTCTTAGATAAATCTCTCACTTTCCTATGCATTTTTTTTTTTGCACTAAATAAAAGCTTAAAATGTAAAAAAAAGAAAAGAAAAGAAAAGAAGTTAGACTATGATTCTTAACAGGAGGGAGGAATTCAGGAAAATGCCATACTTGCTCAGGACTTATTTTCTTCTGAAAGCATTTTTTTTGTTTGTTTCTACATAGGAGAATTAGGTCTCAGCTGAATGCAGCAGTACCCTTGGGCTGAGCAGCAGAGGTCTGAATTCAGAATATGTAAGGCGGATAGGGTTGGAAGAATAAGATATTTGTAAGAAGAAAATTACAGAGAAATTAACTGTTAATAATTTCCCCTTGAACTAGGTAGATGGAGAGTCAAAGCAACCCAGCAGGAAATAGCAACTCAAAAGCCAAATTTCTGAGATATTCCAGTCACCATGCAGTGTTACAAGGACAGAAGTTAAAGCCCAATTCCTGCCATGGTAGACTGGAGAAAGTCACATCAGACTTTGTCATAAGGAAAAGAGATGAACTGAAATAAGCCCCTAACAAAGTCCAACCAGTTCCTGATAAGATGAAAGTGATGTGCTTGTTCTCTGTATACCTCTCAAAGAACAATTAACCCTTTCTGGAGAATGAGGACATCAGTTAGTGACCCAATAATATTTCATATAAAATGTATAGCATTTAATACAAATTCATTTGTTCTGCCAATAAAACAACAGTATCAATTGACTCTGTATAAAAGAAGACAACGCACAGTAAGCCTATTGAGTGGGTGATTCAGATATTAGATTATCATAGGAATTGTAAAACAACTATGACTAATGTAACCAAGTGAAAAGAAGAGATGATGGAGATCCGGAACATAGATAGATAGGTAGGACACAGAAGAGACCTGGAGCCTATAAAAATGTCAAATTTAGATTCCTAGCGCTGCTCCTGAGTCCAGCTTCCTGCTAATGCACACACTGGGAGGAAGCAAGTGATGCCTCAAGTGTTGAATTCCTGCCATCCATGTGGGAGATCCGGATTGTGTTCTTGGATCCTGGTTTTGCCCTGGTACAAACCTGCTTATTGTAGACATTTTTTTTAAAAAAGATTTTATTTATTTGAGGGGTAGAGTAACAGACAGAGGGAGAGACAGAAAGAAAGGTCTTCCATCTGGTTCACCCCCTAAATGGCCACAATGGCCAGAGCTGGGCCTATCAGGGGCTTCTTCCAGGTCTCTCACATGTGTGCAGGGCCACAAGCACTCAGGCCATCTTCAACTGCTTTCCCAGGCCATAGCAGACAGAGCAGCTGGGACACGAACTGGTGCCCATTTGGGATGCGAGCGCTGCAGGAGGAGGCTTAGCTAATTATGCCACAGTGCCGGCCCCTACTGTAGACATTTGAGAAGTAAACCAGTAGATAGAAGATCTCTCTCTGCCTGTCTGTTTGCTTGTCTTTCCATCTCTACTTTGAAAACCAACTAATGAAGTAAATAAATACCTAAATCAATAGATATTTTTAAACAGATAGAACAGAAAAGTTAAGCTGTTGTAAGTGTCTTGTACTGTTTGGAGAGACTGGTATCAAGTATTAATTGTAGACAGCCTATAGTAAGTCAAGGATTCATGTTGTAATAGCTAAAGTATCACTAAAATAATGCATTTATTCAAATAATAAGTCAGTAAAGTTTGAGAGTGTGCCAGACCTACTGTTAAGACTTACCAAAGATAGATCTTGTGTCAAATCTCAGTAATCCTCGCTGAGGAAATGATACTATTACATGTAGTATCTGAATCATTGGCTCAATCTAACATCATTAAAGTTTATATCTAGGAGGGATTATATGCATTTGCTCACAAATTTCTGCCTGTGTGGAATATAAGTAATTTTTAGTATCATATAAAAAATAGTATAGTTCCCAAGTGGAAAAAAAGGTCAGCTGCAAGATTTTCACAATTGTACAGAATAAAAATGATGAGGCTCCAAACTTGAGGAACCAGGGAACACTAGTGAGAATGGTGTAGCAGCAATTGAACTCAAGGTTAGACTTCAGGTGACATCTACTGTCCCTCATATCTGCTCTAATCCATGGGAAATTCTTGGTGCTTTTCCCCAGCAAACTCTGAATGCATGGTTTTCTCTCCTTGTTCTTCCCATCGGGGTAGCTCCAGAATGCATCTAAATTGTAAATATTCCCAAGTAAGACTCAAGCATTGCTTTTCCAAAGGATTAGGGACAAGATCTCTGAGGATTCTCTTGAAAAGCACTCTCTCCCTCATCCAGCACCCAGCCAATTGCACACATGCACCATGTACCTGTGCATGGTTTGAGGTTGCAAGCAAGCTGCACTCCCTGAGCTTTTCCAGATTATGTCCTCCCTCATGACTCTGTTAGCAAACATGGGCTTTTCCCAGCCAGCAGTTGGGCAAATGACTAAGGGTTTCATAATCATTTGATAAGCCTTGCATAGACAGTCTAAGACTATGACCTTGTCGAAATAAGATCACAGTCGATGAACTCAAAAGGCTTCCATAGCCTTGGCAACTCATGACAAGAGCCTAGGGTGATTACTGATGCCATAAACAAGAGTGTCAATTTGTTAAGTCAACAACAGGAGTCACTGTGTACTTACTCCCCATGTAGGATCTCTGTCCTTAAGGTGCTGTACATTGTGATTTAATGTATAACTAGTACTCAAACAGTATTTTACACTTTGTGTTTCGGTATGGGTGCAAACTGTTAAAATCTTTACTTATATGCTAAACTGACCTTCTGTATATAAAGAGAAACGAAAATGAATCTTGATGCAAATGGAATGGGAGAGGGAGCGGGAGATGGGAGGGTTGCGGGTGGGAAGGAAGTTATGGGGGGGGGGGAAGCCATTGTAATCCATAAACTCTACTTTGGAAATTTATATTTATTAAATAAAAGTTAAAAAAAGAAAGAAAGGCATTGAGAGAAGAGGGAAAGAAATGTCATGTAATCTGCTCCAATGATGTCTTCTTAGTTACTTTCTCATTTAGGCATGTTTATGTAGTATGTCAATAATGCAGTCAAGCCTCTGGCTTCTCCTATTCTGATTATCTGCACTAAGCTAAAACATTGAAAATGGAAACTCCACATTATCATCCTCTATTTGTATAGCAATTTAAAGGCTTACAATGTTTGTCACATTTGCTAGTTTAGCACTATCATCATAACCCTGTGTAGCCATCAAAAAAGTTATCATTGTTTTCTATATTTCAGAGTTAGCTAGTAAATTTCAGAATGCATAAGATACTTAAAGCAGGTTACATAAAGATAGGACTCCAGGGCTAACTTGCTACTTGTTGGAAGTATAATTTAAAGACCAGATGGGAAAAACAGCTTAAACAATCAATCTAATTGAAAGGCTAGGGGTCTTCAATAATTCTTGGAAATGGTAAGTTTACGTTGGTGCAAAAATGCTGGAAATTCATGCATAGTTTGTTTTATGAAACACATTTTCCATGAAGACTCCTTGTATAGTGTAGATTCATCACAAACGTTCTGTGACTTCTGCCTCCTCATGAGTCCTCAAGATCCTAGATTATCGAGATTCACTACATTTTCTCCTCACATTTGAATTGGGGACCCTGACTAGATTCTAGTTATGTTTTAATAACACGTTTCTCCAGCCTATCCAATTGTCACTATCCTTTGGTTGTGATTCATTTGTTTTTAAGTTCTATTTTTAGAAAATATAGTTTATGGGACATTTTTTCCTCTTTAAGAATTCATTATGAAAACTTAATTCTTACTCTCACTCCCTAGATATAAACATTGTTAATATTTTTATTTATATAATTTTAGCCTTTTATGCTCATAATATACATATTTTCTTAGAAAATTTTACTTGGAGGCTGGCACTGTGGCACAGTAGGCTTAATTGCCACCTATAATTCTGGCATCCCATATGGGCACTGGTTTGAGTCCTGGTTGTTTTACTTCCAATCCAGCTCCTTGCTAACCTGCCTGGGAAAGCAGCAGAAGACGGCCCAAGTATTTGAGCACTTCACCTACATGGGAGACTCAGATGAAGCTCCTGGTCCCTGGTTTTGCCCTGTCCCAGTCCCAGCTGTTGTAGCCATTTTGGGAGTAAACCAGTAGATGGAACACATTCTCTCTCTCTCTCTCTCTCTCTCTCTCTCTCTCTTTCCCTTTGTCCTCTGTAACTCTATCTTTCAAGTAAATAAATATTTAAAAAATTCACTCATTTTTATAACTATTTTTGTTAAAAATATGTGAACAAAATATATGCATCTATATAATTAAATATTATTATATCATTTTAGTAACATTAATTATAAAATTGCAACATGTCATCTTTATTGTTGGATTTTTTTGTATAGATATAATAAGCATCTATACAAATCCTTGATGTATTTTAACTAGACAAAAGACTATTCCATCAGGATAAATTCAAAGAAACGAAATTTCCTAGTAGAAAGGCAATTTTTAAAACACATTTTCATATGGATTGACAAATAGATCTCTACAAAGGTGATATCCATTAATAAAACCATCAGGGTTTTATTTGATTGTTAAATTCATTACCTGATTGTTTTCTTCATTGTGAAGTGCTACAATGATTTTCATTATTTTCCCCATAAAATGATCAGATGAGAAAAGTGAAGTGATATCTATCAAAAGAACATATAGGAAAACATTTTTCTCTTCCTGCTTTTGGATGTCTCCATGAGAGCATTAAGGAGAATCAGGTATTTTCTGGATGTGATTGCCACATCCACCTTTCAAGTTTCTAGGTCTTGGTAACCCATTCAGTTTCTGAAATAAGGGGCAGCCTTGTGTGAACGCTGAGAATAAGCCCGAGGTCTTTTTCCTTCTTGGAGTTTTCCTGCAGAGCTCCCACAGGTCAAGAGCTGCAGTTCTCCATAGTTACCACTAAGTGTCAGGCAGGGAATAGTCTATCACACACATTCTGATTTTTTTTCAGACTTGCAGCCTCTTTCACATGGAAATATTCAATAAGAAACACATTAAAAGCACACAATGAGCTTTCTCTTTTATTCCTCTTTAGATTCCAGGAAGAAAACAATAATCTGATGTTTTTCTCTCAATATTTAAAACAAATCTATTCACAAAAGTGTCCATGTTAAGCTTTGTTTCCTCTTGATCAGTAACTTGGCATATCACTGAAAAGTGGTAACTCTTCATTATATTTACAAAAAAGACACCACAAAAGATCCTTGGTTAAGTGAAATTCACAGTCCAAACACTCCAAATTAATAAAATAAATTGTCTAAAAATAAAATACTCATTCAATTCTAAATAGATTTGAAAGGACTATATAAAATTTCCCCCTTCCCTCATACCCAGTCTACCCAGGGTTTCCCTGTTAGATCACAACAAAGAGGTGGCCCTGCCAGGCAGCCCATAAAAAATCACAATCCAAATAGGAAAAAAAAAAAAAACTGTAGTTCAATGTGGCATTGCAGTCAACAATTTTATAAATATCTTCTGGGAGATGTGAAGTTATTCCCTGCTGCTCAGAGTACTTTCTACCCAGACTGACTCCTAATTTCAGAGTGGAGAGGGCTATAATTGTGGAAAGTTCATACTTTTAGAGGCATCCAGAGAGATTAAATCACTTTGACCAAAGAGTCAAGCAGTCTCTAGGGTTAAGTGCTTTCTACTTCAACAGGTGCAGGTCTAGGTTAAGGATTACTTTTATAGTGGGTTGAATTGTTTCTTGTCAGAAGAGGTAGTTGTCATCCCATCTACACAGTACCTCAGAATGTGATCTTATTTGGAAATGGGGTCATCTTGGAGATAACTAGTTAAGAAGAGGCTCTATTGTAAAAGGGTGGGTCCCAAAGTTGGTCTTCCTGGGACTTCTTAGTAGATAGGAGGTGAAGACAGAGATGTAGGGAGAACACTATGTGAGCACAAAACAGAGGTTGTGGTTATTATACAACTACAAACCAAAGAACACCACAGATTGTCAGCACACCACTAGAGTGTAGGAAGAAGTAAGGAAAGAGTGCCCTGCAGTTTTCAGAGAGAGCATGGCCATGCAAACACCTTGATTCCTGATTCTAGACAGTAGAACTGTGAGACAATAAACTTCAGTTATTTTAAACCACACAATCTGTGGTGCTTTTTATGGAAACCCTAGGAAATGAACACAACTTTCTTTAGAATGATAAAAATTCATTAAAACTGCTCAAAATACAACCATTTATGAGTTAGAGAACTAGTTTAACAGTTTGCTGAGATCAACAATTTACCATGTATAAAATGCAAATAAATGTATACAGGTATACTCAGTATCTGCAGGGATTGGTCCCAGGACCCTGTCAGCTTCCCCCTATACCATGGATACCAAAATCTGAGAATGTGCAAGTTCCTTTTATAAAATGATGTAGTATTTGCATATACTGTTTGCACATCCTCCGATATTCTTTACATTATCTCAGGATTACTCATATTACCTAATACAATATAAATGCTATGTAAGTATGATGGAAAATGTAATTAAAAGAAGCTGGTTTTATTACAAAAAATTATGAAATCCTTGTGTGTTTTTTCATAATATGTGTATTTCACAACTTTCTGAAGACTCCTTGCAGTTAATATACTATATTCTTTAAGGAATAATGACCAAAGAAGAAGTCCAACATAAGATGATTTTTTAAAAAATATTTTATATCTGCAGTTGCTTGAAGCCATGGATGCCAAACCCAGGGACCTAGAAGACTGATCATATTCAGTATTTCAAAAATAGCTTGAAAGGACATGATGAAAGTCAACAACGCTCTGGACTGCTAATGGATGGAGGGTTTTCCATTTGGTTCTCTTCAGGTGTGCCTGCATACATGCTCACACATCTCTGAGGACAGCCAAGCCCCCTGAGGGCCTCACAAGTCCTGTTTTAAGGACTGGTGCACATAAGAAGAGCTCAGACCTAACACAGTACAGGGATAATGTCATAGTCAATGTAAGGTTTCCAGCAGAGACATGGACTTAGAACAAATATCTGTGCCTTTTTTAAAAAAGTTGATTAGGAAAATATTTGTTTGAAGTAACGTATGTTTATTAGGTCACTCACTATATAACAATGGGACTTCAGAAAGTTCACTGAAAAGTAGAATTCAACAGTTAAGACGACGATTCAGATGCCAGCATCCCATAATAAAGTGCTAGAGTTAAAGTCCTGGCTCCATTCCTGATCCAGTTTCCTGATAATGCTAACATTGGGAGAGATGTGATGACTCATAGTTGGGTGCTTGTGACTCATATGGGAGACCTGGGTTGAGTTCTGGGTTTCTAGCTTCAGTGTGGCTTAGTGCTGGCAATAGCATATATTGGAGGAACAAACCAATAGATGGAAGATCTCTCTGTCTATCTGTATCTGTTTCTCTGCCTTTCAAATAAATTAAAAAAAAAAACAAATTAAAAATTAAATGGCTAGTGTTGTGGTGCACCTGGTTAAGTCACTGCTTGTGATGCCAGTATTCCATACACTCCAAGTGTTCGTTCGAATCCCAGCTACTCTGCTTCTGATCCAGCTTCCCACTAATGCACTCTGAAAGCAGCAGAGGATGCCCCAATACTTGGGCCCTGTCATACATGTAACAGAAACATATGCAATTCAGGTTTGAGCCTGGCTCAGCCCTGGCTGTTGCAGATCTTTGGGGATTAAATCAATGGGTGAAAGATGTCTCTCTCTGACTCTCCCGCTATCTCTCTGTAACTTTGCCTTTTGAATATATAAATAAATACTTTTCAAAAGTTCATGCAGAAGCAGGATTATGATAAATTTACTTTTAAAAGTTAGAAATATAAGTTTATTTTGGTGGAAAAAAAATGAAGTCCATGAAGACTTTTTTCCTGAAATGTATTTTCTATTATCTTATTGAAGAACCCTTATGAAAATCTTTTTTTTAATGTATTTGAAAGAGTGACAGAGAAGGAGGGCAGGGAAGAAACAGAGATCTTCCATCCACTGATCACTCCCCAAAATGCCTTCCATAGCTGTGGCTGGGCCAGACCAAAGCCAAGAGCCAGGAACTCATTTGAGTGTCCCATGTGGGCAGCAGAAACTCAAGTTTTTGAGCCATCATCTGCTGAATCCATGGTGCATTAGCAGGAATCTTGATTAGAATCAGAGGCAAGACTTGATCCCAGGCACTTTTTTTCATTTTTCAATTTTAATTAATTTTTAGCAGATTCAACATGATTTGTAGATCTAAGAACAGAACGATATTTCCCTCCTTCCTCCTTTTCTCCCTCTCATCCTCCTTCCTTCTACCATTCTGTCTTTCCTATTTTTTTCTTTTTTTCTTTTTTTAGTTTTTGAGATAACATGTTTTAAATTTACATCCCAGGCATTCTTGATGTAAGAAGGGAGGCAGCTAACTAAGAGTTGAGGATGACCAGAACCTGAGTTGCAGCCTCACTGCCCCACAGCCCTGCATGCACTGCCCAAACACCACTCCATTCTGTACAGACCACAGCTGCCAGGGTTTTGCCACTTGAGAACCAGTGCTGGCTATAAATGTCCACTACAGCTGCTGGCTGTGTCCCTGCTCTGACCTTTGGTTCATTAAAATGTCATTATAATAAAATCACCATGGCTGACATGCCCACTCCCATTATACACTTGATACCACACCACTTCCAAGATTTCCATAAGAGGGCAAGGAAATTCGTGGTACTCAAGTCCCACCTCAAACTCTACTTTCTCTGAATATTCAGTTAAGCCTCATCCCAGACAGCACTTCCTGTATCCCCAGATAAAACAAAAAGATGGTCCCAAATCCTATTAATAGAGCTTCTTTTGCTCTTGACCTTCCCTGTTCTCCTTCCTTAGTGTGCACTTTCACTCATGATAGATGCAAGAACCTGGATGAAACCTAACAAGGGCCACCCCATAATACTCTGATGAGCTTATGGATGTCCCAAGTGGTGGCTTAACCTATTGTGCTACCTTGCTTGCAGTGCTGATGTTCAAGAATTCCAATCAGCTTCATTTTCTGAACCCTAAGTAGTAAAATTTTAGCCAAAAATAATATTTTATCAACCTTATCCTATGAAGTAAGATAAAATTTCTGATTTTTACTCCTAGTGGGAAGATCTTAAATTCGTTTACATAAATGACCTAAATAAATCCAAATTTATTTCAGTTTCATGGAGTGCTTTTGTTGTACTCAATGTGAACTAAGTTCGGATTGCTGATGAGAAAACTTCAGAAATATATTGGGTAAATCAATACTTCACAGAAGTAAACACTTACAGCTTGCAATGGGCTCCAGTGGAGGTGAACAATGCCATTTCCTCCTCACCAGTCTTGGGAGGGAGGAACTGACTTGGACAGCAAATCATGATAGGTTGGTAACTTACCCAGATCTGACAGATGATAAATGCCTCTGTGGGGATAGAGCAAGTATTTTCATTTCAGATACTGCAAGCATATATTGCGTACCCAGTGTACTGAAAAGTACCACAGTGAACAAGACAGAGGACTCTGTCCTGGAGCTTATTTTCCAGAAAGTATTAAATATTGCAACATAAATTGGTATTTCCTGCTCTTGAGTTTTTTTTTTTCTTTCTCTCACTTACTAAGCTGTGTCTTGTTGCCAGTGCATCATCACCAGTTGACTGATTTGGGTGGTTTATGCTATTAAGCTATCAGGTGCTCTTGGAGCACAATTGCTTGTGGGCGTCTGACTGAAGGTTGATGGCACTAAACCTTGGATCTAATTTGTTCAGACTACATGCAGTTCATTCACAAAGCAGGAAGCACCATCTGACTAATGTTTTGCACATATCATTTCACTTCCAAATGTCACATACTATTTTTTTTAAACTGTAAAGTAGTTAACAACACACTAAGAATCCTTCAAATGTGTTATAGTTGAGGTATTCACATGCACATAAGTTGTGGCTGCATCTTACTCACTCTTCACATGTTTGACAAACATGGTTTTACCAGCGAGTTGGAACTCACTAAAACTGACCTTAATTTTGAAAGGCTCATGCTCATTTCTTCACAATGGGTCTTTGTCCAATGTACACAGAGTTATATAATTGCCTTTTTTATGGTTAGCAGGCAGGGATTCTGCTCTTGTTTAGGCCACTTTAAACCCTGAATTCGCCTTCATATTTCTTATATCCAGGCTTTCTCCTCCACTGTATGTACAAATCAGTGAGTAGGTGGATCTCTAACTCTTAAAAAAGCATTTCAAACCAAACAATGCATGCTTTGTTCACGGAAACAGCAGCAATCTTGAAAAAAAAAATTAAAAGATTTTTTTCATGGCCAAGACGTGTATACATTTTAATGGGAATACCAATGATTGGATAACTATTGCTCTCTAAACTGACCTTGTTCAGTTGTTGGTTTGCCAGACATTCCTGGTGGCATCTACCTTGCTTCACTCAGCACCACATTTTTCCCTCTACATCATGTCTTTCTCCTCTCTAGGGTAGTTTTCTAACTGGGAATGTCTGCATTAGTAATGTGGTAACGGGTAGGAACAGACCTGGATAATTACATTTGAATCCATACTTAGATTACAGAAACCTTTAATGAGTTTCTCAGAAAATCTCACTGCCATCGTCCCTGCACAGGACATTCCCATTTCCATTAGCATCAGTGCCTCCATTGCATTTAGTTACCCGGATTTAGAGATAGTAATACCTAATTCTCAAAACTTTCCCCCAGGTTACAGAAAAAATAAAGAAGGGAGCAATTTTTTCATTGAAGATGATTTAAAGAAAAAAGGTAGCGTTAGTGAAATAGTTCTGCTCTTAGCGTCACACAATTTAGGACTAAGAACAGCCAATTTCCTAACAATTTAGCACATTTATTCCTTCAAGTCAAAGAGCACATCTGATCTGTCTTTAATGCAAAGTTCTTAATGTAGGGCCGAATACACTCTGGCACTTGGTAGCTGTGTCTGACTGACTGACCACCCTACAACTGTTTGACTGAGGTTGCCAAGAAGGTTTGGCACACATGTCCTCAATTAACAGATTGGAGAGTTGCTAATTATCTGGATGAGGGATTTGGCTCCCAGAGCTTGCCTTTTCCTGCAAACAGGAAGAAAAGATTCCACCATAGTGTTCTGAATTATTGGAATGTGTCCCCTGTGGTCTACCATGATGTCACACTGACATTTTCTCACAAGTTACTTCTGTGGTGAATTCAGAGTTTCACAAATTAACATAGTAGATTTTTTAAAAATGACTTAGCATTGAAAGAATCATGAATCTGAATGCTCTAATTTTGATGAAGATGCACATTTGGGGAAATGTCCTTTTCAGCATATTCAGTGATCTCTGTGGTTAACGACTGATAGTCCTCTGGTAAACTTCTTACCAGGTGGATTCTCCATGATAAATTGTGTGAACTGGATTCCTTCACCTTCCAGTATTATCTGATACCTTCCTATATCAGGATCCATGCTCATCAACAACACAAACTCAATTCACATTAGCACAATAAAAGTGCATCGTGAAAGAAATTTTTAGGCAAAAAAAGACTATTATGAAGGTCCTTCAAAAAATTAATGGAAAATAAAATTAAAGCATAACCTGAATTTTTTCTTTTTTTTTTTAAAGGTAGAGTGACAGAGAGGGAGAGACAGAGATTTTCCATCTCTAGTTTACTCCACAAATGGCTACAAGAGCTGGGACTGATCCAGGCTTTGGCCAGGAATTCCATCCAGGTATTGCAACTAAGTGCAGGGGCCCAAGTACTTGGGCCATCTGCCACTACTTTCCCAGGTACATTACAAGGGAGCTGGATTAGAAGCATAACATCCAGGATGGAACCAGCTCTGAAGTGGGATGCCAGCATCTGAAGCGGTGGCTTAACCTGACGTGCCGCAACACCGGCCCCTGATAATGCACAATCCACAAATTTTTTGAATTGCTTTTGTATATTGCCTAGAAATAAGCATACAAAAGTTAATTAGAAATTCTAATTGCTTTTAACACTTACAGCAGATGTTTTTAAGCAATTTTTTTCTTTACTTGAAAGACAGAGGCACAGAGACACAGACACAGAGAGATCTTCCATCTGCTTGTTCGCTCCCCAAATGCCTACAAGAGCTAGGGTAGTGCTAGGTCAAAGCTAGGAGCTGAGATCTCAACCTGAGTCTCCCACATGGATGGCGGGGACTCAGCAGCTGCTGCTTCCCAGAGTACACATTAGCAAGAAGCAAGAATCAAAGCAGAGAATGGACTTAAAGGAGGCTCTCTGTCATGAGATGCAGGTGTTCCAAGGACATCTTAATTTCTGTGTTAAATAATTGCCTGTGCAGATTATTTTTTTAAAGCATTCTATTCATTTATCAGTAAGTAAAATATAACAAACATCTTTCTTTAATGACCAAGAATCTTGTTGAATTCCAGAGACTTCAATCTCAGCATCTAATTTTTTAAGATTTTATTTATTTATTTATTTGAGAGGTAGAGCTACAAATAGAGAGAGGGAGAGACAGATAGAAAGGTCTTCCATCTGCTGGTTCACTCCCCAAATGGCTGCAACAGCCAGAACTGGGTCAATCCAAAGCTATGAGCCAGGAACTTCTTCTGGGTCTCCCACACGGGTGCAGGGGCCCAAGTGCTTGGGCCATCTTCTACTGCTTTCTCAGGCCATAGCAGAGAGCTGGATTGGAAGAGGAGCAGCTGGGACGCAAACCAGCCCCCATATGGGATGCTGGCACCACAGGCGGAGGCCTAGCCCACTATGCCATAGCCGGCCCCTCAGCATCAGTTTTCATGATGGACTGCCACAATGTGTGGCATAGTATTTGTTGAACTCTTTACTTAGTGTAGGATTAACCTTATAATCATTCAGTAAACTGAAAGTAGATCTTTGTAAAAATTAAGAGTGGGACTAGGAGAGGGAGGAGAAAGAAGAGTTGGAGCATGGGTGGGAAAGAGGCTAGAATGGAAAATATCACTGTATTCCTAAGTTTGTATATATGAAATATGTGAGACTTGTATAACTTAAATAAAATTTAAATAAAGGAAACAAATAATAAATAAAAATAAACTAAATAAATAAACTAAAACAAAACAACAACAATTAAAACTAGCTGAAATATTAATTCCTGAACCTAATTTCCCAGGATGGAAAATGGCTCTCTCACTTCCTAGCTGTGAGACCAAGAGTAATGATTCATACTTTCTGAGCTTCAACATATTTATCTGTAAAATAGTGATGATGTTACTTGTGTCTGTTTCATGGCTTTTTTTAAAGATTTATTTATTTGTTTACTCCATCAGTTAGCGTTAGCAGGTACTAGACTTGTCTATGTGCTCCCTTTGACTCCCAGTCCCTTCACCATGACCAACTGTGAACTGAAACTGATCACCTGGAACAGTGAGATGGCATTGGTACATGCCACCTCGATGGGATTGAATTGGAATCCCCTGGTATGCTTCCAACTCCACCACTTGGAGTAAATAAAGGGGAGAGTGATCCAACATGGGAAGTGAGAATCTCAGCAGACTCATAGAATGGCAGATGTCCTAAATAGCACTCTGGCCTCAGAATCAGCCCTAAAGGCATTCGGAGCTGGCTGAAAAGCTCATGAGAGTATTTCAGGCATGGAAAGCCAAGACACTCTGGCAAAAGATCTCTGCGAGTGAGATCCCAGTGGAAAGAACAGGCCATCAAAGAAGGAGGTACCTTTCTCTGAAGGGAGGAGAGAACCTCCACTTTGACTATGAGCTTGTCTAAACAAGATAAGAATCGGAGAACTCAGAGGGCTTCCATAGCCTTGGAAACTCATGACTGGAGCATAGGGAGATTACTGATGCTATAGACAGGAGTGTCAATTGGTAAAGTCAACAACAGGAGTCACTGTGCACTTACTCCTCATGTAGGATCTCTATCCTTAATGTGCTGTACATTGAGATTTAATGCTATAACGAGTACTCAAACAATATATTTCACTTTGTGTTTCTATGTGGGTGCAAACTGTTGAAATCCTTACTTAATGCATACTAAACTGATCCTCTGTAAAAAAAAAAAAAAAAGAAAAAAAAAAAAAGAAATTATCAATTCCCAACTTGACTCTCACTGGGATTAAACATGACAATAGGTCTGCTCTGATTTCATCATCATTTTAAAAAATCATCTATTATTTTTCACTTTATGTTTCTGTGTGGGAGCAAACTGTTGAAATCCATACTTAATGTATACTAAGCTGATCTTCTGTATATTAAGATAATCGAAAATGAATCTTGATGTGAATGGAAGGGGAGAGGGAGTGGGAAAGGGGAGGGTTGTGGGTGGGAGGGACGGTATGGGGGGAAAGCCATTGTAATCCATAAGTCGTACTTTGGAAATTTATATGCATTAAATAAAAGTTTAAAAAAAAAAGACATCATATTAAGTCTTACCAAAATACCATCTAGAGTTTTTTAGAAGTTCTCTTCTGTTTCCTAATTATTTCTCTTCTCTCAAATTGGTTATTTCTCCATGATCATTTATCTTCATAATAAAGAATATTTTGCACTGTAAAAAAAAAAAAGATTTATTTATTTGTTTATTTGAAAATCAGAGATACATAGAGAGAGAGAGAGAGAGAGAGAGAGAGTCTTCCATCCGCTGGTTCACTCCCCAGGTGGCTGCAACAGCCGGAACTACGCTGATCCGAAGCCAGGAGCCAGGAGCTTCCTCTGGGTCTCCCATGTGGGTGAAGGGCCCAAGGACTGGGCCATCTTCTACTTTCCCAGGCCATAGCAGAGAACTGGGTGGGAAGTGGAACAGCTGGGACTGAACTGGCACCCATATGGGATGCTGGCACTGCAGGCAGTGGCATTACCTGCTACGCCACAGCGCTGGCTCCTATTTCATGGCTTTGTTATGAAGACTAAATCAGTAGGATCTTCCTGCAGTGCTTAACATATCATACATGCCAATATCAATAAATGTTGGTTGTTATTAATTATGGGCATTTTCATTATCTTATTTAGGCTTTAGTATACATGTAAGTAGTTTTTTAAGGGTGGACATAGATTTTTAAGGGTGGATATAGATAAACCAGTAGTTAAACCACCTGGGATGCCTACATCCCTTATCAGAATGATTGGTTCACATCCTGGCTCTGCTTCCAATTCCAGCTTCCTGAAAACGCGCACTCTGGAAGGCAGCAGGTGATGGACCAAGTAGCTGAATCCTGCCATCCATGTAAGAGACCTGAACGGAGTTCCTGGTGCTCAGCTTCAGCCTGTCCTAGATAGAGTTCAAGGTTCCTGATTTCAGTCTGGCCTAGACCCAATCATCATGGGCATTTGAGGAATGAAGTATCAGAGAAAGATCTTTGTCTTCTGCTCTCTCTGCCTTTCAAATGAGTAAATTTTTTAAACTAAATAAAAAGCTTTACAGAGGAGCTACCTTTTAAAAGGTTACTGCCAACTTCATTTTTAGCAGTGAAATACTTAGTTTTGAAAAACTGTCCAAAATATTTTCAAGAAACAAAAAAAGTTATCGCCCTGACCAATTTAAAATAGAAATTTTCATGCCCAATACTAGATAGAAACCCTAGATCCGGAGAATGCATTGGGAAATCATCATTTTTACCTTTTCTGGGACTTGCAGGTTGCTATTGGCTGGAGAATGGTAGAGAATGGTGTCAATACTTACAGCAAACAACTGAAAGACATCTGATTGTGAAATAGGTACTACAGTGTCTCTTGACCTAGTACCCAGAAGAGTGGTGACTTAGAATGACATTTACGCCAACTTTCTCTGAGTGTTCAGGTTTAAGGCAATATCCTGAAGCAATGGAGGTGAGGAATGGGACCTATGTTGAACCAACTAAAAAGTGTAAATGGAAATCCACAGAGCTTAAGTGGCTTGCTACTTTCACCCAGATGACCTGTGATCAAGGTAGGACCAATTGTCCTGGTTCATGACTTCCTATCAGATACTACTCTTTCAATTTCCTTCAAAGTTATTTAGTAAAAGCTATAGTGGTCCTTGTAATTCTGGGAAAAAATCTAGTTAGATGCTGACATTGCAAACCTTGTCAATGTGCATGTGTCTGGACAGAAGCTACCAGGTAGGGAGTAGTCTCAGAAAAACAAATCAAAAACCATGGTTGACAATGTGTGGAATATGAAATATGTTTTAGTCCACTCCCGCTCTCCAATTATACCACTTCTATCTCTGTGTACTGACAAAAGCAGAGGACATCAGAGAAAGCTTTCCTACCACTAGGAAGTACCCCGATTCACAGGAGGAAAGTTTGGAGCCTGTCCCTGTATGGCTACGGGAGGCAAAGGTGTTTCCAACATTTCTTCCTGAGTTATGTCAATGAATATCTCAAGCATTCCCCTCCAGCAAAGACTGTCTGTTAATACCCAAACTACTTTCAGATTTATTGTGACAAGTGATACAGTACCATATTCAAGGAAGAATTTTGGGATGCACGCCTTAGAAACTTTTTTTTGTTGTTGCCCATCTGTTTTGCTTGTCGCAATTCCTGTTTGTTTAAGATGTACGTGTGCCAGAAATGTGGAAAGAATGTGTGTAGCGACAAGTGCTATCGAGCCATTTTCACACTGGACTTATGGGAAGCATGTGCTGCCCATCTGTGAAGTTCTCATTTTATGCAAATTTAGAAAATATATTCTTATGTCATATTGCCTTAATGCCCAGGGGTAGATTGGAACATACACAAGAGGAAAGAGAAAGGGAGGAAATAATCACACCCAGTGACAGCATGGCCTTACCTTGACTCAAGGAAGGTCTGAGATGCATGTTAGTCATCACAGGTGTGAGATTGAAGAAAAGCCTCCCCAGAAGTGTTGCCTGAAGTGAAAAACAGTATGCTTTTAAGATCATTTTTAAAATCTATGAATGAGATTGTAATAGCCCTTATCTCAAAAAGGGAGAAAGAGTTCATCCTTAACAGGGAGTGTTTCTTATCTTGTAGAACATATCAGTGGCTTCAGATAAGCTTTGATCACTAAAGGAGAACTTTTATTTTTTTAAAGATTGATTTATTTGAAAGGCAGAATGACAGAGAGGGAGAGAGAGAGGTAGAGACAGAAAGTAAGAGAGATCTTCTATCATTCCCTAAATGGCCACATCAGCCACAATTGGGCCAGGCTGATGCCATGAGACAAGTACTCCATCCAGGGCTCCCACATGTGGGCAGGGGTTCAGGTAACTATACCATTATTCACTGCCTTCCTGGGTTCATTAGCAGAAACCAGATGGGAAGTGGAGCAACTGAGACTCAAACTGGTACTCTAAAATTGTATGCTGGCATCACAACTGAACCCAATGTATCACAACACTAGCCCCCAGAAAGGAGAACATATTTAAGAAGAACACCAGTGTTTTCATGTCATTAAATATTTCTAAGGGATTAGGCTCGCTAGACCTTTAAGACTATAACTGGTGTCCCATTTATATCTGTGTATCACTCAGAAAGCATGGTAGACAGTAAGTAGGGAAAGAATCCATTCTCAGGCCAAAGCCCAAAATGAAAAGCTGACAAAAGTTCTCTCTCTGTGTGTGTGTGTGTGTATACACACACACACACATATATATATATACATATATACAAAGATGATTATTTAGCTCACACTTCTAGAGGTATGAGAGCATGGCACCAGTATCAGTTTTGCTCTGGTGAGGAGCTCATGACAGATGGAGTCACAACAGCTGGAGCACATGTAGGAGAAGGATATCACATCTTGAATTAGAAAGCCAGAGAGCAACTGGGGTCAGGGTCAGGCTTTGATAATAACTTATTCTCTTAAGGACTCATTCCAGGAGACCAGCATTCCTCTCTGAGGGCAGGATCTCCAATGACCAAAGGACTTTCCAATAGGTCCTACAACTTAAAGTCTCCATCACCTGCCACATCATGACCCTGGGACCAAGCTTCCAACACATGAACTCTTGGGGGACAATCTACATTTGAACCATGGCTTCTGGTGTGTATTTGAGAAGCTACTTGGAACTTGATTGCTTTGTGGATTATTTGAGACTAACCTATGCCAAGAGTTTAATATGCTAAAGAGTACTTGCTTAATTCAAGATATTGGGTGGAAGCAACTCTTCATACTCATGTCTTCAGGATCATAAGTACTTGAAATTTATCTATATTTAGTCTCAGTCTTCCAGGAAGTAATGCAATATAAAAATGAATATAAACAAAATTTTTACATGATGAATACAGTCAGGATTCTTAAGAAACAGAAGTGGGGGGAAGCACTGAGGAGCAGTGGTTTACCCCCTGGCCTGAAGCACCAGCTTCCCATATGGGTGCTAGTTCAAGACCCAGCTGCTCCACTTCCTGTCCAGCTTTCTGCTATAGCCTGGGAAAGTAGTAGAGGATGGCCCAAGTCCTTGGGACCCTGCACCCATGTGGGAGACCCGGAAGATGCTCCTGGATCCTAGCTTCGGATCGGCATAGCTCTGGCCATTGCAGCCATCTGGGGAGTGAATCATTGGATGGAAGACCTCTCTCTCTCTCTCTCTCGGCCCCTCCTCTCTCTGTGTAACTTTGTCTTTCAAATAAATAAATACATCTTTAAAAAGAAGAAAAGAAATAGAAGGGGAAGGAGCCTCAGAGAAGCAGCTAAAATGATCAGGTAGGGTTAGTGGCATTCTGGCTCACAGAGCTTTTGCTCTAAACTCAGATATGGACTAAGCTTAGACCAGGATGGGTTTTATGGGTATATGACATGTGACATGCACTCCTATGTTTAGAATGATCCTGAATTTGACTTAATACTTGACCACCATCATCCTAAATTTTTTAATGAGTTTCTTTTTAATATTTTATTTATTTACTTGACAGACAGAGTTACAGACAGTGAGAGGGACAGAGAGAAGGGTCTTCCTTCCATTGATTCACTCCCCAAGATCGGCCGGAGCTGCGCCTATCTGAAGCCAGGAGCCAGGAGCTTCTTCCTGGTCTCCCATGCAGTGCAGGGGCCCAAGCACCTGGGCCATCCTCCATTGCCTTCCCAAGCCAGCAGAGAGCTGGACTGGAAGCAGAGCAGCCAGGACTAGAACCAGCGTCCATATGGGATGCCGGTGATGCAGGCAGAGGATTAACCTAGTGTGCCACAGAGCCGGCCCTTCTTAATGAATTTTAAACAGAATGTGCCACATTTTCATTTTGCACTTGGCCCTAAAAGTAATGTGGCCTGGTCCTGCTGGAGACACATATGAACAAATATTTGCAAACTCAAGTGAACCTTGGTAAGGAAAATGGAGGCTGAAAGGTCAAACCTGATGAACAGAAAACAAGACCAAAAGTAACCAATAGTCTACAGGCTCCTAATCAGTTCTCAACATTCGCTAACACAGAGCGGTGATCTGGGAGTTGTGGCCATATCTTTCCCAACGGGCTTCCTGGGGTTCAGCCTCACAATTATGGATTCTTCTTAGTCACTCCCAGCTTGACTGAACCATCACCTATTCTGCTACAGGTAAATGTCTGGAATTCCTCAACACAATGTCCTTTGTTAAATGTTGCTGCCCTGACGTGAACTCCAGCAGAGAAAACCCCATTCTCTCTTGACATTCTTTCTCTTTATTCTCCATAACATCACTGCACAGCACTTTCTGTGTTTAGTTGGATAGTTCAGGGCTGGGTACTAAGTGATTCTTCCTAAAGTTCAAGAGTAAGAACTCAAGGAACCTTTGAGAGGAATTCATTTTTTGGTCACACTCCTATTCCTATACTGCTTCTCCTACACTTGGATTCCATATTTCTCCACCCTTAAATGTGTTAAAAAATTTTCTTCTTGTGATAGAAAATCCCATTCTCTGAAGCAAGACTTTTTCTCATTTAGGATTAATGCATTATTCCAATTAGTACATGACTTAAATCTGAGTTTTAGCATCTGAAGAAATTCAGAATCATTACTGGGAGACCTTGATACCTCAATTTCAAAATGAAGTTTAAAATTCCAGGGTGGCCTTGTTACCTTCAAAACCTCTTCGTAAGATCTCCTTACTTATAAGATTTTCTGGTCACTTTGTTTATCAAGTAGCCACCTCCCCTACCCCTACCCAAGGAACTGTTTAGCCAAATATGTGTGTCTAAACACCAAGAACAATCATTCGTTCTCAAGACAATATTTTTATATTCTAAATTTATGGAAGAGTCAAGAAATATTCTGACTCTTTGTCCCCAAATTTACTAGCTCCTTTTCTCAATACAGAGTCAGTATTTTGCATTGTTGCACAGTACCTGGTTGTTTTCTTCAATTCATTCAAATATTTCTGCTTTTATCCATTCTAACCATTTCCTTTCAGGCCTACCAGGAATAAAGAAGAGTCCCTCCATCTGTTACTTAGCCTGCCTGTCAACAAATATTTATTTGTTGTTATAGATGTTAAGGAGAAAACTATGAACAAGTTAGACAGAATCCTGCCCCCTTGAAACATAGATCTTTATGTTGGAAGGAACCAATACACAGATTAATAGATAAATATGGATGAAAATGTCAGGTGTGCTTTGAAGCACATGAAATATGGTAATGTCATAGCAAATTCCTGAGTTGCAGATGTAACTCAGGTGGTCAAAAAGAGCCACCAAGAGAAGGTGGCATATGACTTAGGATCTGAAATTTGATAAGGAGGGACTATGTGACAGTAAGAAGCAAAATGTTCTAAGTGGAAGGAATAGCAAAGACGAAGGCCCTGAGCTAGTAATATGCACAGCAAGAGTGGAGGACAAGAAGACAAGAGTGAGGGGATCGAAGTCAACAAAGTGCAAGAGAGGTCTGGGAGGCAGGCAAGAACTTTATCATATAGATTCTGCTAGGCTGTTTGTAACAAGTTTGACCTTTATTCCAGTTGAAATCACTGGAAGTTTGAAATAAGTGGCCTATTCTACTTAAAGCTTTAGTGAGATTGTTCTTATAACTGTATGGAGGATGGCCATGGAGTAGAGAGGGTCAAGACAGGAGCAGATGGACAAGCCAGTAAACTGGAGAGAGATTGTGGATATTGAGACCATGGATTTAGCCACACAGATGGTAAAAGGTGATTGCTCTTGAGACTCCTGTTTGGGAGCCGGAGCCAGCAGGATCCATGTCAAGCTGGCATGTGAAGGAATAAGAAGAGTCAAAGTTCAGTTCCAGGGTCAGAGCCTCAGCAACTGTGGATATTGGTACTTTCCACAGCAAATGGTGGTAGGTCATTGAAGGAAGAGAGTGAAGTGCCAAAGGTTCAAGAGTTCTGTTTAAGTTGTGAAGTTGAGACGCCTATTTCTAAGGTAGTGGATATATAAGATGAGAGAATGAGAGATGGGATATGGGTATCCAGGACTTGTAATGACTGGAAGATGATGATTTCAAGGATTTCATATTTGAACTTCTTAATATCAATTTCCTTTGTGACACAATGACCCATGTATAGCTTAAGGATTACCTCTCATAAGAATTTACTAGATTCTTAACTGAAGTCCTCTTGTATTTATTTGTCTAGGGAGGAAGAAAGAAAGGGTCACTTTATCATGTCACTTAAATTTAATTGCTATTTTTTCCCCTCACTGTTAGTCCACTCGTATATGATAGGTAGGTCACGAGGTGGCAGGATGCTGGGGGACCCAACTAGAAAAAGAAATGAATATTTGGATGCAAAGAAGCATCTGGAGGTAGCCACAATTGGCTAAATGTTTTTAATTGCCATGTTCTGACTTGTTTGTTGATCCACTGACTTTGGCTAATGATGAACTTGCTGCTGGTTACTGGGTCAAACAGTTCATAAGAGAAGCTCAATAAACAGCTGTGAAATAAGTGCATGTCCTAAAACATCCTTCAAATGAAATATAGGGTGTTACCCAGGGCCACCTAGACTCTAAGGAGTCCTGGGAAAATTCAGAGCCTCTATCCAAGTGGAAGTTTATTGCAACTATTTTTTATTCATTTTTAATAATATTCATATGCAGAAGATCAACTTAATATATATTAAGTAAAGTTTCAGCAGTTTGCACCCACATAGACACACAAATATAAAGTACTGTTTGAATACTAGTTTTACCGTTAATTTGCATAGTACAACAGACTAAGGACAGAGATCCTACATGGGGAATAAATGCACAGTGACTCCTTTTGTTGATTTAATAATTGATACTCTTATTTATGATGTCAGTAATCGCCTGAAGCTCTTGTCATGAACTCCCACGCCATGGAAGCCTCTTGAGTTCACAAACTCTGAACTTCTTCAGACAAGACCATAGTCAAAGTGAAAGTTCTCTCCTCCCTTCAGAGAAAGGTACCACCTTCTTTGATGGCCTGTTCTTTCTGCTGGGATCTCACTCACAGAGATCTTTCATTTTGGTCATTTTTTGGCACAGTGTCTTTGCTTTCCACACTTGAGAAACTCTCATGGGCTTTTTAGCCAGATCCGAATGCCTTAAGGGCTGACCCTGAGGCCAGAGTGCTGTTTAGAACATCTGCTATTCTATGAGTCTGCTGTGTATCCCACCTCCCATGTTGGATTGTTCTCTCCCTTTTTCATTCTATCAGTTAGTATTAGCAGACACTAGTCTTGTTTATGTGATCCCTTTGACACTTAATCTTATCTTTATGATCAATTATGAACTTAAACTGATCATTTTGACTAGTAAGATGGCATTGGTACATGCCACTTTAATGGGATTTGGAATCCTCTGGCAAGTTTCTAGCTCTACCATTAGGGGTAAGTCCAAGTTAGCATGTGTTGAACTGTACACCTCCTCCCTCTCTTATTCCCACTCTTATTTCTAACAGGGATCAATTTTCAGTTAAATTTAAACACCGAAGAATAATTGTGTGTTAATTAAAGAGTTCAACCAATGATATTAAGTAGAACAAGAAAATACTAAAAAGAACAAAATAATAAGCTGTTCCTCGACAGTCAGGACAAGGGCTGATCAAGTCATTGTTTCTCGTAGTGTCAGTTTCACTTCTACAGGTTTCCTTTTAGGTGCTCAGTAAGTTGTCACCAATCAGGGAGAACATATGATATTTATCCCTTTGGAACTGGCCTATTTCACCCAGCATGATGTTTTCCAGATTCCTCCATTTTGTTGCTAATGACTGGATTTCATTTTTTCCAGTGTATAGTATTCTATAGAGTACATATCCCATAATTTCTTTATCCAGTCTTTTGTTGATGGGCATTTAGGTTGATTCCATGTCTTAGCTATTGTGAATTGAGCTGCAATAAACATTGAGGTGCAGACAGCTCTTTTATTTGTCAATTTAATTTCCTCTGGGTAAATTCGAAGGAGTGGCATGGCTGAGTCGTGTGGTAGGGCTATATTCAGGTTTCTGAGGAATCTCCAAACTGTCTTCCACAAGGGTTTTACCAGTTTGCATTCCCACCAACTGTGGGTTAGTGTACCTTTTCCCCCACATCTTTGCCAGCATTTGTTGTTAGTTGATTTCTGTATGTAAGCCATTCTAACCTGGGTGAGGTGAAACCTCATGGTTGTTTTGATTTGCATTTCCCTGATTGCTAGTGATCCTGAACCTTTTTTTCATGTGTCTGTTGGCTGTTTGGATTTCCTCTTTTGAAAAATATCTATTGAGGTCCTTGGCCCATCTCTTAAGTGGGTTGTTTGTTTTGTTGTTGTGGAGTTTCTTGATCTCTTTGTAGCTTCTGGTTATTAATCCTTTATCAGTTGCATCATTCACAAATATTTTTTCCCATTCTGTTGGTTACCTCTTCACTTTCCTGACTGTTTATTTTGCAGTACAAAAATGTCTCAATGTGATGTAATCCCAATTGTTAATTCTGGCTTTGACTGCCTGTGCTTCCAAGATGTTTTCCAAGAAGTCTTTGCCTGTGTCTATATCTATTGCAGCTATTTTTTAAAACATTTATTTGTTTATAGAAAGGAAGGAAGGAAGGAAGGAAGGAAGGAAGGAAGGAAGGAAGGAAAAGGAAGGAAGGAAAAGGAAGGAAGGAAGGAAGGAAGGAAGGAAGGAAGGAAGGAAGGAAGGAAATAAGGAAGGAAGGAAGGGAGGAAGGAATAAAGAAGGAAGGCAGGCCCGGTGCCATGGCTCACTAGGCTAATCCTCCACTTGCGGCACCAGCACCCCGGGTTCTAGTCCCGGTTGGGGTGCCGGGTACTAGTCCTGGTTGCTCCTCTTCCAGTCCAGCTCTCTGCTGTGGCCTGGGAGGACAGCGGAGGATGGCCCAAGTTCTTGGGTACCTGCACCCACATGGGAGACCAGGAGGAAGTACCCGGCTCCTTGCTTTGGATTGGCGCAGCGCCAGCTGTGGCAGACATTAGGGGCGTGAACCAACAGAAGGAAGACCTTTCTCTCTGTCTCTCTCTCTCACTGTCTAACTCTGCCTGGCAAAAAAAAAAAAAAAAAAAAAAGAAGGAAAAAAGAGAGAAATAAAAGAAAGTTGTTCCAACTGCTGATTCACTGATTCACTCCCCCAAATGTCTGCAAATATCAGAGAGAACCGAAGAACATTCCATCCAGGGCTCTTATGTGGGTGGCAGGAATCCAAGTACTTGAACAATCATCTGTTGTTTCCCAGCGTGCACATTAGCATGAAGCTGTGTTAAAGGTTGAGTGGGACTGAAATACAATAACTCTGGGACAGGTACCATGGCTCACTTGGCTAATCCTCTACCTGCGGCGCCAGCATCCCATATGGATGCAGAGTTCTAGTCCCGGTTGCTCCTCTTCCAGTCCAGCTCTCCGCTGTGGTCCAGGAGAGTAGTAGAGGATTGCCCAAGTGCTTGGGCTCCTGCACCCGCATGGGAGATCAGGAAGAAGCACCTGGCTCCTGGCTTCGGATGGTGTAGTGCTGGCCATGGTGGCCGTTTGGGGGTGAACCAATGGAAGGAAGACCTCTCTCTCTCACTGTCTGTAACTCTACCTGTCAAACAACAACAACAAAAAGAAATATAAGAACTCCAATATGGGGCTTCTTGAATGGTGGCTTAACCCACCATGTCACAGTGTTTATCTTGTTGTTGCTATTCATATTTCTCATTACTGGTTTAGCTCATATGTGGTTCATGTTGCATTCAAGGGATTAAGGATGGGATGGAGGGGGAGAGAATAAATTTTGGTAAAAGAAGAGCAAACTTTCCCCCATTTGGGGGACTTTTCAGAAAGGTTTAGTACTTTAGAATGTACCTCTAGTAAGTTCCTTGAGAACATTTACCACATTCCCTCACTAAGGAGCTGGCTAACTATGCATCTATTGAATATAAAACAGAAAATGGATGGAAAAAAATAGTACATTTTTTGTTCACAGAATAAATAACATGTGTTGGTATAACCAAGTTTAGATTCTGTACAGCACAATATATCTACAGCCAAGCTCCTATTTTGTTATACACAACTATTTATGACCACAGAATGGCAGCCTTAAAAATCTCTCAAATGTGTTCCTTGCTCTGTATTTTCATTTTCATATTCTTAGTCCAACCTACCATTATCTCTTACCTGGACTTTAGGCAATTCTCCCAACTGATCTTGCACCCACTGGTACCCACCATCTACTCCATTCTCCACGCAACAGACTGATCTTGATCATCTGTGCCTAAATATTTTAATACCTGTCTTATAAGGTTCTTGGGAAGATAACACAATAAAAGCAAAACACATAGAACAATGTTAGATACTAACAATAATAGTAGTAAGAGTAGTTGTTACTGTTATTGTCACCTTTAATTATTCAGATCCTTAAACAGCCATTCCCTTTTACTTTTACTTTATTCTAATCTGCCTTTTACCTAAAGCCATAGAAGGTTTTCTAGATGGTAAATCTGACCCTGTCATTTGTAAAGTTTATAATTGCCTTCAGGGTAAAGCCAAATGTCTTATGTTGACCGACATGTTCCTTCATGATTTATCCCTTGCCTGCCTCTCATATCTTTGGCCCCTTTTTCTGCCACTTGTTGTGATTCAAGGCACAGACACATATCTGTGCAAGTCCATTCTTCAGTCGCATTAAATTCTTCGAGGTTAGGCTTTGCATATACTTTTTCATCTTCCTGGAATGCTTTCCCTCCCTCTCTTACCACTGCCTCACCAGTGTCCCCATTCACATGGATGACTCATGTGCAGCATTTAGGACTCTACTGACTGAATTCCTGGTCACATTTCACTTTCCCTGAACTCAACAAGGCTGATACAGGTTGGCTTCTGCTGTATTCTTATAACATCCTTTACATACATCTACAATAGAACTTATAACATGATATGAAAAAGGAATTCTTAGTTGAAACCAAATAAAGCAGGAATAGCATCCCAAAGGAGATCAAGAACATAATAAAAACTTTCTAAGAAGTGGTTTAAAAGTGGTTACCTGATTTTCAACACCTTCAATTATATCAAAAATAAAAAGAATTAAAAATTAGATATTAGAGAAGAATTGGGAAGCATTATTTTGTAGGGGCTATGCTATAAATTGAACATTTTCTGCCTAAAGGAGATGGAAGGATGGATAGAAGAATAATTTTCAATGGAAGAGCACATCATTAAAAAATGCATTTGCAATATGGGAGTTATGGGACAGCAGATTAAGTTGCCATTTGGGACATCTACATCTCATTGGTATGCCAGTTCGAGTCTCAGCTATTCCATTTTCATTGAAGCTTCTAGCTAATGTGCCTGAGAAGGCAGAAAATGATGGCCCAAGTACTTAGTTCCCTGCCACCCATGTGGAAGACCTTGATGGTGTTTTGAGTTCCTGATTTTGGCATGGCCCAGCTCTTGCTGTTGCAGGCATTCATGGAGTGAATCCGTGGATAGAGGATTGATCTCCCCCTCTCCACATTTCAAATAATAAATAAATAAATAAATAAACCTTTTAGAAAAGAAAAGAAAAAGCAGGTATACAGATCTAGAATCTAGATTCCAGTATCTTATTACTGGCTGTGCAAATTGGAAAAAAAAAAACTCACCACAGTTTAAAAGTATAAAATTGACTTAGGTCATTTCAATGGTCCCTTTAAGCTCAAACATCACAATTTCATAGTTTAGATAAGAGTGAGAATTGAATGTCCAATGCTATTCTACACCAGAAGCTTCATAGCGATAGAGTAGATTATTGAACCTTTTCAATTTGGGGGAGAGAAAGAATGAGAGTGAAAACTTGAGTTTCCTAGAAGAGGCTTTGTGGACTGACTCTTTAATTCTGAATGTGTGGTAGCCAAGTATTAACTTGTGCCCTTTTCTCTGCTTAGTAAATCTGTGTCCTGGTTATTCTGTGTGGCTTTTCTATCCAAAGTGTTTTTGTCTTCAAGCTGTCAGTAGGTTGAATAGTAGATCCCAAGTGATATATCAATATCTTAACCCTTAGAATTTGTGAATATAAGCTTATTTAGAAAAATCGTTTAGGCAGTTACAAGCAAATTAAGAGTCCAAGACAAGAGCAATCTGGGTTACGCAATGGGATCTAAATCAAGTGATGAGTGTCTTCGTAAGGGCTGAGAGACACACAGGGAGAAGAGGAGAAGATCATGTGAAAACAGAGGCAGAGACTATAGAGCCACAGCTCATAATGCATGAAGTCACCACAAACTGAAAGAGGCATGGAAGGATCTCCACTAGAGCTTTTGGAGATGACATAGCTCTACTGACACCTTGATCTTGGACTTCTGGCCACCAGAACTGTGAGGGAACGAATTTCAGTTGCTGAAAGCCTCCTAGTATCTGGTGATTTGCTACAGCAGCCACTGGAAGCTAATACATCCACTGCAATATTTTTCTGGGCAGTTTGTATTCTAGAATCATTTTTCCACTGTACCTCAACAAATCTCAAACATCTGGTGATATTCCTTAAGGATCCAGCTAGGTGAGAGACTGAGCCATCTGATAAACCAAGGTTTATCTGCATCTCTTGATACTTGTGAGTAGATTTTCATTTCTCGGGAGACTTTCTGAAGAAAAATACATAGTATACTATTGTTCTAATTTTTATTTCAAAATATTTTTAAGATCATTATCTTATCTCTTCAACATGTGTCATTCTTCAGATAAGGAAACTGAACAATAGAATAAGTTACATACCCCCAACATAAATGGTACAATTAAGGCTGGAACCCAAGTATCTTAGTCTGTTAGGACTGCTATGAAAAAATGTGATAGACTGGAATTTCTCCCAGTTCTGGAGGATAAGAAATCTGAGATCAAGGTGCTGGTAGATTTGGTGCCCACTGAAAATCTTCTGTTCATAGAAGGCCTTGCAGCTATCTTCCCACTCTGCCCTTATCTAGTGGAAGGGGTGAAAGAGCTATCTGGATCTCTTTCATAAGGAAACAATAGTATTTATCAGGGCTCCACCCTGGTGACTTAATAATATACCAAAGGTATATTTTATTATCACCTTCAGAGTTAGAATTGCAACACATAAATGGGGGCAGGGTGAACACAAACATTTTAGAGGTCAGCACCAAGTCATTAGCTCCAAGAATCCTAAGTTTCTCCTTATCACAGGACCAATGGAGAGACATCTTGAATATGGTGGCATACAAACACTTTTCCAAATCACAACAAAGATAACTGTCTGCTTTGATTGCCTGCAAAACTGGTAACTGCTAAATAACTAACTTCCTGACATCTCACTAAGAGGGAGTGCCGAATTCTTTCAGGGTCTGGCCCCTCCTCATACCACATTTTCTCCTGTCTGAATTCAGCTCTTACCAACCTCCCAGTCCCTCTCTCAGCTTTGGCTACCCTGCCCAGTGTGCCACTGCAACAGAGCTGGCCAGGCCTGCTCCCTAGACACTGGCTCTCCCTCTGCTTGCAGCCCACATCTTCCAGTTATCCTTGTTGCCAGCTCCCCTGTTTCCTTTTAGCTTCTATTCACAGTCACTTTCCCAGGGAGGTCCACCCTAGCCCATTCTAATTAAAATGGAAGCCTATCCCTGCTCCTTATTCTTTATTTATTTATTTGAGAGGTAGAGTTACAGACAGTGAGAGGGAGAGATAGAGAGAAAGATCTTCCTTCCATTGGTTCACTCCCCAAATGGCTGCAATGGCTGGAGCTGTGCAGATCCAAAGCCAGGAGCCAGGAGCTTCTTCCTGGTCTCCCATACAGGTGCAGGGGCCCAAGGACTTGGGTCATCTTCTACTGCTTTCCCAGGCCATAGCAGAGAGTTGGATTGGAAGAAGAACAGCCGGGACTCAAACTGGTGCCCATACAGGATGCCGGTGTCGCAGGCAGAGGGTTAACCTACTGCACCACGGTGCCTGCCCCCAAAATCCAGTCTTAATTCAAGTATTTTTCTTTTTTTAAAAAGGATGTATTTACTTGAAAGTTGAAGTTACAGACAGAGAAGGAGAGACATGGAGAGGTTTTGCATCTGCTAATTCACCCCCCCATATGGCTGCAACAGCCAGGCTGGTCTAGGCTGAAGCCAGGAGCCAGGAGCTACATCTGGGACTCCTACATAGGTGGTAAGTGCCCAAGCACTTAAGCCATCTCTCCCTGCCTATCCCAAGCCATTAGCAGGGAGCTGGAAGGGAAGAGGAACAGCCAGGCCATGAACTGGCACCCTCAAATATTTTTCTTTAGCACATTCTACTACAACCTAAAGCGTGTGTATAGACACACACACACAGAGACACATACACACACACATACACTTAGGTCACAGGGTAGATAGATCATTCTATGGCAGTTCCACAACTGAGACAGGCCTGGCTCAAAGCCCCGCACCATCACTTTCAAGGCAAATGAGCATAGACAAACCCTTAGCCTCTCCAAGCTTCTGTTCCCTCATCTCATCAACTCAATATACTTCTAATCTCACCTACCTTAAAGACTTGCAAAAAGAATTTAAGTATGATAAATCACAGTATCACATAGCCGACCCATCAATTCCAGATCCAATTTATTTAAGATGTACAAACTTCTGCAAATTGTTTAAAGTCCTTATAACTCAAGAGAATAACCCTGCCATCTTCACAGAATTGTTGTATGGATTTTAAAAGATCCGCAATGTACCATAATAGCTATAGTAATAGCTTATATTTTTGTTTAATGAAATAATTGTTACAACTACGTAGAATAAGGCTAACAATGAAGAAGTTACTCAGGAAATAACAGTAGATCAGTTACAATTTACATTTCAGCACTTATAGGCAAAAGTCATTTCTTTCTGCCTTTGAATATTTCAGCCAAAATGAAGCTTCTCGGCTGGCACTGCGGCTTAATAGGCTAATCCTCCGCCTTGCAGCGCCGGCACACTGGGTTCTAGTCCCGGTCGGGTGCCGGATTCTGTCCCGGTTGCCCCTCTTCCAGTCCAGCTCTCTGCTGTGGCCCGGGAGTGTAGTGGAGGATGGCCCAAGTGCTTGGGCCCTGCACCCCATGGGAGACCATGAGAAGCACCTGGCTCCTGCCTTTGGATCAGCACAGTGCGCCGGCCGCGGCGGCCATTGGAGGGTAAACCAACGGCAAAGGAAGACCTTTTTCTCTGTCTCTCTCTCTCACTGTCCACTCTGCCTGTCAAAAAAAAGAAGCTTCTCACTCGGTCCAGGTACAATCTAGACAGTAACAGGTCAGATGACAGAACAATCAGGTGCATGGTGCTGCTCTGGGATTCATGTTAGGGAGGCCTGGCATTGGTAAAGACCCACACTTTTAAATTGAAGGTTTTATAAACAGCACTCTGATCTCAGAATCAGCCTCTAAGACCTGACTGAAAACACCATGAGGGCATTTCAGGCATGGAAAGCCAAGACATAGTAACAAAAATGGTTCTGCATGAAGGATATCTGTGAGTGAGGTCCCAGTGGAAAGAAGGGGCCATCAAAGAAGGATGTACTTTACTCTGAAGGGTGGAGAGAACTTCCACTTTGACTTTGGCCCTGTCTAAAAACTGATGAAGTTTGTGAACTCAAAAGGCTTCCACAGCCTTGGCAGCTCATGACAAGAGCCTTGGGTGATCACTGACATTATAAATAGGAGTGTCAATTGTTAAAGCAACAACAGGTGTCACTGTGCACTTGTTCCCCATGCTGGACCTCTGTCCTTAATGAGTTGTACTATGAGAGTTAATGGTAAAATTTGTCTTCAAAAAACTGTACTTTATACTTTGTGTGTCTGTGTGGGTGCAAATAGTTGAAATCTATCCTTAGCAAAGAGTTGGTCTTCAGTATATAAAGTCAATTAAAAATGAATCTTAACGGAAAATGGAACAGGAGAGGGAGTGGGAGGTGGGATGCGAGTGTGGGTGGGAGGACAGGTATGGGGGGAAGAAACATTATATCCCTAAAAGCTGTACATATGAAAATTTGTGTTTGTTAAATAAAAACCTTCAAACAAAAAATAAATAAAATAAAATGAAGATTTTAGAAGATGAAATTAAATTTTTTTTAAAAATGAGTGTATTTTTTAAAGGGATGAAATATAGTCCCCAATATGTAGGAGCTTATTTTGTTTGATCCTCCCAATATCTCTATAGGTTGGTATTGTTCCCTCTATTTATGTATGAGGAAACTGCTTTAGTATTAAAGGTAAATTCTCTCTGGATTCAAATACAGCCCTCTCTGACTCCCAGACTCCTATGACTAGCCACACAGCAGAATAAAACTATGAACAAGGTGAAGGTCTCTGCATTTGATGAATTTATTGGTGTAACTGTGGGAGTTAAGACAAAGTTGTAGATTGATAGATGTTAGATAAATATGTAAATGTTCCATCCAAGAGTCTGATCATAGGTAGAGGTTCAAGGTCACATGAGGTTGTGGATGGAGCAGGATTTATTGACGTTGAAACTTGTGATCTAGTCCTAGAAGAGATGTTTAATATTACTAGGTACAGCTAAGGGTAAGGGATATAGACAGAACCAAATGTCACATCAGGTACCAGGGAGATGTGTGTTTTCCCAACTCTGTCACTTAGTGGCTCCTTCACTGGGCAAGTTGACTATCTCTCTGCCTTTCTACTTCGTGGGGCAGAGAAGATGAGAGATAATACATTTCCAAAGTCTCAATAAATTGTGTTCTTATTTTGATTTCTCCATATAGTAATAGGCACAAAGAAGAAAAGTGTGTGCCATAGTGAAGGGCAATCCTAAGGACAGAAATAAACAGGAAGAAATGGGCAAAATAGTTAAACAAGACAGAAAGTTTATCCTTACAAAGAAACCTATGCAAATGTGCAAAGAGGAACCCAGACACTAACAAAACCAAAGACATATTTTATCTGTGTCTTGGAGGTGGGTGGGACTGGAGACCATTTTCACTTTAAGGAATAAAAATGATAATTGCTTTGCTAATCGCTTGCTTGTTGCATATCTGGAGACTTTCTGGACACAAAAAAAGAGGTGCCTTCTCCTGTCTTGAAATTCTTGAATCAGACATGAGCCAAATCGTAGGAAATCTGGGGTCTGGTCAAGAAGACTGAACCCACAAATGTGGCATATTTCTCACGACCACAGGACTCAAAAAAAGCTCTTCCAAACAAGCAGCAACCCAAAAAAACAACATATTGCCACCCTGCAAAAAAATCTAAGTGTGCTGAAAAAACAACAACATATGGCTGGGTGGGGTGTGACCAAAAGGAATATAGTTATCACGTTTCGAACATTCCTGTTACAGACTTGAGTGAAAAGAAAAATTTCTAGGACAGAACATGGAGTAGTCCCAAAGCTTGTCTTTTTTAAAAGCACAATTGGAGAATTGGGGACAGGAAAAGCAATGAAGGATTTGTTCCAGGTGAGTTACAGCTGAGAATCAGGAACGGAATCTCACCCTTGACCCAAGAATATGGTGCCAAAAAAAAAAGAAGCAGCATACAAAAGCAGAAAAGATTGGCTTGGTGATGCTCACTGCTTGTAACTGGAGTGCTATTGAGATTAAAACAGAGAGAGGAATGGAATGTACCTGAACATGCTCATTATCAACACCAAAGCCACAATATACACTGATAATAGCTCTGGGGTGTCATCATTATGTACCTAGAATCTGGGTTTCCTTTGAACAAAACAGAATCAGCTTCAAGTGCAGTGCTCTGCTGGGGATCTCCATTATATAACTGTTTCATAACTCAAGGTGAAGTCATACAGCAAAGCTAGAAGCATTAACAGGAAATGAGTTTTCAAACTTTGAGACTTTTGCTCTTTACCTGAACCTGCTCTGTCTACACACTAGTTACATAAACTAAGGGTAACCTAAAACTACACCCTTCTCTGCAGATTAGAATCCATTGGTTCCTTCAGTAGGAAATGAGGAAGCATCTCCTGGAAATTCGAAGATGCTCAAAAAGAGGTTCCTACCCCCATGAGCTTCCAGCACAAAAGGTAACGAATTCCATTAATTGGAGGGGTTCAAAATAGGCAACCCTAAAATATTCCAGTCAGGCACAAGGACTGAGCTGGAAATAATTGCGGTTCAATGACACAAAGAAGCTTTCTCTGAAATCCCCCTATCTGCCAAATACCAGTGAGTACTGAAAGAAGGAGACACGTATCAGACTGCCCTACCTCTCACCTATTCTGCTAAGGGTCCACTTATCTTTTCAAAAATCTTTGCTTTTCCATAGTGCCCTTCCTCTCTCTTTTCCTATTAAGTTGGTTTCACAGATTGTAAATTCTTTTTTAAAAAGATTAATAAATATATTTTTATTTGAAAGACAGAGTTAGAGAGAGAGAGAAATCTTCCATCTGCTGGTTCACTTCCCAAATGGCCAGAGCTGGGCCAGGCCAAAGCAGGAGTGAGGAGTTTGTTTCAGGTCTCCCATGAGAGTGCAGGGGCCCAAGGACTTGGGACATCTTTCCCATGTGTATCAGCAGGGAGCTAGATCAGAAGTGGAGCAGCAGGGATATGAACTGGAATCTATTTGGGATGCTTGGCACTGCAGATGGTGGCTTAACTTACTGAGGCACAGCACTGGCCCAGACTCCAAATATTAGCTACCTTTTGAGTTACTCATCATTGAGAGCTTCCAAGCATATGAATAAAATGTTGGTTGATTGACTCTCACTGGGATTAAACATGACAATAGGTCTGATCTGATTTCATCATCATTTAAAAAAATCATCTATTATTTTTCACTTTATGTTTCTGTGTGGGAGCAAACTGTTGAAATCCTTACTTAATGTATACTAAGCTGATCTTCTGTATATTAAGATAATCGAAAATGAATCTTGATGTGAATGGAAGGGGAGAGGGAGTGGGAAAGGGGAGGGTTGCGGGTGGGAGGGACGGTATGGGGGGGAAGCCATTGTAATCCATAAGTCGTACTTTGGAAATTTATATTCATTAAATAAAAGTTAAAAAAAATGTTGGTTGATAAAATTGAGACTTTTCTTCTGTTAATGTGTCATTCAATTTTCAGAATCTTATCCCATGAACTTAAGAGGATAGAGAGGAAGCATTTTACCTCCCCTACAGAACAAATAATTAAAATGTAGTGTTATAAGTGGGCAGCAAGATCACAAGCATCCACTATGATTCAAGCGTACACACAGAAAGCAATCTTTTTTTTCCAGACTGATCTCACTTTATCCTTGCTTTCCCTCCCTTCATCTACTCCAGTTCCTACTTGGTGGTAGAATAAAAAAGTTAAATGTGTTTATTCATTAAGTGGGCATTTATTACAGCAGCTGTGATGCTATTTGGGATGCCTGCACTCACATGGAAGTTACTGGGTTTGAGTCCCTTCTCATTCCAGACTCCAATTTTCTGCTAATGCACACTCTTGGAGGCAGCAGGTGGGGCTCAAGTAGTTGCATCCCTGATACCCACATGGAAGACTTAGTGGGAGTTTGCAACTGCTAACTCCAGTCTGGCTCATCCATAGATGTTACAGGCATTTGAGGAGAGAATTAGCAGATGGAAGATCTCTGTCTCTGTCTCTGTCTCTCTCTCTCCCTACCCCACCTCTCTGCCTTTTCAATAAATAAATAAATACATAAAATTTTTAAGAATTTGTTCTCTAATTGGAGATAATTACACTTAGTAAAATAAGCCAGTCTCAAAAAGAAAAAAATATCATGTTTTCTCTGATTTTTTGTAACTAATATATACAGTACAAAAAGTAATGTGTATGAATGAAGTTGACATCTTGATATTTGATTATTGTTTATAGCTCTTGTTTATTCCTTTGAAGAACAGTGGTTTTTCCACTTACCAGTTGAATTCTCTATTTATTTGAGGATTAAGCTTGTGATTATAAATTAAGTTGAAAGTATGTCATTGTTGGGGCCAGCAGTATGGGGTAGGGGGTTAAAGCCCTGGCCTGAAGCGCTGGCATCCCATATGGACATCGGTTCTAGTCCTGGCTGTTCCTCTTCTGATCCAGCTCTCTCCTGTGGCCTGAGATAGCAGTAGAAGATGGCCCAAGTACTGTCTCTACCTCTCTCTGTAACTTTTTCAAATAAATAAAATAAATCTTTTTTAAAAAGTATGTTATTGCAAAAATTAAAAGAAAAATAAGAAAGGAAGAAGGAGGGAGGGTGGCAAGTATCATTATGTCATTAAAAACTATATAAATGAAATACATGAAGTCTGGTCCTTTTATATAAGCAATTTTTAAAGATTTATTTATTTATTTGAAAATCAGAGTTATACAGAGAGAGGAGAAACAGAGAGAGAGAGAGAGAGAGAGAGAGAGAGGTCTTCCATCTGATGGTTCACTCTCCAATTGGCTGCAACGGCGGGAGCTGCGTAGATCCAAAGCCAGGAAACAGGAGATTCTCCTGGGTTTCTCACATGGGTGCAGGGGCCCAAGGACTTGGGCCATCTTCTGCTTTCCCAGGCCACAGCAGAGAGCTGGATTGGAAGAGAAGCAACCGGGACTCGAACTGGTGCCCATATGGGATACGGGTACTTCAGGCCAGGAAATTAACCTGCTGTGCCTCAGTACCGGCCCTTAAACAAATTTTTTTAAAGATGAAAAAGAATTTGTTCACACCAGGTATTTCACTATCTTTTTTTTTTTTTTTTTTTTTTTTGAGACAGGCAGAGTTAGACAGTGAGAGAGAGAGACAGAGAGAAAAGTCTTTTTTCGATTGGTTCACCCCCCAAAATGGCCGCTTTGGCCGAGGTGCTGCGCCGATCCAAAGCCTGGAGCCAGGTGCTTCCTCTTGGTCTCCCATGCGGGTGCAGGGCCCAAGCACTTGGGCCATTCCCACTGCCTTCCTGGGCCACAGCAGAGAGCTGGACTGGAAAAGGAGCAACCAGGACTAAAACCCGGGGTGCTGGCACCACAGGCAGAGGATTAGTCAAGTGAGCCACAGCGCCGGCCAAAGTATTTTACTATCTTTTACCAAGTCTTTTTAAGATTAATTTAGTCTATTTTGGGTAAATATACAATTCAGTGAAAGTAAGTACAGTTACACTGACTTGACTACCCACCTCCTCTCCTGCCTTCTTCCCCAGGAGACTGATAATTTTGAGTGAGGAAGGAGCAGGTGGTATCTTGGGGTAGTGCTAGGTATTACTTTGTTCTGTGAGGGGAGGAAAACATAAACCCTGTTTCTGTTTTGCAAACAAGTTTTTTCTACACGGTCACCAAATTGTCACTTTGGGCATTCTAGACACAGCTGTGGCTGAAGCTTGTAGTTCCAGATATCAGTGGTCTCCCAGTTCCAACCCCAAGTCTTTCCCAGGCTTCTGGGGGCACTTAGCATTTTAACATGCCCTCCACTAATGGCTGTGAGTCTTCCCTGAGGCATCTTTCTGACCTATCTTGCCTCCCATGTGACACTGTCTCTGAACATAAGAATTCGATAAAAGGAATTCCTAAAAGGCCTGCAAATTTCCTAAGCTTCTGTAATGTAATGGAAAGCCTATCTATTCCAGTTTTCCCCAAACTCTGTGATTCTAACTACACACCCCCACCGATTCACAACCAATGCGAGGGTCTAATCCTGCCTGACCAAGGTACGCCCTGGGCTTCTTCTCTCTCCCTTACTGGTGAATAGGAACTGCTCATTGCTCATCACTGTCTTCTCACTGTCTCCTCTCTTGGGTGGTATTTCCATGAAGCAACATGTTGAAATGGCTACAAAACAAAATCACTGAACTCTAGAAGCAATAAAATAATACATCAAGAGATATTTTTTAAAAAGATTTATTTATTCATGTGAAAGTCAGAGTTACACAGAGAGAGAAGGAGAGGCAGAGAGAGAGAGAGGCCTTCCATCCACTGGTTCACTCCCCAAATTGACCACAATGGTCTGAACTATGCAGATCCGAAGCCCGGAGGCAGGAGCTTCTTCCTGGTCTCCCACGTGAGTACAGGGGTCTAAGGACTCGGGCCATCTTCTACTGCTTTCCCAGGCCATAGCAGAGAGCTGGATCCAAAGTGGAGCAGCTGGGACTAGAACCAGAGCCCATATGGGATGCTGGTACAGCAGGTGGCAGATTTACCTGCTACACTACAGCGTCGGCCCCAAGAGGTATTTTAAAAACTAAGGCCTCTACAACATGCTATGACAGATGAGACTTTTTTCCAGGCAGGTGCCCTACCAATTCTGAAAATATGATTTTCCATTCTTGATTTCTGCCCCAAGTGGCGTTTGGAGATAGGAAGGAGCTGAAACCATTTACCATGTAGTACGTTTCTAAGATAATTAGAAAGCACTCTGTTAACTCCAGAACCCCAATACTTTCAATAGCATAAGACCTCTGAGAGCATGTGCATGAGATTTGTAGTTTTTAATGTGAAAATACTGTAAACTTGTGCTGTTTGAGAAAAGCAATTTTATTCCAGTTATATTAAATTACATTAACTGTGTCAAGTTGCAGTTTCTAAAGACATCTCCCATCGAATGTGCACTTCTTCAAGGTGACCTTGCCACTCTCCATCAGGATACAAGATCTAATGCATCGCTCCTTGAATTTTTTTTAAAATATTTTATTTATTTATTTGAGAGGTAGAGTTACAGATAGTGAGAGGAAGAGACAGAGAGAAAGGTCTTCCTTCCGTTGGTTCACTCTCCAAATGGCTGCAACGGCTGGAGCTGTGCCGATCCAAAGCCAGGAGCCAGGTGCTTCCTCCCTGTCTCCCACGCGGGTGCAGGGGCCCAAGGACTTGGGTCATCTTCTACTGCTTTCCCAGGCCATAGCAGAGCTGGATTGGAAGAGGGGCAGGCGGGACTAGAACCCAGCGCCCACATGGGATGCTGGTGCCGCAGGCAGAGGATTAACCTACTGCGACATAGCGACGGCCCCTACCCTTGAATTTGAACAGGATTGTGACCGTTTCAACCAATAAGGTACAATGGAAGGGGCACTATGTGATTTCTCTGGCAAGGCCACAAGAGGTCGCACACCTTCTGCCTTGTCTGTGGGATCACTCGTATTTCCCAAGTCGGTTGTAGGACACCCTATGACTGTGAGACCTCTGCGCTGTAAGGAATTCAAGTTAATGGAGTCTAGGTACAGGTGCTATGATCGGCCATCCTGGTGTAAACGTCATCTCTGCTCAGGAGCAAGACATCAAATCAACAAGTCTTGAGAAGTTTCCAGCTCTGAGACATTCAGCCCATTCATCTTTGGGTCTTTCCACCTGAGGCCCAAATGATCCTTACCTTTCCCTATCCTAGTTCCTAATCCTCAGAGTCTGTGAGCATAAAAGAAGGAGTTGTTTGAAGCAATGAAATGCTTAACATTGAACAACATATACAAATTGTTTGCTATTTGTGTATCTTTAAAAGTCTCAGTCAAATCCTTGAAAAACGAGGCTATTTAACCCAGCAGAAATGAGAAAAACCTCTGAATTATGTTCCATCTCTTGGGGAAATCAAGGAACACCTTGTGCTATGAATTGCTACACCAGACATGAATATTTATAGAGTTTTGGACAATTTGGCTTTGACATACTCCAAGAAAAATTTGCTCCAATAACTAAAGCAATATGGGGGAAACCTACGGAATGCATTTTGTTGTCTCATATAAAAATCTGCAGAAATTAGAAGTAAGTACACACTGTGAAGGTTGTGCTGAGGAACACACATTATTGCATAGAGCAAAATTCAATCTAGTAATTTGGAGCTAGAAAAGGCAGAGTAAATTGCATGAAGGTTTGGCTAATGTTTCCATGAATCTAGGCTTACTATACGTTTTTGGAAGTGTGATGGTGGAGAGAAAGGCACTGCTTCTGCCCGTGTAAAATCTGCCCTCTAACCACAGTCTGGATACTTCAGTCCCTACTGTTTCTAACTGCAGGGAGGGACTTCCTGAAATCAAGGAGGCTCTGCTCCTTCCTCGCTGTGCAATTTTATACACATCGACTGTGACAGATCAAGCTTTGGAGTTAGGATATTCCATTCATTCTCTGATAAGTGGAACTCTGTAAGATTCCTAGGAAACCAATTCTGACCTTAACATATGTGAGAGACAATGGTCCCAATTCTGAGGCCTCATGGATACATAAGAAATGCTCTACAAAGTATAAATGAATGGTTACAGTAGAAAATGATTCATGTGCATATCTTTGTGATAACATTTATTACATTGTGTTGAAATTGTCTACATATGTGTCTGTCTCTTTAACTAGGGAAAACATTCTGTCTAACTCATCTTTCTATCCACAGCATCTAGCATAGATTTTGGCTCAGAGAAAGCATTCAATAGATATCCTATAAAAAATAATTGGACCAGAAGTAAAATGATAGAATTAGAGGCATCTCTATGGCATAGAAATAGACACATAAGATTTGTCCTTGGCCACTCTTTTTCCCTCAACTCTCATATCCACCTGTCCACTAAGCCCTGAGGATCTCTCTCATGAATGAATTTTGCTAGAATCTGTATCTCCTTCCCCACTGCTGCTGCCATATGTCACATCCTGATCATGTTTTCTTGGGCTGTTGTAATAGTCCCCTAAGTGGTCTGGTGAGCTGTTCTCTACTTTGCCTATCTCCAATTCATTCACCATGCTGCCACAAGAATGGTGTTGCTGAAAGCAAATCTTTCTGTATCACTTCACTGCTTAAAAACCTCCAGTCTGTCCCTTTTGTCCACAGGATCGAGTCCAAAGCACCTTGAATGACATTCAAAGTTCTCCAGGATCTGGCATGTAGCCATTTAGGGTTCATTTCCCACACACAGCCAAATTCATCCTTACCCTTGTTCAAAATGATTCCTTATTCACTTTCACTGGTATTGCTGTCATCTCCAAGTCTTTGCAAATCCTGTTCCCCTAGCTATGAACCCATTTCCTCTTCCTCCTTCACCCTATCTTTAATGTTCCTGGGTATGTTCTCCATATTCTTCAAGACCCACTCAGGTGGAGCCAGCCACCTCCTTTGTATTGTCACTGTACTTGTACATTGCTCTAGCATGGGCAGAGAAGGCTTGAAGGATGAGACTGTGGCTTCTAGTTTGACACTGCCTAGGCTTGAACTCCATCTCTAACACTACCATCTGGGTTATCTCAGCCAAGTGCTTAACCTCTTGGTCTCTGCCAGTCTATTTTGTGCTCCTATAACAGAATATCACAGATTGCACAATTTATAATGAAAGGAAACATATTTCTCATAGTTCTGAATGCTAGGAAGTCAAGATTACAGTGCTAGCATTTGGTGAGGGCCTCCTTGCTATGTCATGGCAGGGTGGAAGCCATCCCATGGCAGGACAAAGAGAGGGTAAGACAGAGACAGAGGGACTGAACTTGCACTTTTCTAAGCAACCTCTACATGGGACAATGGCATTAGTCCTTTCATGGGGGCAGAGCCCTAGTGGCCAAATCATCTCTTAAAGTTCCCATTGGCTGGGCTGGCATTATGGTTGGGCTACCTGTGACTCTGACTTCCTATATGCATGCTAGTTTGAGTCCTGGTTGCTCCACTTCTTAACCAGTTCTCCACTACTGAACCTGGGGAAGCAGTGAAGGATGGTCTGAGTGTTTACACCCCTGCACCTACGTGGAATATCCTGACTCCTAGATTTGGCACGGCCCAGCCATGGCCATTTAGGCCATCTGGAGTGTGAACCAGTGGATGGAAGATCTCTCTGCCTGGCTATTCTTCTCAGTAACTCTGCCTTTCAAATAAACAAATAAGTAAATCCTAAGAAAAAGTTCCCACTGTTGAATACTGATACAATGACAAATAAATTCAGCATGAATTTGGGAGGAAGCAAATATTCCAACCAGCGTAACACTTTAGTTTCTTCATCTGTTAAACAAATCTGGGTCCTGGGAGGTTGACTTTTATGAGTATCCCCAATGGAGCAATGTGTGTTCATTTATGACAGAGAAGTTCAGGTCTCTTAACTCTATCTGCTACGCTGAGTTACCTAAGCCCTTGGAAACTAAAGAATTTGAAGTCCATGGCATAAAAACTGTAGACCTTGAGGCAAGCACATTAATGGGGCCAAGCTCATTGCTTTGTCAGAGGAATTGCCTGCCAAATGGAGTTGGCACTGTAAGCAAGGCTATGGGGCAGAGCCCTTGGGATGCTAAGGACATTGCCTTGAAACCAACAGACACAATTAGGCCAAAATCCATCCTGTGTGGCTCCCTTGCCAGAGAACTGGCCTTGGAGACCATATCTCCAAGGGTGAGCCAGACGGCAGGCTTGTAGGATGCAGTCATGCAGCCCAGTCCCATAGATACATGTCGTTGCTGGAGCGGTGCAACAGAAACTTGAGAGTCCACTGTCCAAATTGCAGGAAAGAGCTCCCTTAGGAGCTCATACACTGACACTCGTTCTTTGCAACTCCTTTGCTCCAAGTGCATGCTGTTAGCCATTTTGAGAAAAAGGAAGCAAACTGTATGTCACTGGCAATGAGATGGCAGTGGCCAAAATTGCCTCCCTTGGCCTTTGTAAGTAGAAGCTAACATAGTGTGTGTGCATAGTTCCTGCTAGACTGAAAGGCTTACTGAATAGAAGATTGAATGCATGAATGAATGAATAGCTATCAGGCACCTCTTCTTTGTACTGTTTGGATATTTAGCTACAGTTGCTTTGTTTGTGTTGTGAATGCTGAAGTTAAAGAGATAAAGACTTCTAGTTGCCAAAAAGGGACATTTAGAAGCAGTTTAAGTCTGAGAGTTAATGAGAAAGTTTGCTATGCTAATGATGTTCAAATACTAACTCAAGCATTTGATAACTATTACTATCCCAAAGCTCAAACCTATTTCTAAAGGTAAGGATGTGGAAAATCAGAAAAAGAGAAATATTTAATGAATACAAACTGCCATCCCTACTCTAAGAACTTTGGAATCAAATCTTTTTCATAATTCAGAATTTGGAGATTTTAGAAAGATTAGGGATATACACTAAATGATTCACAATATCTCCAGCAGATTCTGAGCAGTACCACATACCCAGACATATCACTATTTCTGTGGCAAAACAAGTGCACGCTTATACCAAGTGTCATAAAGACTTTGATCACATCAACCCAATTCACATCAAGCGTTGCACCAAGTAATTTTGCTAAAAAGTTACAAAAGCTTCCCTTTTCAGGACTCTGGGATTTAAAATGAAAGGTAAAGGATTGTGAACCTCTAGAAATAATAGGTACATAACTCATACTTACCCTATATTAGGGTTGTACTAAGCATTTTGCATCCATTAACTCATTAAATCTCTAAGGGCCACTACTATTAGGCCATTCTTCCAATGCTGAAAAGTAATCCTAGAAAGCTTTTGTTAATAGGCCTTCACCCATATACCTGGTCACTTTTTAGCCACTCTATCACACTGCCTTCTGCTGTGTGTAAAGATAGTCTGTCAAGAGATAGAAGAGATTGAAGAAGACGCAGAGACAAGGGATAGAGAATTAGAAAATGTTCTGTGTTTTCAACCTCTGCATCTGTGCCTTTCCTGAATCTTACATCTTGCCTGGGTGTTAACACATTCCTGTATCCTTAATACACTCTAATTTTTGCTAAATCTAGCTTAAGGTAGTTTCTATTACTTGTAAAAACAATAGTTCCAACCAATACCTTGTGGAGCAGATATTTTTTCCCATGCTTATAGGTAATGGCATTGAACTTCAGAAAAACTAGATGACTTAACAAATATAGTAATTTGGCAAAAGCAAGCAAAAAAAAAGTCTACTGATCAGTAGTCAAGCAAGTACAGACACCAAGGCTGTCAACCTGAAAAGCTCTTTCTGCTATACCATATATCCTTTTACTAAATAAGAACAAAAATTTCTCAGATAACTGTTGGATATTTCATTTGGTTGAAGGTTTCTTTTTGTAAAATTGTCAGCTTATAAAGATTGATTTTAATGTAGAACTACAGCTAAGAAGAATGGCATTTGGTAATATTGGAAAGTTTCATTTTACATTAAAATATAGAATGAACCAAGATGAATGGGTTGTAATTCTCAGATTGTGTATGAGTTGAACAGGGTGGGAGGGCAGAGACTAGCAGGAGAGGCAATCTTTATCAGCATGAACAATGTTGTCTGGGTTTCCCTTAGCTCAAGGCCATTTCCATAAGGATTGTTGACCATATTGCCTATTGCTCCAGGGATTACTATAGATCTTCCATGGATACTGTGGGTCTCACTTCCTGGTTGGCAGCATAAATATTATTTTATTTATCTGGACTTTCTTCCATACTAGACTGCCTAATTCAGTGCTTCAGAGCATAACATTTAACAAACATGGCATAAAACAAACACCCATTTCAACAGCTGCCCTATAGCCAAAAGGGGTGAACTGCAACACTAAATATTATCCTTTGACATGGGTGGGCCCTGATTTTCATTATCGTCGTAGGTGGCAAAAGAGGTTTGTGGTCATTCATAAGATAGGCACGCTTGCCAAATTGTATACTCAGGCTTAGCAGCCAATGCTTTACCAAAGATTTTGATGTAAATCTACAAATATTACTCAGTGATATGAGTTGAGAAGGTGTCTTTGTGATGCAGCTTGATGTGTGAGAAAGAAGGGTATTTTGTTAAAACAGACTTCTGGTCTAGGGAGGATTCAGAGTTCAGTCCATACGTAGTTATGAATCAACTGTGTAACCTTGAGCAAGTTACTTAAATTCTCTGGGACTCTATTTCCTATTACACAATATGATTTTTAAAGTTTTCTCTCAGTTTCTATGCTTTGGAATTCCAGAGTCTGAAACTCTTTAAGTATAAACAGTTTAAGAAAGTTGGTAGAAAAACACAGAACACAGGATAAACTAATTACTAGCTGAGCAAGAGGAGAATCCATGAGTTGCTATGATCAGTTTTCTCACATGCAAACTTTTGGAATTACAATTTCAATATTGTACAACTATGCTCTGAAGATAATGAGATGACAAATTTTAATATGGTGACAATTTTAAGAGATTTTATGTGAAACTACTTTTAAATGATGCCTAACCCTTAGGGCTGCCATCTAGTGGCCATTCTAATTATGATGTGATTCTGATTCTTTTTCTGAGGCCTCTTACATTTGTAGCAAATGTGTAGGTAGGACAATGGAGGTTTTTCAAACAGTGCCCTTCATCAGTCAATGCCAATGATAAACCTAAATTTTTTATTTAAATGTTAAGAAGAAATTATCATATTAGAAGAATTAGACCTGTGTGTGTGTGTGTTTTAACTAGTCAGCTTTTTTAAGTGAATGTACCAGATTTCCTTTTGGAAAAGTACTTTTCCTCTGATGGTTACATACTGGGAATGTGATTCAAGCTGAAAAATGGCTCTTGAAAAGAACAATGACAAGACTGAAAATAGTGGAAGTGTATAGACATGCCCGCCAAAGTAGCTTTTGCTACTTGGACCCACAAATTTACTCATTAGTTTTCATTTGTTGAGCCCAACTCTCTAGTTTTCCAATCTGGTTTTAAAGGGCTCTCCTGTATATTTTTAACAAAATCTTCATTTTATAGTGTGTGGAAGATTTTGTTCTTTGCAACTTAAATGCCTAAATTTATATATTAAGAGCCAGAGTCTCCAAGGTTGACCTGAACAGCACTAGTGACATTTAGAGCAGTACAGTAGGCATAAGAGATGTCATCCTTGCTCTCCCTATAGGCTGTACATTAACTAAGCTACAGTTTTATCATGTTTCTTCTTTCTATTCATCACAGCAACCCTTTGAGTTATTGCCATAAATCTTGTTTTACAGATAAGGAAGGTAAAAGTGAAGGCACTTGCCTAAAGACACACAGTTAATAAAAGGTGGAAACAGGGTAAGCTCCAGCCTTTTTTGAATGACAAAAAAATTATTTTTCTCTGTAATTTGCTTTTGGTCTTTACATTTCTTTGGGTGCAGCCTGAGAATGTTAAAAATATTGACATATCACTTAACAACTGGGATACTTGCTGAGAAATGTGTTTTTAGGCAATTTCATCATTGTGCAAACATCACAGAGTGTACTTAGACAACCTAGATGGTATTGTTTGCTACATAGCTAATGTATGTAAGTGTGTGTGCTGTACTTTCTTACCACTGGCAGCACAGTAGGTCTGTTTACATCAGCATGGGTGGGTAATACATTTGTGCTCCAATAGTGAGATGGCTACAATGTCACTAGGCAATTAGAGTTTTCAGCTCCATTATCATCTTCAGGGAACAATGATCACCATTATACATGCAGTTAGTCATTGACCCAAATGCAGTTATGCAGGGCATGACTGTACCGGCATCACATTGTGAACTTAACTGAATTTGTTAACCCAAGCCCTAAGTTATCTTTCAGTTCAGTTGCTGCCTCCAGGTCACTTGACCTTGCATTGTTCTTCCTCCTTAAAAGACTACACAGACCATGTAAGCAGCAGTGACTAGGAAGAGAGCCGTCCACTCTGCCCCAGGATCTCTACTTTATCCTTGGAGTCCTTCTGATCCCACTGCCCACACCAGACCTTGTCTCCAAGAGTGCCTGAGGCCAAACAACACCTTAACTGGAACATACCACACTCCCCTTCTTTAGTTTCTCTTACAACATGTAAAATGTCAAACAGCATTTGAGTCTTTACTGATAGTGAAACAAAACAAAACAACAACAACAAAAAAGAAATCTTGAATACAAAGCATAAAAAAGTCCAAGAATCACAACAGTTATAAAGGACAAATTTTTGACTCATTTGATTGCTGTTGAGAGCCTATGAAGAAAATGATCTTTTTAAATTCCAAGGCTTTGTCTTCTCATCAAGAAAGAGATTGGATTATTCAGAAAAAATAAAATTTATTCATTAACTAAATAAATATTAATTACGATATAATAAATCTCCAAAAAAGCCTAAATTAAGATCCTGAGTGATTTTTTAGAACCAGCTACCCCAGATAACTTCTTTACTTCTGTAGCCATCCCATTGCTCTCAATCCTCACAGCCTTCTCTGAATAGCACCTGGTTCCCAGGGATGGAAAGATGATCCCTATGTCATCCTGCAGGAATGACTCTCACTACAGGAGCATAAAATCAGCCACACAGAATTTTCTCCTTGTGAGGTGGGTTGTTTCTAACAAGAATTGAAACCTGACTCCTGGCTCAGTAGCACAGGCCTGTGATTAGCTGAGCCAACTGAGCTTTCCAACATTCATGCAGCAGTCAGTGAAATTATTCCCTTATGACCTAAAATACCTGCTTATGGCCTCCTCGGAGACACTATTTACCTGCCAGGGAACATCTGTAGTGAATGTAGTCATTCCGTGGCATCCAAGGGCAGCGAGCAATGCTGTCACCATTCATTTGGAGCCAGCAAGGAGCAGGTGACATACACAAAGGCATTAGTTTACACAAAGTCTTCAAAGCCTAAGACCCACTAACTTAACCATTGCACAGTTCAGAGCAGCATTCACAAGTAAGTGAAGAAATCAGGGAGGGCCTCAGGGAGTTAGTGCCCCTCCTCGCAAAATCTAACTTACTTGCCACAAAGGCTGAGAAGAGCAGACATTTGTTTTTGTCTACCATTTAGGACAAAAACCACCACCACCACCACGGGGTGGGGTAGGGGGTGGGGGGGGTGAGGTGGGGCGGTGGGGGTGGACAACATCAAGCAAGCAAAATTCTGTTAATGAAGAAAACATACTTTTGCTTCTGGCTTAATAAATGCTTTCCTTTCTTCCACAGGACTGCATACTTCAAATGATCAAACCAGAGCTCTTTCTGGACATATTCTACTTAGAATTGTATAGTTGTTAAAAGTTTCAATTGCTACCAGTTGCAGCTGAATTCTATTCTTTTCTAACTGCATGATATTGAGAAAGTTACCCAACTTCCCCAAAGCCATATTTTTCATCATTAAGTGGAAATACAAATAGTCCTACCTGTAAAGTCTGAGGGTATTTAAACAAGATTATATGAGTATATGTGCATGTGTGTGTGCGTGCATGTTAAGTACAGAACCTAATGCCTAGGAAATGCTCAGTAAAGTATTGCTATTTTTTTCAACTTTTATTTAATAAATATAAATTTCCAAAGTACAGCTTTTGGATTATAGCACCTTTTGCCCCCATAACCTCCCTCCAACCTACAACCATCCCATCTCCCGCTCCCTCTCCCATCCCATTCTTCATCAAGATTCATTTTCAATTATCTTTATATACAGAAGATCAACTTAGTTTATACTAAGTAAAGATTTGAACAGTTTGCACCCACATATATACACAAAGTATAAAATACTGTTTGAGTAGTAGTTTTACCATTAATTTCCATAGTACAATGCATTAAGGACAGAAATCCTACATGGGGAGTAGGTACACAGTGACTCCTTTTGTTGATTTAATAATTGACACTCTTGTTTATGACGTCACTAATCACCCAAGGCTCTTGTCATGAGCTGCCAGGCTATGGAAGCCTCTTGAGTTCACAAACTCTGAACTTCTTCAGACAAGACCATAGTCAAAGTGAAAGTTCTCTCCTCCCTTCAGAGAAAGGTACCACCTTCTTTGATAGCCTGTTCTTTCTGCTGGGATCTCACTCACAGAGATCTTTCATTTTGGTCATTTTTTGGCACAGTGTCTTTGCTTTCCACGCCTGAGAAACTCTCATGGGCTTTTTAGCCAGATCTGAATGCCTTAAGGGCTGACCCTGAGGCCAGAGTGCTGTTTAGAACATCTGCCATTCTATGAGTCTGCTGTGTATCCCACTTCCCATGTTAGATTGTTCTCTCCCTTTTTTATTCTATCAGTTAGTATTAGCAGACACTAGTCTTGTTTATGTGACCCCTTTGACATTTAATCCTATCTTTATGATCAATTATGAACTTAAACTGAGCACTTTGACTAGTAAGATGGCATTGGTACATGCCACTTTAATGGGATTTGGAATCCTCTGGCAAGTTTCTAGCTCTACCATTAGGGGTAAGTCCAAGTTAGCATGTGTTGAACTGTACACCTCCTCCCTCTCTTATTCCCACTCTTATTTCTAACAGGGATCAATTTTCAGTTAAATTTAAACACCGAAGAATAATTGTGTGTTAATTAAAGAGTTCAACCAATGATATTAAGTAGAACAAGAAAATACTAAAAAGAACAAAATAATAAGCTGTTCCTCAACAGTCAAGACAAGGGCTGATCAAGTTATTGTTTCTCAGAGTGTCCATTTCACTTCAACAGGTTTCCTTTTAGGTGCTTAGTAAGTTGTCACCAATCATGGAGAACATATGATATTTATCCCTTTGGGACTGACTTATTTCATTCAACATGATGTTTTCCAGATTCCTCCATTTTGTTGCTAATGACTGGATTTCATTTTTTCCAGTGTGTAGTATTGTATAGAGTACATATCCCATAATTTCTTTATCTAGTCTTCTGTTGATGGGCATTTAGGTTGATTCCGTGTCTTAGCTATTGTGAATTGAGCTGCAATAAACACTGAGGTGCAGACAGCTCTTTTATTTGCCAATTTAATTTCCTTTGGGTAAATTCCAAGGAGTGGCATAGCTGGGTCATGTGGTAGGGCTATATTCAGGTTTCTGAGGAATCTCCAAACTGTCTTCCATAAGGGTTTTACCAGTTTGCATTCCCACCAACAGTGGGTTAGTGTGCCTTTCCCCCACATCCTCGCCAGCATCTGTTGTTAGTTGATTTCTGTATGTAAGCCATTCTAACCTGGGTAAGGTGAAACCTCATGGTGGTTTTGATTTGCATTTCCCTGATTGCTAGTGATCCTGAACCTTTTTTTCATGTGTCTGTTGGCTGTTTGGATTTCCTCTTTTGAAAAATGTCTATTGAGGTCCTTGGCCCATCTCTTAAGTGGGTTGTTTGTTTTGTTGTTGTGGAGTTTCTTGATCTCTTTGTAGCTTCTGGTTATTAATCCTCTATCAGTTGCATAATTTACAAATATTTTTCCCATTCTGTTGGTTGCGTCTTCACTTTTCTGTTTCTTTTGCAGAAGTATTGCTATTATTAAATGAACTCATATATGTATGCTCAGGACAGCTTTGATTATTAACAAATGTTACCATAATAGTTGTAAACAATGAGGCTCTACTCAAATGGAAGATCTGAAGATTAGTAGCACTTTCCTTAGAGATGCAGCTATAGGCTAGTAAGATATGAGTGAGAAGGAAAATGAGGGCACACAGCAGATGATTCCCTCAAGCCTACAACCTACTCTGTCTTAAAAATCAAACTAGGCCTGGTTAGTTGAAGTCTTCGGATTTTTAAAATTTGAACTGCTATCAGACATTTTCCTCTCATTATGTCCTTAAGAAAATGTGTGACCTTTCTTCCACAAAACATAGAACAATCTGAGATAGGCATTTGACACGGCAGTTAAGACACCATTTGGAGAGCTAACATCATTTATCAAACTCCTTGAGTTCTAGTCCCTTCTCTGCTTCTGACTCCAGTTCCCTAGTAATGTGTACCTAGGGAAGCAGCAGGTGATGGCTCAAGTACTTGGGTCCCTGCCACCCACATTGGAAACCCAACTGAATTCTGGATCCTGTCTTTAGAATGGCCCATTTCTGGTACTGTGGGCATTTGGGGAGTAAACCAGCAGATGGAAGATGTCTCTCTCTCCCCACCCCTTTTTCTCTCTCTCCCCTCCTCACTCTGTGTGTATATGTGTGTGTATCCATCTCTCCCTCTCTCTCTTTGCCTTTCAAATATATAAAAATAAATAAATAATTTAAAAAATAAGGAATGCTTCAAGAAAATATTGTAAAGTCCAGTTCTTTTTTAAAAATATTTATTTATTCATTTGAAAGGCAGCCTTACAGAAAGGCAGATGGAGAGAGAGAGAAAGAGAGAGAGAGAGAGAGGTCTTCCATCTGCTGGCTCATTCCCCATCAACTGCTGGAGCTGCACCAATCCGACGCCAGGAGCCAGGAACTTCTTCCGGGTCTCCCACACAGGTGCAGGGTCCCAAAGACTTGGGCCATCTTCCACTGCCTTCCCAGGCCATAGCAGAGAGCTGGAGCAGAAGTGTAGCAGCCAGGACTAAAACCGGCACCCAAATGGGATGCCGGCAACTGCAGGCAGTGGCTTTACCAACTTACACCACAGCGACGGCCCCAAAAGTCCAGTTCTGGTCTTTGATCTTTCTCTTTTCCATTCCTGTTGCTTGCATTTCAATCTCATCTATAGGAATGGGTTAGAACTCCAATCTGGGGGCCAACATTGTGGCTTAATGGATAAAGCCATTGCCTGCAATGCCGACATCTCCTATTGCTCCAATTTGAGTCCCAGGTGCTACATTTCTCATACAGTTCCTGCTAATGCACCTGGGAAAGCAGTGGAAAATGGCCCAAGTACTTGAGCCCCTGCACCCATGTAGGAGACTTGAATGAATCTCCTGGTTCAGCCCTGACTGTTGCGACCATTTGGGAAGCAAACAAGCAGTTGGAAGATTTCCTCTCTCCCTCTCTCTCTCATCTCTCCTTATCCCTATAACTCAGCCTTTCAAATAAATATTAAAAAAAACACTCTAATTTAAATGTGGCCCTAATCCCTTTTCTTTAGTTTTCCTTTCAATATTTAAAACAGGTTGAATTGTTCAAGAAGAATTTGACCACCGTCCAACGAATCTTGAACCCACTGCAATGAAGCTGCATGCTTGAGACAAAAGGCTCTCTGCTTCTCCTGTGCACTGGTTCCCACTTGCTGTTCTAGGACCCTTTTGTCAGACACTAACTATAGCAGATGAGGAGCAGAATTCCTAGGAGCTGAAAGATCTAAGAAAGAAAAAAATGGGCCAGGATCCATAGGGAGGCATTGCTGAGATGAGCTAAGTGGTTAAGCATTATCAGATCATGGTTTTTGACCCTATTTGAATATATATTACTTAATAAATTCTTGAAAATTTATCCAAGAAGACAATAATTTTTGGCATGCTAGTCTTCTACTTTTGCACTTCCCAAATCATGTTGTAGATCTCTGAGAGTCCTTAAGACTCTGGGATTCTTTAAGGACAAAACAATTGTCAAAATACTAGGATGACAGGACCAGCATCAGGGTGGTTCAAGTCCCAACAGCTTCACTTTAGATCCAGCTCCCTGCTAATGTACCCAAGAAAGCAGCAGAAGATGATCCAAGAATTTCCCAAGTGCCATCCATGTGGGAAACTGGGATGGAGTTCTTGGCTCCTGACTTCGGCTTGACCCAGCCTGGGTTATTGAAGTCATTGGGGTAGTGAGCTAGCTGATAGAAAATCTCTTTCTCACTGTCTCTCCCTCTTTCTGTCTCTCTTCCTTTCAAATAAAATAAAATAAAATCTTTTAAAAAAAATACTGGGTTGACATTTTACCTAATAGCGCAGAAGCAGTAGTGGGTAAAACTGTATGAATCCAGATAGTGGTATCTAACTGTGCTCTTGATATGTCATTTGTTCTTTGACATCACACACTGGCAAGAATAAAAGAAAATGTCAGTTTCACTGAAAGTTGCCCTTAATGAAGGTGCACAAAGCATTTCTTTTATTATATCTAGATTTTTGAATACACGGAACATATTATTTCTTGAAAGAATGATGATTGACTGAACATGGTTATTAAGCTTTGGACATTTGGCAGCCAATTTCTTTAAAGGTGAACAAAATGAATCTATAAGAAAATAACTCACAATAATTTGTTGTCATTGACAAAATTTAAAGATAGAGGAAGCTGGGTGTTGTTCATTAATTGTGACAGAGATGTTAGTATGAAGTGTTAGGGGGAATAGGGTAAGGGATCTAGAGGAACTACTTGTATCACAACCTCACAATTTTTGTTTTGTAAATTTAAAACTATCCTGAAATAAAATGTGAAAAAAAAAACCCAGAAATTTTGGAAATTTTATTTCACCACTTTGAGGGTGATTATTTCTCAATATTTAAGCATTTTCTGGTAAGGTGGGTGGGGATACTAACAAATATGACTTTGTTTTTGCATAAAACTGTGTACATTTGGAAAATTTGTATAACTCAGTGGACCAATACTTTCCAAATGACCAAAGCATGATAATAAAAATGGTTTCAGATCCAACATTGTTTCCAGTCATTAATAAGTCACATTTCAATAAGTTTCAGTATAATTTCAAAGAAAAATATTAAAATTACCTTTAAAAAGCTGATACAAGGCACCTTCTATTTCCAAGCACATATATTATGTGAGGCTGGACTTTCTTCATGTGTTTCAACAAAAAGAGCATATCACAACAGACTGATGTGGAAGCAGATAGGAGGATCTGGTTGTTTTCTATTGAGCCAAATAGTAAAAACATCTCTAAAAACATAGAAAAATGCCAACCTTGTCACTAAATATAGCTATTTTCTAATTAAAAAGCATGTGATTTGTGTTTACCTGTCACAATTTTATGATATGTTTTTTATTTTACCACAACTTCAATTTATTCTATGATAAAATTTGATGTACACATTCATATACATAAGAAGCCTTTTGGGTGTCCAGTAATTTTAAGAAGGTACAGCAGTCCTAAGCCAAAGATATAAGAGATATTGCTTTATTTGAAAAACCTGAAATATTAAACATCCATGGAATCCATTTGATCATTTCACTTAACATCTAATGAGTCCTTGCTATCTGCTAATCACTGGGCTAGAATGGCAGCAGAGAAACTTGCAAATAATTTTTGAAAACAATAATGAGATGTGTACTAGTGCAGTCAGAGTACCAGGACAGAAGGCATCACAGATATGAGGACATTCCATGAGTCCTTTGTATGAATAAGAATGCAACAAGAGATGACAAAGATCATCCCAAAATGCAATCCGTAAAAACAGATATGGCAGAGAGGAAAAAGCATAATATATTCAATTTCAGGTAAGTGAAAGTATTTAAGTACAATACAGTTGGAGAAAAATATATGTGTGGAGGAAATGGGTGAATTCACTCATCCAGAAAAAATGTGTCAGAAAGAAGCTTGGTGTCCCATGGCACAGCACTACCTGTAAATTAATTAAGCAGCTACACTGATGAACATTTCAATTGTTTTCAGCTTTAGGTTAATAAGAATGTTTCTGTCATAAACAAGAGCATATATATTTTGGTGTGGATATGTGTGCTTAATTTTCTTCACTATAAATCTATGAGTGGTATTATTAGATCACGTGGTAATCATTTGAGAAAATTTCATATTGTTTTTCCAAGTGGCTGCACCATTTGATATTCCCACCAGCTGTGTATGGGGTCCCAAATTTCTTTCCATCCTTGCTAACACTTGTATTATCTAACTTTTTAATTGTAGTCATCCCAGAAGATACGATGCTTCCTTTAAAAAAAATTTATTTATTTATCTGAAAGGCTGAAGCAGAGACAGAGAGAGAGAGAGAGAAAGAGGTCTTATATCTGCTGGTTCACTCCCCCCAAATGACCACAATGGCAGGAGCTGAGCCAATCTGAAGCCAGGAACCTGGATCTTCTTTCAGGTCTCCCACATGTGTGCATGGGCCCAAGGACTTGGGCCATCTTCTACTGCTTTCCCAGGCAATAGCAGAGAGCTGGATCAGAAGTGGAGAAGCTGAGACTAGAACCGGTGCCCATATGGGATGCGGGCACTGCAGGCCTCGAATTTACCTGCTTCCTTTTTAAGAAACACTGTGAGCTCCTAGAGAACTATCACCAAGTTTCATTTACTTTTATGCTTCAAGCTAGCAGTCCCAACTGACATTGTGCCTTAGGCATGGTAGATACTTCCTTTGGTTGGAGCTCAATTGAGAGAGAAAAGAGATGGAAATTGCAGACAACAATGGAGTTGATTGCAATGAGAAAGTGGAGAAAGATCTTGGGGGAGGGAAAGCAATAGGCTTTTATCATTGACCATATCAGAGTAAGAGTGGGCATGAACTCAATTTGGCTCCAGTTCCTCAGTATTGTAAATGGTTAGACTCCCTCAACAGCTCTCCAACACCAGTCCTGTGTTTCTGACCATGCACACAGACATTTCTGTCCTCTGGGGGAAACTAGGACAGGACACTGAGCTCTTTGCCTCAGTTCTCTCTCCTGTAAAATTGACTTCTTATGGTTGTAGGAGAATCATTTGACTAACTTTTCATACTTCACTCTATTCAGATTTTGATCCTATAAAATCATAAGACATGATATACTTATCCTTCCTTATTTTATTTTATTTTATTTTATTTTATTTTATTGGGGGGGGGCATTTCGATATCATTATTTTTCCCCAAAGAAACCTTTTACATAATGAGTAAAAATTTCATAAGTACAACTTTAGGGATATAGTGATTCTTCCCACCATACCCACCCTCCCACCCCCACTACCACTCCACCTCCTCCTCCCTCTCCCATTCCCAGTCTCACTCTCCATTAAGATTCATTTTCAATTAATTTTATATGCAGAAGTCCAACTCTATATTAAGTAAAGCTTTCAACAATTTGCACATACATAAAAACTGAGAACAAATTTTCCAGTTAATTCTCATAATATAATTCATTGAGGACAGAAGTCCTAGATAGGAAGTGCACAGTGAATCTTGTTGTTAATTTAACAAGTTACACTCTTATATAGAGGTCAATGATCACCAGAGGCTCTTGACATGAGCTGCCAAGGCTAGGAAAGCATTTAGAGTCCACAATCTCTATCAATATTTGGAAAAGGCCATAGGGAAAGTAGAAGTTCTCTCCTCCCTTCGGAGTAAAGTACAACCTTCTTTGATGGCCACTTCTTTCTACTGGGGTCTCTCTCACAGAGATCCTGCATGTAGGACATTTTTATTTTTGCCACAGTGTCTTGGATTTCCATGCCTTCAATGCTCTCATGTGGTTTTCAGTCAGACCAGAATGCATTAAGGGCTGATTCTGAGGTCAGAGTGCTACTTAAAGTGACTGTCATTTGGCCAGCACTGCGGCTCAATAGGCAAATCCTACACCTGTGGTGCTGGCACACTGGGTTCTAGTCCCAGTTGGGGTGCCAGATTCTTTCCCAGTTGCCCCTCTTCCAGTCCAGCTTTCTGCTGTGGCCCAGGAGTGCAATGGAGGATGGCCCAAGTCCTTGGGCCCTGCACCTGCATGGGAGACCAGGAGGAAATACCTGGCTCCTGGCTTTGGATCAGCGTGGTGCGCCAACAGCAGCGCGCTGGCCGCAGCGGCCATTGGAGGGTGCACCAATGGTAAAGGAAGACCTTTCTCTCTGTCTCTCTCTCTCACTGTCCACTCTGCCTGTCAGAAAAAAAAAGTGACTGTCATTCTATAAGTCTGTTGTGTGGGCTGCTTCCCATGTTGGGACATTCTCTGCTTTTTAATTCTATCTATTGTTATTACCAAACATATGATCTTATTTATATGATACCTTTAACACTTAATCCTATCCATATGATCACTTGAAAACAATATGGTCACTTAGAAATTTAAGATGGCTTTTTTACCACTCAGGTTAATGGGATTGTGGGTCCCATGACAAGTTTTTAAACTGTACCCTTAGAAGTAAATCTATAGGAATGTATGCAGAACGATACAGATTTACAGTTACAAACTTCCTCTTCCCTCTCTTATTCTCATTCTTATTTTTTATTGAGATCTCTTTTCAATTGACTTTATATACATATGATCAACTCTATGTTAAGAATTCAAAAAATAGTATGAAGAAGAGAAAAAAAAACCTCTATTTTTCTATAGTAAATATAATGGCTGTTCAAGTCATTGCTTCTCAAAGTGTCACCTTCACTTCCTCAAATTTCATTTTTGGTGCACTATTAGTTACCACAGATCAGGGAGAACATATGGTAATTATCTTTTTGGGACTGGCTTATTTCACTAAGTATGATGTTTTCCAGCTTCCTCCATTTTGTTGAAAATGACTGGATTGAAGAGACTGTCCTCACTCTTGGGATTGGTTTTAGTTCCTTTGTCAAAGATAAGTTGGATATAGATGGTTAGATTGATTTCTGACATTTCTATTTTGTTTCATTACTCAATCCTTCTGTTTTTGTACCTGTACCAAGCTGTTTTGATTATAACCACCCTGTAGTAGGTCTTAAAATCTGGTATTGTGATGCCTGTGGCTTTCTTTTTGTTGTGTGAGATTGCTTCAGCTATTCGAGGTGTCTTGTGTTTCTGTATGAATTTCTGCATCATTTTTTCTAGATCTGAGAACAATGTCTGGTATTTTGATTGGTATCCAATTGAGTCTGTAAATTGCTTTTGGAAGAATGGACATTTTGATAATATTGATTCTTCCAATCCATGAACATGGAAGATTTTTCAATTTTTTTGTATATTCTTCTACTTATTTCTTTAATGCTTTGTAATTCTCATAATAGATATCTTTGACATCCTTGGTTAAATTTATTCCAAGATATTTGATATGTTTTATAAAATTTGTGAATGGGATTGATCTTAAAAGTTCTTTCTCAGCTGTGGCATTGTCTGTGTATACAAAGGCTGTCGATTTTTGTGTACTTATTTTATATCCTGCTACTTTATCAAACTCTTCTATGAGTTCCAATAGTCTCTTGGTGGGGTCATTTGGATCCCAAGTTTATAGAATCATGTCATCTGCAAAAAGGAATAGTTTGATTTCCTGTTTCCCATTTTGTATCCCTTTGATTTCTCTTTCTTGCCTAATGGTTCTAGCTAAATCTTCCAAGACTATATTGAATTAGCAATGGTGAGAGTGGGCATCCTTCTCTGGTTCTGGATGTCAGTGGGAATGCTTCCAACTTTTTCTCATTCAATAGATCACTGGCCATGGGTTTGTCATGAATTGCCCTGATTGTGTTGAGGAATATTCCTTCTATACCTGATTTCTTAGAGTTTTCATCATGAAAAGATGTTGCTTTTTATAAAATGTTGGCTCTGCATCTATTGAGATAATTGTATGGCTTTTGTTTTTCAGTTTGTTAATGTGACGTATTCCATTGATTGATTTGTGTATGTTGAACCATCCCTGCATACCAAAGATAAATCTCATTTCGTCTTGGTAGATGATCTTTCTGATGTGTTGTTGGATTTGATTTGCTAGTATTTTGTTCAGGATTTTTGCATCTATGTTCATCAGGGCAATTGGTCTGTAATACTCTTTCTCTGTTGCATCTTTTTCAGGTTTAGGAATTAAGGTGATCCTAAATTTATAACAGGAATTTGGGAAGATTTACTCCCTTTAAATTGCTTTGAATACCTTGAGAAGAATTGGAGTTAGTTCTTTAAATGTCTGGTAGAATTCAGCAGTGAATCCATCAAGTCTTGGGGTTTTATTTGTTGGGAGGGTCTTTATTACTGATTCAATTTCCATCTTGGTAATGGGCCTGTTTAGGTTTTCTGTGTCTTCATGGCTCATTTTAGGTAGGTTGTATATGTCTAGGAATCTATCAGTTTCTTCTAGGTTTCTCAGTTTGTTGGCATACAGCTCTTTGTAGTAATTTCTGATATTTTTATTTCTATGGTGTCTGTTGTTACATTCCCTTTTTCATCTTTGATTTTATTGATTTGTGTCTTTTCTCATTTTTTGGTGAGTTGGGCCAATGTTTTGTCAATTTTGTTTATTTTTTCAAAAAAAATCAGCACTTCCTTTTGATGATCTTTTGTATTGTTTTTATTGGTTTCAATTTTGTTGATTTCTTCTTTAATTTTAATTATTTCTTCTCTCGTATTAGTTTTGGGTTTGGTTTGCTGTAGTTTTTCTAGATTCTTGATATGCATTGATTGTTCATTTATTTGGTGCCTTTCCGATTTTTTGATGTAGACACCAAATGCTATAAACTTTCCACTTAACACTGCCTTTGCTGTATCCCATAAATTTTGATATGCTGTATTGTCATCTTCATTTGTTTTCAGAATCTTTTTTTATTTATTTGACAGGTAGAGTTATAGACAGTGAGAGAGAGAGATAGAGAGAGAAAGGTCTTCCTTCTGTTGGTTCACCCCCAAATGGCTGCCACGGCCAGAGCTTCACCAATCCAAAGCCAGGAGCCAGGTGCTGCCTCCCAGTCTTCCATGCAGGTGCAGGAGCCCAAACTCTTGGGCCATCCTCCACTCCCCTCCTGGGCCGCAGTAGAGAGCTGGAGTGAAAGAGAAGCAACCAGGACTAGAACTGGTGCCCATATGGGATGCTGGTGTCACAGGCAGAGCATTAGCCAAGTGAGCCATGGTGCCGGCCCCTCCAGAAATTTTTTCATTTCTCTTTTGATTTCTTCTATGACCCACTGCTCAATCGGGAGAATGTTGTTCAGCCTCCACGTGTTTGCATATGTTGTAGAGATTCCTGAGTTTCTGACTTCCAGCTTCATTCCATTGTGATCTGAGAAGATGCATGGTATGATTTCCATTTTTTTGAATTTGTTAAGACCTGCTTTATGGCCGAGCATGTGGTCAATCCTAGAGAAATTCTGAGCACTGCTGAGAATCATATATATTCTGCAACTGTGCATGAAAAGTTCTGTAGATATCTATTAGTTCCATTTGGTCTATAGTGTCATTAATTCTGCTATTTCCTTGCTGATTTTCTGTCTGGTTGATCTATCCATTGCTGAAATTGGGTTATTGAAATCCCCCATTACTATTGTATTGGAGTCTATGTTTCCGTTTAGATCCATTAACATTTTCTTAAATAGTCAGGTGCCCTGTAATTAGGAGCATATACATTTATAATAGTTATATCTTCCTTTTGAATTGATCCTTTAATCATTACATAGTGTCCTTCTTTGTGTCTTTTAACAGTTTTTGTGTTAAAGTCTATTTTGTCTGATATTAGGATGGCTACAGCAGCTCTTTTTTGGTTTCTGTTGGCACAGAATATATTTTTCCATCCTTTCACTTTCAGTTTGCACGTATCTTTGTTGGTGAGATGTGTTTCTTGCAGGCAGAAAATAGATGGGTCTTCTTTTTGAATCCATTCTGCCAGACTGTGTCTTTTAACTGGAGAGCTGAAGCCATTTACATTCAAGGTGACTGTTGATAAGTAATGACTTTGCCCTGCCATTTTTCCATAAATATTCTTATTTTTACTTTGGATTTCATTTGCACTTTTACTTGGAGATTTTTCTTCCTTTACCTTCTTTCATTGTGATGATCATGTTTTTGTTTTTGTGTGCAACACATCCTTAAGCATCTTCTGCAAGTCTGATGGGTGGTGACAAATTCTTTCAGTTTCTGTTTGTCAAGGAAGGTCTTTATTTCACCTTCATTCATAAATGTGAGCTTTGCAGGGTATAATATTCTGGGCTCACAGTTTTTTTCTCTTAAGACTTGGAATATATCTTGCCATTCTCTCCTAGCCTGTAAGGTTTCTGATAAGTCTGCTGTCAGTCTAATTGGAGATCCTCTAAAAGTATCTGGCATTTCTCTTGTTTTAGAATCTTTATGTTTTATTGTGCTGAGATTGATTTCAGTGTTCCATGGTGAATATCTTTTCTGGTTATGTTTATTCAGAGTTCTATGTGCTTCCTGAACTTGGATGTCCTTTTCTTTCTCCAGATTAGGGAAATCTTCTATTACTCATTTTTTCTACAGAAAACTTATTCATTTATATTACTCTTTTTCTGTTGGTATAACAAAATGGCTGAGGCTAGGTACCTTATACAAAAGGGAGTTTTATTGAGCTTATTATTTTGGAAGAGGAAAATCCAAGTTCAGGCAGCCTCATCAGTTTGGCCTCTGATGAAGATTTGTTTGACTGTGTCACAATATGATGGAGAAGTGAAAGGGAACTGGCCTAATGCAGAAGGTTGCAAGTGCATAGGGTCACAGTGCTTTATAACAACTCTTAACTCATGTGAGAACTACCTTACTCCCATTAATCCCTCTCCAGAGGAGAAACTCCACTGCCTAATTACATTGCAGTGGACCCTACATCTTAAAAGTTTCCCTGGCTCAGTGCTGTCATACTGAAGCTCAAGTTTCTAAACATGAACCATGGGAGACACATTTAAACCATATCCAAATCATAACACCTTATTCAATGTCTAAGGTATGTAGTAGTGCTTTAAAAATGGCCTCACTCCTTTGCTGACCTCCTACTTTGCTAAGATTTCCTTTACCACCAAAATATTGAAGTCTTTATTAGTATTTCTGCTACTTAGCCTTCTACTGGTTAATGCTATTCTTTCCCTGAGAAATGCCTTTTTCTCACTGATAGTTTCTTGATAATAAGAACTATGACTTCATCATCCTGAGCATAAAAGTCTGTGTCTAATAGTTGATTGATAGATATAAAAGTCACTAGTCAGTTACTGAGTAAATAACTGAACAAATACACAAATGATCTTAACTGGGTTAGAGGTTAGTCAGCATCTTCAGCAGGGAGCCATCTGTGGAAGGTGGGCTGTCCCATGAAGCTTCAGGTCTGCCAAGGTCATTTCAGACACTTGCATTTTTCTCCATACAGAAATCCAAAGGTAGCTTAAATTGCAAACCTCTTTATTTTAATAATTTTCTTTATGTATCATTTAGATAATGATTCATTTTATTTAATATTCCCAGAGTGGGAACATTTACCCACTTGTAACTATTTTTAATAATTATTTCTTAAACTAGAACTTATTTTTTTAAGATTTATTTATTTGAAAGTCAGAGTAACACAGAGAGGAAAGGCAGAAAGAGAGAGAGGTCTTCCATCTGATGGTTCACTCCCCAATTGGCCGCAACGGCGGGAGATGCACCTATATGAAACCAGGAGCCAAGAGCTTCTTCTGGGATCCCACGCGGGTGCAGGGGACCAAGGACTTGGGCCATCTTCAACTGCTTTCCCAGGCCATTGCAGAGAGCTAGATAGAAGTGCAGCAGCTGGGTCTCAAACCAGCACCCGTACTTGATGCTGGTGCTTCAGTCCAGTGCGTTAACCCGTTGTGCCAAAGTGCTGGCCCCTGAACTTATTTCTTATGTATTATTTCTTTAACATAAGGATAGTTCCAGGATCCTTGCTTCCCTGTTTTATAAATAAGTGTTTAATCTTAGTGTTGAACACTTTTACACTTGAAATGTGTTGTCTTTTAAGTACATCAATCCTTTTATTTATTTCTCTCCTTTTATAATTTTTAACTTAGAGCACACATATTATGAATATCCAGCTTCCTTTTGGGGACATCGTAGTTAGCAATGTTACTGAGTGGATTTTATCAAATTATTTGGAGTACATTTTCTGAACACATCTTTGTTTATCAATTGGACTGGTCACTAGATGGCACCAGCAGCTAAGCTCGCGAATGAAAATCCTTTTGTTAAAATCTGCATTTCCAATCCCTAGCAAGGATTGCCATTATCATGTCTTGGAAGCTTTTATTTTCAAGAAAAGCCAATAGTTAGAAAGAGAATGTTACTATCTGAATTTGTTGCAATTATGAATTTACATCTTAAATAAAATATTACCCAGACTTAACACTCATTAAATGTAGGTATTCTCTATTTTTTAAGAAAATTTTAAAAATGCTTTACTGAAGCTCCAGCTATAAAAGACAATATTCATTGAAAAATTAGTAGATATCCATTGTCAAAAGAATTCAAACCAAAAAGCACCCTCAAGTGTTGAATCTGCCAGTCTTTCTCTTCCTCTTGAATTGGTTCTTCAGAAGATTGGGTGAGTTTTACCTCCTCTCCAATCCTCTGCTTGATGGTGGAGAGTAAACAGAATGTGGCACACTGTGTTGACATGCGCACTCAGTAGATAGCACAATGGGAACATACTATGACCATGATATTTCTATGCTGTCTTTGCTCAACATACAAAAGAAATTTGATTCATTTAAGGGACTAATTCAAAAGTCTTAGGCTTGAATTAATTATGTCTAGAAATCCATATAGGACCAAACCTTTACATAGTTACAAATGACTTCCCACTTCCCCCAAGAGTTCCTGTAAATGTCATTTGAGATTCTCTCCTACCTTAGGAGACTGTGTCCACAGGTGAGGTTAATTACTCTGAAGCATTCAGGCACAGCGACTGTGTCTCATTGTTCTTTCCTGCTGGTCTCTAAGCTGAGCACTTTGACTCTGTCAGTAAGAGAGCCTCACAAGGCTGTGCTCCGTCTTTTCTCTTTGCCTTTTCCTCTACCCGGACAACTAAGCTCTTCTCTCCAGCAATGTAAACACAGCCATTCCTTCAAGATCCACCTCCAGGAGACAGGTCCATTTTGTCCCTTGTCCTCTGGTATTTTCTTTTGCTTGATTGCCAGAGAACTTAGATTCTGTATTAAAATACACAATCTAAAACATGGGTCAAAAATCCAACATGCTGGAGTCCGCATTGTGGTCTAGCAGGTAAATCTGATGCTGCAGTGCCAGCATCCTATATGGGCGCTGGTTTTTGTCCATCTGCTCTACTTCCCATCCAGCTCCCTGCTGCCTGAGAAAGCAGCAGAGTATGGCCCCTGCTACCCATGTGGGAGATCTGGCTGGAGTTTCAATCTCCTGGATTTGGCCTAGTCCATCTCTGGTTGTTGCTGCCATTTGGGGAATGAACCACAGATGGAAGATCTCTCTCTCTCTCTCTCTTTCTCTCTCTCTCTCTTCTGCCTTTCAAATAAATACAATAAATCTTTAAAAAACAAAAGAAATGGCTCAGAAAGAGGTGGGTGAAGATAACCTAGTAATCAGTTGGATTGACTAGGATGAATCTAAGAGAACAAGTCTGAGATAAAGTAGATATTTTAAAATTATTAGCACATAAGATAAGAATGCTGGCAGTTTTTAGGATGTCTTTAACCCCTACAAAATTGCATGCAAAGTTTTGTGGATCCACATGTGTTTGTGAATTTTTACAAATAAAGCATTCCTAATTTTCATTAAAATGAGGGACAAAATCTGGAAGTTAAGGACAGAACTTTGAGGAACACCAGCATTAAAAGCTAAGCAGAGGGCGGGCGCAATGGCTCACTTGGTTAATCCTCTGCCTGCAGCGCCAGCATCCCATATGGGCGCTGGGTTCTAGTCCGGTTGCTCCTCTTCCAGTCCAGCTCTCTGCTGTGGCCAGGGAGGGCAGTGGAGGATGGCCCAAGTGCTTGGGCCCCTTGCACTACTGTGAGAGACCTGGAGGAAGCTACTGGCTTCTGGCTTTGGCCTGACACAGCCCTGGCTGCTGTGGCCATTTGGGGAGTGAACCAGCAGACGGAAGGTCTCTCTTCTCTCTCTCTCCCTTTCTCTCTCTCTGTAATTCTGACTTTCAAATAAAATCAATATTTTTTTAAAAAGAAGAGAGTGTTCAATGGTCTCAAATGCTGCAGAGAGAAAAAATAGTTAAGTGCTAGAAATATTCAGTGGAGTCTCACAAAATGAAGCTCACGTTTTGCTTTGGAAAGAAAGAAGATGTAAGAGAGAACAGGAAAAAAAGAAAAGAAAGGAAGTGGTAAATAGCTTTGACAGTACTGTAATTAGGTAGCCAAGATTAGAGTCCAAGTAGTATTTTTCAGATTCTGCCCTTGTAACAACTGCACCATGAACTGTTAGTTCAGAGGGTTCCCTATGAAGTTAGCAAATACTTGTTACTTACACCCAGTGTGGAAACCACCACTGTTTCTATAGAATAGTTGTTCCTCTACTCAGTATTCCTTGAATTTTGTGTTGAAATTTCACCCAGATTCTCATATGGACTTTTGCTTTATTTCGCTGAGAGAAACTGGCTTGTCATTCATTCATGCAGGATATGTCGAGAGTTGATATGTTCTCACCTCAGGGGATCAGGTGGTCATCCTGAACTGGTGGTCATCCCTGCATTCCTATCATTTTATAATGTAGTGAGAGAAGTAGACATCAGTCATAATAACCTCTCAAATAAGCATGAAGGCACAGACTGATCTTTTCTATGAAAGATAAATGTGTTGTGTTCTTAAAGCCTCTAACAGGAGGATTGGTTTCAGTCCGAGGTAGAGGGAATACTTCCCTGAAAGAGTGACATTTGAATTGACAAGTGGCTGATGAGTGAATTGGTATTACCTGGAGAAATAGAGGAGGGGGAAGAGCATCCTTGGCAGAAAGAATAGTATTGCTAAGGCACTTTAGCTGCCTCTAGAGTCACTGTGGGTATCTGAGGAAAGGAGTACAGTCTAGGGCAGACAAAACAGAGGAGGCAGCCAGGTCTGCCAGGGCTTTTGGAGCTGGATAAAGACTGAAGAGTTACAATCATGAATAAGCAAGGTGCTGCATGTCTACTATTAGATGTACATTTAAAAAATCACTCTGTCTAAAGAGTAGATTGGCAGAGAAGTGGGCAACAGCTAAGAGACTCAGCAACAGTCCAGAATTGATGAGTGTAAGCCAAAGGCCTGGAGAGGGAGAGAACAGAATTGAGAAAAGTTTCAGCATTAGTAGGAGACAGGAAATACTATAAAAGTGTGGCTAGCACTGTGGCACAGCGGGTTAAGCTGCCACTTGCAGTGCCAACATCCCATATGGGCGGAGGTTCAAGTTCCACTGTTCCACTTCTGATCCAGCTCCCTGCTAATGTCCCTGGGAAAGCAGCAGAAGATGGTAAAAGTACTTGGGCTGCTACCACCCACATGGAAGGCCTGGATGGGATTCCATGCTCCTTGCTTCAGCCTAGCTAACCCCTGGCCATTGTAGCCATTTGGGGGAGTGAACCAATGGATTACCTCTTTCTCTGTGTGTGTAACTCTGCCTTTCAAATAAATAAATCTTAAAAAATAAAATAAGGATATTTTCAACAATGTGGAGAGTTTTGAGGTAGTCACTTCATAGCATGTTAGTTTCCAATTCAAACCAAGAATATTTATATAAACCATTCCACTCTGCTAACAGAAGGCATTCATGGTGGGCATAGTGGGTGTGTTTTCTAACAGAGTTCACAGACGCATTATAGGGATTCTTCCTCTGCAGTGGCACCATACCTCAGGATGTCCTACATGACATAGATTTGCATAAAAAAGGAAGTGGCTACAGCAATAAATTAATGGATTCTTTATAGTTGCTGAAGTAAACTTTGCAAAGATCAAGCTTTTTATTTTTTATTTTTATTTTTTTTTGACTGGCAGAGTTAGACAGTGAGAGAGAGAGAGAGAAAGGTCTTCCTTTTCCATTGGTTCACCCCCCAAATGGTTGCCACGGCCGGCACCCTGTGCCGATCTGAAGCCAGGAGCTAGGTGCTTCCTCCTGGTTTCCCATGAGGGTGCAGGGCCCAAGCACTTGGGCCATCCTCCACTGCCTTCCTGGGCCACAGCAGATAGATGGACCAGAAGAGGAGCAACTGGGACAGAATCTGTTACCCCAACCGGGACTAGAACCTGGGGTGCTGGCGCCACAGGCAGAGGATTAACCTAGTGAGCCGCAGTGCCGGCCATAAAGATCAAGTTTGAAAAATATTGTCAGTTGGCCCAAAACTTTATGCCATTTATAGACAAATTCAGCAAACAGGACTTGACCAGTCTTGTGTGACTAAAATGGGAGAATGACCAATGTGAGGTGTAGGATGAATGAAGCTTCAATATAAGGAGCCTCAGTTTTATGCTGTCCTATAGAACTGCCTGCAAAGATGGGAATGTTCCCTATTGTACCTTCCAATAAATCATCACGAGCCAACGTAACTGTAGAGTAATATAAAGCTGATAAATGTGACTAAGAAATCACATTTTAGGGGCCAGTGCCGTGGCTCACTTGCCTAATCCTCCGCCTGTGGCGCTGGCATCACATGTGGCTGCCAGTTCTAGTCCCGGTTGCTCCACTTCCAGTCCAGCTCTCTGCTGTGGCCCAGGAAGGCAGTGGAGGATGACCCAAGTGCTTGGGTGCCTGCACCCACATTGGAGACCAAGAAGAAGTACCTGAATCATGTCTTCCGTTCGGGTTAGCTCTGGCCGTAGCGGCCATTTCGGGGGTGAACCAGCAGAGGGAAGACCTTTCTCTCTGTCTCTCTCTCTCTCTCCCTGTCTAACTCTATCTGTCAAATAAATTTTAAAAAATTTTAAAAATCATTTTAAAATTGCATTTTAATCAATTTAGATTTAAATTTAAGTAGCCACATGTGGATAGTAGTAGTGTATCAGAGAACACACATGCAGACAAATACCAGGACAAGAAATGAGCACAGCACACTCCTAGCTAAATCCAGTTAGTATCTCCACTGCTAATCCAGTTATTATCGTTTGTCATTTGACACATATAATTGTGTTTAACTGTTGACAATTTTGCATGAATGCAAACCTCTGTCTCCAACCTCGATGTGTAACACATTGTAACTGGTAAATGTTAAATGGGTTGGATTCTAACAAATGAAATAATGCTATAAAGTGCTATTTATCAATCTAGTAGCATACTAAGCATTCTATGAGTATTAGCTATTATTATCAGTTGTAGTATTCGCAATATCCAAGTAAACTTGCAGTTGCTTTTTGAATTATGAATTAAAAGTATATTTTAAAAGAGGAATCTGGGGTGGATATTGTAGAATTAAGCAGCCACTTGAGACACCTGCATCCCATTTCAGAATGTCTGAGATTGAATCTCACCTCTGCTTCTGATTAAACTTCCATTAATGGTTACTTTGGGAGGTAGCAGGTAATGGTTCAAGTACATGAGTCCCTGCCACTTATATCTGGGACCCAGATTTGGCTTCTGGTTTTGTCTGTCCCAGTCTCTGCTTTTGGATTCATTCAGAGGAATGAGCCAGCGAATGGAAGCAAGCTCTCTCTTTCTGTCTCTCTCTCTCTAATTCTGCTTTGCAGATAAATAAAAATAAACATTTCCATTTGTTAGAAAAGATTTATTTTTTGAAAGGCATAGCAACAGAGAGGAAGAGAAAGAGACAGAGATCTTCCAACTACCAGTTCATACGCCAAGTGGCCACAGTAATCACACCTGGGCCAGGCTGAAGCCAGGAGCCAGGGACTCAATCATGGTCTCCCACATGGATGGTATGGGCCCAAGTACTTGGGCTATCTTTGGTTGCCTCTCCAGGCTCATTAGAATGAAGCTGGATCAGAAGCAGAGCAGCCAAGGCTCAAGCCAGCACTCCGATATGGGATGCTGGCATTGTGCAAACATCAGCTTAACCCACTGAGCCACAATGCTGGCTCCAATAAACATTAAAAAAAGAATCAAAATTTGAACTACTATTTAAAAAATGCATTTTCCATAAACTTTTTTTAAAGAGGAATCTGAACTGGTCTGAGCACCACAACATGTTCTCTGTGGAAACACTGCCTTCCCCCAAAGAGCTCAGTGAAACTTTTTTTAAGCAGTCCAGCCTGAATTCCACTTACCTGAGAATAGCCTCACTGAGAAAGGTATTTCAATCCATGGTATCTCTTTGTATTCTCTAATCTGATTCGCTTATTGCCCTGAGTGTACAACCAGTGGTACTAGTGGGATGTGCCCAAAACATAAGAATGCTAGCAGGATAAAACTAATTGCCAGCCTCTATTTTCAAGCTGTTTAGGACAGAAATATGGTATTGGGCATATAAGGGAGTATTCTGAACAGTGAGCAGGAGGTGTTATTTAGTAGAGTACTACATTTCTGCTCTTCTAATCTTTTTGGTCATTTTCCAAGTCACAAAATAAATTTCCAAACCTTTCCCATGGCTTCTTGTTATGGTAATGGAAAGGATTCCAGGATAGGATGCTGCCAGAGCACATGTTGTCTTCTTTGGTGGGCCGCACCCATTAGACTGGACTTGCCTTCTGAACCAAAAGCTGTACTAGAGACTAGAAGTTTGCTATGGCTATGGAAGCCAATGACTAACTTTTCTCAATTTGGAGGAGGGTCATGGAAATAGAAGAAGAAAGTTCACTTGAAATATGAGGGAGAGAAGCCAAATAACCCTCCCCCTTTGGTTTGCTTTAAAGCTTCCTGAGAGTGACTCTATTGGCATTTTGGACTGGACAATGCTTTGTTGACGGATAAGTGGGACTATTCTGCACATTTTTGAATACTGGTCAGTCTCCCTGGCCTCTATCCATTCAGTTCATTTGTAGCACCCTTTCCTCCTATCATGATATGAGAAGTGCTCCCAGATGTTACCAAATGTCTGCTGGGTGACAAAGTCACCCCCAGTTGAGAAACACTGCTGTATCCAAGTGACACTGGGTATGTAGATGACTTATGGGCCACTAGCGAAACAACACAGACTAATAAAGTGAGAGCACTTATCAAATATTGTTCTTTAAATTTTTATATTTTATTTGAAAAGGAGATGCAAGTGCAAACAGAGAGAGAGCGAGAGAGAGAGAGAGAGAGAGAGAGAGAGAATAAATCTTCCATCAATTCATCAATTGATATACTCCCCAAATGCCCATAACAGCCAGGACTAGACCAAGCTGAAGGCGAAAGCCATGAAGACCATTCAAGTGTCCCACATGAGTGGCAGGAGTCCAAGCACTTGAGCCATCACCTTTTGCTTCCCAGGGCAAACAGTAGCAGGAAGCTGCATCAGAATTGAAGGTGCTAGGACTCAAACTAGGTATTCTAATATGGGATGTGGGCATTCCAAGCAACTTATTCACCACTGTGCCAAGTGTCCAACTGTAGTATTTTGTTTTAATGAGAGAAAAATAAAGGCAGAGAAGCATAGTGAGAACTAAGCTGCAAAGGACATCTTGGAGAATGTTTGCATCACTAGGGATTTCTTCTTGCATGGAAAGTACAGAGGAGAAAAGCCTTCTCTTGGAGCCAGGGCAGGATTAGAGCTTTAAACTAAAACCCAACCAAATGCTGTGTTCCAAGTGTGTTTGTTGACTCTATGAAGTATAATCCCACATTTTCCATTAAACTGTTTTCTGGTTAATTCTGTACATGTTTCATAGAAACAATTTGTTCAATTTTTTCTTCTGGGAGCTCTGGCTGCTTAATTATATTATACTCTCCAGACTCAGGGTCATGCAACAAAACTTCCCTTTTCTGCTCAAGATCAATTCAGTTAATCTGTTCACCTCCACTTTAAAATTTATTTTACAAAAAAAACCCGCTAGGTAACATTTTTATTATAGAGTATCAATTATAGAGTATCAATTATACTGCAAAGTATTGTATTTCATATCTATATAATGGATAACCTTCTCAAAGTTTACACGGTTTAGCTCATAATAGCAAGTGCAAAGGCCATAGTCTTTAGCTGAAATGTCTAATAATAAGATTTATGAAGTATTGGAAAGGAATCTGCTATGATTATTTTGAAATGCACTTATAAATATCAATTTTATATGCAGATAACTTCAACTTAGAAGTTATTAATAGGGCAGTCATTTTGAATAGTGGTTAAATTGCTGGTTGTGACATCCACATTCCATATTGGAGTGTCTGGGTTTATCTCTACTCTCGATTCCAGCTTTCTGCTGATGCTTACCTTGGGAGGCAGCAGGTGATAGCTCAAATACTTGGGTCTCTGGCATCTACCAGAGAGATTCAGAAGGAGTTCCAGTTCCTGAAGGAGTCCAGTTCACCAGACCATTGCCAGCATTTGAGGAGTAAACCTGTGGTGGGGATCCTTGTCTGTCTACCCCTCTGCCTCTTAAATTAAAAATAAGTTCATAGTAGATAAAAACATTTTGCCTTTATTTTCCCCATTTTCATCACTAATTCAGTTTATACAGAAATCAGGGCAGGAGGAGGAGGGAAACAGAGGCCATCAGAATCTCCACCAGAGTTTGCAGTGCTGGATGCCTTGGCCACTCAGGTGAAGAAAGCAAAAGCCAGGCTTTTAGTCTACCAAGGGCTTCTTCCACAAAGAATTTCTGCTTTTAAATTAATTGAAATCAAAGTTTTAATGCCAGGCCAACAGAAGTCTGAAAATAATGGAAGACTGAAATGGAAAAGAACCTCTTTATTACTCCCACAGCGGGACATTATATGATTTCCCTCCCTAGAAATTTCTAACCACAGGATGGAAAACAAGCTCTCTAGGAAGATATGAATGGGAGCACACCCGGAGGAAGGCAGAGGGGTCAGATAGTGTGGGGATTCCCTCACTAAATGGATTCTCCACTTAGGAAAGTCTTAGTCTTGCTAAAGGTGTGGTCTATTGAATGAAAATGAAGAACACTGGGCAGGATATGCAAGAGCCTATTCTCCTGAAGAGAAACACTGAAGAATTCTCTAAAGATTTTTATTTATTTATTTATTTGAGGGGTAGAGTTACAGACAAAGAGAGGGGGAGACAGAGAGAAAGGTCTTCCATCTGCTGCTTCACTTCCCAAATGGTCTCAATGGCTGGAACTGGACCAAACCAAAGTCAGGATCCGGGAGATCCTTGCAGGTCTCCCACGTGGGTACAGGAGCCCAAGCACTTGAGCCATCTTCCACTGCTTTCTCAGGCCATAACAGAGGAGCTGCCAGGACATGAACCAGCACCCATATGGGATCTAGACACTGCAGGCAGAAGCTTAGCCTACTATGCCACAGAGCCAGCCCCAAGAAACTTTAAAACAAACAAATAAAAAGGCTATTCTGAAAGTCCATATTAAATTCTTAATTATAGACACTAATAGATGGTAGGACAAGATATTGGGGAAATAAAGTGCTCAGGAATGTTCTGGTCCTATAAAGCCAAATCCCCCTATTCACATTTTTCCCACTGTCCCCTCTAAACTCAGCAATTCTAGTATAAACATTTTTTCTGAGCTCATTATAGTGAAGTCTAACCACAGATGTCCTGGTCTTGCTGGCCCAAGGAATACAACCAAGTCGTTGCAAAGGCAAAGATGCAGCAGCCTCCAGAGTCCCCTCAATCACTTGCCTTTCCATCCCTTCCATCTGATGGAGGGGACATTGGAGACCCTCTCTGTCAGCCTGAATAGCCACAATGCTTTCTGCCCATGCCTTATGAAATGTGGTTTTCTCTCCTCATTCCTGTTACGTCAATCCCTGATCACTGTACCAGATGTCTGGAGCTATAAGTTGCTATAAGAGCTGTAAGTTTTCATTTTTATTTCCTTGACACAGATTTTATTAGAGATTCTGATTCTAGACTGATGGTTTTGACCTCCAGTGTTAAATGTTTTGGATCCTCCCATTCAAATTTGAAATCCAAATGAAACAAATAATAGTTGTTTTAGTCCAAGCATGACCCAAATTGTGCATGGGACATCCTTCATGAAAGAACTATTTTTGTTTACCTGAAATTCTGCTGTAACTTAACAACCTATTTTATAAATGACAATTGTAGACTCAACACCTCATCTACACTAAAAACTTTATTTTTGTCTCTGTTGAATATTCTCATTATGCTTTTCTAGAGAGTTGCATGTCCATTGTGTATAGTTTGGGCTAGGGAGAAAGCTTTACTCTCAGATTTTTCTCATAGACTTTGTCTTTGGTAAACAACCTTTAGCCTCAGGACATCAGCCATCCTGCATGGAATCAGAGTCCAAAGTAGCCATCCCTGCTTCCTTTTCCACTATTTCCATCTGTGTTTTAATTCAGTGAACTAATGCCATGGAAGTTCTACTCAGTATAAATAAATGTAAACCCTAAGTAAAGCAATGGTATTTTATCTAAAGTTAAAAATATAAGACGGCTTAATTCATTATTTCAAAATCCTAACTAGCAGTTCTTACCTAATTTATATCTTAGTAGATTGTTTAAAAATGCCATCTTTGAGTATGATAGTGGTTTAAGAACATAATGAGTATAAGGATTTCCAAAATATTCTGCCTAGTGAATGACTGTGTTTTAGGAAGGTAGAACAAGGATAATATAAAATTTTGTGAACATTTTCTACTGGCTAAATTAGCAATTGAAATTTGATACACTTGATGAATCCATTCATTGATTATTTTAAAATATATATGATAAATACAAAATGTCTTATAGTAGAATTTTTTGGGGTCAAGATAACAAATTTTGAGTGCAGGCATCTAATTTACTCCCTCTAAATATCATTAGAAATAAAACAGGGAATTTTTTTAAAAAAAGATAAACCCATAATAGCAACAAAACTTCAGAGAAGTTAAGTGGTAACTGTTTTAGCAGAGCTCAAAAAACGGGACCAACCTAATCTGCACCAGAGAATTCTCAAAAGTCTCTGTGATAAGTAATTCTATGTGTCGATTAGACTAGCCTAAGGGACATCATGATTTCTGAATGTGTCTTTGAGGTGTATCTGGGTATATTTGGTTCATATTTGGATCAGTAGACTGAGTAAAGATCATCTATAAGTACCAGGGTAGATGGGTATCATGAAACCCATTAAGGGCCAAAACAGAATTGGAAAGTGGAAGAAAGGGGAATTGCTCTCTTCAAGCTGGTTTGTCCATCTTCTCTGGGTCCCAGGTCCTTGGGTCTTCCTACTTTGGGATTTACTCCAGTGGAGAGGACATGAGGAGGGATCTCTGGACCCTAGAGAAGATTGTTTGATGGATGTGGTTTTTCCTGGCCTGACTGGTTAACACAATAACAATACTGTTAAGCCCCATCTGTTCCATAGTACCATGCCTATTAGTGAGGTGCTATAGCTTTGGAGATCTCAGATGATATAGCTTTGAGACCTCAGTGGACCTAGTGACCTCCTCTTATAACTGTCGAAGTTGTTTTGGAGTTGTTGGTCGAGATAACACTGCATTTCTGCCAGCCAAGAGTTGGGTCACTGGAAATGAAACTGCCTTGGAGTCAAAAGACTTCAGGTCAGAGCCACAGATCTTGTTGGCTCTAAGCTGACAAGCCCTTCACTCGGCCCAGCTTCCAAAGCAACCACCACTGCTGAGGGACAGCCAAGAAGGGTCAGCAACATTGCAGACAGAACTGTAAATTTCCTGTTAGAGATGCCACCTGCATTCACCTGGCCAGCTCTCTTCCCAGGCCAGCTAGGTAATGGAAGTCAAGTGCGTTCCCTAATGAGGTTCACACCTCCCTTATGATGTACCCCATGTGAAGAGATAGATAGGCCTGGAACTCATAACTGGCAAGGCCTTAAAGCCCACCTGATTATTAACAGGCCCCTCTGTCAGTTTCTATTTGCCTTTCAATCGGAAAACTTACTCGTGGTTTAGACAGCACCTTCCTTAGGTCCTCCAACAATGACTCTGTCCTTCTTTCTAGACCCCGTTATTCCTTTGTACTCATAGCCTCTGCTCATATATCAGTGGCTCTATTCCTGACCTGTGTGTATTGATGGTCCTCTCCCCCACTTAATGTTGTATGATTGTTGAGAATTTTCTCTACAGACAAATTCCTCTACCCACAAGAGAGGAGTGGCCTTTCTGCGAGTCTTGGTTGGGATCAGCTTCACAGCATCCCTCTCCTCAGTAGTGATCTCAGGAAGAGCTTTGGGTCACAACGTTATCAGTCATTTTTTAATTCTCTCAGTTTTGAAAGCAAGCAGATTACCAAGGTTGACCAGATATTCTAGCCTCTGCATGAAAGGCTAAGAATAAGACGTGTATACTGGAGAAAAATAAAACAGCAATAAAAACAATTTGGAAGGAACAAATTATTTTAGAGGGAGAAAGTAAAACTCCATCATTAAATTTAGAGATATAAATCTTATCTATAGTGATAGATAGAATATCGTCATTTCCTGAGACCAGGAGTAGGGATAGAAACTGACTAGAACAAAGCACAAGGGAACATTTGGAAGATGAAAGAAATGTTCTATATATTCACTGTGATGACAGTAACACAAGGATATGCAAGAGATTCATACAGTTTGTGAAAAAGTGGAATTTAAATATATGGACATTTTCCTTTAGTGTTTTGGAGATCTCTCATATTTATGAAAACTCATTTAACAGTGTATTTTGTTGTATGTAAATCTTGCTCAATAAATTTGACTTTTATTTTCTTTATTTTTAAAGATTTATTTATCTATTTGAAAGTCAGGATCAGAGCTAAAGAGGGAGAGATAGAGGCAGAGAGAGAGAGAGATCTTCCATCTCTGGTTCACTCCCCCAGATGGCCTCAAGAGTCCAGAATGGGCCAGACTGTAGTCAGGAGCTAGAAGATTCTCCCAGGTTTCCCACATGGGTGGCAGGGGCCTAAGCACTTGAGCCACCCTACACTGTCTTCTAAGGCCATCAGCAGGGTTCTGGAGTGGAGCAGCCAGACCAAACCAGTGCCCATATGAGACACTGATGTTGCAGGCAGCAACTTCACCTGCTACATGACAACACTGGCCCCAAATTTGACTTTTTGGATTACTGTTATTAGTAATATCCCAAAGAGGTAAGAGAATGAAAAGCCTATAATGTCACATAAAAAGGAAGGAGGATGTTCAGAAAACAGAAATATTTCATATTGAAAAGTCAAGGGGGCCGGCGCCGCGGTTCACTAGGCTAATCCTCCACCTGCAGCACCGGCACCCTGGGTTCTAGTCCTGGTCGGGGTGCCGGATTCTCTCCCGGTTGCTCCTCTTCCAGTCCAGCTCTCTGCTGTGGCCTGGGAGTGCAGTGGAGGATGGCCCAAATCCTTGGGCCCTGCACCCGCATGGGAGACCAGGGGAAGCACCTGGCTCCTGGCTTCGAATCAGCGCGGTGTGCCAGCTGCAATGCACTGCCAGAGTGGCCATTGTGGGGTGAACCAACGGCAAAAGGAAGACCTTTCTCTCCGTATCTCTCTCTCACTGTCCACTCTGCCTGTCAAAAGAAAAGAAAAGAAAAGAAAAGAAAAGAAAAGAAAAGAAAAGAAAAGAAAAGAAGAAAGAAGAGAAGAGAAGAGAAGAGAAGAGAAGAGAAGAGAAAAGAAAAGAAAAGAAAAGAAAAGAAAAGAAAAGAAAAGAAAAGAAAAGAAAAGAAAAGAAAAAGTCAATGGGGCCTGTGTTGTGATGTAGTGGATTAAGCCATCTCATGTGGGCACTGTTTTGTGTCCCAGAAGCTCCACTTTCAATCCAACTCCCTGTTAATGGTCTGGGAAAGCAGCAGAAGATGGCCAAAGTGCTTAGGACCCTGCCACACATGTGGGAGGCTGGAAAAAGCTCCTGGCTGCTGGCTTTGGCCTGGCTCAGCTCTGTCCTTGCTGCCATTTAGGGAATAAATCAGTTAATGGAAGATTTCTGTCTCTCCCTCTCTGTAATTCTGCCTTTCAAACAGGTAAAAAGTTTAAAAGAGAGAGAGAAGTCAAAATGAAAAAGATAAAGTTGATGAAATCTCTCAGAAAGTAGAGCAAGAAATACATAGAAAATAGAAAATTAAAAAGCAAGACAATTAAAGGCCTATTTTAAGAATATTCTAGTAATGTTAATTCCAAAATAAAATAATATAGAAAATAGAGAGGACAAAATGATCAATGCAACAATTCTCAAAAAATCCTAGACCTGAAAGAAGTAAATTGATAGTCAAGGGTCAATCAAGTGCCCAACATTTGAAATTTGAAGATTTTGAGTGAAAAGTGACCTATCACAAAGACTATTACTATGAAACTTTAGGATAATAACAGAAAAGAAAGTTCTACAAATTTCTGGAGAGAAAAATACATCAAGAATAAAGGCTCTGGCATGAAAGTTACTTTGGATTTGTCAACACTGGAAGCAAGAAACAATGAAACAACACTCTTAAACTTTCGTGGGAACCTTATTTCCAAACAAGATTCAATAGCTAGGCTAACAATCAGCAGGAACATGCAGTACAACAGTTTCAAACATGCAAGGTATGATTTCAAATTCCCAGCTACAATTTCTTAAGAAGGATATGCGCCACTAAGTAAGACAGAAACCAAGAAAAATAAACGCAAGGGATATAGAAAACAGGATGTCTGACACAGAATTTAGTGGCTAATGGTTCCCAAGAAAATGACGAAGAGGACCTCACTATCCTCGATGTGCACTAGATGTAAAGGCAGATTCCATGGGAAAGCAGATACCATTTATTCTTATCTATTTGTTTGTTCCTTTTATTTGAAAGGTAGAGAGATAGGGAGGCAGAACACACACACACACACACACACACACACATACATACATCTTCCTTCTACTGGTTCACTTCCAAAAGGCCCAAGGCAGCCAGGCCTGTGCCAGGCTAAAACCAGGAACCTGCAACTCAATCCAGGTCTCCCACATGAGTGGCAGTGATCCAAATACTGGAGCCATCCCCTGATATGTTCCAAGGTACATATGAGAGGAAGCTACAATTAGGAGCAGACTCAAACCCAATCACTCCCATGTGGGTTGTTGGCAGCCCCAGTGTCATATTAACTGCTACCCCAGATGTCTTCTCTTGCACTTCCTTCTTAATCTGTAGATAAAATGCCCAGTGAGCCCAGCCAAACTTCTTTTTAAAAAAAATTATTTATTTATTTGAAAGTTACACACAGAGAAGAAGGAGAGGCAGAGAGAGACAGGTCTTCCATCTGCTGGTTCACTCCCCAATTGGCTGCAACAGCCAGAGCTGCGCTGATCTGAAGCCAGGAGGCAGGAGCTTTTTCCAGGTCTCCTACGTGGGTGCAGGGGCCCAAGCACTTGAGCCATCTTCGACTGCCTTCCCAGGCCATAGCAGAGAGCTGGATCTGAAGTGGACCAGTCGGGACTCAAACAAGCGCCCATATGGGATACTGGCACTGCAGGCCGCGGCTTTACCTGCTATGCCACAGCACCAGCCCCCAAAATTTCTTATCCAGATTTCCTTTGACCACATGCTTCTGAAATTTCCACTAATCCCTAATTGCCCTGCCACCCTAACTGCTGAACACTCATATCTCTGCAAGAAAATGTGATGTGATTTTCTCTTAAGAGAAGGGCCAGGTGGGCTTAGAAATAGGAAATGTAGATTAGCTTGTTCTCTTTGACCGATTCCTGCCTGTGTCAAAGTCCTATTCCTCCCGACAGCTCTGTCAGGCCCCCACTGTGATGAGCCCTGTGTTTCCAAGGATTCACTGTGACTTCACCCACTGATTTCTTCTGAATTTTTAGAGAAGCTGAAACCAGACTGCAGATTCAGGACCGATTTTTTTTTTTATTTTTTTAACTCTCTGGAAGCATTTTTTTAAAAACAGTAGCAGCATCAGATTTTCCTTATACAATTTGCCACTCATTCTTTCAAAACTAAGCAGTTTACTGCTTAAGAATATGTGTATAAGTGGTAGAATTGGGAAAAAATATGGTAGACTTATTTTAACACAAAAGTCAGGATGGTGGCTATCTGTGAGGAAGTGTGGAAAAGGGGATTGGGTGGGTGGAGGCAGTGGTACAGAAGCTTATAAGGTACCAGGAGTGCTCTGTTGCTCAACCTGTATGGAAAAGACACTGTGGTTTACTTTATATATTACTTAAATTATTTAAGTTACTCACATACATTCTTTTACACAATGGCAGATTTCACAATCAACAGTGTTCTATAGAAAATGGATTATGCTTTGAGAGCTGAGGCAAAAATATTCAACATTTTCCTAGACACCATGTTGATAAACATTGAAGCCTTGACCAACACAGTCTCCATGAATCAAGTTTCAAATATTTTGTCCTTAAATATATTGACTCATAACATTTCAAAGTTGCTGGTAATTATAATTGATCTAAAGTGAGAAGTATTCAAAAATACCTTTAATTCTTTTCAGAGGCTTTTAGGTATTTTGTGACAATGAACAAATAGCATTACAATTTTATGTTAATCGATCATGCTACTTTCTGTTTCAGACTATAAAACCTGCACTTAGAACTTCCAGTCACATTTGTTTGCCTAGAAAAATATTTATTGCTTGCGTAGACTTTGAAATATCTTTTCAAAAAATATTTATTTATCTATTTGAAAGGCAGAGTTAGAGAGAGAGGAGGGGGAGAGAGAGAGAGAGAGAATCTTCCATCTGCTGCTACACTCCCCAGTTGGCCACAAAGAGAGGCCTAGCCCAGGCAGAAGCTAGGAGCTAGGAGCTTCTTCTGGGTCTCCCACGTAAGTGGAGGGGCCCTAGAACTTGGGCTATCTGCTGCTACTTTCCCAAGTGCATTAGCAGAGAGCTAGAACAGAAGTGGAGCAGCTGGAACTTGAACTAGCAACTGTATGGGATGCTGACACTGTAGGCAAGAGGCTTAACCATCTACACCACAGTACCAGCACCCTTAGAAATATCTTGGCAATTTCTATCTACTCATTTCCAGAGGCAGTGGGAGCTAAAAGAGAAGAGACCTCAAAACCATGGGAGAACCTTGATTAAACTGACAAATGCAGTAGGAGAGACATGAGACATATTGAATAATTAAGTTGACTATCCAAAGTCTAATGTAGCCTGCAGAATTGGGAGAAAATGGAGTTCCACATCTCTGGTGAGCAAATCAGAATATATTGGTCTGGTGGCCAGACTCATTCAATTTCCATGCTTGTTAAATTTATAAAATATTTCTCCTAGGATTTCAAGAATATCCTAGGGCTAGGGATTATAAATATTTTTGCAAATTTCTGTTTTGATTAACATGCTTTACCACCCTACCCAAAGAAGCAAGCCCTTCATGAGAGAAAATGTATAATAATATGCTATCTGTATTTTCTATTCTGGGGGGTGGAGAGCTAAGGACACTGTAAAATGGGAACAATCTACTCTAATGTAGGTGTTCATTGTGGACCTCTTGCTTAAAAAGACATTGTTAAGAAGTTATTAAATAATAAAAGTATTTGAAAGCTCATCTCAAGTCCTTTATAGAGTTTCTTTAATTATAACTCATCAGGAAGGTGACAAGTGTTTAAATGAATGTGAAATTCTATTTTCTAGCAGGATGTAAGCTCTTATATAGTGCTGTCTTGCACTTCAGAGGACCAAATCCTACAAGTCCTCTTCACACTCACAGGAGTAAAATGCTTCTCCAGTTAGGGACCAAAGACTTAATACTGAAAAGAGAATCAACACAAAACAAAACACAAAGCAGAATAAAACTATGAAGCTAATTTTCTTGCCACAGTACACACCAGTACAGAGATGAATAAAATTAGCTACAGCTAATTTTCAGGAAGAGGTGGGATCCTTTTATGCCCTTCTAGACGATTTCATTCCTTTTCTCTTTGTGAGCACCTTGCAAATTTTAAGTTGCCATTGTGAGAACTTCTGAAGTAAAAACAAACAAAAAACTGGGCATCTCAACAATTATATGAATGTGTTCTACAATATTTTCAAGAGCATATTGGTCTTACAATATCGTCTAGGGCATTTTCTGGGACCAAAGGTAAAATTCAGCTTCTGGTTGAATATATTTGAATATGAAGGGGAATGAGTTTGTTGCAATACTTATTCTATGGTTCTTTACTAACCTCATTATAATTTATGATGCTCAAGTTTATTTTAAAAACTTGGTTAGTATAAGGATTCTTCAAGAAGTTTGTGGAAGTAGGGTTATTTGACTTGGCAGCCAAGGCACTAGTATCCCACATTGGAGTATTTGGGTTCAATTTCCAGTTCTAACTTTTGACTACGGCTTCCTGCTATTGCACTTGGGAAACCTGGATTGAGTCTCTGGCTTCCAGTTTCTACTTCATCACCATTCTGGGCATTTGGAGAATGAACCAGTAGATAGGAGCTCTCTGTGTTTTAAATAAATAAACATTTTAAGTTCATGGAAAAATTGAATTAAATGGTTGAGTTTATCTTGGTGTGAAAATGATTTTGAATTCCACACACAGTATTTTCATAATAAACATTTTTCTCATATTAGGGAAAATTTTTGCAACAAATTCTTTTTTTTGTGCACCAAAATAAATTTGTACTTTTAATTCTGTTTTCCTGTGAACTTTCTGAAGCATTCTCATATCTTTGGTTGCAATTATTAATACTAAGAACTCTATTAGCAGTAGTTTCTCTGCCTTTAGAAATGTTTAAGTTATCCAAAAGGATACCTAAATTCCTATGATGAACAATTATGCACCTCCCACCTGTTTTAAATAAAAGACATGATCCACAAAGAGTGTTTGTGCCCTTCTCAGTTCCCTCTCCTTACCTTCTCTCTCCAGACACACACTCCAGAATTGCTCTCTGTCATACACATTCATTTATTTACACTTATACTACATGTGAATGCAGTTTCACAAGGTTTGAACATTCATATGAATACTATATATGATAATTTTACTTTTCATATAATGTTACATTTTTGAGATTCATGAGTGTTGATATGTGGAGCTATATTTTATTTCTTTTCATAATTTTACCAATATCCTACAGTTGATAAATCCATATTCCTGCTAATGGTCATTCGCTTAACTTGTTTCCAACATTTTTTCCAGCACAATAGTGCCATATGTGTATTCTTGCAATTTTTCCTTATGCATATGTAAGAGAGCAGGACATACCTAAAATGAATCACAGGTATGTGCATCTTCACCATTACTATAAATTGACAAGACATTTTGTATTTTCTGGATTATGGATTAAATGTTCTTTCTCAACACCCTTGGTAATATTTTTACTAAGTGTCTGTAAATTTCACCAGTGTAGTAGATAAGCAATGACAGCCCATTGTGCCTATAATGATTTTCAAAGTGTTGACTGTGTTAGGTGAGGCTCTTCAGTTGGTGATTTGAAATATATGGAGGTCAGTACTTGTTTCTGTAACTATGAGATATTGATATATTTTTGGTACAGCTGAAGACTGATCCCTAGAGAAACTAAACAATGTAAGAACATTTCCATTATCTTTCCAACTTTGTCTCTATCCTCAAGTTGCTTATATCAGGAATGGCAGCAGGTAGGTTGAATGGTCTTTCCAGAACACTTTACATGGTGTAATTCAATTCCATCCAGCTGTGTGTGTCAGTGGCTCATGGGAAACCACTGCTCTGTCCTCTCCACTTATATGGGAAATCTCCTGTGCATTCCTAGTAAAGAGTGAAAGAATGCAGACATATATTGGAGTATTAAATCATATCTTGTTGTTGAGAGACTATAAATGAGTAAGATTTCTGATAATTATTGCAACTACAACATTAAATAGGATTGTAGCTTTATTTTACATGGGATTAGGCATACAGATATATTATCTAGTTAGTCATAATACATTTGTTCAATAAGTATTTTAGATAAAAATACACATAAACTATTGGTGGTGTTCTCAACCTAAGAGCAGAGAGAGAGACACAGAACCAAATAGAGTGCAAATTTTTTATAAAAGACATAAATAATATGTATTTCTTTAACAAAAAAAAAGCCTAGATAGCCAAGGAAATTGACTGACTTACTTGTATAAGAATGTTATCCTATGTGCGAATAGAAGATACAGAAAAGGCAAGAATAAAGCAAAATCCAAGTTTGTCCATCAGTTGTAATATTTTGTATTTCAGCTAAATGTTCAAGTTTAAATCCCAGCCCCACCACGTATTAGATATGTGACTCTGGAAAAATAAAGTCTTCTGTCTAAGCCTCAGCATCCTAATGAATAAAATAGGAAAATATAACAGCATATACCTCCGAAGTTGTTGCCATGAATAAATATACAAATATATGTAAGTGTTTAAAGAATTCACTGGTCCTCAGTTAATATTCAGTTGAGATTGGTCACATTCAGGGTGGTATGGCCTTAGGCTCTCCAGTTAATATTCAATAAACACTAGTTATTCTGAGATCACTCAGAGACACTATATGGGCAGGGTAAAGTTTCCTTCATCCTCCTTTTGATGACTTAACTCTATTTCCCAATATCCCTTGAATAATCTAGAAACAATTTATTACATATAAAATCATAAGTTTTAGACACTTATAATTCCATGGGTTCCTATATCCATATAAGATTTTGACTTCCGCTTCATATTTGAGTCACATATCAGGCCACATTAAACTTCTAATTTTGTTCCTTTTATAGGGTGTCAGAACATTTGTCCGCTGTGCATCATAGATGCTTTAATCTCTGCTCTACTTTCTGAGTCTTTTATATCTCATTCTGCCTCTGGGAATGGCATTTTCTCCTTTTCCCTTTAGATATCCTTGTAGAAGCTTTGTATCTTGCTGTTCTAAAAACATAATATGTTCACACTGGCTTCTTTAGTTTTTAATGCCATTATTGAGGGGTGGAGGAGATAAATATAGAATCTATTTCTTTTTCATGTGGATGTCTTGAGAGCCTCAACCTTGGGGCAGTTGCCAGCAGTAGGCTTTTTGCAAAGCAGTCTTTGTGCTTTTATCAAACCCAGCCCAGGCTGACTTATGAGTGAAATGGCCACTGGCAGAGCTCCTATGCAATCTTTCTGTAATCCTCCCTACCCTCTCCCCTTACTAGACATACCATTGCCCCTTCTGAGTTGGATGTTGGGTGACAGAAGACAAAAGAAGAAGAAATTGTGAATTTAGAAGGAACTATAACAAAGAAGGTATGATGAAAAAGGGGAGAGGAAGGAGAGTGTAGCAAGTATCAGCATTTATTTCAAATTCCCTATGTGTCTGTCACTAAGATACTTACACGTGTGATCTCATTTCATTCTCACAGATTCTTTATGATGCTTGATTACCTCCATTTAATAGAGAGTGAAATTGAGAATCAGAGATACCAAGTTAGGTGTTTAAACTCATATACTTAATAAGGGATTTAGCTAGGAAATAAAACCCAATTCAAATACACTGATTCTTCCCATGTTCTACAAAGAGCAGGAGTCTGTGAGTATATACAGTCTATTAGGGAAGGGATGAGTTGTGTTGTGAGGACTCCCATAGCAAGGACTTAGTGAATCATCTTTGATAAATAAATGAATATTTTGGAAGTGGGGAATACAGAGACATTTTGTAATATTATTACCCAGTTGTTGGCAGGAACATTTCATAAAACTCAAGGATCTCATAACCCTTATTTTCACACATAAATCAATAATAATAGATATTTATTCCATTTTCACATTTAGTCAAAAGTAAAGGAGAGAATGAAAATCATACACACTCATTAATTCATTGTCAGTGTTTGAAAGAATTCAGTGAGTGTTCATTGAGTATTTATGTTGTGCATAGAAGTGTGCCAGGCACTGTTGTAGGTACACATAGTTACAATCTATCTGTATAAATGCCAGAACCCATTTCATAGCCCCAAGTTCTGTAGTTCTGAAAATAAAGTTAACTATATGTTCTGAAAATTGAAGCATTTACAAAATGAAATTTGATTAGAGTATCAATGGAATGAAAAAGGCTATAGGAAGGCAGAGAGGAGAGTAAAAAAAAGGCACTCCTGGTTGGTAGAAGAAAAAGCAATAGCAAAATACCAAGATCAGTAGAGTGTGCTTTGAAGCAGCTAATAAAGAGTCAGTTGGGAAAGATGGTTAAATGTTAGGATTTATGTTTAAAAATGTACCCAGGCCCGGGGCCTGCATCTTGGCTCACTTGGTTAATCCTCCGCCTGCGGTGCCAGCATCCCATATGGACGCCGGGTTCTACTCCCACTTGCTCCTCTTCCACTCCAGCTCTCTGCTGTAGCCTGGGAGGGCAGTGGAGCATGGCCCAAGTTCTTGGGCCCCTGCACCTGCATGGGAGACCAGGAAGAAGCACCTGGCTCCTGGCTTCGGATCGGCGCAGCGCCGGCCGTGGCAGCCATTTGGGGAGTGAACCAACAGAAGGAAGACCATTCTCTCTGTCTCTCTCTCTCACTGTCTATAACTCTACTTGTCAAATAAATAAAAAAAAATGTACCCAGGCCCAAACATGATAACCACTACTTATTCTCTGAATGTGACTCTCTGATGGTGAATCTTCCATACCTATTTATTGCATATGGTAAAAGAAATACTCTGAAGCAAAATCTAATGAGTCATGGGTCAAGTTGTGAGCTTCCTCAATACGTGGTGATGGCTGGATTATCAATTGTAAACCAAAGAATATGGTCACTGGAAGACAGTGATTGAGGTGTTTATTTTGCTACTGTCTAGTGACTCTAAAATTAAATTAAATGAAAAGTTCCTGAAGGTTTCTGAGTTTCCTTTTTTGCTCCATTTCAATTTCCTATAGCCCAAAACTGATCTTTAAAAGTGCAAAAGGAAATTCATACCTATGCCTGAAAGGCATGCTTATGCTACTCATTACTATTCCTTTGGGGAAAATATTCAGAGAAGCTTCTAAAATATAATTATGCTCCAAGGGAACTCAATTATATTTTTGAGAAGTTCTTATGGAGATTACTTCCCATATCAAACACAGCATTCTGTACTTGATCAGAACTCAGGGTGATACCTTGCTTCACAAACACAAAAACAGGGATGCAAGGACAGTTCTGCATTTGCCACTTGGTTTGTCTGTTGGCAGTTAGAGTTTGTGTGCAGCATGGACACACATTGGTGAGAGACTCCAAGCTGGCGTGGTATAGGGAGAAGAGTGAGTAGTGAATTTTGCATCAAGAGACTTGAGCTATTTGACACTGCCACTGTCTTGTCTCTAGGCTTCTTGCCATTCTCTGAACCACTGTTTCCTACTTTGCATAATGGAGAATGCTACTTCACAGCCCAGTTGTGAGGCTTCTCAGTCCCATATGTGAAGATGCTGTGAAAACTCTTAAGTGCCAGGCAATTGAAGTTTAATGTTAGAGTGATTAGAAAGGACTCCAGTGAACTGTACCTGAGTTAGTACTGAAACTGTAGCCTTTCTGACATCTTTTACCTCTGTCTGATGGCTAAACTGCTGAGGGCTAAATATCAAAAACATCAGGTTGATAACTGCTAACGGATTTTATAGTTTTATGAATTTTTAAAGTTATACCGGTGAGGGGCACTTCTAATTGATTGATGAAGCTCATTTTAGTTATTGATATGAATCCTTTGAAGTCTGAGCATTAATATTATGGTCATACATATATTGTCTAGACCCTAGAACTACTTAAAAATAAGTGTCACACAAACACCAATATGATTATCAGTCAAAAATATGTAAGAATACACATTTATCCATCACATGGATGGTAGTTACCTAGTTACTGAATTGTCATGTATCATTGAGTTAAACATGTAAATGGATTTGAATAACATTCTATTTCACTATCTTCCTTATTTTAACAGAAATAAGAAAATGAATAGTAGGAAAGATTATTTAACAGTTAAATATCATTTGGCTGAGAGCTACTGTGGTTGCTGTTGTATGTGAGATTATAATGACAAATTCACATAGAGTAACCTTGAAGAGTTTCAGTTTCATTCTGAAAACTCCCTAACTGCTCTTTCCCAAACCAGATATTACATGTTGTACTAATTCTAAGCAACTGCTGAAAATTTTGAGTCAAATACAGCTATTTCAATGAGAAATAATTCTGTACTAGCCTTCTATAACAAAGGCCAGTACAACCTTGCCCTAAAGCTGGAACCACATTGTGAAAGCTTGCTATATAAAGATATTTCATTATGCATTAAATGATATAGCATTTATACCATGCTTTATAATTAAATATAAATCAAATGCTAAAGAAATATATATACTATTCCAACAAGATACAATTAATCTTCAATCTGCTGATTATACTCTGATTTATTAAGAACATACTCCCACTGCATTAAATAAATGCACTGATAAAAAATGCCTCCTCAGATCAAGAATCATTTATTGAATTTCATTCATATCTGTCTAAATGGAGGCTAATGCACATGGAGTCAGTGTAGAATTTCCTACCCCTCCTCAGCCCTTTGTGGATGATAAGTCTCTGTGTCCCAACTGAATTCACTTGAGTTTTTCTTACTATACTTTAGTGTGGCTTGGATGCACTCAAAGTAGCCCAGTTAGTTTCTCCTGAAATATTGGCCCAGAAGCAACCTATAACTACTTAATGTCTCAGAAAGAACAGAGAAGAAGAAAGGCACAGCTTGGTGTTTTATATACATACATATATAGTATACACACACATTTTATATATATATGTATATATACACACACACATATATATATGCATTTCAAAAGACTGATGGAAAATAAAATTAAAAGATGATTTTGAGTGCCAAAATGTTTGAAATCTTTGCCCATGGGGAGGGTGGTTCATCAAGTTCATGGAAAATGCATATTATAGAAAAAACAATGCATGGATTTCAAATGTAGTATATTTTGTCTATTTAGTAAATACAGATATTTAGTAAATATAGAGATGTCTATATCTTTTAGATTTGTCTTATTGCTTTTATCACTAATATAAGTTATCAAATTAGCATATAAAAAACAGAGAATTGCAGTACATAAATGCAAGAATCTGCATCCCTTTCAGTATTTTTATTCTACCTCCCTCCTACCAGAGAAATAGAAAACTGTGTTAGAGCTTTGGGGTTTCTCAGGGTCCTGAGCAGTTTCCTAACTGTACTGATGCCCCATATTCTCTTAGAACCACCTTCATACTTTTACCTACACAGCAGCTAAAGAAGGCCTAGAAATCCCCACGAAGATTCCAGTCTAACTGTAGAGAGGCAGAAACTGACTGGTCAAGGAATCATGCACTGGATAAGGGTTGAAGTTGAAAGCTGTTAAACCCTGATCATCTTTGCTCCTGTATTCTTTGATTTTGCTGAGACAACTCTGCATTATATATGTGCACAGGACAGCTATGTTCCCTTCAGGAAGCAGTTTATTTTGGGAGTGATTCCAGGGAAAAGGAGTGGGGAAGAGGGCAGTATGGAAAATGCAAGAAGACATTTGTGACTTGGCTATTTTGTAGGTTTGATCCTGTTGGAATCCTGTGAGGAGCTAAACAAAACATGTTGTCTTTATCATTCCTCCAAAGGAGGAGGCTGTAGTCCATGAATGCTTGGGCACATTTCCTCAGGAATCCCAAGGAGCCCACTAATCACAAAATACCCATGAATGTCTTAAGAGAGACTATGACTCCCAGAATCCAGGTTTATAGTATATTTTCAATTTCCCACATGGAAGTGAAAATGAAGAGATTTCTTCTGCAGTTTTTTTGCATGAGTTAGATGATACATTTTTGTTGCTATTATGTTACTATTATCAGATTTAATTAAATACCTGTATACATCTTGGATCTCTAATTCTATCCTTTCATTTTTACAAATGTGCCAACGGGGGCTCAGAAAGGTAAGGCAAATTCCAAAATCACACAGCAATTTAGAGAAAGCCTGTTTTTATCCTAAGGAATTCTTGATTTTTTGTTTAAACCCTTTCTGCTACACTTCTCTGCTTTAAAAAATGCAAAAAACATCTGAATCCATTTTCTATTTCAGTCTTGATACAGTGCTGAAGTCTAGAGCCATTAGGGGTAGTGGAGTCAGCCACTATATATTAGCAATAGTGTTTGAAAGAGGTCTTATTTCATGAAACATCTCTATTCACCAGGATCTATTATCTTCACCTTCCAGATACATACAGGATTCCAATTCTCTGCATGGCCATATAACCAATTTAGATCAATAAAATACTAATTTGAGCAATATCTATAACTTCTAGATCAAAATCTTTGTACTTCAAACTTTAGTTTTCTCTCTCCTTAACGTATTTAATCTTTAGCTTTCTCTTTTCTTTTTTGTCTTTCACTCATTTTTTTAACTTTTATTTAGTAAATATGAATTTCCAAAGTACAATTTATGGATTGCAATAGCTTCCCCCCAATAACTTCCCTCCCACCCACAACCTTCCCATCCCCTGCTCCCTCTCCCATTCCATTCACATCAAGATTCATTTTCAATTATCTTTATATACAGAAGATCAATTTAGTATATATTAAGTAAAGATTTCATCAGTTTGCACCCACACAGAACATCAAGTGTAAAATATTATTTCAGTACTAGTTATAGTATTAATTCACATTGAACAACACATTAAGTACAGAGATCCCACATGAGGAGTAAGTGCACAGTGATGCCTGTTGACTTAACAAATTGACACTCTTGTTTATGGCATCAGTAATCTCCCTAGGCTCTAGTCATGAATTGCCAAGGCTATGGAAACCTTTTGAGTTTGCCGACTTTGATCTTATTTAGACAAGGTCATAGTCAAAGTGGAAGTTCTCTCCTCCCTTCAGAGAAAGATACCCCTTCTTTGATGGCCCATTCTTTCTACTAGGATCTCACTTGCAGAGATCTTTCATTTAGGTGGTTTTTTGTTGTTGTTGTTGTTTTTTGTTTTGTTTTTTGTTTTTTGTTTTTTTTTTGCCAGAGTGTCTTGGCTTTTCATGCCTAAAATACTCTTATGCCATCTCACTAGTCCAAGTGATCAATTTCAGTTCACAATTGACCATACTGATAGGTCTAAGAGTCAAAGAGATCACATAAACAAGACTAATGTCTGCTAATACTAACAGATAGAATAAAAAAGGGAGAAAACGATCCAACATGGGAAGCAGGATACACGATACACAGCAGACTCATAGAATGGCAGATGTCCTAAACAGCACTCTGGCCTCAGAATCAGCCCTTAAAGCATTTGGGTCTGGCTAAAGAGCTTTCTCTTTTCTTAATAAATTGTTGGAAATTGTGTATTTGTTAAGATCATATCTGTAAATAATGGCAGCCTCACACAACAGAATCTGACACATCAATATGAACAAAATGTTCTTCAAAGGTATAGTGGATATGTGCTAGGAACAATCCAACATTTGTTGTCTTAAACCAGTGAGATTTTGGGGTTTTCATTACCATAGAGTAATATTACTCACACTAACAGATATTTTAAAAACAAATGGGGCCGGCGCTGTGGCTCAACAGGCTAATCCTCCACCTTGTGGCACCAGCACACCGGGTTCTAGTCCTGGTGGGGGTGCCGGATTCTCTCCCGGTTGCTCCTCTTCCAGGCCAGCTCTCTGCTGTGGCCCGGGAGTGCAGTGGAGGACTGCCCAAGTACTTGGGCCCTGCACCCCATGGGAGACCAGGAGAAGCACCTGGCTTCTGCCATTGGATCAGCGGGGTGCGCCGGACGCGGCGGCCATTGGAGGGTGAACCAACAGCAAAAGGAAGACCTTTCTCTCTCTGTCTCTCTCTCTCTCACTGTCCACTCTGCCTGTCAAAAAAATAAATAAAATAAAATAAAATAAAATAAAATAAAATAAAATAAAAATGTATACCTCCCTTCCCAAAAGATGTATTTATTCATTTGAAAAGCAGAGCTATGAGTGGGGGGAGAAACAGAAAGATATTTTCTATTTGCTTGTTCACTCCCTAAGGATTTCAACATCCACATCTGGGCCAGGCTGAAGCCAGGAGCCTGGAATACCACCCCAGTCTCCCACTAGGTGGCCAAAGCATTTGTGTCATTTTCTGCTGCCTTCTCAGACACCTTAGCTGAGTCAAAAGTGGATTAGCAGTGACTCAAACTGGCACTCTGATATGTGATATCACCGTTATAAATAGTCTCTTAACTTATTGTGCCACAATGCTGGCCCCCTAAATGTATACATTTTGGATTGTTCTCATCAATAATTGTTGATACCATTCATATCATCTGTTTTTTATTTCATGTGATGGTAGATAAATTTATTAAATTTCCTAATGACAGACTTTGATATTAACAATGCTTTGCTGTTGTGTGGTAGCCATGAGAATACATCTCACAGACCTTTTCCAATCAGAGGGCTTGTACTTCAAGCAAGGGGCTCAGCTTCTGTGCTCTGAGATCCACCATCATGTGTGTTAAGAGGCTGTGCCTCCTATGAGTTGCCCCTAACCTACATCTACCTAATGCAGAAATTCTAGAGTAGCTTTGTTCTTGTAACACCTGGGACTCCTCTGATAGCTAGCTTTGGCTCAAGGACTTCTTGATGACCTTGCCTGACCTTTCTTAGAATGCAGGTTAGTCTACAGACCCTGCACAACATCTTCCCAAGTCTCAGTTACATTAGCGGTCAGACCTGCACTGCAGTCTGACAGTTTTCCCAGATTGCTTGGCTTCCTCCATATTTTCTCTCACACAGGCATTTTCTTTAATAAAGTGGATGCATATTTAGCCCGTCATGACATTTGCTTCCTAGATAACTTAGACTTACATATTCTCCAAGTCATAACTAAGAATTCCCCAAAATATCAATTCTTTCTCCATCTGCTTATTCAGTGAACAGATTCACTATGTTAGAACTGTTAATGAACTTCACTTTATAACCAGAAAGTGTAGAGCTTAGAGGATTCTTTGAGACATTAACTATTTTTTAAACTTTATTATGATAGTTTCACATATTTCATATATACAGATTTAATAACATAGTGGCACTTTCTTCCTTACCCTCCCTCCCACCCACACTCCAACCCCTCCTCTAACTCCCTCTTGGATTCCCACTCTTAATTTTTACAACAACCTATTTTGAGTATATTAATGATTGTATAGTTAACCCTACTCTAAGTAAAAGACTTCAACAGATAGTATGAAGAGAAAACAAAACAATATTTCTCAATGGAAGAGACAAGAGCTATAAACAGTAATTGATTCTCAGAATGTCTATTTCACTCCAATACATTACATTTCAGGTACTCTATTAGTTACCTCAGATCAGGGAAAACATACGCTGTCTGTCTTTAGGGGACTTGTTTATTTCACTAAATATAATGATTTCCAGTTGCTACTATCTTGTTTCAAAAGACAGGATTTCATTTATTTTTACAGCTGAGTTAGTACTCCATAGTGTATATATACCATAACTTCTTTATCCAGTCAATAGTTGATGGACATTTGGGTTGATTCCATATTTTAGCTACTGTGAATTGTGCTGCAGTGAACCTGAGGGTACAGATAACTCTTTCATATACTGATTTCTTTTGGTTTAGGTAAATTCTCAGGAGTGGGATGGCTGGATCATATGGTAGGTCTATATTCAGATTTCTGAGGTATCTCCATACTGTCTTCCACAGTGGGTACAACAATTGACATTCCTACTAACAGTGTACTAGGGTACTGTTTTCCCCATATCCTCACCAGCATTTATCATTTGCTGATGTCAGTATAGGAGCCATTCCAACTGGGGTGAAGTGAAACATTATTGTAGTTTTTATTTACATTTCTCTAATGGCTAGTGATTCTGAGCATTTTCTCCAGTCTCTATTGGCCATTTGGATTTCCTCTCTTAAAAAATGCCTATTCAAGTCCTTTGCCCATTTTTCTTAACTGCATTGTTTGTTTTGTTGTTGTTGAATTTCTTGAGCTCTTTATAGATTTTGGTTGTTAACTCTTTGACAGTTGCATAATTTGCAAATATTTTCTCCCATTCTGTTGGTTGCCTCTTCAATTTGCTGTTTCTTTTGCAGTACAGAAGCTTCTCAATTTGCTATAATCCCATTTATCAATTTTGGTTTTTATTGCCTGTGTTCCTGGGGTATTTTCCAGGAGGTCTTTGCTATGCCAATTTCATGCAGAGTTTTCCCAATATTCTCTAATGATTCAATAGCATTGGGTTGTAGATTTAGATCTTTAATCCATTTTCTGAGTGGATTTTTGTATAAGGTGTAAGGTAGGAGTCGTGTTTCATACTTCTGCATGTAGAGATCCAATTTCCCCAGCACCATTTCTTGAAGTGACTGTCCTTGCTCCAGGGATTGAGTTTAGCTCCTTTCTCAAAGATAAGTTAGTTGTAGACGCATGGAGTTATCTCTGGACTCTCTATTCTGTTCCATTGGTCTACAGGTCTGTTTTTATGACAGTATGAGGCTGTTTTGATTATGACTACACTGTAGTATGTCTTGAAATCAGGTATTGTAATGCTTCTAGCTTTATTTTTGTTATATAAGATTGCCTTAGCTTTTCTGAGTCTCTTGTGTTTCCATGTGAATTTTAGCATCATTTTTCTATACCTGAGAAAAATTTCCTCGGTATTTTGATTGGCATTGCATTGAACCTGTAAATTGCTTTTGATAGTATGAACATTTTGATGATGTTCACTCTTCCTATCCAAGAACATGGAAGATTTTTCCATGTTTTGATATCTTCTATTTATTTCTTTAGTGTTTTGTAAATTTAAATTTAATCATAGGGATCTTTCACATCCTTGCTTAAATTTATTCTAAGATATTTGATTCTTTTTGGAGCTATTGTAAGTAGAACTGATCCTAGAAGTTCTTTCTCAGCCTTGTCTGTGTTCTTGTTAGTGTATAAAAAGGCTATTGATTTTTCCATGTTGATTTTATATTCTGCCACATTACCAAAATCTTTTTTTTTCATTTTTTTATAAGAACATTTTTTTTAACTTTTATTTAATGAATATAAATTTCCAAAGTACGATTTATGGATTACAGTGGCTTCCCTCCCATACCGTCCCTCCCAACCACAACCCACCCCTTTCCCACTCCCTCTCCCCTTCCATTCACATCAAGATTCATTTTTGATTATCTTAATATACAGAAGATCAGCTTAGTATACATTAAGTAAAGATTTCAACAGTTTGCTCCCACACAGAAACATAAAGTGAAAAATAATAGATGATTTTTTTTAAATGATGATGAAATCAGATCAGACCTATTGTCATGTTTAATCCCAGTGAGAGTCAAGTTGGGAGTTGATAATTTCTTTTTTTTTTTTTTTTACAGAGGATCAGTTTAGTATGCATTAAGTAAAGATTTCAACAGTTTGCACCCCCATAGAAACACAAAGTGAAATATATTGTTTGAGTACTCATTATAGCATTAAATCTCAATGCACAGCACATTAAAGACAGAGATCCTACATGAGGAGTAAGTGCACAGTGACTCCTGTTGTTGACTTTACCAATTGACACTCCTGTCTATGGCATCAGTAATCTCCCTATGCTCCAGTCATGAGTTTCCAAGGCTATGGAAGCCCTCTGAATTCTCCGATTCTTATCTTGTTTAGACAAGGTCATAGTCAAAGTGGAGGTTCTCTCCTCCCTTCAGAGAAAGGTACCTCCTTCTTTGAAGACCTGTTCTTTCCACTGGGATCTCACTCACAGAGATCTTTTGCCAGAGTGTCTTGGCTTTCCATGCCTGAAATACTCTCATGGGCTTTTCAGCCAGATCTGAATGCCTTTAGGGCTGATTCTGAGGCCAGAGTGCTATTTAGGACATCTGCCATTCTATGAGTCTGCTGAGTATCTCACTTCCCATGTTGGATCACTCTCCCCTTTATTTATTCTATCAGTTAGTGTTAGCAGGTACTAGACTTGTTTATGTGCTCCCTTTGACTCTTAGTCCTTTCATTATGATCAATTGTGAACTGAAATTGATCAGTTGGAATAGTGAGATGGCATTGGTACATGCCACCTTGATGGGATTGAATTGGAATCCCCTGGTATGTTTCTAACTCTACCATTTGGGGCAAGTCAGCTTGAGCATGTCCCAAATTATACATCTCTTCCCTCTCTTATTCCCACTCTTATGTTTAACAGGGATCACATTTCAGTTAATTTTCAACACTTAAGAATAACTGTGTATTAATTACAGAATTAAACCAGTCATATTAAGTAGAACAGACAAAAAAACTACTAAGAGGGATAATGTATTAAGTTGTTCATTAGCAGTCAGGGCTATGCTGATCAAGTCACCGTTTCCCATAGTGTCCATTTCACTTCAACAGGTTTCCTTTTTGGTGTTCAGTCAGTTGTCACCGATCAGGGAGAACATATGGTATTTGTCCCTTTGGGACTGGCTTATTTCACTCAGCATGATGTGTTCCAGATTCCTCCATTTTGTTGCAAATGACTGGATTTCGTTGTTTCTTACTGTGGTATAGTATTCTAAAGAGTACATATCCCATAATTTCTTTATCCAGTCTACCGTTGATGGGCATTTAGGTTGGTTCCAGGTCTTAGCTATTGTGAATTGAGCTGCAATAAACATTAGGGTGCAGACCGCTTTTTTGTTTGTCAATTTAAATTCCTTTGGGTAAATTCCAAGGAGTGGGATGGCTGGGTCAAACGGTAGGGTTATCTTCAGGTTTCTGAGGAATCTCCAGACTGACTTCCATAGTGGCTTGACCAGTTTGCATTCCCACCAACAGTGGGTTAGTGTCCCTTTTTCCCCACATCCTCGCCAGCATCTGTTGTTGGTAGATTTCTGCATGTGAGTCATTCTAACCGGAGTGAGGTGAAACCTCATTGTGGTTTTGATTTGCATTTCCCTGATTGCTAATGACCTTGAACATTTTTTCATGTGCCTGTTGGCCATTTGGATTTCCTCTTTTGAAAAATGTCTATTGAGGTCCTTGGCCCATCTCTTAAGTGGGTTGTTGGTTTTGTTTTTGTGGAGTTTCTTGATCTCTTTGTAGATTCTGGTTATTAATCCTTTATCTGTTGCATAGTTTGCAAATATTTTTTCCCATTCTGTCGGTTGCCTCTTCACTCTCCTGACTGTTTCTTTTGCAGTACAGAAACTTCTCAATTTGATGCAATCCCAATAGTTGATTTTGGCTTTGACTGCCTGTGCCTCCTGGGTCTTTTCCAGAAATTCTTTGCCTGTGCCAATATCTTGAAGGGTTTCTCCAATGTTCTCTAGTAACTTGATGGTGTCAGGTCGTAGATTTAGGTCTTTAATCCATGTTGAGTGGATTTTTGTGTAAGGTGTAAGGTAGGGGTCTTGCTTCATGATTCTGCACGTGGAAATCCAATTTTCCCAGCACCATTTATTGAATAGACTGTCCTTGCTCCAGGAATTAGTTTTAGATCCTTGATCAAATAAAAGTTGGCTGTGGATGTTTGGGTTGATTTCTGGTGTTTCAATTCTGTTCCATTGGTCTATCCATCTGTTTCTGTACCAGTACCATGCTGTTTTGATTACAACTGCCCTGTAGTATGTCCTGAAATCTGGTATTGTGATGCCTCCGGCTTTGTTTTTGTTGTATAAGATTGCTTTAGCTATTCGAGGTCTCTTGTGTCTCCATATAAATTTCAGCACCATTTTTTCCAGATCTGCGAAGAATGTCTTTGGTATCTTGATTGGGATTGCATTGAATCTATAAATTGCTTTTGGGAGAATGGACATTTTGATGATATTGATTCTTCCAATCCATGAGCATGGAAGATTTTTCCATTTCTTGGTATCCTCTTCTATTTCTTTCTTTAAGGTTTTGTAATTTTCATCATAGAGATCTTTAACGTCCTTGGTTAAGTTTATTCCAAGGTATTTGATTGTTTTTGTAGCTATTGTGAATGGGATTGATCTTAGAAGTTCTTCCTCAGCCATGGCATTGCCTGTGTATACAAAGGCTGTTGATTTTTGTGCATTGATTTTATACCCTGCTTCTTTGCCAAAATCTTCTATGAGTTCCAATAGTCTCTTAGTAGAGTTCTTTGGGTCCCCTAAATAAAGAATCATGTCATCTGCAAAGAGGGATAGTTTGAGTTCTTCCTTCCCAATTTGTATCCCTTTAATTTCTTTTTCTTGCCTAATAGCTCTGGCTAGAACCTCCAGAACTATATTGAATAGCAGTGGTGAGAGTGGACATCCCTGTCTGGTACCAGATCTCAGTGGAAATGCTTCCAACTTTTCCCCATTCAATAGGATGTTGGCCGTGGGTTTTTCATAGATTGCTTTGATTGTATTGAGGAATGTTCCTTCCAAACCCAGTTTGCTTAGAGCTTTCATCATGAACGGGTGTTGTATTTTATCAAATGCTTTCTCGGCATCTATTGAGATAATCATATGGTTTTTCTTCTGCAGTCTGTTAATGTGGTGTATCACATTGATTGTCTTGCACACATTAAACCATCCCTGCATACCAGGGATAAATCCCACTTGGTCTGGGTGGATGATCTTTCTGATGTGTTGTTGCATTCTATTGGTGAGAATTTTATTAAGGATTTTTGCATCTATGTTCATCAGGGATATTGGTCTGTAATTCTCTTTCAGTGCTGCATCTTTTTCCGGCTTAGGAATTAAGGTGATGCTGGCTTCATAGAAAGAATTTGGGAGGATTCCCTCTTCTTCGATTGTTCTGAATAGTTTGAGAAGAATTGGAGTTAGTTCTTCTTTAAATGTCTGGTAGAATTCAGCAGTGAATCCATCTGGTCCTGGGCTTTTCTTTGTTGGGAGGGCCTTTATTACTGTTTCAATTTCTGTCTCAGTTATGGGTCTGTTTAGGTTTTCGATGTCTTCCTGGTTCAATTTAGGTAGGTTGCATGTGTCCAGGAATCTATCCATTTCTGATAGGTTTCCCTGTTTGCTGGCATACAAGTCCTTGTAGTAATTTCTGATGATTCTTTTTATTTCTGTGGTGTCTGTTATTACGTTTCCTTTTCCATCTCTGATTTTATTGATTTGGGTCTTTTCTCTTCTTTTTTTAGTTAGTTGGGCCAATGGGGTGTCAATTTTGTTTATTTTTTCAAAGAACCAGCTCCTTGTTTGGCTGATTTTTTGTAATGTTTTTTTATTCAATCCTGTTGATTTCTTCTCTGATTTTAATTATTTCTCTTCTCCTACTAGATTTGGGTCTGGTTTGCTGTAGGTTTTCTAGATCCTTGAGGTGAATTGAAAGCTCATCTATTTGGTGCCTTTCCAATTTCTTGATGTAGGCACCTATTGATATAAACTTTCCTCTTAACACTGCTTTTGCTGCGTCCCATAAGTTTTGGTATGTTGTGCTGTTATCCTCATTTACTTCCAGAAAGTTTTTGATTTCTCTTTTGATTTCTTCTATGACCCATTGTTCATTCAGGAGCATGTTGTTCAATCTCCATGTGTTTGCGTATGCTCTAGGGATTCCTGAGTTGCTAATTTCCAACTTCATTCCTTTATGGTCTGAGAAGCTGCATGGTATGATTCTAATTCTTTTGAATTTGCTGAGACTTGCTTTATGGCCTAGTATGTGGTCAATCCTAGAGAAGGATCCATGTACTGCTGAGAAGAATGTAAAATCTTTAGCTGTAGGACTGAAAGTTCTGTATATATCTGTTAGATCCATTTGGGCTATAGTGTCGTTTAAATTTACTGTATCCTTGTTGATCTTCTGTCCTATTGATCTGTCTATTTATGTGAGTGGAGTATTGAAGTCCCCCAGTACTATTGTATTGGGGTCTAAGTCTCCCTTTAAGTCCGTTAACAAATCTTTTAGATAAACCGGTGCCCTGTAGTTAGGTGCATATACATTGCATAATTGTTATATCTTCCTGTTGAATTGATCCCTTAATCATTATGTAGTGTCCCTCTTTGTCTCTCTTAACGGTTTTTGTGGTAAAGTTTATGTTGTCTGATATTAAGATGGCTACGCCCGCTCTTTTTTCATTTCTGTTGGCATGGTATATCTTTTTCCAGCCTTTCACTTTCAGTCTGTATGGATCTTTGTTGGAAAGATGTGTTTCTTGTAAGCAGCAAATAGATGGGTTTTGTTCCTTAACCCAATCAGCCAATCGGTGTCTTTTAACTGGACAGTTCAGGCCATTCACGTTCAATGTGACTAATGATAAGTGGTAACTTTGCCCTGCCATTTGCCAAAGATAAGTTCTAATATATGCTTTGAATTCCCTGTGATCTTTTGCTGTGAGCTTTCCTTCCTTGGTTTCCTTCCTTTACCTTCTTTCATATTGATGACCGTGTTTCTGTGTTTCTGTGTGTAACACATCTTTAAGCATCTGTTGCAGGGCTGGATGAGTGGCAACAAATTCTTTCAATTTCTGTTTGCTATGAAAAGTCTTTATTTCACCTTCATTCACAAATGATAGCTTTGCAGGATATAATATTCTGGGCTGGCAGTTGTTCTCTCTTAGTACCTGGGCTATATCTCGCCATTCCCTCCTAGCTTGTAGAGTTTCTGATGAGAAGTCAGCTGTGAGTCTGATTGGAGATCCTCTGAGAGTAATCTGACGTTTCTCTCTTGCACATTTTAGGATCTTTTCTTTATGTTTCACTGTGGAGAGTTTAATTACAACGTGTCGTGGTGAGGATCTCTTTTGGTCGTGTTTATTAGGGGTTCTGTGAGCTTCCTGTACTAGGATTTCTCTGTCCTTCTCCAAACCTGGGAAATTTTCTGCTAATATCTCACTAAAAAGGCCTTCTAATCCTTTCTCCCTCTCCATGCCTTCAGGAACTCCTAGAACCCGAATGTTGGGTTTTTAAATAGTATCCTGCAGATTCCCGACAATATGTTTTAGATTTCTAATTTCCTCTTCTTTTCTTTGGTCTGACTGTATCCTTTACTGTTCTCTGTCTTCTAAGTCCGATATTCTCTCTTCTGCTTCACCCATTCTGTTTGTAAGGCTCTCTATTGTGTTTTTCATTTGATCTATTGAATTCTTCACTTCAGTCACTATCACAGTTTCCTGTTGTACTAGTTGTTTTGTTTCATTTTGATTCCTCCTTAATATTTCATTTTCACGAGAGAGATTTTCTATCTTGTCCATTAAGGATTTCTGTAGTTCAAGAATTTGTTTTTGAGAACTTCTCAATGTTCTTATCAATTTTTTGAGATCTGCTTCTTGCATTTCTTCTATCTCATCATCTTCATAATCTTGAATTGGGGTGTCTTTTTTATTTGAGGGCGTCATGGTGACTTTCTTGTTTCTATTATCTCTGTTTTTGCGTTTGTTATTTGGCATATTGGAGATATTTGGTTTCTTCATTGTGGTGCTTTTTCTTGTTATACTATGACTCTAGATTAAGTGGACTATCTGTTTTTGATGGAGCCTTAGGGCTTGAGATGGGTGTGGCCTGAGAGCTCTGTTTGGTGTGCCAAAGGTGACACTCCCAGGTTAGGCGTGATAGATCTCTCTCTCTCTCTCTCTTTCTTTTTTTTTTTTTTTTTGATTCAAAAGGGAAGTAATTCTGCACAGCTGAACGAAGTTGGAGGTAGTTAGCAGGCAAATGATATACCCACAGGAGCCAGAGATCGGAAGCTCTTTCCCAAGGACCACACAGGGAATCTGTTCGGCCCTCAGAGTGGGCTCAAATTCTCCTTCAGTCTCCCACTGGGTTGCCAAAGTTACGGAATTGTAGCGTCTCTGGAGAGTGCTCACATGAATTCCGTGAGTTCTCTCCCCCACCGTCTCTTTTTTCACAGTCTCAGTTCAGTAGCACCACAAATTTACTAGGTCCTAATCTCCTGTTAATTCGCCCTGCCCAGAGTCAGGTTTTTCTGCTAGGCTCAGGGCCGGTGCAGACCTGAGGTCACTCTGCTTATGACGTATGTCCAAGATGGCGCCTGCTCTTTGTCTTGCTCGCCCTTGAGAGGTGAGCGGAGAGAGAGAAACCCGTGTCCCTACCAGTCACCTTTTTTTTTTTTCTCCCTCTCTTCCAGTTAGCCTGGTGAACTTCCCCCCCCCTCCCCCGGGGGTCGTTCCCTCTAGTCTCCTCTCTCCGCTTGCCTGCCAGTGTCTCGGGCTATTGAGGTTCGGCTCACCTCGGGTTCCAGTGCTGGTATGTTGAGTATGCCGCTGGTGTCCCGAACTGTGGGCTCCCACACTCTCCACGCAGGTCCGCTGTGAATCACGTGTTCCGGAAGAGTTTCTTCTGCTGTTTGCTCCCCTACTCTTCCTTGAACCTGCAGTATCTCCACTTTTATTAAACTATCTCTCCCCGGACTATCAGTGTGCTCCCTTCCTATTCCGCCATCTTGCCTCCTCCCTTACCAAACTCTTTTATGAGTTCTAATAGTCTCTTACTGGAATTTTTTAGATCCCCTTTATAGAAGTTCATGTCATTTGCAAGTAGCGATAGTTTGATTTCCTCCTTTCCAGTTTGTATCCCTTTGATTTCTTTTTCTTGCCTAATGGCTCTGACTCAAAATTCTAGGACTGTATTGAATGGCAATAATGAGAGTGGACATCCTTGTCTGGTTCTGGATCTCAGCTGGAATGCTTCCAATCTTTCCTTTCAATAGGATGCTAGCCATGGGTTTGTCATAAATTGCCTTGTGTTGAGGAATGTTTCTTCTACACATAATTTGTTTAAGTTTCCATCATGAAAGAGTATTGTATTTTATCAAATGTTTTCTCTGCATCTATTGAGATAACCATATGTTTTGCTCTTCAGTTTGCTAATGTGATGTATCACATTAATTGATTTGCAAATGTTGAAGGATAAATACCACTTGGTCTGAGTAAATGATCTTTTTGATGTATTATTGGATTCTATTAGCTAATATTTTGTTGAGAATTATTTTTATCTATGTTCATCTAGGATATTGACACTTAGTCCTCTTTTCTCTGTTGCATCTTTTTTCTTGCTTAGGGATTAAGGTGATGCAGGCTTCATAGAAGTTTGGGAGGATTCTCTCCCTTTCTATTGTTTTGAATAGCTTGAGAAGAATTGGAATTAGTTCTTCTTTAAATGTCTGATAGAATTCAGCAGTAAATCCATCTGGTCCAGGGCTTTTATTTGTTGGGAGGGTCTTTATTACTGATTCAATTTCTGTCTTGGTAATGGGTCTGTTTAAGTTTTCTGTGTCTTCATGGCTCGATTAAGGTAGGTTATATGTGTCTAAGAATCTATCCACTTCTTCTAGGTTTCCCAATTTGTTGGCATACAGCTCATTGTAGTAATTCCTGATGATTCTTTTTATTTCTGAGGTATATGTTGTTACACTTCATTTTTCTTCTCTAATTTTATTGATTTGGGTCTTCTCCCTCTTTTTTTGGGTTACTTGTGCCAATGGTGTATCAATTTTGTTTATTTTGTTTATTGGTTTATTTTTTCAAAAAACCAGCTCTTCATTTTATTGAATTTTTGTTTAAATTTTATTGATTTATTTGCAAATTTTAATTATTTCTTTCTTCCTACTAAATTTTGGTTTGTTGTTTTCCTAAGTCCTCAAAATGCACTGATAGCTCATTTTTTTGGTGCCTTTCCAATTTCTTCATGTAAGCACCAATTGCTATAAACTTCCCTCTTAACACTTCTTTTGCTGTAGCCCATAAATTTTTATGTGATGTATTGCCATCTTCATTTGTTTCCAGAAATCTTTTGATTTCCCTTTTGATTTCTTTTTTTTATAGACAGTGAGAGAGTAAGAGAGAGAGACAGAGAGAAAGGTCTTCCTTCCATTGGTTCACTCCCCAAATGGCCGCTAAGGCCGGCACTGCCCCAATCTGAAGCCAGGAGCCAGGTGCTTCCTCTTGGTCTCCTATGTGGGTGCAGGCACCCAAGCACTTGAGCCATCCTCCACTGCCCTCCTGGGTCACAGCAGAGAGCTGAAGTGGAAGAGGGGCAACCGGGACTAGAACCTGGTGCCCATATGGGATGCCGGCACTGCAGGTGGAGGATTAACCAAGTGAGCCATGGTGCTGGCCTCCCTTTTGTTTTCTTGTATTACTTATGTCATAATATATATGTTATTCAGGACCATGATGTTAACTCTTCATGTGCTTGCATATGATTTAGAGATTCCTGTGTTGTTGCTTTTCAGCTTCTATCCATTGTGGTCAGAGATGATGCATGGTATGATTTTGATTTTTTTGAGTTTTCTTTGACTTGCTTACTGGTCTGGCATATAGTCTAACCTAGATAAAATTCCATGCACTGATTAAAGAATGTGTATTTCACTGTGGGGTGAAAAGTTCTATAGATACCTGTTAGGTACATTTGATCTATAGTCTCAATTAACTCCGTTGTTTCCTTACTGATTTTCTGTCTGGTTGATCTGTCCATTGCTGAAAGGTGAGTATTGAAATCCCCTGTCACTATTGTATTAGAGTCTATGTCTCCCTTTAGATCCATTAACATTTCTTTTAAATAGCCAGGTACCCTGTAATTAGATGTGTATAATTTATTTTAGTCACATCACATCTTCCTATTGAGTTGATCCCTTAATCATCATATAATGCTCTCCATCTCTTTTAAGAGTTTTTATGTAAAAATCTATTTTGTCTGATATTAGGATGGCTATACCAGCTCTTTTTGGTTTCTGTTAGCATGAAATAAATTTTTCCATCCTTTCATTTTCAGTCTGCATGTGTCTTTGAGGTGAGATGTGTTTCTTGTAGGCAGCAAATAGATGGGTCTTTTTTTTAAATCCATTCAGCCAGTTTGAATCTTATAACTGGAGAATTGAAGCCATTTATATTCAAGGTGAAGTAATGATTTGGACTTGCCATTTTCCCATAAATATTCTTATTGTTTACTTTGGAATTCTTTTACTTCTAATGGGGGATTTTTGCCTCTTATTCTTCAACAGTGATGGATATCTTTTTGTGTTTCTATGTGTAGCACATCTTAAGCATCTTTCATATGACTGGGCAAGTGACAACAAATTCATTCAATTTCTATTTGTTATGGAAGGTCATTATTTCACCTTCATTAATAAATGAGAGCTTACAGGGTACAGTATTCTGGGTTGACAGTTTTTTTTCTTTAAAGACTGGGACTATATCTCACTATTTCCTTCTAAGCTATAGGGTTTCTGATGAGAAGTCAGCTGTGAGTCTAATTAGAGATCTTCTAAAAGTAATCTGGCCTTTCTCTCATGCACTTTTTAGAATCTTTATGTTTTACTGTGTAAATTTTGACTACAATGTGTTGTGGTGAAGGTGTATTCTGGTCATGACTATTAGGAGTTCTATGTGCTTCCTGTACTTGGAAGTCCCTTTCTTTCTCCAAATTGGGGAAGTTTTCTGTAATTATTCCACTAAATAGGCCTTCTAGTCTGTTCTCTCTTTCCACACCTTCAGGAACTCCCAAGATCCATATGTTGAGTTGTTTGATAGTATCCCATAATTCTCCAGCACTGTTTTTAAGTTTTCTATTGTCTTCAATTTTTGTTTTTTGGTATGACTGTAAGATATCCAAAGACTTGTCTTCTAGTTCAGATCATCTTTCTTCTGCCTTGCCAAGTCTGTTGTTAAGATTTTCCACTGCATTTTTTATCTGATCTAGTGAATTTTTATTCCTAATATTTATTTTGATTTCTTTTTGAAATCTCAATTTCATGGGAACAAATTTTGTTTATGTCATGCATGGTTTTCTTTACTTCATAGATTTGCTTCTGATTGCTTTTGAGTAATCCTATGATTAATTTTTTAAATTCCATTTCTAGAATTTCCTCAATCTCTTCATTTTCACATTCTAGTATGGAAATGTGGTTGTGTACATTTGAGGGGGGGGGTCATGGTGTCTTCTTTATTCTTGTTTCTTCAATTTTTGCATTTGTTTTTAGGCCTTTGTGGAGCTGATTTTTGTTTGTTTCCTCTGATGGCTTTTATCTTTGAACTATGCCTCTGTGGCATAGTGGAATGTCTGCACTTTCAGTGAATACCAAGACATGTGTAGTGGGTGTTACCAGGAACTTCTGTTCAGTGCTCCACTGTGGGATGACTATTTAGGGTAACACCTAAGTTGGGCGTGGTAGATCTCAATACCCAGCTATACTGTGCACCTTCTAATGTAACTACTGAGTCCCCACAGTCTCAGAACACAAAGCTCCCACAGTCACCAGATCTAGAGGTTTCTCTCTGCCCTGCCAGCCTGTCCAGTCAGTAGAGAGGCAGATGTTCTCTGAGATAGCTCCACCTAGGCATCTTGACCCTGGAAGACTACAAGTGCTCTACCTCCTCATGTGGCTGCCCAGCCACCTCCCAGCCAAGCTCAAAGTTAGTGGGATCTGCAGACCATTCCTGCTTCTAGAATTGCTGGATCACATGTGCACACAAAAGCCACTGGCCAAACATTGCTGCTTGCTATCCACTGCCACCAGTACTGCTGAATAGGAGTCCCAACTCAGTCAGCTATTGTGCATGCACACAAAGGCTTCTGTAGCTGCCATCCTAACCCAAAATGGTGCCCACCCTCTCTCAGCTGGGCAGTGGGCACTGTTGTGGGGAAGTTGGAGTGAGACAAACATGCCCTCTCCACTTCCACTGGGTCTGTGGACAAACCCCAGCAACTGCCAACCTCCAAGATTCCAGTGCAGACCTATGCTCTTCCTCTGGCTATATCACCACAGGTTGCTGCAGTTCAGTCTCACCCCCATCTCCAAACTGCCACCTGCTCTGGCTTTTGGCCACTACAGTCCACATTAACTATTTATATGATGTACATACTATATTCTAAAATTGAAAATATCTTGATCTTCATAGATTTTGAATTTAAGTAACCAGGAGTGATAGGAAAAATGTTTGACCTTGTGGTACATGTGACACCTGTTTTCTGGTGATTTTCAAAGACTTAGTCAAGATGATGACCAACAGTTGTGAACAGTAAACTGGGGAGATAAACAAGACAACTTTCCTTGGAGTCATAAATTTGAAAATTTGACAGATGATTATAGAGATAAAAGAAGAGGTTGAAAATTACATTTGTGGGAGTATTTGTGGGTAATATTTTGAGTGATTAGTTGATTTGATGTTTAAGTAGTTGAAGATGAGGTCATGAAGTTGGTCTAGTTCTTATTATTAGTTTAATAACTAAGTTAGATTTGGCATCCATTGTTAAACAATCCAAGAAAACAAAGTGGTGATTTGGTTGATGTTAGTTATATTTACATTATCTGTAGAAAAGTAATATATAAATTAAGATGAATATTTGAAGAAATAAAATAATTTAGTAAAGTGGCAGGATCTAAAATTAACACACAAAAATCAATAGCCTTTGTGTACACAGACAATGCCACTATTGAGGAAGAACTTCTAAGATGAATCCCATTCACAATAGATGCAAAAAAATTAAATACCTTGGAAAAATTTAACCAAGGACATCAAAGATTTCTACAGTGAGAATTCAAAACTTTAAAGAACAAAAAAGAAGACACAAAAAATGGAAAAATCTTCCATGTTCATGGATTGGAAGAATCAACATCAAAATGTTCATACTATCAAAAGCAATTTACAGATTCAATGCAATACCAATCAAAATACCAACCACATTGTTGACCCACAAGAAGTCCTTGGCTTCTGGCTTTGGCTTGACCTAGCCCGGGCAGTTGCAGCCACCTGAGGAGTGAATCAGCATATGAAAGATCTCTCTCTCTCCTCTGACTCTCCCTCTTTTTATGTGACTCTGCTTTCCAAATAAATAAATAAATAAATATTTAAAAAAAATAATTTTAGGGTCTGGCACTATGGTGTAGCAGGTAAAGCCACCATCTGTAGTACCAGCATTCCTTATGGATGTTGATTCCAGTCCCGGCTCCTCCGCCTCTTATCCAGCTCCCTGCTGATGTACTCGAGAAAGCAGTGGAAGATGACCTAAGTCCTTAGGACCTTGCACCCACATAGGAGACCTTGATGAAGCTCCTGGCTCCTGGTTTCAGCCTGGTTGATTCCAGGCCATTGCAGCCTCTCTCTGCCTCTGCCTCTCCTTCTCTGTAACTCTTTCAAATAAATAAATGAAGATTTTAAAAGGAGATTTTAGACTTTTAATCAATAGCTGGTATTAATAATTTGCTTAATTGATCTTCAATTTGAAAGGGGGAAGTGTATTAGAAGTGTATTGGTCTTGGTTTATTGCAGATAAGCAACATATAAATCTTATTCGGAAGAAAACTCCAACTATTGCCATGAAGCACTTGAAGATGAAGTTACCTAAGCCACAGAAATCGAATTAGTTCGGATAGTAGGAAATTTAACACAGGAAAGACTACAAGTTCCATAATGATAGAAATCTTATCCGTCTCACTCATCATTGAATATTTAACACACAGAGCTGGGCCTGATACCTAGTAAGCATTCAAATAGAAAATGAATGAAAGAATCATTATTTCTATCCTTGGAACCCGCACAGATTTTGGATATTTACCATAAGAAGAAGCAGAGGTTAAAATAAAAATCAGGGGAAGGCATTTAGCCTACTTGTGAAAACCCCGGGTTAAGATGCCAGCATCCCACTCAGAGTACTGGAGTTTGGTACCTGACTCCAGCTCCTCACTAGCTTCCTACCAATGCACATCATGCGAGGCAGCAATGATGGCTCAAGTGATTGGGTCCCTGCCACCCGGGAGTTCCCTGATTCAGGCTTTGGCTGGGCCCAGTCCTAACTGTTGTACATATTGAGGAGTGAATCAGTGGATGAAAGCTCTCGCTCTCTATCTCTCTCTCTCTCTCCCCCTCTCTCTTCTCTCTCTCTTTCTCCCAAGTACATAAAAGTTAAAATAAATCAATTCAGGTCCTTTTACATATGAGCATAACTCAAAAATTGTTTGGAAAATTAGATTGAAAGATAAATTTACTTTACTGCAAAATATTTTGGAAATTCATGTATTATTTTTCCATGAAATTTTGAGGACACTTCATATGTGATTCTGTGATAAAAGTATGAGTTTTACCTCACACTGATTGTATGTTCAGTATTATTGCTCTGATCACTTACCTTGTAGAGTTCCATTATAAGTTAAGACAAGAAGAAGCACATGCACACACATATTCTCACAGAGGTGGAAACATAATACAGAAAAATTGTATTCATTGAAAGGGCATTCATGGCTTTAGAAAATGTTAGTGATTGCATGAAGTCATTGCAATAATAACAGCAGGAGTGCAGAGAATAATCTGAATGAACCAGTCATTTGCATGATTCTTTATTAATAATCCTCTTGTACCATGTGACTTCAGCAAGTAGATTATCTGATAATAAGATAACTGCTGATGAGCCCACACCACAGCTGAAGATAATTTTATTTTTTCTCAACCATGTTTTAAAAGCTCACCCTAATTTTTCATCTATTCTCATGTATTTATACAAATACAAACCCAGATATCCTTCCTCTAGCCAACCAACACATTTTCCTGATATTTAGTGGAACTTCACAAATATTTGTGCTGGCTTAATCGAAAATTCAGGTAAAACAAGGTTCTTCATAGAAACAAAATTTCATTCTTTTTGATATGTCAGATCATAAAATTCACATATTGAAGAATGAAGTCTTGGTGCTGCCACAGCCAATCTCTATGTATCTGTTATTATCAGGACAATTTGAAATGACACTACTTTGTCCCAGTTTTAGACACTGAGAGGATAGAATCAGGTCATGGGAGTCCAAATAAGAGTTGCTCCTCTGATCTGGAAAATGGATAATATAGAACTCTGGACAAAAGAACATTTTGTTCCACATGTTTTCATAGTGGCCCAAACTTCATAACCTTTGAATTGACCTTGTCTAAGGCTCTTGATATTTTTAACTCTCACCTGGGACCCTGACTCCTGCACTAATGCCAAATGTTGTGAACTCCTGAGAAGCCTGGCAAGCTGGTCTAAATTAAGGATTCTGTCTGTCTGCATCATTGTGATTACTACTTGGAACACTGAAATCAATAAGAAGCAATCTGCTAAACCCAACTTATTTTTCGCATTTCACTGTATTTTTTATTTAAACAAATAGATAGGAAGAAGATATTTTTATCAAGCATATGTTTTGTTATATTGATTGTAGTATTAACACTACATATAAAATCTTTTTATAATTAAAAGAGTTTAATCAACAACTGGAAAACACAATTCTGCTTTTCAAATCTATAGGATAAAAATAATTGATTAATAAATTGATATTTTATTTATTCAACTTCCAATGTTTCCCTCTTTAAACTCAACAAGGTTAAAACTGCAACACAGCCCAAAGAAGAAATATTCTTTTAGGTAATATCTAGTAATTTATGAAAGTTTTTCTGCATAGCTATCTTGTAGTGGAGTATCAAAAATGGAAGTGAAGTCCAGTCTCTTTGTTTTCTATACACATCTCAAAGACTTAATTTATTCCCATTTCATCCTATTATGCATCTTCTGCCTCTGACATCCAGGATTTTCAACTTTTTAACAGTTGGATTTTTAACATAAATATTTTCCCTGAATTGGCAACTAACAATCTTCTATCTTAAGATATATTTGTTTGATAGTCAATTTCACCTTCTTGACATCCCAATTGTACTCGATGTTAAGGCATTATATTTTCAATTCCTATTCAGTCATATTTCTATGTTATACTCATTACTTGACAGCAGCTTATGGAAACTGCAGTGACAGCTGAGTCTGAATACTGGATAAAAAGATTCTGACTGTACTGAAGCCTATTCTTTCTAATCTGAAGTCCATGATTAGAGCTTTTTCTGGTGGTCCCTAAGTATTCAATTCTATATTAATTTCATAGGACAGTGCACAATTGTTGTGGGTAATCCTTAGAGTTGCTTGTGTTGCATTAGTGCTTCCCATAAATACACTGTTCAGATGAATATTCGCCTATAGAAGTGAAAGTCTCCATGGATTCTAAATCGTTGGGAGGAATTAGGAAGACAGTTTCATTTACAATATGTTACCCTGTACAAATATAAAATAAAGAGAGGTTGAAAATTCTTCTATACAAAGCGCAAATATTCAGTCATGCTTTTTAGTTTGGGCAGCTCCTTTAAACACCGAAAAACTTACCTAGCTGGTTTTATTCAGGTTTTTTTCTTAAAGTATAGAGACAGTTAAAATGAAAAGAATGTTTTCTATGTATTATGCATGTTATTTACTTAGAAGTTATTTTCAAATTTATAACTACTAGAAATATTTCAAAACTATCGTTGTGATTATTCTCTCCTGGGTAAATATAAATATATTTAGAAAGAAATTTAAATTAAGTAAGAAGGAAAATATTTTAATTCTTAAAACAGTTATTAGAATGGAAACACAAACATTTTAACAATTTTCTTTTTTTCACCTAAGTATACTCTTTGGAGAAGTGATTTTCATAAGACAAATGTACTTACAGTTATGTGAAATTTGATATATTTCATCAGATGTTTGCTTTGGTTTAACATTCAATCAAGTCTTATTTTCATTCTATTGTAGCTAATTGTAAAATCAAATATTTAAAAAATTTAGATTAATATTCTCAGTAATTTTATAGCTACATATTTTTATAAGAACTTTCATTTAAAAGCTGGGATTAAAATAAGTGATGTTAGACAGCATATTTCATTCTGACACCATAAAATTAACAGAATTTTATTTTTATAAGATTTATTTAACAACCACATAATTAATAAAAGCATTTATTACATTAGCAATGATATATAGTCAATAACATTCTCTGTGGGAAAGATGAGTTTTCAAAATAGGCTGTAATTTTGAAATTCACAGTGTTGAATTAATACAGCTGTACATTTATTTTAATTAATATAAAGCCTATAATACATTAAAATTAAAAAGGATTTTAACCTTTTAAAAAGTCAACTCCATTTCATCTGAGAATAGATTGTTCCATGCTGAAAAACCAATTTTTTATGCAAATAATACTTCTGGGTTTGCATGTGCTGGTACCATATCTGATTACATCTACTCAGAGTGCATCCTTTTCTAAAGAAATCTTCGCAAGCCGACTCTGGGTATAAACTCATTACAAAGACTTCAAGGACAGAGTGTATCTATTAGTATGGAGCAACATTTTCAACTTACTCCTCAAAGATAACTGATTCTATTATTCTCAAAGTGTGAGCAAAATACGATTCGGTCATCAAAACAAAGCAGCAAAATAATTCTTTCCATCTTGCCCTGATCTTCAAAAATTATCTTTTAAAAATAGTTAAGCTCCATTTTGAACCTTTATTTTAATTAAATTCCCCCTTACCAGATATTAGCTATCTGGAGAAACCCATCTATTTAGCACAAAGGTCTTTCTCTGTTATTTGTAATTTTATATTTCCATATAAAGCTCAAGAAAGAAAGGGTGAGAAATAGACCTACAGAAATGATAGACTGGAAACCTTGAGACACTGGCTTTTCACACCCTCTAGAATAGGAGATTGTCCAAGAAGCATTCAGAATCAAAATCAGGTGGCCTTTTCAAAAGGAGAATAGGATGAGAGCTTTTAAATTTCACAGATTAAATGTTCCTAAGAGCTTAATGTTTCGTCGGTTTATTGCGATTCAGTGCCATCTGGCCTTTGTAGCTGGTGTCCTGCCGCTATTAGGCAGCAGAGGGCGCTCTGGCACTGTTGACACCGGATACCTCCGGCTCACTGCGCCAGCATCTAGTTCCCAGGAAAACTCTGTCCCTAGAGGGTTGTCGTTGAGTATTTCAGAGGGTCAAGCTGTTCCTAAATGGTGCCGAGAAGCTTTAATTTCAGACCCCTATATGAAAGTCTTGATTGTCAAAGGGCTCCCACGGCACGCCTCGCCGAAATTCTTCAATTGCTAAGCCTGGGTTGTTTTAGTACCAAACGGCTGAGCATAGAATTTCATAGCAGGAAAATTTGCAATGGACATTAAACTGGATGATTGTTTTCAAAAGAAATAGAAAATAAATAGTCTTAAAAATCTAGCAACATTACGGATCAATAAACACTCTGAATTTAATCTTGGCAATCAAATTACTCAATTGTGTGTTCACTCCATTATTTAAGTAGTATTTTAGCCTCTCTTTCATATTGTGTACTTCAATTCTCTTTCTAAAGCAATGTTTAAACTGATTAAGCTTTCCGAAGGATGGCTTTAGGACTGTCCTGGACAGGTAGGATTAAAATGAGGGGGATTAGATGCTCTGATTATGTAATGTGATTAATAACAAAATTCAGGCAGGACTATCTTGCAGCCCTAGATCCTTGTTGTTTTGAGAATCTCAGGAGGGGATGTGGATTTAGGAGGTCAGTGCAGTTTAACAAATACTGGAAGGAAATCAAGGCCTTTATCACTATGATGCTTTCAACCAATTTCAGTTTCCAGTGACTGCTTTTAATTCTTACATGGGGAGTGCATTCAATACTTTCCTTTTGTTTTTCGGGTGGTATTCACGCTACCCCTAAAGTTAAATATAAATGCAAGTTATGAGCGGAGATGAAAGACCAAGTAGAGGACAAACAAACTCTCTGAGGCAGAGGACAAAGATCACCCACTGAGGGTAGTGGGCCCTGCTGCTTTATTTCCTGAGACATTTGATTCACTTCCATTACTCAGGTGTATAAGAGCAAACCTAATGAGCACATCGCTTCCAGGTCATTGTCAATGTAGGGTCCATTTCTGTATCTGGAACAAAATCAACCACGGCCTCTGGTTCATTCTGGGTTGTTCTATCTGTCACTATTTTCACCGTGTTTAAAATTTGTGAGTAGCAAATGCAAGCAAAGTCTGTCAAATTTTTTTCAGAGTCGGGACTGGTTACTAATGGATTGATTTCCCCCCTTTTTTTTTCTTTCCCTTGCCATTAGGTTAGGATATCTACATTTTTATTGTTTACATTTTGAGCTGTCAATATCGGTCAGGACAATGAAATGTACTAAGAAGTTTGTGCACTTATGGAATCTATCACTAGGGATCCATCCGACCCTCCGTTCCTAACGTGAATCTTCAGTGCGTGGGAGAGGATGCTGCTGCGGTTGTGATTTTTTGGTTTTTGTTTGTTTATTTTTCCCCCGCAGTGTGGGTTTTGGGCCTCTTGGCTCCTCAGTGCCTCCAGACTGGGGGATGCGCGGCGCAGGCCTGCAGAGGTGGGCCATCCTCTGGACGCGCTTATGAAGGCAGCAGGTGCGCTGACTCCCGCTCCGGCTCCGGCTCACCTAGTAGGTCCCCGTCCCATCTCTTCCTGGGGAGTTTCGAGGCCCGCACTTTAGTTTCTTGCGAGTCCTTTTCGTGACCACATCTGTACTAAGATAGCTCGCTAAGGACTTTACATTTCTATGATTTAAAGCAGATGATTTACAAAAGAAAAATGATAAGGGCTTCATTATCCCCAACCTCTTTCTTACAAGTCTTGCCCACATGCTTAGATTCTGGTTTCAACCTAAATATTCTGAAACTGTTTCCCAGTAAACATACACTGACTGCACCCAGAGGCGCACGCCTACGCGAATACTGAAAAAGCCCGGGCCAAGCCTGGCGTCAACTGTGGTGGGCTATTTCGGTAAACAATTGTGTCACTGATTGCAGTCTTTCTCTCCTTTTTAAGCTTATCCTGCAAATTCCTTAATATCCTGTTATTCCTTGGTGTGGAGGTGAGACGGTCCTATTGCTTCTCCGGTTTAATTACGAAGAACGAGGGTCAGATCAGCACCGCGGACAGCACCAGGCGAGGAGGGCGCGGCCACTTTGGTGCATCCTTCTAAGCTTTCTCTCTTTGTTCCCAGCCCCTGCAGGCCAAGGCAGAACAAAGACATCCATCAAGGCTCACTTTCTCATCCTGGGCTTTTCCTGGGCTTCAAGGCCGTCGTGCGGAACTGCTACCTGAACACAGTCCAACTCACTGACTGCCAAATTAACTCATTTTACGGAGTCCTTGTAAAGTTTTTGACCTGGTCCTGTCCCCTGATTCTACTCCTTTGACCGATTTGTCCGTCTTGTTTGTGCCAAGACAAGGAAGTCATATTGGTGTTTTAAAGCGGGCAAGGCCAACTGGAGACTGGGCAGAATAAAAGCGAAGTCCCAGAGGAGAGGTCGGGGTGTCCTTCCTGTCCTCACGGATTTGAGGTTTCCTTGCACAATGTGGCCAGGGCGCCATTTAATGCTACCCTCCTCTTTCTTTTCTGTTTTGCTTCCCCAGCTTGGCCCAGGATCCTGGAAGATCACACTACTACTACCTGCTGTTGAAAGAGCCAGTGCTTTCTAAACTCTTCTGCTCTCTCTACAAGATTCACAGAAAGGGGAACCACCGCTTCCCTGACAGCTGTCAATGAAGCTACCCTAAAATCTCTCGTGGGGATTTGCCTGCGGATTTCCAAAGCGCTTACAGACTCTAACTGGGTTGGTCCTGGAACAGGTTCCAAATGCGGCAAGGGATGGAATCCTTCTACAAACCGCCTGCAACTGCCCATTCCGCTCTCTGACCCTGAGACGCTCTGGTGTCCTTCGTGCGCAGCCGTAGACTCCGCTCTTGGCATTCACCGCGTGCCTTAATTGTATGACATTAAATCAAGGTCCGCTGTGAACACGGAGGGCAGAGTCTCTGATCTTGATCCGGAAAGCAACCGACCCACCGCGACGACCACACTTTCTCGAGATCCTTGCTCTTTCCCCTCGCCCTGCTCTGAGTCCCTACCCCTAGAGCCATAACTCATCCGCCCAGCTCGGGTCTCAGCTCGCCTCCTGCCACATCTGCCAGAGCCACTGATAATTAGTCTGCTGGGTGGAAGTGTAGAAGGTGCATGTTTCGGCGAATGCATATGCACAGATCTGCACGCCATTTCACAGCACACCTTTGCATTCGCCTAAAATCTAGCTGTCAGGTGACGCCGTGGATCGCAGTTAATCACCCCATCCGGTGCATATCTAATTTCGTAATCGTGTTATTTTACCGAAGGCAATGAACCGAGTTGTTTCGCCCTGAATCCTTTCTATGGCACGTGCACGGGCCGGCAGGTTTTAAGGGGCGCTCCATTGCACGTTCTGGTGCAGATATCTTGCCAGTCATTTCCCGCTGTCAGAGAGGAAACCTAGCACATAAAAAGGACAATACACATGCGCGTGTGTAGGTAAGATAAACACGCAGATAATGCCTAGTCTCGGAGTCTTCTGATAACGTTACCGCGTTTCGATGGGAAGATTTTGGGGGAAAAGATGACACGCCAAGGGCGCTCTGGGTCATCTTTCTTTGTAATGCGGAAAATGAACTCAACCGCACCTGCCTATTCCCGGGAGAGCGGGGCGGCCCATCTGGTCTGGTTACGGTTTTGCTGCAGAGAGAAAAGGCTGCTCGCTAAGGCTTCCTCCACTGCCCGGGAGCACGGACCTCGGGGGTGGGCCCGGTTCGGGGTTCGCTGCAGGGCAGCAGAGAGGTCGCGCACTCTTCAGCTTGCCGCCAGGGTTCGAAGTCTGGAAGCTCCCGGGGCAGGAGCCGGGCGGAGGGAGGGCGAGCAGGAGAGGAAGGGGTGAGGGGAGTTGACCTCTACGGGCGGGAGGACGGGAGGCGGCGGGGGCGGCGGCTCCTTTCTCGGCGTCCCCAACGGCGTGGCCGGCCCGAGGGAAAAGCCTGCTCCGGCTCCAGGGTCCGAGGAAGGGAGAAAGTAGCCAGAGCCGGTCTTGGCGCAGAGACCCCCAGAACGCACCCCCTGAAAAACAGAATCAAGCTCAGAATTAGAGAGGAAGGTGGGAGGAAGGAAGAGGGAGCTGGAAAGAAGGGACCGGAGATGGGAGGGAGCTGGCAAGGGCTACAAGGTGCTGGAAGGACAGGACCCCAGTCAGCTGGTCGCGACCTCTATCCCCAGGCTTCGGCCAGGCGCTGGAGCGGAGGGGACCCCGCGGAGCGCGAAGCCGGGGACCCGCAGCCCTGAGGGGAGACTCTCTGGCTGAGAGCGCAAGTCCCGGCTGCGGAAGCTGCGAGGAGGGGGGTCACACACCGCGGACTGCGCTGCGGACACCGCTGTGTTCAGAGACGTGATTTCAGGAGCTGGAAGCTGGAAAAGGCGGCCGCAGAGGGTCCTCCCGCGCACCCGCTGCCGCTGCAGCTGCCGCTTCCGCACTCCGCGCCCCCTTTCCCAGCCTCGCCCCCTCCCTCAGCCGGATACGCCGGACCCAGCTCCCCAGTCCCTACCCCTTCTTGTCTTAGGGTCCTGGGAACTGCAAGATCGGAGAGTCCCAGTAAGAAAATCGAAACGATCGATAAGAGAAAGAATCAGATATACACACAGCCCTAGAAATTCGAAGGAGAAAGACCTGCTAGCCCTGGCCAAACCTGCAGAGGACCGGCGCGTTTTCACTCGCTGCCCAGCGCGTTTGCAGAGGAAAGAGCAGGCTGAGAGGCATCCGAGGTATAAGGTGCTTTAGGGTGGAGGTAGGGGGTGGGGAGGGGGTGGGTCGGAGCAGTCCGGTCTTTCCCCCTCGCTTGCTGATCCAGAATTAGGGATTAATGGCTCGCTCCAGCCAAACAAATAAGGCATCTGCCTTCAGCACAAGAGGATTACACGGGCTGCTGACGTCACCAGTCAGACAGATGTTGGCTCCCAAAGTCCTGAGCAGCTCGCTGTGTCCTTGAAACCAAAGAGCCGCAGAAGCTGCGCAGCCCCCAGGAGCTGCGCCTGGTCAAGGCGGAGGGCGAGCGCCCTGTCCCAGCCTATACCCCCGCTGGCTCCAACACGGTGGCCCAAAAGCATCCCCCTTAAGACGTCGTGCCCCCAGCCTCTCCAGACCTTCCCTCACCGCCCTCCCATCTAAGCCTAGGCTTGCTCAAAGCAAACTCCCTCTCCCTAAAATGGAGACAAGCGTCAACAACCCTCACGACGTCGCATCCAGATTCCTGCACCTAAACTCCTGGGCTCTTGTTCGCTTACTCTTGGTTGGCCAATTAACAGCAAAATAAGCACCTTAGGCCGGACGGAGCCCACGCGCCAGATGAGAGACCGCCTCTTAACTATGTGCGCAAGCAGCAGAAGCAAGGCTTATCTGCATCCTCTCTTCTCAATCCCGCCGCCATCCTTTTCCCAGGCCAAGGTTTAGGTTTATGCTTAACCTTATCGTCGATGCCATCCCGGACGTATAACAATGACTCTCTCCCAACCTAACCCTGCTTCTCAGCCCTCGCTGAACCACGGAGACCTCACCAAGGTCCAGATCAGGACACGGTAAAATGTCATTGCATGTTCTCCTCAAGTACTTTGAGGACTTAAACAACAAAAGTTTTATGTGTGTCAAAAACATATCTAATATATTTAGTTTAACTTAAGGAATCCACACGTCGCAATAACTGCAATGCATCCTAAAGCTAAATCTGATGGATAAAGATCAAGAATTAGTTTCTTCATAAACGCTAATATTCTAGTCAATTGATGTCATTTACATTTAAATGTAGGCTATTTCAATTTATTTAACCTGAGTATAATTTTTACTTTATATGACTTTCCAGGCCTTTGTAGGTCACACTGAAAGTCAAGTTATGAAATAAACCAAATCATACACATAACTGGAAATTTCAACGAGCAATTCCTAAGGTTACATAATCCACAAATGAAATGCTTTTAAATGAATTCTAATTCTGTAAAGATATAAAGGAAACTCAAACCATGTACAAAACAAACGAAAGTGATAACTTGACACAGACCCAAACTGAACCAATTGTCTGAAATTGAATCAATGTATATGCAAGATCTGTGACTTTCTTTGGAAAAACAACAGCAACGTATGTTTGCTCATAGCATTACACTGGCAGTTATAGATTACAGTGCCTAACCAGGAGTAAAAGAAGGAGTTGGATTATATCTCCATTCATATTATTTCTGTCTATCAAAGTGGCATTTAATTTTTCCAATTCTATGCATTTAGAAAATCAGTCTCTGATAAAAATCAATTTAATTTGTTCTAGTGTCATTCAGCGAATGTCAGCCTAAAATAGTAAATTTCTCTATCTCCACTGTTTCAGCTCTTTATGAAAACTCATATATAAAGTAGATGGATTTAAATTTGTTATTTATCAGTAACAAAGTAGATTCATCTTATTTTAATTGTATAAAGAATATGTACTATGTGAGACAGGGTGTTTCTTTAAAACTTGGAAGAATAGTTTAAAATGCTATGTTTTAAAGGAGTCTAATTCCTTTTATATATCATAAAGACTTTTTTGTTTCCAACATTTTTTGTATGTAAACCCCCATTGTGCTCTCATACCATTCTACTAGAATCCCTTTTGCTCAGTGATTTAATATTAGTTCGCTGTCCATGGTCTTGATCCACATGACAGGAGACGGTAGTGGTGCATTTTGAAATATGAAAGTCACAATGCCTCTGCACAAATTTGACTCCCCCACATTTTAAGATGATGTCAAAGGGAGAAAAGTCTATAGGCTTTCAGTTCTGTCCTCCATCCCAGTTGTTTTCACATTTTTTTTTTCTATATTTGCTACTAAACTGTGAGAATACAGGAAGCAGATGGGGGAAAGTTTGCATTTCATTATTTTTCAAGCAGACAAATCAACACCTCATTTAAAGCTTCAAAGAATTGTGGTATATAAGAAATATTATTTTTCAATCTGCTATTCTTTTTTCTTCTTCCAAAAAAAGTACAACAGATATCTTTGTGTAGACATGCTTGCCCATTTTTACATATGGTTTAAGCAAGCGTAAAAAAATGTACAAAAATGACATGAACCAAACAACAACCTTCTCAATCATTATCTTCTGTCCATGTATAGATAGATGATAGATTATTAATAGGTACATAGATAAATCTTTCACACACAGGCACAAAGCACTACCATTGAATCTCTGCTCTAACACCCTATATTTTTCTAGCAAGGCAAAGAAGGCATATGCTGTAGTGGCTAAGTACTTAATAATTCCTGTGTCCAAAATGAGGTTTCATCTGGGGTTTACAAGACAAAAGACTGACCTGGCAGAGTAATAGGTAACCTCTCCAGGGTTTCCTCAAGGGGCTGAAAGGAAAAAGGAAAAAACAACAACTAAACTAAATCAAAACAAAAGAAAAACCCTCTCTCCTCCCTGCAAACATCTAATTAGCTTTCATCTTTTATTCTCTTTTTCAGATTATACCGACTACCAGGGACAGTATGTCATTTAAACGCCTGTATACAAGCACATATGAACAGCCACTTATTTTCCAAAACTCTGAGAGTTGCTGCATATATTTACAAGGCACCACCTGCACAAACCGATCATATTTTGTTTTGATACATGTCCCCCAATGGCAAGAAAGCAGGCTCTTATTTTTAAAGAGAGGTCAGTACCCAGTTCAGGCCACCGGGCCGAGCCTTAGCGATTCACACTTTTCTGAGAACGAAAGGGCTACTTTCAGCAGAAGTATTTAGAACTTGGGAAATCCTCGTACCGGAAGAAAATGGCCTAAACACAATAGGACTCGCCATTTTCTCCTTGTGAAGCACAAAGCGCTTGGCGCTGCCCGCCACACAAAGAAAGCGTGGGCCCGCGGAATTCTTGCACATTTTCAAGAGGCCAAAAAAAAGAAAAAAAAATTACCTTCCCAGAGGCGCAATTTCTCCCGCCAGGGCGCTCTGAGACACACACTGTTTCCCACCCTCACTCCGCGCCTTGTCGCTCGAAGATTCTTTATCTGAGATGAAGATAAAAGACGCACCGAAGGGGCGATGCTAGCGAGCGAGCTAACCCGGGCCGCACTAAGTCCGAAAACCGAGTGACCGACCCTAGCTGTCCTGGGCCCCCTTTTAGTCCGGCGCGCTGGGGGGATGGGGGCACGGTGCGGTTGTGGGGGCCTCAGATCCTCTCCCTACCCCTAAGATCCCTCCATCCACACCATCCGATCTCCCAAGCGCGGCTGGTAGCCCCAGAGCTTAGAGATCTAGATGACCTGATTTCCATCCAGTGCCAGGAACCAACCTTGCAGCCGGGAGCTGAATGAGCGCCTCTCAAGGATGCTCGCGACGCAGAAAACCCCGGGCTGGGCTCGGCGCTTCCCTCCGACCCCCGCCTGCCTCTCAAGTCACCGCAGGCTAAGCATCCACCACCCTTTTCTGCACTCCCACAACGGGCGAAACCCTTCTCCCGCTCACGTGCGAAAAGTGCCAGCTTCCAGAAAGCCCCTGCGAATAAGAACGCCGCATAGAAGTGGCGACCCGACGCACAAAGCGAACCCTCCCAGCGCGCCCAGCTAACGCAGGGGGAGACAGTACTTACAGCCCGCGCGCCTTTGGGTAATCCGCGTCTCAGCCCGTTCGCTTGCTCTGCCTGTATTTTTTTTTTTAATATATCTATGCGTCTCTATATATTTGATTGCCGTTGAGAAGGGACGAAAACAAAAGTCTTGTAGCCTAGCGGGCATGGGGGAGGGGATGGAGATTTTCATTGTCTACGCTCTGCACACGCAGCCCAAGGAAAGACGCTCATTGCCGTGTGGGGCTCCTTCTACTTTCTGCTTGAAATTCAGAAGCTTTCAATGCAGTAAAGCGAGGGTTTCGTCTCCCTCCCTGCTTCCCTCCCTCTGTGCGTGCTCTCTCCCTTCTCTCACTCTCTTTCTCCCCCTCTCTCTCCTTCTCCCTCCTCTCCCCTCCTTCTCTTCCGTAGCTCGAAGTCTCTCTCTCTCTCTCTCTCTCTCTCTCTCTCTCTCTCTCTCTCGCTTTTTTTTTTTTCAAAAGAGGGCAGGTCGCTTCCTGCATCCCAATGAGTTAAATCAGTCACTTACTGCTCATGCATCAGCAGCCTCTTTAACAACCCGAGGGCTGTAGGCACAAAAGAGCATTTAGCTGCCTCCAATTTGTGTAGAAGGCCTGCCCTTAATTTGTTTTTGGAGTATAATTAAATCATGTATTTCACGTAATATAAAAATACCAAATCCTCAACTTTAGCGAATAAACTGCTAATGGTAACCTTTTAAAATAAACCCCTCTTGTTGGTGGTGTCCTTAGCGAGGGTATAGAACGTCCCAGAAATGGAGAGGCCTAGGATTTGGGTTCACATCTATCCACCCCTCCCCCTACCTCTTTCACACGTCAAGGTCACGGTCATATGATTCCTCCATTGCTTTAAAATGGAGCCTTTTAATCAACCCTTCGCCTTGGAAGAGAATTAAGTTTTTTCTATGGTAAGGGAAGATCTGAAGGATTAAATACATACATACATACATACGTCCTGAACCTGAAACACACATGTAAGCAGAATCCACTGTGCTCAGCCGTTCACATGGCAGGGTGTGGAGGGGAGCTCCCAGGCCAGGAGAGAGAATGTGTGGTTTTCAGGCCCCCTCGCGCCCCCCCCCACCCCCTCCCTTGGCGAATTCTGAGGTCGCTCGGTTTCGCTAGGGTTTCTTCCTGCGGCCAAATGGGCCTTATGGGACTCCAGGACCGGCGCCTTTTTAGCTCGCAGTCTCTGAGGGGTCCTCACCTCCCGGACACTGCCGAGTAGTCTGGGGCGGGGGGTGGAGAGCGGTGGTCGTCTTTGCAGCTCCCCCTCCTCTATAGGGGCCAGGGCACAAAGGGCGACCCTGCCTTCCCGCAGTTTCTCTTTCAGAAAGAATCCCAGGCCGGGCCAAGGTTCCCCCTCCATGAAGGCGGCCCAGGGTGACAACAGGAGAGAGACATTCTTTTTCCCATACCCACCACCCACTTCCTCCCTCACCTCGCCTGAGGCCGCTGCTAGGGAGAGACTGGGGGATATTTTCTCGTTACCGAGATTCCAGTCTGGGAGTTCCTGGGATCCATTACCATTATCATCTCGGTTATCTTTGTAGTTTCTTCAGCGGTATTCCGTGGAGTCGTCCGTCTGCTCCCTCCCACATTTCTAGCTGCAACAGCGCTTGTTCGGAAACACTGTTGCAGGAGACCTGAGCTGTTAGGACTGCAGATAACCGCGGAATGGAATCCCGCCTCTGAAAATTCACGCATAGACCCTAAATCACCCTGAGGTTTTTTTTTTTTTTTTTTTTCCAGTAAGGCCATATTGCGCCTTAAACATTTGTTAAATAGGACTCCGCGGAGGTCTTTGACGCCTTAGGAGGACGCACAGGCCTCCAGCACCGACCAGACATCAGCGGCAAATATCCAACAACGCTTCCAACAGGGCCGTTTGCGAAAAGCAGGAAAGCAAACATGAAAGATGAATTTAAAAAATAAAGAATATACTAGTGTGTGTGCCCCCACGGTACTGAGTACGTTGGTTCGAATTACCTAAGACAAAACATCACCTCGGCGGTTCGGCCCAGACCCAAGGCCTCACTCGCTGCGTGGGTATTAGCCGCCAGAGATAACGGTTTTTAGGAAGGAGCATCCTCCTCCTTCCCCTTATCTTTCACCGATCATGCTGATTCTATCCGTTTCCAATTTATTGCCCTGGGATGTGGTACTGGTAAAGATCGCCAACGGCTTTCCAGGGTTACGCGGTGCGCACCGCATCCCGCCACCGGGAAGCTGTGGCTCTCTGCTCCGCTTAGCCGCAGAGTCTGCGCCGTGGGGTGACAGCTAGAGGCCCACCGAGGTGGGCACTTTACCCAGCATCTCCTCCCACCTCCCCCAGGCTCTGGCACTGCCAGCTTTGCTTCATCTTCTCAGGCCTTGAAATTTCAGCCCTATAAGTGCGAGGCCTTGAGACAGAACCCAAGCGGCGGGCGCGCTCCTGACGAATCCGCCGCTCCCTCGCTCTTGGCTTATTCAGAGACCAGGCCGCAAAGGAAATCGCCAGATTCTGGGCGAGAGCTCGAACATCCGCCCCAAACTTTGACCTTTTCCCCACCCCAAACAGAACGCGAGGCAGCCGGTAGATGCCTCCTCCGAGCAGTTCTCCGGTTGGGGACCACAGAGTTGCATCCAAGAAAGTCACCGACTATTCTGGGCCCAGATGGCTGTCTCTCGTCCAAAGAACTTTTCTCTTGGACATCTTCGCTCTCCATTCCCGCCTCCTGTCCTCGCACCCAGGAACTTGCTCGGATGAATCCTCTCCAGCCCTAGTTTAGGGTTTGCCTAGTGTGCGAACCTGCTCTTTTCGGGCGCACCTCGTCGCCCAGCCTTGGAGCTTATGAAAATGTAACCCAACTCATTGCCAGAAGTTGTTGCTAATTAGTGGATAATAAACTTCTGTAGCCAGGGCACAAAAGTCTTTTAAAAGTGCAAAGGTGTTCTTTGTTATGGCATCAGAAAAGGGATTAGCATATCAATTGGACTGAAGGGACCGGACAATGAGCCCTCCTCCCCCTGCGCTGCCCTCAGCTCGCCGCCCCGCCGCTGCCGCCACCTCCTCCTACTCCCTCAGCCCTTCCTCCTCCTCTTCCTCTCCCTGAGCCGAGCGCCGCGAACGCTCTATTGGGGAGTACCAGCGGCGGGCCCGGACCCACCAGGAAGGCGCAGTGCGTGCTTCCCGCCGCCCTCAAGGCCTCCTGGCCTCTGGCGCGCCCACGCCCGAGCCTGGCGCCAGGAACTCAGGCTCTCGCAGTGCCTAAGCACGAGCCGGTGGGAGGTGGAAGCGCTCAGGGCTGCAACACCTTGAGTGCAACGGTTGCGAAGGCCGTAAGGGCGTGGAAGAGACCTGCCCTGAGAAGGCAGCCTCACGTGGGGTCTCTAGCTAGCCCCCATAAGAGGGCCCCGACAATCCAGTCCGCATCCTTCCGCCCACCCTGGGCACAACAAACCCCAGCCGAGTTTCCACTTCTTTGGCAAAAAGGCGCCGCCAGCGCCCCACGCTCCTCTGCCCTGCACGCGAGTCCCGCTGACCTGGCGACCCACGCTTCACGCATGGGGCTGCTGGCGCGCGTTCGCAGGGAAGTCGAGACCCTCCAAATGTCCTTGGAGGCGGCGGGTCAGCTGGGCTGGCCACGAGGCGAGGTGCCTGCCAATTGCCCACCCCAGGGCCGCCGAGGCCAGGCTGTTGGAGTGTCCCAAGCCAGTGCAGGCCCGGCAGGGTTTCCACGTCACCTCGCCCCGGCACTTCGTCCCTATCACACCCCCAAGCCCCATGCCGGCTCCCCGGGTAGATACAAATCCGAGAGTCCATTCCGGAGCAGGTGCAGAAAAGCAAAGCAGAAGTTTCGGAAACAGAAACCCGGCTCAACCCTGCATGGCATACCCCCCACCCCACATACACCCGCTGTGACCCCCATGCGCCCGATCCCGCCCGGCTGTGTCCTCCCCAGAGAGCGCGGGGGCCCGCGGGGCGGCCTTGGGCTCTGGGTGCAGTGAAGCAAAGATCAGCACGAGGAAGGAAGGCGAAGGGGGGAAACTGGCAGCGATGGCGCGCTTGGCTCGCCCGCAGCCAAGCCCAGACCCACCACTTTCCGGCCGTCCGCCCGCTAGGAGCCGCGGGCCGGGCCACTAGCCTCTCGGCCGCGAAGCCCCCGCCACCAGGCCACCGCAGCGAGGAAGCGCTTTCTTTCCTTTTTCTTCTCCCCTCCCCCCTTCCCCCTTTTCTCCCTAGAGGCAACTTCCGTCCTCTAAATGCATTTCAAAAAGAGAGAGAGAGGGAGAGCGAAAAGAAAATCTCTGGGGCTCTTTCTCCACTCGCGTCGCCTCCTCCTAGCACTGATGTTCGGCGAACAAGAGCCAAACTCACACAAGTTTTCCCCGAAAACGAACCGCTTTAACTGCCGGGAGGAGGAAAAATGGGGGAAAAAAAGTGGAGGTCGGTGTTTTCCTAAATGCAAAACATCAGAGAGGACTCTGAAAAGAGCTTTCCTTTCCCTGCGAAATCTCCATTGTTGCTTGGCAAACAATGGGAGCCGGGGCGACTGCAGGGCCGTGAGAATGAATAGGCGATCCGCGGGATGTGTGCGGGTCAGTGCTTGGGGTCCCGGGCCTAAAGCCCCTTTCTCAGCTTGCCACAATAAACCAGCGCAAGGTTTAGTCTTTACTGGGTCACCGGCCATCCTCTATTATTCAACACTTCACAACAAAAAACACTTATTAATCAGCGCTGACCAGAGGCGTCTTTTGAAACAAGAGAAGAGGAGAGAGGGAAGGAGAGAGAGAGAGAGAGAGAGAGAGAGAGAAGAAAGAGAGAGGCGAAAAGATTGAGAAGCCCTGGGCAGATCTTTCTAAAGCCCGAGCAACCGCAGGGTACTTTTCCTCCTGTGGCCAAAGTTTATTTGATACAAGAAAGTTTGTAATCAGCCACGGAGAGGAGACCTGGGTTTCTCCTCATTTGCCTTACTGCCCTTCCTTCCTCTGAAGATGCTGGAGACTTTGTTGCGAGGAAGGATGGCTTTAGGTCAGATTGCTAAGGCCTGATCTTAAAGATCTAATTGTTATTGGAAGAGAACCTGTCTCCAAGCTGGGCCTCCACTCTGGAGATGGCGCGAGGAAGACTGCCCAGCTCTGCCCTGGGCACCCTGCTGATGGATGAGGTGTCAGGCCAGTCGTCATGTGAGGACTGGTTTCCAAATGGTATGAGCAGTAGTCAAATGTGCTACTTATTGGTGATACTGGATGCAATCTGTAGTTTTTTTTTTCCTTGGTGCTGTTTCAGGTTGGATATATTGAGAGAGTAAACTTGCTTGTTAAAGTGAAGAGGAGCTGATTATTCCTCTGGTCAAGGACTGAAGGGACAAATCGTGAATCAGAATTTTCAAGGAGAAAATGGTTCAGAATGCTTCATATCACTAAAGTCAGTGGACTCTTTGCTCAACTTTGATAATTTTTACAAGAGCTTATTTGATGCCTGTAGCCTAATTGTGTATCTTTCATTTATCTGGTTACAGGATAATTATGAACACATGCTCAGACATATATGGACATTCATATACATCAAAGTGAAGTGTTACATATGTCAGCTTTATGCACAAATTTAATCCATTTATAAACTCAGCTAGACTTGTTTTTGATGGCAAAATTTTGTCACTTTTTGATTTGGGGTTGGAAGCCAATTTTTCTTTCTTTTTTTCCTGTTTCACTTTACCCAGGTTGTAATTTAGCCATGTGAGCAAATCTCTTTTGTAATGGCTAGTGTGTACAAGTGATCAGAGGCAGAAGATATTGAATCTTGGTTGTCAAAGATGTAAAACAATTATTTTCCTAAAGAAACAGAAGTGAATGTCAAAGCAGTATTCTTTTAAGTTAAAAATTTCGTTAGTGTGCACTTTTAGATTTCTGAGTAATGTAACTAACCATTTCACTTGTTATGATTCAAAGAAGCTTTTATACCCAGAAAATGTATGGGTGGGAGATTGTGAGTTGAACAAATTAAGCTGTAGAACTAGATGGCTTGGTAATGAAAGCAAGAATGCAGAATTACTTGGTAGTAATGGTATTTACTAGAGTTGAAGTAAATGCAAAAAAAAAAAATGTGTTGCATGGTTTGGTCTCAAGAAGTGTGTTTTGAGATTGGCTTTTTATTTTTTAAATGTAGAAAATATTTTGTTGCTCAGATTTTGCAGAGCTCAACAGTTCTTGCAATGGAGTAATCAACTGTTATCTGAATTATTTAAGGCCTGGGATTAAAGGCCTTGAAGTTGAATCCTGACAAGCTCTCACATGTAGGCAGGGAAAAGTTTAGTGTTCGTCTTATCTTTCTGTGGAAACTTTGAAAATAATTTGGCCAAATGTGGTGAATTATTTTTAAAACTCATTCATAAGAGCAATGAATAATTCTTTCACAAATTGTTTCTCAAATGAGATTATTCAGAAAACCAATAGGTAACTGTTCAACACATAGCAGTGTCACCTAAAGTGCAATGTTTTCTAAAGACTGTTATTTTAAAAAGTGTCTATGCTGTAGGAAGCTTCTCTGTTTAAGGAAAGTATTTAAGGTCATGATACACAGAATATATTCACTGAACAAATTCACTTGTGAGACATGACAATTTTATGTTATGTTTCCCCTCTTTAGTATTTTTGTTGACTTCCTATTTGTCTTAAAGGAGACACTATTCCATTTGTTTATGTATTTTTACTTGTAAATCCAAGGTATATATTAAATAGGATTAATATTTCATAAATTGTCTTTTGAGTGACTTCTATTCAATAAGTGAATAGTAGGGAAATGCTTTACTTGCAATGTGTACTGCACTCAATGCGTATACTCATATGTATCATCACACAACACAATTTTAACATGTATTCATGAATTCCAAATACTTTACTTTTCTTTTCTGCCCTCCTTCCTTCCTTCTTACCTTCTTCCTTCCTTCCCTCCCTTCCTTTCTATCTCCCTCTCCCTTCCTTTCTCCCTCTCCCTCCCTCCCTACTTCCCTCCTTCCTTCCTTCCTTCTTTCCTTCCTTCCTTCCTTCTTTCCCTCCTTCCCTCCTTCCTTCCTTCCTTTTTTTCTTCTAAACCAAGTACATAGCATTGTAATGACATTCATCGAACATATCAGTGAGTTTGTATAGAAATTAAAATAGTTTCCACATTTGTCAAAGAAAAACAATGATGCATAAGCGTTTTATTAGCAAACATTTAAAGTAATATTTGTTGAAATTACCTATGATGGAAGCAATATTTATTAAATTGGGTGTATCTTTATGAGATCATTATTATTACCAAGTACCTTTATTCTGGGATAATACATGTGTACTATTATATTTTTAAAATAAGAAATTGCTTATATCTAGAACAAACTCCTAAAAACTACATGACAGTTTAGTACATCATAAAAATTGCTTCACAGGTATCTAAGTCACTATCTAAGGCACACATATATATGCCTTAAAAAGCCACCTGGACAGTTTTCTCTTTTTTAAAAAACATGGCACATTTAAATAAATCTCAACTACAAAATGAAGCAGAAATCCTGATAGAACTTGCGCATCTTTATCCTAGTGGAGATTACATGACAAAGCATATGCCTATAAAATGAAAAGTATATACAATCTGGTGAATTTATTTTGAAGCATATTTCAATTTTTGCATTTGTTTTTCTTCCCAGCAGATGCATATAATTCAGACCTTTTCCCCATCTTGACAGAATTTATCATGTTCAGTTCAAATTTATGTCAACATGATCTGACAAAATATAGTATCAATAGGTTATCATGAAGTGGATATGTAAAGTCTGCTGAATGTTGCCTTAATACAGACTTTCTCTTTTATCTAAAAATAAATCGATGCTGTTTTTCATGATAGAGAAGGTAAAAAGGAACTGATAGGATTTTGACTTGCCCCCTATGATTTGCCCTGTTGCCAGAGAATTCTGGTGAGTTGTATAGATCTAAGACTTCTGTGGAGTGACTCAACCTGGTACTTACTTATTTATAAACTTCCAGCTCACTAGAGATTCAAAGTTATATTTAGGAAACCAGAACCTCACATGATATGTGTTTATTTGATTCTTTGATTTAAATACTTCATGAGAACACCAAAAGCAATTTTTAATGAAAATTTTTTATTAGGTTTACATGCATTGCATTCAAACTCCCTTGGTGTATCTCTGTATATACAGTGATATGACATGTCAGTTTTTTGGAAACAAAGAAAAATCAAGCTTCTAAATGAAACTTTTCCCCCCAGATTACTTCCACAGTTCTTCTTGGTTTGATATTTTCTTCAACCAATCGCCTTTTGGTAAATATGCTGTAAAATTCATTTTGGTATAGATATCAATTTTTCACCAAGAAATCTCTCTGCTTATATAACCATTTGTGATAAAGCAAAATATTCAAGAGAATTTCACAAAATATTCTAAAAATGTGTGTGTGTTTAAGTTACTTAAATTCTAACAGTTTTTGAATGCTTACTATAAGTATAAAAAGAAGCAGTCAATACTCCCATACATTGTAGCAGTTTTTTTTAAATAAATAAAACTAAGTTGTTGTCTACAGAGAAATACTTCTGTATTTAGACTTTTTTTTTTAAAAGAACTTGTAATTAGTGATTGAAGGTATAAGATTGATACAAGCTTCTGTTTCCATTAAGGAAGCTCTTTGGAGATACCATAAGAAACTAACCATGTTGACGTGATGACAAAGAGCTAAAGGTATTTTTGTTTTTTATGGCTTCAAATATAGCTCAGTGTCCTTGAACACTTCCAGTGTCCCTTATTTGGTTTATTGCTTTTGGGAGAATATGTATGGGAGCAGGGATGTTGGAGAGGAGCAGCATTGGGCAAGAGAGTCTATGAATCTGGTAGGGTTTGAGTGTTAATGCTAATGATATTGAACCAGTCTCCTTGTGCCAGGAAAGGATCCATTTTTCAACATTTTCTTTTTCTCTCATTCTCCTGCCTCTTCACTCAAAATGGTTAAGAAATCTCATGAAAATTAAGCTCTGGTAAAAATCATTTGTTCTGTACTCCATGGCAAAGGTATCAAGAGGCAAGGGAATGACTCAGATCTGGCACTTTTGTATTCTAGGTAGTCTACAACAATACAATGTTATTTTTTATGGGGTGCACAATATTTTATTCCCCAGTAGTTACATGTCAACTGCAGATGCATGGAGAATGTATTTAAAATTAAAGCCCTAAAATTAAGAACATTCACTTGAACGTATTTTGAGGAGGGAAAAAAAAGCATTAGGGGGAAGAGATCATAGCTACAGAGAAAGAAAGTATTTAGTCATGAAAGTACACATTTACATTGTATTGTATTGTATTGTATTGTATTGTATTGTATTGTAACTAGCTTTACCCAAACTCCAGTTTTCAGAAGACTACAGTCAACTGAAGTTTATGAATATTCCAAGAGTTTTTCTAGATATTCCAGATTCTCATGAAAGTCAACTTTTGTAAAAGCAGCCAGTTGAGACCCTACTCCATCCCCACCTGTTTTTAATCCCCTGGAGGTTAAATGATCCTCTGAGACCTAGAGATAAAAAAGGTTGCTTGTACATATATATCACCACAGAGCCTAGCTGGGACAGGTTTTTCTGGGGGCCACCTGGGAGCTATAGAGATGAGGCTGTGGGGCTTGAGCAGAAAGGCTGCTAAGCCTCAGAGGATAGGTTCCCTGGCCTTTGCAAAGGCTCTTGCCCTCAGGAGCAGAACCGCTCTCTTTCCAAAGTGGCAGGGTAATACCAATTTCATGCTTTAGTGAGGCTCTGGGTTTGCTAGCCTCAATCCTAATGATTCTTACAGCTGTAAAGAAAAGGAGGTTTGAGATCAAGCTTTTTCTCCTCACTTACCTCCTTATCTTTTTCTCCTCTGCCTTCTCGTCATCCTTTCCCTCCTCTTCCTCTGCCTTCTCTTTCCTCCCTCAGACTGCAGTGGCACTGCATGGGCAGATGTGTACTCTGCCATTGGTTGGCCTGGTTTGCTAGTTATGTTTTAAAGTTAGTCAAGTGAGCATTTCAATGAAGTGTCTGGCTCAATTTTGTTCTGCTTTTTCTTTTGAATGTTCTTCTCTTCAAAGAAGCTAAATATCTTATACTAATGTATTGCTGAGCACATGCCTTACTTTTTAGAGTTTGGAGGTCAGTCCAGAGGCACAGAGAAGCCAATTCCAAGTGTGAATTACCAAGGGTAACCTAAGGTTTACTGACCTGAATCATGTCTCTGGGGGTGACTAAGCACAATCCTAGAACTTCAGGAAGAACCCTCCAAGATTTATGAGTTCTGGATCTGTTACAGTATGGAATAGGGTTGTTTTGTCTAGATCATTTTTTTTTGATCCATCCTATTCTTGTATGTGTATGTAAGGAAACAGAAAATGATGGGGGAGTGGCATGAGAACCAGATGATGCAATGATGGTAGGGATAATAGTTCAGATAAGTGAATGGCCTCTGTTTAAAGCTAGAACACAGTCACAAGTCTCAAAACTGATATCAATGACATTTTAGGAAATGAAAACAAGCAAGCTAGACTGAATAATCATACAGTAATTTTACAAGGTCTCTAATTTGATGTGCTTCCTGAGATAGAATGAGGGATTAAGAGGAGCTAAAGTATCTGAGTTGCTTGAGACATGATAGAATTGCTGGGTTATAAGGAACATTGTCTAGTGTGTCCCCTGATCTTTAAGAGACAGAGGGAAAGTAGAAAGAAAAAAGGATGACTATTTTGTTGAGTGTACTATTTGTCAAATGACTCTTTAACAGACATTTCATATGTTTGTATCAGAACTGTTCAGGTTTTAATTTTTCAGCATTTTAAAGATGAAAACTCTGGGGGATGGTTGTTTAATCTGGCCAGGGCCGCACAGATAACAAATTTTGAAATCCAGACTAGAATTCAACTAATTTTGTTTCCAGAATCTGTATTCTTCTTCTTCTAGAAATGATTTATTTTCCTCATAATCACTCATGACAGAAGTAAGTATTTAATCACCATGCATCTTCTGAGACTCATCTTTCTCTAAACCCTCCTCCCTGCAGTTTCTCTAGTATTTTCCTCCCTTCCTTCCTTCCTCCCTCCCTCCCTCCCTCCCTTCCTCCCTCTCTCTCTCTCTCTTTCTCTCTCTCTCTTTCTTTCTTTCTCTCTCTCTCTCTCTCTCTCTCTTTCTCGCTTTCTCATACTTCTGTCCCTGGGCAGATGCCATATACTTTTTCAAACTCTCCTGTCCAAAAGCTCTCTCTATTGTTTGGCTCAAGCTGTTCCGTTTGTCCGCAGTGCCTTCACCAGGACATTGACATGGGTTGCCTTTTATTCACAAGGGTGTATGAACTGATGGGCTGGAGGCCAGACCAATTATATACAAATGTATACATGAACTGGAATTTACATGGCACTAAACTGTGAAACAGAAATTGGGCAATGGAAGTAGCAGTTTTGCTTTTTCAGAAATATAATTTGGTAATGTGATAATTTTTTGTAGTTTTCAAAAATATTTATTTTAAGTAAGTATTTTTGCTATTCTGTCTCACTTTCTAACACAGTCTAGCTACTTAACTCATGAATCTGAAACTTCCAGTGCTTATATTGGTTCTTATTGAGCTTAGGCATCATTTTGTAGCAGAATTAACTCTGTCAAGCCATTGATTCATGATGATGCACTTATTATATGTTTGATACTTAGTTTTTAATCCTAAAAGGATGGAACAATAGAATATACTAATAAATTTTGACTTGTATTGCAAGAAGTTTTCTAGATGTGAATATATATTTTATATATTAAATATAATTTCCTGCTTCAGTATTCTTATAATAAAGGTAATAATCCTTATTTTAAAGGCAGCAGTGAAAGTTTTTCAGTATTGACAGAACACCCAAAGAATGACAGACAAGATCCAGCATGAAAACTGAAATGGAAGTGTTCAGTTAGTAAGTTTTTAAATTCAAGTTTGTATTTACTATTGAGTCCTGAATGTTAAATGAATACTTTTATTTTTCTTTCCTTTTTTAAAAAATTTATCTATATGCTTGAAAGGTAGAATTGCAGAGAGAAAGAAAGAGAGAAGAGATAGAAAAGATAGAAGAGATATGGAGAGAGAGATCTTCTATCTGCTGGTTCACTCCCCGAAATGTCCACAACAGCTGGATATGAGCCAGGCCAAAGCCAGGAGCTAGGAGCTTCTTCTGGGTCTCCCATGTGGGTACAGGGGCCTGGGACTTGAGTCATCTTCTGCTGCTTTCCCAGGCACATTTGCAGGGAGCTGGATTGGAAGTAGAGCATCTGAGACTTGAATCAGCACCCATATGGGATGTGGCACCTGCTCAACTTGCTCACCACAAATCTTGGCCCCTCTTTTTCTTTCTTACAGTTTTTTTTTCTAAAGCATTACTCTTTTTAAAGAGTAATATATGAGAAGCAGACACCGTGGTATAGATGCCGCTGCCTGAAGTACTGGCATCCCATATGGGCTCTGGTTCAAGTCCTGGCTGTTCCAGCTCTCTGCTATGGCCTAGGAAAGCAGTGAAAGATGGCTCAAGTCCTTGGGCCTCTGCATCCCTAAGGGAGACCTGGAAGAAGTTCCTGGCTCCTGGCTTTGGATTGTTTGAATTCTTTCAGAATAGTATGGTTTTCGTAGGGACCAAAGTATTAGACCAATAATCTGAGATTTATTTGGAGTCAAATCTCAGGTGAGCAGTATTGCTCTTTGATTTAATTTCATCTTCAATGTGAGAATAAAATTACCAATTTACAAAAGAGTTATCAGATACTAATTAATCTATTTGTGCATTACTAATATATTCTAATACAGTTTTCAAGGCTACAAACTCAGATGTGGAAGTTCTGTTAATATATAATGTATCTCAGTATTTCAGTTATTCCAATGTGTACTTATCAGACTCAAAATACAGATGAATTTTATAGGAGACTTAATGTTGGCTTTATGCTAACTAAATCACTATGGAAATATTATTAGAAAACACTGAATTCTCTTGATTTCCTCTCTGAAGTTAAAGATTTATTTCTCTATTTCTCTGTAGTATTCTTTTTTAAAAAAAAAAAGATTTATTTTATTTATTTGAAAGCCAGAGTTACAGAGCAGGGAGAGAGAGAGCGACATCCACTGGTTCACTTCCTAAATGGCCACATGGTCTGGACTGGGCCAGGCTGAAGCTAGGAACTTCATCCAGGCCTCGCACGTGAGTGCAGGGGCCCAAAGACTTGGGCCCTCCTCTACTGCTTTCCCAGGCTCATAACCAGGGAGCTGGATTGGAAGTGGAGAGCCAGGACTTAAAAGGGATTTCCATATAGGATGCCTGCATTGCAGGATATGGCTTAACCAATTAGGCCACAACACTGGCCCATGTATTATTCTTATATATATAGCATCTTTTGGCTTTTATGTAGAAATGTAGAACAACAGATTTAGGAAAATAAGCCTGCATATCTCAATGGATCCAATTATGCTTATCTCCAGTTTATAGTACATATGGAAAATAGAATTTAAAGATACATTTATTTGGTGCAAACTTTTTTTGAATCTATGCATACCTTTTTTGTAATATTCATTTTTGATGAAATTTTTGAAGATCCCTTGTATGAATGGATTTCAAAATGTATTTTCCACCAAAACAAACATGTCTTTTAATTCCATTTCCTTCAAACTTTTTCAAGTCCCCTCATATGCTATATCTGAAGCCATAGAAACACCTATTATGAATTATTCGGCATGGCTGTAAAGAGAGCTGACTGTCTCTAACCTGCTTAAGCTAACTCTAAGGAATTGTTTCGGGTTTGCAGGAATTAAACTATTTCAATAATGTTATCTGGACAGGCAAATAAGTCCGATCATGTGATAACTTTCTGGGGAAAGTGCATCTCACACAGATGAATACATTCTATCACGGAAAAGTCACTGGATTAAAAGTCAGCCCCCATTTTTAAGTTCAGCTCCACCACTAACAAACTGAATGAGGCAATGAATAGTGCCAGTTTCATCAGTTGTGAAATAAGCACAGTGGATTAACATCATGTGCTGCAAATCTCTGCAATCCTAGGCTAGTGTCCTCCCTAGTGTTTTATACAACCTTCCCCAAAAGAGTTTCTGGGGATTGGGAAAGAACTCTAGGCAAACTACATAGCAGGGAGTATTGCCTGCAGAGAGCTGTGCACATATTCAATAAATACATGTTGCTTAAAATTCTTGATGATTAATTAGCCATCTAGAGAAAGCCTGTGATCAATGTTGATGACTAAACCTTAATGGCAAAATAGTTAAAATTTATTGAATGTTTCTAAAGTGCCAGGCACTCTATTTGCAGTTTGCATATGATATCTCATTTAAGCAATCATCCAGGAAACACATCTAAATCCTCCTGGTGGGTCCTGACATCATGGTGTAATTGGTCATCCTTATCAGGAAAAGTCTTTTTTCTGGGCTTGTTTAGAGCTTCCCTCATGAAGTAATTTGAAGAAATTCAATAAATGTAAATGGATTTGCACTGGTAGAAAGCAGGGAAAATATCCATAAAAACCTGAAACTAACGCACTGCATATACAAATTGCATCTTGAAAAACTATAGCCAAGATCACATTCAAAGTAGAATCTTCTTCCTCATCAACCACAGTTCCACCTTTCTCTGGTTATTTAAATAAGCAGGAAGTGGTTTTCCCTTCTTTGAGTTCTACCAGGTAAATATCTTAGGAATTCAAATGTATTTTCTCTGTCCCTGGCATAATTGTCTTACTGAAGACATTAATCCTCTCATTAAATAAATGTCATATTGGTCTCCTCAATAGTCTCTCTTTTCACCTTTTTCTAATACATTCTTTTTTCTTGCTGCCAGAGTGAGCTTCCTAGAAGTCAAACTGATTGTATTTTAAAGTATCTGACAGCTCCTCTTGATATCCCACATGATACAAGGTTGCTTTGCCGTTGCCTTTCCATGCAGAGGGAGCAGCTGTATTCTGTGGTTTCTATGCATTTTGATATATTCTTCTTTTTTTTTTTTTAATTTATTTTTTTATTTTTTTATTTTTTTTTTTTTTGACAGGCAGAGTGGACAGTGAGAGAGAGAGACAGAGAGAAAGGTCTTCCTTTTGCCGTTGGTTCACCCTCCAATGGCCGCCGCGGCCGGCGCGCTGCGGCCAGCGCACCGCGCTGATCCGATGGCAGGAGCCAGGAGCCAGGTGCTTTTCCTGGTCTCCCATGGGGTGCAGGGCCCAAGCACCTGGGCCATCCTCCACTGCACTCCCTGGCCACAGCAGAGGGCTGGCCTGGAAGAGGGGCAACCGGGACAGAATCTGGCGCCCCGACCGGGACTAGAACCCGGTGTGCCGGCGCCGCTAGGCGGAGGATTAGCCTAGTGAGCCGCGGCGCCGGCCTGATATATTCTTCTTCTAGCAAGTATGTTTTATGTATGTTTCTTTTCTTGGATTGTGAGAGTTCTATGATAAAGTATCTTGGAATAATATCAGTGATTTGTACATTTTAATAATTTTTTTTTTCTGTGAACTTCTATTTTATTTTTACCTAGAAACCCTTTATTTAAGGTATACAAACTTCATGCATTTCACATATACAAACTTAGGAACATAGTGATTTTAATACTTCTTAAAGGAATGAAGAACTTTGGGACTTTGAACTATTTCATAAATCTGGTAGATGAGGCATAAAGATTCCTTTTTCTGTTACTGTCATCTTGGCCAACAACAAAAGACTAAATGGAATATTGATTTTTCAGGGTAAGTTTTGGCCTAACAGCTAAGATGCTCACATGTCATATCCAAGTTTCAGGCTTGACTGCTGACTTCACTCCCAACTCTAATTCCCTGCTCGTATTCTCCCTGGGTGGCAGAAGGTGATGTTTCAACTAGCTAGGTCCCTGACACCCATGCAAAAGATCTGGACTGAGTTCCTAGTTCCTGGGCATTGGGGGAGTGAAACAGCAGGTGGAAATTCTCTGTCAGTCTCTCTCTCTCTCTCTCTCTCTCTCTCTCTCTCTCTCGCTGCTTCTCTATAAATAAATGAATAAATAAGTAAAAACTTTAAGAGAAAAAGGAGAATGGATTTCAAACTTTCAAACTTCCATTTCCTCTGGACCAAAGACCATATTCTCCCTGAGATAGGACCAGTTCTATGTTGTTAAATCAATTTTGCAGCTCTATTTCATTTAGAATTCAAGAATTTCAGATCTTTGTGCCTTTGCTGCTTTGTAAGCCAGTCCTTTTTCTAGCTGCAATATTGCCAGTGGGATGGAACCAGCCATGTTGATGAAAACAATTTGAATTCTCAAAGCATAGATAGTAGAGTCAGAGAGGTCTAATTTCTATTGATGATTCTATTTTCTATTAGTCATATGAACTTGAATGAATTTCTTACCCAGTTTAACCTTAATTTATTTTTTTGTACCATGGAGTTAATTTCTTGGTTATATGACTATTTTGAGCATCCAGTGTTGTGACATACAAAGTACCTAGTATAATGCCCGGCATAAAGTACTCTTATAATAGTAGCTATTATTATTAGCATTTAATGCTCTGTTACAATAGAGAGCATCACAGTTCACTAAAATGCTTTTCAAATCCATTATCTTAATTGACTCTTACAAAAAAACCCCAACCCTATAATTTTGATCTATGAAAAGTGTTGGGTTCATCACCTTAGAATTTCTGATAGGCAACTTATTTGGCCAGGTGGAAGCTTGTAAGGGCCAAGAGATAACTGTTTTAGAATTATTTCTCACAAATCTGGTCTTTCTTTCCGGTAGCAGAGTTAAGGACATGGTTACCCTGAGAGTCAAACTAAATCTCTAGTCCAGAAAAGAAATGCTTTCAGAACCGAGCCTATGATGACACAAGAGGGCCATAGGAAGTAAGTTAGACTAAATTCTCAGAATAATATGAATGAAGATGAATAAAGAAGTGGGGAGAGAGGTACTGCAGAAGCTTCTTAGCTCTGCAAAAGCTGGGCACTCTGGAATTTGGGCTTAACCTAAAAACCCTTGGGAGCCACCCTTGATAGTTTTTTCTGTGTCACCCTCTCTCCATCCATCAGAAAACTGCAGCTTCAAAATAGTTCTTAAGTCTAATCACCCCCAGCTTCAAAATATTTCCTCAGTCTAATCACTTTTCTCTGTTTTACTATCTTTGACAGAACATCCCTCATTTTTCTCTTGATCTACTGCAATAGTCTTCAAATTGCTCTCCTTATTTCTACTCTTGACCATCCTGGCCCTTATCTATAACCTATCGTTTATAGGGTTGCAAGATTGAGCTATTAAAATCAAATCACATCACTCCATTGTTCAAAACACAGTTTTGCTGCACTCACACACAAAAAATCCAAAGTTCTTACAATGATCCACAAAATTTTCACTGTCTACTCCCTACCCCACCCCACCCTACCCCCAAACTCCTCTTCTAGTTACTTTCTTTATTTTCTTCCCTCCTCATTCCCATCTAGCCACACTGGCCATCTTATTCATGTATCATATGTATTATGAAACTACTGGGTTTTCTTCATTTTAATTGATTTCTAATAGGTTTAGAGATATATTTATGATCCATATCTGTAATAATAGGAACGTTAAAAAAAATCAACCTTATTTCTGGTTCAGTCTTACTTTCCTGCTATTATTTTCTCTTCCTCGTACCCTTCTTAATTAAAAACTAAAATGTAATCCTTCTTGTTTTTTTTTATTGTAAAATCAATATACACATTTGTGACAGGAAAATCAGAAAACGCAAACAAAAAGTAGAAAAATATTAATACAAGGCTCCCTCAATCCCAATCTTCCAGCTTTAGAAAATTTAAATACCTTAGCATAAAAATCCTGGTTTCTGCTTACCTTCAGTCTCCTCTATTTACTCTCTTTCTTCACTTGATTACTTACTTTCTGTTCAATCTTCCTATCTCAGTGGAAACATTGGGAGGCTTTCTTAGACATCTCATCTGTGAGTTTTCTGTCCTCACTCCATCCTCACACTCTATTGTAAAGTAATGTTTCTCCTATTGGAGGGTAAGGGACAGTGTCTTTCTTATTATTCTTTGTATCTATGACTTTGGCTTAGTACCTGGGCCATAGTAAGCTCTTAAGGAATATTGATGAGAGAGTGCATATATGAATGAGAAACTCTTCTAGGAGATAGTTCTTGAAAGTACTGTCCAAAGTTTATGTTTTACAATAAACACGAGATGTAGGCATTGAATCTGTGTGAAATATAAAACACTTTGACAAGTAACGTGGAAATCCTTTCTCTTGGGGTATACCTACTAAGACTGAAGATTGCCAAAGTCCTTCTTTGAGTAGGGGATCGCTTCAGTCATCTTTTATTTAGTGATACTCATGAGAACTACTGAGTTTGAGCACTTGGATATGGTGAAATCAAACAAAAAGTTAGATAATTAGAATGTGACCTTTGCCATCATTCTAATTTTATTGACTCACAATATTCATCTCATTGATTTGCAAAATCAATGGTGTTTTCTCTGTGCCCATAGCTGGGTAGCAGGCACTATGAATTTGAAGCAGATTTGTAGCTATATTTATTAGTTCAGTTTTTATCAGGATGGTGGAGACTTGGCTCAAATATAATCTGTTTTCTGAGTTAATTAAATAGCTTTCATTTGACTCTGCCATCTTTATAGAGTAGTTAAATCTTTTCATAGGAATAAGTGATGGCAACACCACTATTTAAAAGACACAGCAATATGCATAGGTGGGAAATGCAGATAGTTTCAGAAAATAGTTCATTCTAGATTTCCTGTCCTTCCTACTTGTCTCATCATATGCAGAAAATATTTATGAAAATGAGTAAGACAGCAGATCAAATTTCACTGAATGAAATATAAGGTGTTGCGTTTGGAATCCAATATGATAAAACTGATTTTAAATGATTGTTCTTTTTTTTTTTGTCCCATCTGGAAGTCCGCGGATATATATATATATATATATATATATTATATATTATATATATATAATTTCCCTATTCAAGTAACGGAAATTTTGTCTTTATTTGGAACAAATAGGTATCATTTATTGAATGCCTACCATGTATCATATAATCTTTTCATACCTTTAACATAACCTAGTTGTTGAGTTTTTTACTTTTAATTTACCAAGGAGTAAATGAAATGCAACAATAGCAAATAAAGTAATCAGATCACAAAGTTGGTGTTCTACCTGTATATGTTTGACTCCAAAGTACCTGCTCTTATCATGAGAAAGATCTATAAAAAATAGGATCTAAAGTATTTTAAAATGTTTAAAAGAGGCAGTTAGAGATTTTTCCTCTAATATGCAAATTTACATTACAATTGAATGAGTGAAGCTTTTGTAAAGGTAGACGCTTCTCTTGGATGTTAGGACAGATGCTCTGGTCAGAGGATAATGTGTGATAAAATTATGAGATGCTCATTGACTATTAGAGTGGAAAAAACTTACAGGATTAGTAAGGAACAATTTGAAATTAGGGTGAGCTATAGATCCCTTTAGTTCTGTGGGTGATTAAGGAGACAGAAGAAGACAGAAAGCAAAAGAGAGCAAATCCTCAAAGCAGGCTTAGAGACAGACCCTAGTGGAGTAGTCAAGGTCACAATGAAACAAGATGGAGAGCCAACAAATCACAGAGGTTGGTTGGGAGAGTGTGGTCCAAGTTAGGGAACAGATGCCACCAAAGATTTTGTGAAGGAGAAAAGAAGGGTGATACTTACAAAGTGGTTGCAGATTCTACTCCATGAGGCATTTTTCTCCAAAGAACAGAGAGAGAAGGAAAAAAGTCAATAAATACTAAGCTTGATCTAGGACTTGTTAACAGAAGTCAGGTGGACCAGACAAAGGCCAGGGCCCCACTGACAAGCTTTCCAACCTAATGACGGTAACAATATTTGGTCTGTTGCAAGGCTGCTGACCAAATGGCAGACTTTAATATAAATTGGCTGTGATCCCTGTCCTGTTCTTAGATCACCTTGGGGTGGGAGATGGGGGAGGGAAGGAAAGAGATAGATATTGTCGCTCCCCCTCTTCGTGGAGGAGCAACACAGGACCCTGCGCTGTTCTTTCGTCTGCTCGGCCCTCCCCGGGTTTGCTGCTGGTTCTTCCCGGGTTGGCTACTATCCCTTCCACCTCCGTGGAAGGGCAGTTCCCCCTGGCCACATTCCCCACTTCCGCAGGGGAGCGGCACACCGCCGGCCGGCTTTCTCGGGGGCTGCACGGGTGTTCCTTCAGCTACATGTTCCCCTTAGATGTTCCCCATAGATGTTCCTGGTGCATGCCGTCTCTCTCCTCCTTTATAGTCCTCCTCCACCAATCCTAACTCGGCTGCCCACACGCCGAGTACGCTGCTCTCCTCCAATCAGGAGCAAGTCCTACAGTTTATTAGCTGAACTGGAGGCAGCTGTGTGGAAGCTGTTTACTTCTCTCCCAGCGCCATATTGTGGGAGAGCAGATGCATAGAATAAGTCTTAATTCCAGTAACTCAGTCCAGTCCGGGCTGCTCCCCACAGATATGTCAGCAGATAAATCACAGGCAATCTAATGAATCATATAGTATACATGTGTATATATAAGAGACACTTTGGAAGTAGAAAAGCAGTCATGATTTTGAATTAAAACACAGTGAAACTTCATGTAGTCATAAATGTTTTAGTGCCATGAGCAAAGTGCTATATATAATTTCCATAAAATTCAAAATGTTCATGAAAAGATGGAGTTAAAAGGTAGTATGCATTTTCCATGAAGTTTTTGAAGCTCCCTCATATTATTAGCAGAGTTACTGAAGAATCAATTATTGATGGTTTTGAAGAAAACCTCATTGAAGCTGAATATTTGAGGGATCTTGAAAGATGAGCCTCTTTTCTAGGCAGAGAATATTATTATTAACTACCAAGAACAAGAAGGAGGATTCTGTACCCCAGTTCCTCCATGGAAAGATTCTCAGGATAACACAATAATATGTTCAATCAATCAGGAAGAGGCACTCCAACTGTACACTCAACTGTTTCTCTTTCAATTATCATTAAAATGACCCAGTGAAAGCTGTTGCCCAGCTCCTTTGGCACTTAAGCTTACAGTAATTGGCTTTTTTGTTACAGGTTGTGTTGTTTTGTTGTGGTTGTCTATGTCCAAAGGCAAAGCATGGAGAAACTCATGGAACTTTCATTTCTGTAGTGGTTGGTATTGAGAATATTGAGTGCCTATGGTGGATGGAAGAGTCAAAGCTGATGTGTGAGAATGTGTGTGTCTAAGCCATGAAAAACTTTGGTTGTTATAGTCTAAATGTTTGTGTCCCTCCCCAATTCATGATAAAATGTAATCACCCATGTGATGAAGTGTATGTCTGCCTCAGGGTTAGGGATGTGCACAGGTGGTACAAATCAGGCAACTCCAGGATACTGGGTAGAGGCTATGACACTTTCCACCTCCATTGGGTTTCTTTTGCCACCTTCTGTTCCAGTCCTTGTGGGAAGAGTGGCTGTTCTATCATTTAGTAGTTGACCTTTGCAACCACAGAAGATACATTGAATGAGAAGATATTTTAGATCCTATATAAAGAGAATTAAATGAGGGGCCGGCCCCATGGCTCATTTGGTTAATCCTCCGAATGTGGCGCTGGCTTCCCATATGGACGTCGGGTTCTAGTCCTGGTTGCTCCTCTTCCAGTCCAGCTTTCTGCTGTGGCCCAGGAGGGCAGTGGAAGATGACTCAAGTGCTTGGGCCCCTGCACCTGCATGGGCGACCAGGAAGAAGCACCTGGCTCCTGGTTTCGGATCGGCATAGATCCGGCTGTAGTGGCCATTTTGGGGGTGAACCAATGGAAGGAAGACCTTTCTCTCTGTCTCTCTATCACTGTCTGACTCTACCTGTCAAATAAAAGAGAGAGAGAGGGACAGAATTAAATGAAGGAGTCTCTTCCAGAGATTAGGCTTTTATTTTTGTCTTCAAATCATTTCTCTAATCTAGGATATAATATAGAACATGTCTAGGTGCTTTATCATTACTTTTCAACAGCTGCCCTGTGGTAGAAAAAGTCAGGCACAGTATGTACCCGAAGCTATAGAAATGTCAGCATGTGCTATGCTGAGATATTAATTCCAATAGTAGTGATTCAGAAACACATATTGCATATACACCATATGGGCCTTAAATATTTATGAAATCTAAAAGTCATAAAAACAATTCTTTAATATAAAAGTTAAAAATCTATTACTATATTTTCATGAACTAAGTTTAAACACTTAATTTTATAATTTACAGATTACTCTTACTGAAAGGACACTCATAATTTAAAAAAAAATCAATTCTCATCGATTACCTACTCTGCAAAAAGCACTGTTAGGTGGTATAAAGAAATAAAAAGAATGCCCAGAATTTGTCAGATTCTTAATTTGTTCTTTCTACTTCCTATTTTTACCACCATTGAATGGCAATTTCTCATTATAGGATAAGAATTGAAGAAGATAATAGAAAAATCTTGTATGACTCTACTTTGCTTTTTCCTAGTGAAATGGCTTCTAGGAGAAATCAGACCTTGGGAGGTGATTGTAAAGAATGTGTCTTAGAATGAGGAAAACAGAGTTTTTCCCCTAGTATGTCCTCTAAGTGTGATGTGATATTAAGAGTGATATGGTATAATTTAGGCTAAAAGCTCTGGGCTACTAGCCCAGAAACCTGGCTTCTGGCTAATTAGCTATGTTTTAGTTTCCTAATTTATAAATGACAGGCTGATAAGTTTATCCTCAAATGTGATGTTACGAAGATTGTTTTACCTTTTACATGTTTACAAGGAAATCATTAGGCCACAGGGAACTGGAGAACTCTAAACACTGATGGTCATTTAGTCTCACACATTTCTGATCTATGTTTTCTGAAGCTATTGAGAATGAATGACAGAGAAAGATGACACACAATGTTTATAGGAGGTGCCTCTATTTTGTTCTGAGAGCCTTGGACACATTGAGGGTCTGGAAAATCATCAAAGACTTTATACTCCAGTGCACCTCTTTGTCCAGGCCTCAAATAAGATTCCAGTTTTTCTTGTTTTTCCCCATCATATTCCCTTTTCAGGATATACTACTTTTTACCTTTTTAGTTTCTTTATTGGAATAATAGAGGATGCTACAATGAGACTTGATTTGTCATTTTACTTTAAAGAAACACAGAGAGAAAAATCTTTCATCTGCTGGTCTACCCTGCATTGGCTACAATGGCCAGCACTAGGTCAGGCTGAAGCCAGGAGCTTCACCCTGATCTCCCACTTGGTGGCAGGGGCCCAAGCAGTTGGGCCATCTTCTGCCGCTTTCCCAGGTGCATTAGCAGGGAGATGAACTGGAAGTGGAGCAGCAAAGAACTTGAATTGACATCTGTAAGGGATGTTGGCACTGCAGGTGGCGGCTTTATCTGCCATGCCACAGAGCCAACCCCTACTCTTAGAAATTTTAATATGATTTTTGCATCACTTGATTTTTCCCCTTAATTTCCCCATTTCTGCACCTTCATTTCACTTGTATGATTATTCCTGTAGAAACTATTCTCACCTATAATAGCTTATCTCCAATATCTTTTTAAAAAAAGATTTTAAAGATTTATTTAAAGGCATAATGATTCACAGGGAAAGAGAAAGGGAGGAAAGTGTGCACACGAGAGACCTTGAATTTGCTATTTCTCTCCCCAAATGCCCGCAACAGTCAGGACTGGGTGAGGCCAAAGCCAGGAGTCCGGAATTCCATCCTGGCCTCTTTCATGGGTGGGAAGGGAACCAGTGCTTGGGCTATCTTTGCTATTTTTCCAGGTGTGTTAGCAGGGAGCTGAATTGGAAGCTAAGTAGCCAAGACTCAAACCAGTGCTGTGATGTGGGATGCTGGCATTGCAGGCAGCGGCTTAACCCCTGTGCCACACCACTGGCCTCTATCTCTATCAGTTATAATAATAATTATTATGATATCATCAATGATATAATTTTCAGTGTTTCATTTCCTCATCAATCTATCACATACCCTCACATAATATTCAATTTTTGTTTTTAAAACACTTCTCCCTAGTGTTATCAAATTACTTTTGAACTTCTTTGAATGCCTATCTACTCTGGATCCCATTACAAAGTAAACTTTGACACTTGAAAAAATTAATTAATTAACTAATTAACTTGAGAGGCAGACAAAAAGAGATAGAGAGAGGAAGCTCCAATCCCTTGGTTCACCTTCCAAATGCCTGTAACACTGGGGAGTTGAAGCTAGAAGCCAGAAAAATCAATCTAAATCTCCCATGTGGGTGGCAGGGACATACTTACTTGAGCCATTACCTGCTGCTTCCCAAAGTGCATATTAACAGAAAACTGAAATTAGGCACCAGAGCTTGAGCTGGGAATTGAACTCATGTACTCTGAAGTGGGAAGTCATTGTCTAACCAGCATCTTAACTGCTAAGCCAAACATCCACTCCTCAACTTTACCACTTTGAGAGCAAAATTACCTTGAATGTTCTTGATCTTGCAGTGTCAGTCCTGGAATCTAAGACAGTGTGACTATCTGCACTTCCAGCTCTTGCCCTAGATCATAAAGGCATGCTTAATCAGGGTCTGGAAATATGGGCTATTTGACCTCAGTCAGCCAGCTCTTTCCTAGTCTCTGTGACTTTATGTTAGATTTGGATGCAGCAGTTCCAGTCAATTTCTCTGCTGCTAATACCCTCAGTCTTGTTTTTACTTCTTTTATGCTTAGCAGATAAGTTTTCCTGATTCCCTGAAAACTGTGAGGGAATCTGTGGCAATAGTTTTGTCAATATTTTTCCTTTCAATTCAGAATATCTCTTGCACTTTCATTCATTCTTATTTTTACTCTTGTCTCTTTTTCCATAGTTAATTCAGGCAACTTGAGCTTATGGCCACCCAATTCCTCCAGGATTCTGTTATTTTTTCTTCACATTTAAGTTTCCAGATCCACTGTTTGCTGGTTGTGTGATTTAAAAAATAATAATTCCAAAGGTAGAGTGTCAGAGCTGGCATTATGGCACAGCAAATTAAGCCACCACTTGCAATGTTGAGAGGTGTTTGAATCCTGGCTACTCTGCTTCTGATCCAGCTCCCTGCTAAAGTGCCTGGAAAGCAGCATATGTGTCCCAAATATCTGAGCCCCTGATATGGCTGTGGGAAACCCCACTGGACTTCCTGGCTCCTGAAAATTTGGGGAGTAAACAAGCAGATGGAAGAATCTCTTTCTTTGTCTCTGTCTCTGTCTCTCTCTCTCTCACTCAGCCTTTCAGATAAATAAATAAATCTTTTTTTAAAAAAATGTAAAAAGTGTGAGAGAGAGAGAGACAGAGACAGATTTCTCATCTGTTGAGGACTGGGCAAGACTGAAGCTAAGAGTGGGAAACTCGATGTAGTGTGTGTGGCAGAGACCCATTGTATTAGCAGAAGTTGGCATCAGTAGCAGAACTGCTAATTGAAGCCAGGAATTCCCATATGGGACACAAGCAGCCTAACTGCTAGGCCAAATGTGTGATTTTTTTGTAGGTCTTTGAACTTCAAGGCTGTTTTCTCACCTGAAAAATAAGAAAATAATATCCATATTGTTGGACAAATATAAGATCAAATGAGATAATGGATTCTATGTGTTTTTACAATTGCTTGTTTGTTTGTGATATAGTCTTAGCTATTTGAAGCAGATTTGTTGCATTTGTCCTCTCAAATCATTAACCATTACTTTAACTAGGAACCAGAATCAAATCAAAGCATCCTGCTCAAACTATAGAATCTGAACACATATTCATGATTTGAAAAATCAGGTTAGAGCTACAGATAAAATGCTATCCCAGAGGGATTTTTTTTTTTTACCTAAAATTGTGGATCCTAGCTTGCTAAGAAAAATGAGAACAGTCAATTTTGAAAATAAGAGTAACAGGCAACTTGGGAATTAAGATGACTTTTGAGGGTTCAGCTGTTTTTCCTATGAAATAATGGTGTTTGAAAGATCTCTAAGGCTCCTCGCAGCTTTAGGAATCTGTGTTATTATGACCCTGAGTCTGAGCCTCGCTTATTGTATGAAACATTCAGGCCGAACACCTGTATCTCCTGAAATATAAGAAAGCAGCTCGGGGAGGGTTGGGGGAGGGGAAGGATGATTTCATCAGACAAAGAAGAATTTCTTGTTGCAAATGATTGTACTGTTAGTTTTTGAGAGAAAACTCAATGATCTGCTCAGTGTACAAGGAGCAGTATTGAGTGTTTCCTAGCAGATAGATAGCTGGCAGGCTTAAAATGAGTATTGATGTGTTTATGTGGAGATAAGGAAACACGTTAGCTTTTCTCAGAATTCTATTTTCAATTACTCTTGAACTAGTCTGAGAATTCATCGTCTTCACGCCAACTACCTTTTAGTGTGCCATATATGCTGAGTAGCAGACCTTGACATCTCCACAGGCTCACATAAGTATACTCCAGAAAAAATTAAGCAGAAACAGGAGCGGCGCAGGTCTCTGTACTGCTCTGATAGTCAGGAATCAGGAATTTTTGCTCATTAGGGGATAACATCTGCATTTTTGCCACTCTCCCTTGCTTTTCCAATCGTCACTCCTTTTACCCCCCTCTTTTCTCTCTTCTTTTTTGCCTTTCTTACATTCTGTGTAAAATCCATTGCCTTTTTAGAAAAGAATGATCACATGTGTGAATATAGGTCTCTTAAGCATAAGCTGCTCCTGCTTATTATAAGCCAAGAGGGAATATCACAGAGACTCAGGGCAGTTGTGGGTCTGACTTTGGACCATTCCACACTATGGATAGATGACCTTTTCAGACAAGAAAATTCCATCACCTTTCCTTGTCTCTCTTCCAATATTGACCGACATTCACCATCAGAAATACTGCAGTATTGAACCTGCTGGTAAATCGTCTTCAATGTTGGCAGCAGTGAATGCGTTGAGTTTAGGGTGGAGAAGAAAAAGGAATAGGAGCCATTGAGGCATGGCGCCAGAAGGTTCAGTGTTTCTGAAAACGATGCGTTATGTGATGGTGGGAGGTGTATGCTACCTAGGATAGAATTGATCCTCTTGAAATATAATAAGCCTGTAATTCACAGCCACTCCTCATCTTGTCTGCCCTGGTCCAAAATGTGGCCACAGCTGAGGTCCTTGGTATGGTTATTTTAAATATTTGTCTAAAGATGGAAAATTTATTTAATAATGTTAATAAAATGTTAATAATATTTTTACAAATTGAGACTTTGCTTACTCCACAGAATTTTATGGACTGTTGGATTGGAAAGAGATCAAGGTCCTTTCACAGTTGCTCAATTCCCTCCCACCTTTTTTTTTTCCCAAAGATTTATTTTATTTATTTGAAAGACTGAGTTACAGAGAGAGGTAGAGACAGAGAGAGAGCGGTCTTCCATCCGATGGTTCACTCCCCAGATGGCCACAGTGGCTGGAGCTGCACTGATTCTAAGCCAGGAGCCAAGAGCTTCTTCCAGGTCTCCCATGTGGGTGCAAGGGCTCAAGGACTTGGGCCATCCTCTACTGCTTTCCCAGACCATAGCAGAGAGCTCAATCAGAAGAGGAGCGGCCGGGACTAGAACACCCATGTGGATGCCGGCGCTTTAGGCCAGGGCTTTAACCTGCTGCACCACAGCGCTAGCCTCTCAATCCCTCTTTGATCATTTACCCTCCATGTGAATATTCCTTGTGGATGGAGAGTACTTATGAAGCTCTTCCAATTTTAAGACACTCAAATTGCTAAAAAGTTCTACCTTGTAAGAAGAGATTCAGGCACAGTATCCATCTTCTCAGCACTTTATTTAGGGTTTGTAGCTTGCTCACAATAAATCACCTCATGGCACCCCAGTGAAACAAAGCAAAGCAGAAGTCAACCCAAAGACAATTTACAAATCTAAATAATCAATGAGAAACTAATAAATCTGCTTAGTTATTTATTTTTTGCAAACAGCTGATTTGTAAAGCAGGCATACTCTCAAAAGAGGATACTTAATCATATTTTTTCCTTTGAGGAGTCCAACCTTTTATTAACTGAGCTATTAATGGCATCAGCTGTTATTTTTTTCTCATAAGACTTAGTGCTTTCATTTTATATTTTGTAAAAAATATCATCCTAAATATGTATTAACTTACTTTATTTCACAAAAGCAAAATACTTGATATAAAATTGCTTCAAAGAACAGTACAAAAGTGAAGCATTCTACTAACCAAAAAACAAAAGGAATAAATTAAAAATGTAATCTCTTACTCTGATTTAATCACTATACATGCAACGAATTATCTCATAAATGTGTACAATTATTATGTATGAATTAAAACTAAAAAATCCTGTGTTTTAATACAACAAAATTGTTCCTTTTAGTTTGCTGTTGATATGAGGGAAGAAGGGACTCTTCAAACAGACAATAAGAGGTGGAGGTTAAGTGTGTTGACATAGAGAGGTGTATCGCCCTGAGACATTCCAGACTCTGTTTCTTACCCTTGTTTCTTCATATAAAAATGAGTCTTTAATAATGCCTAATTAAAAAGCTATTGAAGGGATTAGAAGTAATACAAAGTATGTGTTAATCAATCAGAAGCAGCTATTTTTATGACCCACAGATCTAGTCACCAGGTTAGTAATAAATCTATAAATTGAATCTCAAAAGCACTCCCAGAGTTAATGCTTACATTTTTGCTTCATGAGTTTGGGAGGTAACAGTAATAGAAAGACCAAGGGTTTTAGAATCTGACAGGCTTGGTTTTGAATTCTGGGTGTGCCTATTGTCAGAAGAGTGACTACAGGCAATTATTCATCTCTGAGCCTACATTTCCTTATTATAATCAGAGGACAGAGCAATGACAGGTGCTGTATGAGGGTTAATTCTCTTTACCCAACAACAAACCTACAGCAGATAGTAGAGCTGGGAGCAATCGTAATGAGGGGGTCATTGTCCAGTAATGTTCAGAGACTTTGAATTTCAGATTGCCATGCAAGTTGTGAAGTTTTAACATTGCAATATACTAATGAGTTACCTACCACTGCTCAAATGAAGATTGCCATGTGTGCAAGAAATAAGGCATTTCTCATTAATTTTCATGGGCTAGCTTAAGCACTGAGCTTCTCTAGCAGCTCTTGAGACAACACGATTGTTACAAGCTCAACATCTTCATTCCAATCTGTGGTTATGCCAAACAATATTTGTCTGAAACTCATATAGTTTCTTTTCTTTTTATTAGGGTGTGATGGAAGTTTCTAAAATAAAAAAAGAGACTTGGAATATGAATACCTGGGACTGGTTTTTAGCTCTTACACTTACAAGCTATGTGATATGGGGCATGTCACATATCTAGTTTTAGCATAAATTTCCTTATTTATATAATGAGAATAATAATAGTAGATTGATATCTTCACAGAATTGTTTTGGTATTCAAATGAGATGATAAAGCTGCTAGAAACTGATCTGTGCTATGTAAATGTGAAGTTTGTTATCTTCCCAAATCTGACTAAGCCAGGAAAAACACCACCACTGGAATCTCCTAAGATTGAGATACACTGGGGTACTATATTTTGCAGTACCAGATGGTCCTCAAAAGATCAAAGCCTGAGAAGCATCAAGTTAAAGCCATAACAACAGCATTTTCCCTCTGGGATAGATTGTTTCACAGGGATACTAGTCTACACTACAGATTATATTTTCAACCCTGTCCAATCATAAGGAAGACTATACAATGTGGATGATGCTAATTTAAAAAACACCCTCATCAGAAAAATAGTTCCAAAGTACATTTCTTTCTTAAGGATCACCATTATAGATGAGAATTAATCCATTTGTAGTAATATCTGCTTATACCACCATAAATGTTACAGGACGCTTTTATGCACATCGTTTGCTCTTTCCTCATGAAAACTCCATGAGTTCCATAAATCAAATGTTGTCAAGATTTTCATTTTACATTCTTGCTTCAAATTAGCCAATTAAGCTCCCTGCAAATCACCTAGATAATTAATGTTAGAGGTGAGACTTGAATTGAGATATTTTGGTCCATTTTTTCCCCCTACTCTCCATGTCTCAAAGTATTATAAGTAATGAACACCAACATAGGGTAAACGAAGCTACATTGTGGTCAAAGAATTTAAAAGTCAGTGTGAGACCTTTTTTGTTTTACTATGCACACAGATGAGCAGCCATTGGCCCATGAAAAATCAGTAGTTTTCCATTTAGGAGGCCAGCAGGATCTTACTCTCACATATTCTTTTGATTTTTAGATGATTAGAGAAACAAAGAATGCTGAATGTTAAGAGGAAAGCATGAGTAAGTGAAGAAAACCAATGAAGTAATAGGGACAGGTGTTTTGAACACAAAAATATAAAGAAGTGTCTATCTTAACTTAGGTATGGTCTCTTGAAGGAGCTGGTATTCTGAACTTGCAATTCTGTCTTCAAGTATGAGAATTTACTCTCAACAGCTATGGTTGGACACAAGAGCATACACATGTGTCAAGGTGTCTTCTGGCAAAGCACTGGTTGTTTACAAAAAAGCATCACAAATTTGCTTACATTTTAATAAGGATAAGATAAAATCTCCTTAACAAGTTGAATCTGAGGTCCCCAGCCTATCTTCTAGTCTCCTTTCTACCTTTCTTCTCTAAGGGCAGAAACTCTGATGTTGCACACAAAAGGATGCTGGCTGGTCTCCTGAGAAGTCAATTTAGATGGTGAGTTAGTGTCCCCCCCAACCTTTTGATGGTTGATTACTTACTTATTGTGCCATAATTATTACTGAGATTGCAGTCCAAAATATTTTAAAAACCTTCATTGAAGGCCTGAACCTTTTAAAAATATGGCACTTGAAGGGAAATTTTCTTTTTTCCTTTCTTCTTTTACCTCAGATAACATTTTTTCCCTGTTTTATGGACATAGCATTTCCTTTCCATTATATGCATATTTTGAAGAATTGTTATTTAGAATAATATATTTCTGGTATTATTAGCTTAACCTTTCTTCTTTTCAAACTTTTCTATTACTTCTTTCTTCCCAACAAAGAATTTTCAATCATGCTAGACTCATAGTTTAAGAAGGAACCAATAGCTAGAGTTTACTTTTAGTCCTGAATTTGAGTTTGGAGAAGAGATATACTTGTCTATAGTTTATAAACAAAAGACTTCATGGAGGCAAAAAATGTATAATGTCAATGTTACCAACAACATTTATATTAGTACATTTATGAATTATCAATGTAGCTAATTTATTAGTTGAAGAAACATAAAGCAACAAAAAGCATCTCAGAATCAAAAATGCATCTCAGCATAGCCAGCAAAATATTTCATTTGATTAGAGATAGTTTGAATTTTAAATCTGACAATTATTAAGTGCTAGATTTAGAAAGGTAAATTAGCATAGATTTATTTATTTATTTTTGAAAAGCACCTTTATTTTTCCTATTCTCCTGTTGTTTCCATTAGTTAGCAGAATCCCAGTGGAGCAGGTGGGAATGCCTGAGGGTGAGAAGAGGGTGATAGAGACTTGAAGATTTCCAGGGGAATCTCCTTTTCTTCAGGTGCTCCAGAGCCAGATCAGCACCTCATTGCTCCCTTCCCTTTTCAGGCATTATATGCCGCCTTCCTCTCCCAGTCATTCTGCATTAACTATGACTATCATGTATTTTTCTGCTTGAATCTGTTAATATGGTGTTTTTCCCTACAGATTTTTCAATTAAAATATTTATTTATTTACTTGGAAGACAGAGAGAGAGAAGGGGATAGAGGAAGGGAGGGAGGGAGGGAGGGAGGGAGAGAGAAGAAAGATAGAGAAGGAGAGAGAGAGAAACACTCTTCAAATATTTACAAACTGTACAACAGCCAGGGCTGGGCCAGCCTAAAGCCCGGAGCAGTAATGCAGTCTGATTCTTCCTTGTGGGTAGTATGAACTAAAGTAGTTGAATCATCATCTGCTCTTTCAAGGTGCACATGTGCAGGAAGCTGAACCCAGGAGCCTATCCAGACTTGAACTCAGGTACTCTGATACGGAATGCAGGTGTTCCAAGTGTCATGTAACTGCTACACCAAACTCTGTTCTCACATACAGATTTTTTAAATTAATTAATTAATTAATTTTTTAAGGAATACAAATTTCATATGTACAACTTTAGGAATATAGTTGTTCTTCCCACCATACCTGCCCCCCACCACACTGCCACCCCTCCTCCCTCTCCCCTTCCCAATCTTATTCTCTATTAAGATTCATTTTCAATTCACTTTGTACACATAAGACCAACTCTGTACTAAGTAAAAATTTACCTCTCTCTCTCTCTGGCTCTGCCTCTGTCTCCCCCCTCTCTCTCTGGCTCTGCCACTCTCTATAACTCTGTTTTTCAAATAAATAAAATAAATCTTAAAATATAAAAGACCGGCACTGTGGCCTGTAGTGCCAGTGTCCCATGTGGGCGAGTCCTGGCTGCTCCTCTTCCAGTCCAGCTCTCTGATGTGGCCTGGGAAAGCAGTAGAAGATGGCCCAACTCCTTGGGCTCCCAACTCCTTTGGGAGCCCTAGAAGAAGTTTCTGGCTCCTGGCTTTGGATCACTCAGCTCTGGCCATTGTGATTATTTGGGGAATGAACTTGCAGAATGGAAGGCCTCTCTCTCTCTCTCTCTCTCTGGGTCTGGATCTCTCTGTAATTCTGTCTTTCAAATAAAATAAATCTTTTAAAAAAAGAATTAGACAATTTGTGCACAGACACACACACACACACACAAATTGAGAACAAGTGTCACAGTTAACTCTCTTAATACAACTCAGTGAGGACAGAGGTCCAGCATGGGAAGTTAGTGCACAGTGACTTCTGTTAATTTAACGATTGCCACTCTTATGTATGATGTCAGTGACCACCCAAGGCTCTTGACATGAGCAGCCTGGGCTATGGAATCCTTTTGAGTCCACAAACTCCGTCAGTATTTGGACAGGACACAAGCAAGGCAGACATTCTCTCCGTTCAGAGAAAAGTACATCCTTTTTTGATGCCCCCTTCTTTCCGCTGGGATCTCACTCACAGAGATCCTTCATGTAAAATAATTTTAGCCACAGTGTCTTGGCTTTCCATGCCTGAAATCCTCTCATGGGCTTTTCAGCCAGACCAGGAAGAACTTAAGGGCTGATTCTGAGGTCAGAGTGTTACTTAAAGTGATTGTCATTCCATGACTCTACTATGTGGATTGCTTCCCATATTGTAACATTCTCTCCTTTTTAATTTTTTTTTTGGACAGGCAGAGTTAGACAGTATGAGAGAGAGAGAGAGAGACAGAGAGAAAGGTCTTCCTTCCATTGGTTCACCCCCCAAATGGCTGCTATGGCTGGCGCGCTGTGACGATCCGAAGCCAGGAGCCAGGTGCTTCCTCCTGGTCTCCCATGCAGGTGTATGACCCAAGGACTTGGGCCATCCTTCACTGCCTTCTAAGGCCACAGCAGAGAGCTGGACTGGAAGAGGAGCAACCGGGACAGAATCCGGCACCCCAATAGGGACTAAAACCCAGAGTACTGGTGCCACAGGCAGAGGATTAGCCTAGAGGGCTGCGGTGCTGGCCAACCATCAACCTTTTATTGAAGGTAAGGATGGAAGATTTAGATGTACATCTCCTCAGTTGTCAATTTCTCAGTAGAATCAACCCTAACCACCCTTCTACAATTATAACTTCAGACTGTTTTCCATTACCCTGCTTTACTTTTATTCATAACATTTGTTGTATTCTACCATACCATATAGCTTACTTTTTTGTTATATTTCTTCTTTGCCTTTGCCCAGTGGAATGTGAGCTCCCAGAAGTTAGAGATTTTTGTGTTATCTGTCTTTTTCATTGTTATATTCTTAGCACTTAGAACACCACCTGACACAAAGGAACACATGGAGCTTTTGTTTGATAAACAAATATTTTATACAGAACTCTATTTGTTGTTGTTTTTTTAAAAGATTTATTTTATTTATTTGAAAGACAGAGTTACAAAGAGAGGTAGACAGAGAGAGGTCTTCCATCTGCTGGATCACTCCCCAGATGGCCGCAATGGCCGGAGCTGCCGGGAGCCAGGAGTTTCTTCCAGGTCTCCCACATGGGTGCAGGGGCCCAAGGATTTGGGCCATCCTCCACTGCTATCCCAGGCCATAGCAGAGAGCTGGGTTGGAAGAGGAGCAGCTGGGTGTTGAACCAGTGCCCATATGGGATGCTGGCACTACAGGCCAGGGCATTAACCCGCTGTGCTACAGTGCCGGCCTCTGTCTCTATTTCTATATAATGAAGTGCCTGACCTTTTATTTTTGGTTTTAAACTGTTTTAGATACATTATCCAGTATCATCAGTATTTTTATAAGACATTGTGAGAGAGGACTGTATTGTAATTATGTATTTTGATCTCAATTAGCTTGCATTTTCTTCTGGAATATAAGATCCTTAAAAGTAAGCACCTACTCCATGTTGTTTCCCTTGATATCCCAATTGTCTCTTATTACCTTGTGACATTGCAGTTGTGGAGTAAACATTTGATGACTGAGTAAATGATATTGTTTCACATGGAGGATACTTGAAGTCAGAGACTTCAAGCATTCATCATTGTAAACCATTAGAAACATGCAGAATGAAGGGGTGGTATGGTACAATGATAAGGAATCCAGACTCTGAGCCCACAAGCCTATATTTGAAGGCCTTCCCCAATATTTACTGGCTGAATGACTTAGAACAAATTATTTAACTACTCTGTGCCTCAATTTCCACATCTGTTAGATTGGAATAATAATAGTACCTGCCACATTTATGTCATTATGAGAATTAAGTAAGTTACATTTATAGAGCATTTAGAACTTACATATCATAGTAAACATGTATATTGAGTGCTTGATTAATAAATGTATAAGTAATCTCTCCAATAGCCTTTTGAAAATAGCTTACTGAAACAGTTATAATAGACCTAAAGAATATTTTGCACTGATTTTCAAATCCATTCACAAACCAAAGTGGCTAACTTGTACACTTTCTTTTTATATTGTGAATTTTTTATTCCATTGACAATATGAACCAAGTAAGTCAAAGAACTATTATTCACCACAATCAACTGTATTATTTATGGAGTATCCTTATGTTCTTCAAAAACGTACCTCATGAACTTCATTTCTTTCATATTTACCAGCTGATAGTGGTAGTAGTCCTTGAGTATTCTTAGCACTTCATTCCCTGAAAGAAGTGAAATTTTTTTTTTTAAATTTCAACACTTAAGAATAACTGTGTATTAATTACAGAATTAAACCAGTCATATTAAGTAGAACAGATAAAAAAACTACTAAGAGGGATAATGTATTAAGTTGTTTATTAACAGTCAGGGCTATGCTGATCAAGCCACCGTTTCTCATAGTGTCGATTTCACTTCAACAGGTTTCCTTTTTGGTGTTCAGTCAGTCGTCACCGATCAGGGAGAACATATGGTATTTGTCCCTTTGGGACTGGCTTATTTCACTCAGCATGATGTGTTCCAGATTCCTCCATTTTGTTGCAAATGACTGGATTTCGTTGTTTCTTACTGCGGTATAGTATTCTAAAGAGTACATATCCCATAATTTCTTTATCCAGTCTACCGTTGATGGGCATTTAGGTTGGTTCCAGGTCTTGGCTATTGTGAATTGTGCTGCAATAAACATTAGGGTGCAGACCGCTTTTTTGTTTGCCAATTTAAATTCCTTTGGGTAAATTCCAAGGAGTGGGATGGCTGGGTCGAACGGTAGGGCTATATTCAGGTTTCTGAGGAATCTCCAGACTGACTTCCATAGTGGCTTGACCAGTTTGCATTCCCACCAACAGTGGGTTAGTGTCCCTTTTTCCCCACATCCTCGCCAGCATCTGTTGTTGGTAGATTTCTGAATGTGAGCCATTCTAACGGGGTGAGGTGGAACCTCATTGTGGTTTTGATTTGCATTTCCCTGATTACTAATGACCTTGAACATTTTTTCATGTGCCTGTTGGCCATTTGGATTTCCTCTTTTGAAAAATGTCTATTGAGGTCCTTGGCCCATCTCTTAAGTGGGTTGTTGGTTTTGTTTTTGTGGAGTTTCTTGATCTTTTTGTAGATTCTGGTTATTAATCCTTTATCTGTTGCATAGTTTGCAAATATTTTTTCCCATTCTGTCGGTTGCCTCTTCACTCTCCTGACTGTTTCTTTTGCAGTACAGAAACTTCTCAATTTGATGCAATCTTAATAGTTGATTTTGGCTTTGACTGCCTGTGCCTCCTGGGTCTTTTCCAGAAATTCTTTGCCTGTGCCAATATCTTGAAGGGTTTCTCCAATGTTCTCTAATAACTTGATGGTGTCAGGTCGTAGATTTAGGTCTTTAATCCATGTTGAGTGGATTTTTGTGTAAGGTGTAAGGTAGGGGTCTTGCTTCATGCTTCTGCACGTGGAAACCCAGTTTTCCCAGCACCATTTATTGAATAGACTGTCCTTGCTCCAGGAATTGGTTTTAGATCCTTGATCAAATATAAGTTGACTGTAGATGTTTGGGTTGATTTCTGGTGTTTCAATTCTGTTCCATTGGTCTACCCATCTGTTTCTGTACCAGTACCATGCTGTTTTGATTACAACTGCCCTGTAGTATGTCCTGAAATCTGGTATTGTGATGCCTCCGGCTTTGTTTTTGTTGTACAAGATTGCTTTAGCTATTCGAGGTCTCTTGTGCCTCCATATAAATTTCAGCACCAATTTTTCCAGATCTGAGAAGAAGGTCTTCGGTATCTTGATTGGTATTGCATTCAATCTATAAATTGCTTTTGGGAGAATGGACATTTTGATGATATTGATTCTTCCAATCCATGAGCATGGAAGATTTTTCCATTTCTTTGTATCCTCTTCTATTTCTTTCTTTAAGGTTTTGTAATTTTCATCGTAGAGATCTTTAACGTCCTTGGTTAAGTTTATTCCAAGGTATTTGATTGTTTTTGTAGCTATTGTGAATGGGATTGATCTTAGAAGTTCTTCCTCAGCCATGGCGAGGATGTGGGGAAAAAGGGACACTAACCTACTGTTGGTGGGAATGCAAACTGGTCAAGCCACTATGGAAGTCAGTCTGGAGATTCCTCAGAAACCTGAAGATAACCCTACCGTTCGACCCAGCCATCCCACTCCTTGGAATTTACCCAAAGGAATTTAAATTGGCAAACAAAAAAGCGGTCTGCACCCTAATGTTTATTGCAGCTCAATTCACAATAGCTAAGACCTGGAACCAACCTAAATGCCCATCAGCGATAGACTGGATAAAGAAATTATGGGATATGTACTCTTTAGAATACTATACCACAGTAAGAAACAACGAAATCCAGTCATTTGCAACAAAATGGAGGAATCTGGAACACATCATGCTGAGTGAAATAAGCCAGTCCCAAAGGGACAAATACCATATGTTCTCCCTGATCGGTGACGACCGACTGAACACCAAGAGGGAAACCTGTTGGAGTGAGGTGGACACTATGGGAAATGGTGGCTTGATCAGCATAGCCCTGTTAATGAACAACTTAATACATTATCCCTCTTAGTAGTTTTTTTATCTGTTCTACTTAATATGACTGGTTTAGTTCTGTAATTGATGCACAGTTATTCTTAAGTGTTGAAAATTAACTGAAATGTGATCCTTGTTGAACATGGGAGTGGGAATGGGAGAGCAAAGGCTGTTGATTTTTGTGCATTGATTTTATACCCTGCTACTTTTCCAAAATCTTCTATGAGTTCCTATAGTCTCTTAGTAGAGTTCTTTGGGTCCCCTAAATAAAGAATCATATCATCTGCAAAGAGGGATAGTTTGAGTTCTTCCTTCCCAATTTGTATCCCTTTAATTTCTTTTTCTTGCCCAATAGCTCTGGCTAGAACTTCCAGAACTATATTTAATAGCAGTGGTGAGAGTGGGCATCCCTGTCTGGTACCAGATCTCAGTGGAAATGCTTCCAACTTTTCCCCATTCAATAGGATGTTGGCTGTGGGTTTTTCATAGATTGCTTTGATTGTATTGAGGAATGTTCCTTCCAAACCCAGTTTGCTTAGAGTTTTCGTCATGAAAGGGTGTTGTATTTTATCACATGCTTTCTCGGCGTCCATTGAGATAATCATATGGTTTTTCTTCTGCAGTTTGTTAATGTGGTGTATCACATTGATTGTTTTGCGCACATTAAACCATCCCTGCATACCAGGGATAAATCCCACTTGGTCTGGGTGGATGATCTTTCTGATGTGTTGTTGCATTCTATTGGCGAGAATTTTATTAAGGATTTTTGCATCTATGTTCATCAGGGATATTGGTCTGTAATTCTCTTTCAATGCTGCATCTTTTTCCAGCTTAGGAATTAAGGTGATGCTGGCTTCATAGAAAGAATTTGGGAGGACTCCCTCTTTTTCGATCGTTCTGAATAGTTTGAGAAGAATTGGAGTTAGTTCTTCTTTAAATGTCTGGTAGAATTCAGCAGTGAATCCATCTGGTTCTGGGCTTTTCTTTGTTGGGAGGGCCTTTATTACTATTACTCTTTCAATTTCTGTCTCAGTTATGGGTCTGTTTAGGTTTTCGATGTCTTCCTGGTTCAATTTAGGTGGGTTGCATGTGTCCAGGAATCTATCCATTTCTGATAGGTTTCCCTGTTTGCTGGCATACAATTCCTTGTAGTAATTTCTGATGATTCTTTTTATTTCTGTGGTGTCTGTTGTTACGTTTCCTTTTTCATCTCTGATTTTATTGATTTGGGTCTTTTCTCTTCTTTTTTTAGTTAGTTGGGCCAATGGGTTGTCAATTTTGTTTATTTTTTCAAAGAACCAGCTCCTTGTTTGGCTGATTTTTTGTAATTTTTTTTTTGATTCAATCCTGTTGATTTCTTCTCTGATTTTAATTATTTCTCTTCTCCTACTAGATTTGGGTCTGGTTTGCTGTAGGTTTTCTAGATCCTTGAGGTGAATTGAAAGCTCATCTATTTGGTGCCTTTCCAATTTCTTGATGTAGGCACCTATTGATATAAACTTTCCTCTTAACACTGCTTTTGCTGCGTCCCATAAGTTTTGGTATGTTGTGCTGTTATCCTCATTTACTTCCAGAAAGTTTTTGATTTCTCTTTTAATTTCTTCTATGACCCATTGTTCATTCAGGAGCATGTTGTTCAATCTCCATGTGTTTGCGTATGCTCTAGGGATTCCTGAGTTGCTAATTTCCAACTTCATTCCTTTATGGTCTGAGAAGCTGCATGGTATGATTCTAATTCTTTTGAATTTGCTGAGACTTGCTTTATGGCCTAGTATGTGGTCAATCCTAGAGAAGGTTCCATGTACTGCTGAGAAGAATGTAAAATCTTTAGCTGTAGGACTGAAAGTTCTGTATATATCTGTTAGATCCATTTGGGCTATAGTGTCGTTTAAATCTACTGTATCCTTGTTGATCTTCTGTCCTATTGATCTGTCTATTTCTGGGAGTGGAGTATTGAAGTCCCCCAGTACTATTGTATTGGGGTCTAAGTGTCCCTTTAAGTCCGTTAACAAATCTTTTAGATAAACTGGTGCCCTGTAGTTAGGTGCATATACATTGATAATTGTTATATCTTCCTGTTGAATTGATCCCTTAATCATTATGTAGTGTCCCTCTTTGTCTCTCTTAACAGTTTTTGTGGTAAAGTTTATGTTGTCCAATATTAAGATGGCTACGCCCGCTCTCTTTTCATTTCTGTTGGCATGGTATATCTTTTTCCAGCCTTTCACTTTCAGTCTGTATGGATCTTTGTTGGAAAGATGTGTTTCTTGTAAGCAGCAAATAGATGGGTTTTGTTCCTTAACCCAATCAGCCAATCGGTGTCTTTTAACTGGACAGTTCAGGCCATTAATGTTCAATGTGACTAATGATAAGTGGTAACTTTGCCCTGCCATTTGCCAAAGATAAGTTCTAATATATGCTTTGAATTCCCTGTGATCTTTTGCTGTGAGCTTTCCTTCCTTTACCTTCTTTCATATTGATGACCGTATTTCTGTGTTTCTGTGTGTAACACATCTTTAAGCATCTGTTGCAGGGCTGGATGAGTGGCAACAAATTCTTTCAATTTCTGTTTGCTATGAAAAGTCTTTATTTCACCTTCATTCACAAATGATAGCTTTGCAGGATATAATATTCTGGGCTGGCAGTTGTTCTCTCTTAGTACCTGGGCTATATCTCGCCATTCCCTCCTAGCTTGTAGAGTTTCTGATGAGAAGTCAGCTGTGAGTCTGATTGGAGATCCTCTGAGAGTAGTTTGACGTTTCTCTCTTGCACATTTTAGGATCTTTTCTTTATGTTTCACTGTGGAGAGTTTAATTACAACGTGTCGTGGTGAGGATCTCTTTTGGTCGTGTTTATTAGGGGTTCTGTGAGCTTCCTGTACTAGGATTTCTCTGTCCTTCTCCAAACCTGGGAAATTTTCTGCTAATATCTCACTAAAAAGGCCTTCTAATCCTTTCTCCCTCTCCATGCCTTCAGGAACTCCTAGAACCCGAATGTTGGGTTTTTTAATAGTATCCTGAAGATTCCTGACAATATGTTTTAGATTTCTAATTTCCTCTTCTTTTCTTTAGTCTGGCTGTATCCTTTCCTGTTCTCTGTCTTCTAAGTCCGATATTCTCTCTTCTGCTTCACCCATTCTGTTTGTAAGGCTCTCTATTGTGTTTTCCATTTGATCTATTGAATTCTTCACTTCATTATGATTTCTCATCACTATCACAGTTTCCTGTTGTACTAGTTGTTTCGTTTCATTTTGACTCCTCCTTAATATTTCATTTTCACGAGAGAGATTTTCTATCTTGTCCATTAAGGATTTCTGTAGTTCAAGAATTTGTTTTTGAGAACTTCTTAATGTTCTTATCAATTTTTTGAGATCTGCTTCTTGCATTTCTTCTATCTCATCATCTTCATAATCTTGAATTGGGGTGTCTTTTTCATTTGAGGGCGTCATTGTGACTTTCTTGTTTCTATTATCTCTGTTTTTGCGTTTGTTATTTGGCATATTGGAGATATTTGGTTTCTTCACTGTGGTGCTTTTTCTTGTTATACTCTGGCTCTAGATTAAGTGGACTGTCTGTTTTTGATGGAGCCTTAGAGGCTTGAGATGGGTGTGGCCTGAGAGCTCTGTTTGGTGTGCCAAAGGTGACACTCCCAGGTTAGGCGTGATAGATCTCTCTCTCTCTCTCTCTCTTTCTTTTTTTGATTCAAAAGGGAAGTAATTCCGCACAGCTGAACAAAGTTGGAGGTAGTTAGCAGGCAAATGATATACCCACAGGAGCCAGAGATCGGAAGCTCTTTCCCAAGGACCACACAGGGAATCTGTTCGGCCCTCAGAGTGGGCTCAAATTCTCCTTCAGTCTCCCACTGGGTTGCCAAAGTTACGGAATTGTAGCGTCTCTGGAGAGTGCTCACGTGAATTCTGTGAGTTCTCTCCCCCACCGTCTCTTTTTTCACAGTCTCAGTTCAGTAGCACCACAAATTTACTAGGTCCTAATCTCCTGTTAATTCGCCCCACCCAGAGTCAGGTTTTTCTGCTAGGCTCAGGGCCGGTGCAGACCTGAGGTCACTCTGCTTATGACGTATGTCCAAGATGGCGCCTGCTCTTTGTCTTGCTCGCCCTTGAGAGGTGAGCGGAGAGAGAGAAACCCGTGTTCGTACCAGTCACCTTTTTTTTTTCTCTCTCTCTCTCTTCCAGTTAGCCTGGTGAACTCCCCCCCCCCCCACCGGGGGTTGTTCCTTCTAGTCTCCTCTCTCCGCTTGCCTGCCGGTGTCTCGGGCTATTGAGGTTCGGCTCACCTCGGGTTCCAGCGCTGGTGTGTTGAGTCTGCCGCTGGTGTCCCGAACTGTGGGCTCCCACGCTCTCCACGCAGGTCCACTGTGAATCACGCGTTCCAGAAGAATTTCTTCTGCTGCTTCCTCCCCTACTCTTCCTTGAACCTGCAGTATCTCCACGTTTATTAAACTGTCTCTCCCCGGACTATCAGTGTGCTCCCTTCCTATTCCGCCTTCTTGCCTCAGGTCCTCAAGAAGTGAAATTACTTTGATATTACTTGGGATTATTTTCCAATGTCATGATTTTGGAGGATTCTCATGAACAATATAGTCATGGGCCATCCTCCACTGCACTCCCGTGCCACAGCAGAGAGCTGGCCTGGAAGAGGGGCAACCAGGACAGAATCCGGTGCCGCGACCGGGACTAGAACCCAGTGTGCCGGCGCCGCAGGCCGAGGATTAGCCTATTGAGCCGCGGTGCCAGCAGAACCATGTAGTCATGGTATACTATGTCTTGACACTGTGGTATAGTTGACCACAGAGGACCTTGGGAGAGATTGTCTATGATATGATGTCATTACATCATACCCACTGGTTTCCATTACAGCACAGGCAAGAGTAGTGATGACATCTATTGATATCATCAGGGCCTTGAGCATTCCTTACATTCTCTCCATCAATCATTAAACACTGAAATTTTAAAGAGTATGTGAGTCCCTAGTACTACTCTGGAAACACAATTTTCAATGTGATATGATAGGAGATCCAGAAGAACAGAGAAGATTGTCCATCTTCTGGGATGAAAAGCAAGGCAAGAAATAGACTCATGTTGAATGGTGACTGGGTATATAGAAAAAAAATCTTATTTCAATTGATTAGAAACACTGGGGAGGGGTAGAAATTGGACTTTGCAAATTTTCTTTAAAAAAAGCCCATTAAATAAAATAAGTTGGTATGTATGAAATGATTATTTTGAGATTTTGTGGTGGAGTATTCTAGGACCTTGTAACAATGTCAATAGCATGGAGAATGAACTGGTTTTTTGTTTGTTTGTTTGTTTTTGACCAATTCAAGAAACTGTGGCTTAACTTGTGGTCTAGAGAAATCAATTCAAGTACACAAGTTAGCTCTAGAGAGGAAGATGGGACGTCCAAAGCACGGGGTACAGATGGGTTAATAGATTCAGATATGATTTGGCAGCTCACTTTACCAAATTAGTTGTGTTTTTTTGTTGTTGCTGTTTAGAGAGAATCATGGAATACTAATGAAGGTGAAGTCCATTCAGGAGTAGAGCAGGGCATATGTTCATATTGTGAGACATGTCCAGGATTTTTCTGATCTTCTAGGGGAGCACATGGATTTTCAAGGGGGAAAAAACTTTCAATGATAGATTTTTTTTTTTGTATTCCAATGTTTATATGGACACTCAGGAAACCATGTCAGATAGAGGATTTGATCTAGGAAGGGATACATCTTTGTAAAGGTGTTCCTAAGATGCATATATTCTATAGATCATCAAATAATTTAACAGTGATTTTAAATGTGGGCTCTAGAATCAGCCAGCCTTGTTTTTGATACCAGATTTTGAGCAAGTTACTCTTTGTAAATGGTAATACAAATAGTAACTACATATTTGGTCATTGTGAATGTGAAATAAAATTTAGCAGTATTGTGCATGGATTAAGCAATACTAATCAGTCGTTACCATTTTTATGTAATTTGGCAAGTGACGTCATGATGGAAATAGTTGGATTTTTGCATGCCCAAATATGAGCTGAAGTGATGGCAGTTAAAGTCTCATCATACCACATAGGGTTGTTGTAAGTACTGAATGAGAAGATGCATCTAAGTCATCTGACATTACAAAGTATCACTGTGGTTTTTGGTTCAGTTATCTGAAGACAATGGAACTAGTTGTGAGCATGATATCCTATTTGGAATTCCTTCTCTCTGAGATGAAATTTACCGTGTGGTGCTAATGAAAGCCCTCTGATTTACAGTTTTTTGCTTTCTAGATTTTACAGTCAAGGGGCTACTCTGAGTAGTGAAATAGAAGACAAATTCAAAGCAAAACAGAAGGAAAGAAAATATTTGCACAATTCATTAGCTTTTCTATCAGTCTCTGGACAGTATCTCAGCTCCAAGCTCCTTTCTAGGATCAGATGCAAAGATGTTAAGTACATCTGAAATAGGAGAATTTACCTTTACTCTGACTATTACTGTGTGTTTTGATTTTACTAGAGGACAGGTGTGAGAATTATCCTTGGTGAATTTCTACCATCAGTTCTAGAGGACTGATATAAACTTTTAAGAAACTTTCACTAAAGAGCTCAAGAAGCTTAACAACAAAATAAGCAACCCAGATAAGAAGTGAGCAAAGGACTTGAACAGGCATTTTTCAAAAAAGGAAATCCAAATGGTCAATGGAGACTTGAGAAAATGCTCAGGTTCATTAGCCATCAGGAAAATGCAAATCAAAACCACAATGAGGTTTCACCTCACCCCAGTCAGAATGGCTGTCATGCAGAAATCAACAAACAATAAATGCTGGCAAGGATGTGGGGAAAAAGGTTCTCTAATCCATTCTTGGTGGGAATATACTCTAGTACAGCCATTGTGGAAAATAGTATGGAGCTACCTTAGATAACTGAAAATAGATATATCATATGACCCAGCAATTTCACTCCTGGGAATTTACCCAAACAAAATGAAATAAGCATATGAAAGAGTTATCTGTACCCACATGTTTATTGCAGCTCAGTTCATAATAGTTAAGATATGGAATCAACCCAGATGTTCATCAACTGATGACTGGACACAGAAATTATGATATATATACATGATGGATTAAAAATAATGTAATCTTGTCTTTTGCAACAAAATAGATGCAACCAGAAGCCACTAGCCATTGTACTTTTTGAAATAATCCAGTTCCAAAAAGACAAATACAATGTTTTCCCTGATCTGTGGTAACTAATATAGTATCAAAAATGTAATGTATAGGAGTGAAATTGACATTTTGAACTTCGATGATTGTTTGCAGCCCTTGTCTCTACTGTTAAGGAGCAGTGTTTTTTTTTTTTCCTTCTATTTGTTGAACTCTTTACTTAGGATAAGGTTAATTTTATGAATATAAATTAAAATGAAAGTAGATCACTGTAAAAATTAACAGAGGGAATAAGAGAGAAAGGCGGAGGAAGGGTGGAGAGTAGGCAGGAGGAGGGTAGGGTGAGAAGGTATTACTATGTTTCTAAATCTGTATATTTGAAATACATGAAACTTGTGTACCTTAAACAAAATTAAAAAAAGAAAATTTCTCTAAAAGGGATTAGATTAGAATTGGATCTAGGTCATATTAAGTGTTCATTTGATCATATAGATAGGATTAAGTGTTAAAGGGATCGCATAAATAGGACCAAGTGTCAGATAAGAAGAATAGAATTAAAAAGGAGAGAATGTTCCAACATGGGAAGCAGTCCACACAGCAGACTCATAGAATGAAAAATGCCCTAAACAGTGCTCTGACCTCAGAATCAGCCATTAAGTCCTCCAGGTCTGGTTGATAAGCCCAAGAGAGGATTTCAGGCATAGAAAACCAAGACACAGTGACAAAAACAACAACAACAACAACAACAACAAAAAACAGCCATCAAAGAAAGATGTACTTTTCTCTGAAGGCAGGAGAAAACACCCATTTTGCTTATGGCCCTGTCCAAATACTGATGGAGTTTGTGGACTCAAAAGGCTTCCACAGCCTTGGCATCTCATGGCAAGAATCTCAGGTGATCACTGACATCATAAATAAGAGTGTTAATTGTTAAAATGAAAACAGGAGTCACTGTACACTTACTCTCCACGTATGACCTCTGTCCTTAATGAGTTGTACTATGAGAATTAACTGCAAAACTTGTTCTCAAATAGTACTTTATACTCTGTGTGTGTGTGTGCAAATTCTTGAAATATTAACAGTATAGAGTTGGTCTTCTGTATATAAAGTTAATTAAAAACAAATCTTAATGAAGAATGGGATGGGAGAGGGAGTAGGAGGTGGGATGGGAGTGGAGGTGAGAGGGCGGTATGGGGGGAAGAACTGCTATATCCCTAAAGTTGTACCTATGAAATTTGCATTCATTAAATAAAAGCTTTAAAAAAAGAATTGGATCTAGGATTCATAGTTCCAAGTTATCTGTATTTTTAGTTATTTCTAGTTCTCAGTAATATACACTGTGATATCTTGAGAAATTATTAGAAGTACTTTCTTAATTGACTTATTATTTAAAGTTATGAGCATCCTTAGTTATATACCCTCATGTATCTCCTATTGTTTAGCAAAATAACTTCCAGCCTATTTTTTAAAGATTTATTTATTTATTTGAAATTCAGAGTTACACAGAGAGAAGAGAGGCAGAGAAAGAGAGAGACAGAGAGAGAGAGAGAGAGGTCTTCCATCCGCCGATTCACTCCCCAACTGGCTGCTGTCGCTCCCCCTCTTCGTGGAGGAATGACACAGGACCCTGCGCTGTTCTTTCGTCTGCTCGGCCCTTCCCGGGTTTGCTGCTGGTTCTTCCCGGGTTGGCTGCTGGTCCTTCCCGGGTTTGCTGCTGGTCCTTCCCGGGTTGGCTACCGTCCCTTCCACCTCCGTGGAAGGGCAGTTCCCCCTGCCACATTCCCCACTTCCGCGGGGGAGCGGCACACCGCCAGCCGTCTCTCTCGGGGGCTGCACAGGTGTTCCTTCAGATGTTCCCCTTAGATGTTCCTGGTGCATGCCGTCTCTCTCCTCCTTTATAGTCCTCCTCCACCAATCCTAACTTGGCTGCCCACACGCCGAGTACGCTGCTCTCCAATCAGGAGCAAGTCCTACAGTTTATTGGTTGAACTGGAGGCAGCTGTGTAAAAGCTGTTTTCTTCTCCCCCAGCGCCATATTGTAGGAGAGCAGATGCATGGAATAAGTCTTAATTCCAATAACTTAGTCTAGTCCGAGTTGCTCCCAGTTGCTCCCCACAGCTGCAATGGCTGGAGCTGGGCCGATCTGAAGCCAGGAGCCAGGAGCTTCTTCTGGATCTCTCACGTGGGTGCAGGGGCCCAAGGACTTGGGCTATCTTCTACTGCTTTCCCTGGCCATAGCAGAGAGCTGAATCGGAATTGGAGCAGCTGGGTTTCAAACCAATGCTGATATGGGATGCTGGCACTTCAGACCATGGCGTTAACCCACTGTGCCACAGTGCTGGCCCCTCCAGCCTATTTTATGGAAAATTCCTAAAACACATTAATCTTCAATGTATACTAATAATATATAGTATTATAATTAGCCTCAGAAATTACCTGTAGACCTAAGACCTATAATGAAGGTAGCAAATGGAAAAAAAAAATCAGGCCAATAGAAGCTTAATTAAAAGTCTAGGCATGGAATAAAAAGTACATGGAAATGGAGAGAATGGGCACTACAGTAGAGGATTCATAGTAGATGGAACAAATATCAGAGAAGGAAAGAAAGTCAGGGGCACCTGGAATGCTAACGTTAGCATATATGAGGGATTAGATTGAGTGGATGATGATAATATAGAAGATTTTTCATTGAAGAGTCTCCATCTTTTCATTAAAGCTACAATGTCATCAGCCCATTGTCATAGAAAATAAGGCTTGAAGTAATTAGAAATGTTTTAATACAGCTGCAATGTTATATGAAATAAGAGAGAAAAATAACAATTGTAGTGATATCTGGCCAGTATGGAAGGTTTGGCTGATACTAGATATGCTTATTGGTGGTGAATCTGTTGGCATAATTCTGTGGCTTTCTCTGATAATACTGTTAAGTAGTCTTAGGGTAGAACAAGAAAATAATGAAATTGAATGCCTTGTCCACCTCAATGTCAATCTCTCAACTTAGGGTAGTTTTTCCCTAAGGAAGGATGCTGTCCTTCTTTTTCTTCATCTGATGCAGACTTGTCTAACAACTCATCAGCACCCTTTTCTTGTGAGGAGGGAACACTGATCATGGTGAAGTGCAACAATTAATGATGTATTTTCTTCCTTTTTTGCAAGGAATTTCTTAATATAAAAATTTTCATCAAAATAAATGTACCAGTGATTCTTCAAATGTTGATGACTGCCCAGTTATTTGGGGCATCACTATTCACTTTTTACATCGCTATTGTCTTCTCTGATAGCCTTTCCTATAGTGTTACTACAGTTTTGCAATATGCCATTTTGAAAATTTCTTTGTCTTTCAGGACACTGATACTGAACAATTAAGATCATTTGGACATTATATAGGGATAATTTAGAAGGCTCCTTTAAAGTAGAATTAAAATAATAAGCTTTATTTTCATGCAAAAAATTGAAATCCATGTGTAGATTTTTCAGAGTATATATTTTTCTTTTTTTAAAAAACTTTTATTTAATGAATATAAATTTCCAAAATACAGCTTATGGATTAAAATGGCTTTTCCCCCCCATAACTTCTCTCCCACCCGCAACCCTCCCCTCTCCTGCTCCCCCTCCCCTTCCATTCACATCAAGATTCATTTTCAATTATCTTTATATACAGAAGATCAATTTAGCATATATTAAGTAAAGCTTTGCACCCACACAGTTTGCACCCACACAGAAACACAAAGTGAAAAATACTGTTTGAGTACTAGTTATAGCATTAAATCATGATGTACAGCATATTAAGGACAGAGATCCTACATGATGAGTAAGTGCACAGTGACTCCTGTTGTTGACTTAACAAGTTAACACTCCTGTTTATGGCGTCAATAAACACCCTAGGCTCTTGTCATGAGTTGCCAAGGCTACGGAGGCCTTTTGAGTTCACTGACTCTGATCATATTTAGACAAGGTCATAGTCAAAGTGGAAGTTCTCCCCTCCCTTCAGAGAAAGGTACCTCCTTCTTTGATGACCTGTTCTTTCCACTGGGATCTCACTCGCGGAGATCTTTCCTTTAGTTTTTTGGTTTTTTTTTTTTTTTTTTTTTTTTTTTTTTTTTTTTTTTTGCCAGAGTGTCTTGGCTTTCCATGGCTGAAATACTCTCATGTTCTTTTCAGCTGGATCTTCATGCCTTAAGGGCTGATTCTGAGGCCAGAGTGCTGTTTAGGACATCTGCCAGAATATATATTTTTCACAAACTTTTTGAAGATCTCTAATAGGTATAGACTTCAGATCTTTTTTTGCACTCAAATAAATTCCTCTTTTCATTCCACTTTCCATAAACTTTTTCAAGTACTTTAGTATATTGGGTACTATTAACAAGATTTTAGAATTTTGAAGTCTAATGGATGATTATTTGTTCAATTCTGATATCATTGTTAGCTATAGGAGGCAAAAAATCTCTTTTATGTTTCAAACAGTGATATCAAAAGATCTTAGGTGCATTCATCGTGTTTGCCTCCTTATGTTATTATGAGCTTCACCATCTTCCCAGCAAGTTGGTGGTAGGTAATGACCTTTCCAGTATTTGAATTCTATTGATGCTTCTCCATTGCTTTCTAAAGGTTTGAAGTGTTGTTTGCTTGAAAGCAATATCATCAGTCATACAAAAGCAATATCCAGAAATCTGAGTCCAATTATTCCATTAAAGTATGAAGCATTAGGGGATTTTAGGATAGTGAAACTAGTCTGCATGATACTGTAATGGTACACATATACCATTATATACTTGTCAAAATCAGGGAGCATATAACACAAACTGAATCTTAAAGTTTTGTATGAACTTTAGTTAATATTAATTTAACAAAATTCTCTCATCAATTCCATAAAATATACCACACTAATGCAAGATGTGAATAGTGGAATGTTGGGTGCTGCAAACAGAGTGAGTGTGAAGGGATACATGGGAGCTCTCTGTACTTTCTGCTCAATCTTTCTGAAAACCAAAAACCATTTTAAAAATAAAGTTTATTAAACATTATTTTTACTTCCAAGGGGAAGCTGAAGATTTATAGCTAAAAGGAGCAGTAGACATAATGTACAGTTTTATATCAAGCACTGTGGAAAGGAACAGAATATGTGCTAATTTAAGGGTTTATAGGCAACAAATCATTCTAGTCACTGAGTTGTACATGTATTTTGAGCAACATATCCATATAGACTGAATCAGGAACAAAAAAGGAAATTCTTACATATATATGGACTGTTATTATTTGTATACAGATAGGTATAAACACATAAAAGTAAATTCCCATACATATATACATATACATATATAAATATATATGTATATATACATATATTATACATATATATATTATCTGTATGCATATATTGCTATCCTGGATTACAGCCATGTTTTCCAGTTATATTTCTAGCAATAAAATCAAAGGATATTTTGTGGGAAAATATGACTGTCTTCAACTTTTTATTTTCACTTGAAAGGAAGAGCAATGGAGAGTGAGACAGAAAAGGGCAGTGGAGAGAAAGAGAGAGGGGGGGTGGGGAGAATTTTCCATTGGTTCACTTCAGCCTTGGTTGGACCAGGCTGAAGCCGAGACTACAGAACTCCATCTGAGTTTTCCACGTGGGTTGTAAGGGCTTGTGTACTTTGGCCATCATCTGCTCCCTTCCAGGGTGTGCATTAGCAAGACTCTAGGCTTGAATCCAGGCACTCTGATACGGGATGCAGGTGTCACAAGCTGTGCCACAAGGCCTGTCTCAATCTCAACTTCTGAGATTCAAAATACCCTTTAATGTATTCTGACTTTCCCTTAACCTGAAATGTTATTATCTACAACCTTATCAGAGATCTTCTGGAGACTATTTATATTTGATTCTTTTCTCAATATGTAACAAATTTTGAATACTTGCACTTACTCTAATAGCTTTATGACTTAAAACTACCTCTTTAAAATATTCCCAGGGGTACTCCTTTGTTCTACTGTTCTGACAAATTACCTTGTTCTCACTTTGTTCAAATCCTTCCTAATTTAAAAAATTAAAACAATATATGATAATTTATATTTTTCCATGATCACAGCATTCTAGTTATTTTCTCATCTCTCAGAAAGATACACAACACTGCATGTTTTCTCTAAAGAAGAGTATGAGACTACCTAATTTATGTAAGCTCAGGAATTCCAATGAAGTTCATTTGTCAGTAGGACCTTGCCAATTAACTAGCTGCAGTTTGAGATTTCATTGTTAAATACTTGTTCCTCTAACAATTGTTTGACGACATTTAAGATTTGACTATGCTGGCAGGGACACAGAAATGAAGAGCCAGGGTGAGGAGAAAACAAACTTCCTTGAAGTTTGTGTCTGTGGGGCTGGCGCCGTGGTTCACTTGGTTAATCCTCCCCCTGTGGTGCCAGCATCCCATATGGGTGCTGGGTTCTAGCCCCGGTTGCTCCTCTTCCAGTCCAGCTCTCTGCTGTGGCACAGGAGGGCAGTGGAGGATGGCCCAAGTGCTTCATCCCCTGCACCCGCATGGGAGACAAGGAAGAAGCACCTGGCTCCTGGCTTCAGATCAGCACAGCATTGGCCATGGCAGCCATTTGGGGAGTGAACCAATGGAGGGAAGACCTTTCTCTCTGTCTCTCTATCTCACTGTCTGTAACTCTACCTGTCAAATAATAAAATAAAAAATAAGTTTGTGTCTGTAACTAAAAAGCACTAGAAATTTATGAGCAGTTTCCACTGGTGGATGTTCAAGGGCAGGACCCCATGATCTGTCACAGGCAGAAACGTTGGCTTTAATGGTGTGCTATCCCAGTGCTCAGCACACAGGTTACAATGACTCCAAACACATTTCCTGGGTTTCAACTAGTTTTTTGGTACAATGACCAACTTTGAAATGCTTCCCTTGAACCTGGAAAATTTCTCCTAAAACGATACCATTCAAAGCAGGAGCTTCTTATGAAACAGAAGATGGAACTAGATTTGATTCCAGTCTGGGCTTGCTAATAAGATCTGTGTGATATCAAGCAAATTTGTCATTCTTTCTTGAGTCTAGACCTACTTATTTGGAAAATGGAGAGAATAAAATTTATAGGATGATTTAATTTTTGCTTTTATGTAAAAAGTGATAAAAACTGGAAGTTCAGTGCCTGGTGCATTATAGACAACCAATATATGGCAAGTGTTATTGTGAGCTCAAATGAAGTTTATTTGTACTTGGTTGTGCTTTCTGGCTTTTAGAATTTATTTTTAGATGCTAACTGGTCTTTCAGTAAAGTTGAGATCCTGCAGCTGATTGAGAGATTTTTGTATACATTTTCTCCTTCAGTTCATGTGGAATCATGGAACAATCAAGTTAGAGAAACTCAGGGAACATGTTTCCAAAACTTCATAATTCTCAACCAAAACCTGACACCTAAGAGTTTCATATGGCTACTGAAGTACTGTTTCCTTCCACATAGTACGAAGTGTGACCTTGCTCATATTTTAATGCAGAAATAGCACGGTGATGCAGCAAACACAAGGCACATGATTTTTTAAAATGCCGTTCTTGCAAGATGTTAAATTTTCTTTCTAGTTCTTCTCCATATGGCATGCTGTACAGAATTATAATAATAGTATAGGTATAGCTGTAAATACTGCTTTTTAACCCTTGATCACTTGCCCATCACTTTTCTTTGCCATTGTATAACTTTTAAAATTACAATCTTAATGGTTATACAATATTCAATTGAATGGAAATATTATATGAAAATACTTGGCTATAATGGAATATTTCAGTTATTACCTACAAATATATGGCAATGAACATCAATGCAATTAATCTTTTCTGTTTTATTTCCTTAGGATGCATTTTGAAATTTGAAATTCCCAGAGCAAAGAATAAGATAGTTTAGTGGTTCTTACTACATATTGATGAATGACATCCTAAAAATATTGTACTTACTTACAATATTACCAAAAATGTACATTGGTGTCACTGTTACTGTATCAGTACTATTATTTGTTTAAATATTATTTGATACCTTTATAGTTGTGAAATGGTATCTTATTTTTCAAACTAGTGTTTATTTATTAGTATGCTGAACATTTCCCTATGTTTTTGTTTGTCAGGTTTCTTTGTGTTCTTAGCATTTTTATTTTTGCTTTTGGGATAACAAAATATTTCTTTTTTAAAATATTCATTTATTTATTTGAAAGTCAGTGTTACAGAGAGAGAGAGGGATAGGGAAAGGGAGAGAGAGAGAGAGGGATAGGGAAACAGAGTGAGAGAGAGAGAATCTTCATCCTCTGGCTCACTCCCCAAATGGTCACAATAGCCAGGGCTGGTCCAAACTGAAGCTAGAACCTGAAACCTCATCTGGGTCTCCCACTTGGGGGCAGGGGGCAAGCACTTGTGCAATCTTCTACCACATTCCCAGGTACGTTAACAGGGAGCTGGATAGGAAGTAGAGCAGCCAGGACTGGAACTGGCGACCATATGGGATGTTGGCATTGCAGATGATGGCTTAACCTGCTATGCCACAACAGCAACTCCCAAACTATACTAATAAATATTTTCTGCAATGGTTTCAATGATTCTTATATTCCTATTTTTAAGGGAATTTCACATTTCTGATGAGATAGTCACTGTTCTAAGTCTGCCATAATCATCTGTAAATGTTGTTAAATCACCTGTTACATAAAGAGATGCTGGAGAATCCCTTTACATGTCAAAATGTTCAAGACACTGAATTTAATTAAGGTCTTCAGTATGTAATACATACAGAGTCAACTGAGGTAAAACCACTTTATTTGTCCTCAGCACTCTATTCTCATGTTACAAAAAACAATGATATAATAGACTTTATTTATTTATTTATTTTTCAGGCAGAATGGACAGTGAGAGAGAGAGACAGAGAGAAAGGTCTTTCTTTGCCATTGGTTCACCCTCCAATGGCCCCCGCGGCCAGCATGCTGTGGCTGGCGCACCGCGCTGATCCAATGGCAGGAACCAGGTGCTTCTCCTGGTCTCCCATGGGGTGCAGGGCCCAAGGACCTGGGCCATCCTCCACTGCACCCCCGGGCCTTAGCAGAGAGCTGGCCTGAAAGAGGGGCAACCAGGACAGAATCCGGCACCCCGACCGGGACTAGAACCTGGTGTGCCGGTGCCGCGAGGCAGAGGATTAGCCTAGTGAGTCGCGGCGCTGGCCAATATAATAGACTTTAAATTGCATTTAAGTAGTGATTATTGAAGTGGATATCCATTAGATATGCTGTTATATTTATCTTATGATATTTATATAGATATTCAAGACACTATTCATATAAGAGATTATAGTTAACTTTTTCTAAAAATTTAGGTCTATTTCTTCCCTCTTGGTTGCACTCCTAACTTTTATAATTTGTTTTCTGGATGAATTCTTTTATTCTGATGTGGGAGAGTTGAGAAGTAGTAGATTTAAAAAAAATCTTGATTTTCTTAGCAGATCCAATGTACCTATATATGACAAGATTATATTTAAGTTGGGCTTCTAAAGTGCTTTCAAAATGTAAAACTTAAAAAAAGTCACTTGGAAGAGACTACTATTGACCATCTGGCCCAATTCATCTATCTTTTCTATCACAGACTAAAAGTAGTTTTTGAGCCTATGTTTGAACATTACAATGACGGGAATGTCCTATCTTTGGAGGCAGCCCAATATTTGGACAACTCCAAATGTCAGAAAATTCTTTCCTATATTGAACTCCAAGCTGTCTTTTGTACTTTTTAGTTATTAGTCTTGGTTCTATTCTGAAGATTTGTGGAACAAGTTTAACCACTTTTCCATGTGACAGGCTCTCAAATATTTCAACCCAATTGATGAACAAAAAAACCATGAAGTAAAACACCAAAGAAGCTTCATAATTTTGAGCAGAGATAGTGTTTCTTGTGAGGTTTCAAAGTGGGCAAATAACTTTAGGGAATCAAATGGAATGACAATTAGGGTAGAGATAGGTAAATGGATAATTTAAAAGGAGTTACAAGGAGAGAAAGATTTAAAAAGAGTTACAAGGAGAGAAAGAGAAGACACACACACACACACACACACACACACGCAGATACCTTCTATTTGCTGGTTCATTCACCAAGTAGCTGCAACAGCCATGGCTGGGCCAGGCTGAAGTCAGGAGCTAGGAGCTTCATCTAGGTCTCCCATGTGGGAACAGGGGCCCAAGAATTGAGCCATATTCCACTGCTTTCCCAGGTATATTAGCAGGGAGCTGGATCAGAAGTGGAGCAGATGGGACATGAACTGGTGTTCATTTGGGATGCTGATGTTGCAGTCGGCAGCTTTACACATTATGCCACATTGTTGACCCCAGTGAATAAACCGTTAACAGAAGTATTAAGACAGGTGACATTCCAAGGGGAGTGAACTGTGGAAGCAAAACACAATGAAAAGCACGGGGTATGTTTTGGAATGTTTGATTTGATGCATAGGGAAAAGGTGAACACAGAATTCTGAGTAAGGTATTTTTATTTACTTATCTTTTTAACTATATCTATTGGTACCAGTTTATTCTCTTGTTTGTTCATTTCTTTTTAAAAGAATTACTTATTTATTTGAAAGGCAGACTTACAGAGATAGAGAGAGAGATCTTCCAGATGGCAGGTTTACTTCCCAAACTGCCACAATGGCTGGTGCTGGGAAGGTCCAAAACCAGGAGCCTCTTCTGGGTCTTCCAAGTGGATGGCAGGGGCCCTAGTCTCTTGTTGTCTTGTTAAATGAGAAATACAAGGGAATACTGGAGAGGTATTATAAGTTTAGCATTCAAGAAAAGATGTTGAGGGTTCTAGAAGTAGGTGGTACCATGTTTGGATCAGAACTTTGGGAAAGTTAATTGGCAGTAGAATGAATAGAACTGATTAAAATATAGAGAAATAAGAAACGAAGAGCTCCATTAGTGTTCTCTTACAAAAGTGTGGTAGTTGGGGGAATGAAATTCTGAACATGTGACTGAATTTGAATTGAAGGGAAGAAACAGATGTGGGGTATAATGTGTTATAAATTTGGAATAAATTTAAAGGAGGGAGAGGAGGATGGGGTGGAAAGGAAAGAATAAGGGATGACTCCAAGATTTCACTTTGTAGCTCTGAGAGAATTGTGGTGAAAGAAACAGAAATATAAAAATGAGTAAGTCATTATATGAGAAAGAGAATAAGTGCTTTTGAGCAATTAACAAGGAGTTTGTAGGAATCTGGAAATGCATCTATGGACCTCCAGATCTCCACAAGCGCCAAGACCAGATCTCTGATTACCTAGGAGCCCACCAGGCAAGTGTAGAACACAGAGGAACTCCTTGCAAAGAGAGAATGGGGGGAAGATGCTCTAAGAATCATAAAGATCCAGCTAATACTGAAGCAATCTAAGAGGTAACAAACACACACACACACACACACACACACTAAAACAATTCCAAGTTGGTGAGGACTTAAGTACAGAAAGTGCAAAATTAGGGAGAATTGAGTAGTTTAGACAGGCAAGAACAGAGTCTGGATTTATGACAATTTTTTAATGTATAAAATAAGAATAACAGTATCCCTACCTCATTGGGTTGTTGTGATAACTAAAGGAAAATGCATGTAGTTTAGCACAGTACTGGAAGATAGTTAAGCATTCAATAAGTAATTATTTGATTTGATTTTACTTTTTTTTTTATTTATTTTTATTTTTTTTTAAACTTTTATTTAATGCATATAAATTTCCAAAGTACGACTTATGGATTACAATGGCTTTCCCCCCATACCGTCCCTCCCACCCACAACCCTCCCCTTTCCCACTCCCTCTCCCCTTCCATTCACATCAAGATTCATTTTCGATTATCTTAATATACAGAAGATCAGCTTAGTATACATTAAGTATGGATTTCAACAGTTTGCTCCCACACAGAAACATAAAGTGAAAAATAATAGATGATTTTTTAAAATGATGATGAAATCAGAGCAGACCTATTGTCATGTTTAATCCCAGTGAGAGTCAAGTTGGGAATTGATAATTTTTTTTTTTTTTTTTTTTTTACAGAGGATCCGTTTAGTATGCATTAAGTAGAGATTTCAACAGTTTGCACCCCCATAGAAACACAAAGTGAAATATATTGTTTGAGTACTCGTTATAGCATTAAATCTCAATGTACAGCACATTAAGGATAGAGATCCTACATGAGGAGTAAGTGCACAGTGACTCCTGTTGTTGACTTTACCAATTGACACTCCTGTCTATGGCATCAGTAATCTCCCTATGCTCCAGTCATGAGTTTCCAAGGCTATGGAAGCCCTCTGAGTTCTCCGATTCTTATCTTGTTTAGACAAGCTCATAGTCAAAGTGGAGGTTCTCTCCTCCCTTCAGAGAAAGGTACCTCCTTCTTTGATGGCCTGTTCTTTCCACTGGGATCTCACTCGCAGAGATCTTTTGCCAGAGTGTCTTGGCTTTCCATGCCTGAAATACTCTCATGAGCTTTTCAGCCAGCTCCGAATGCCTTTAGGGCTGATTCTGAGGCCAGAGTGCTATTTAGGACATCTGCCATTCTATGAGTCTGCTGAGTATCTCACTTCCCATGTTGGATCACTCTCCCCTTTATTTACTCCATCAGTTAGCGTTAGCAGGTACTAGACTTGTCTATGTGCTCCCTTTGACTCCCAGTCCCTTCACCATGACCAACTGTGAACTGAAACTGATCACCTGGAACAGTGAGATGGCATTGGTACATGCCACCTCGATGGGATTGAATTGGAATCCCCTGGTATGCTTCCAACTCCACCACTTGGGGCAAGTCAGCCTGAGCATGTCCCAAATTATACATCTCTTCCCTCTCCCATTCCCACCACCATGTTCAACAGGGATCACATTTCAGTTAATTTTCAACACTTAAGAATGATATTTGATGTTATTAGTTTAGAGAGAAGCTTGTCATTTTTTAAAGATTTATTTATTTTATTTTAAAGGCAGAGTGACACTGAGGGAGAAAGAGATAGAGATAGAGATAGAGATAGAGATAGAGATAGAGATAGAGATAGAGAGAGAGAGAGAGGGAGAGGGAATCTTCCATCTATGTGTTCTCTCCCTAAATAGCCACAGCTGGGCCTTGGCCAGGCAAAATCCAGGAGCCAGGAACTCCACTGGGTCTCCTACATGAGTGCAGGAACCCAAGTCCTTGGGTCATCTTCAACTGCCTTCTCAGGTGCAGGAAAGTGTATAAGAAGCAGAGCAGCTGGGACTTGAACCAGCACTCCAATATGGTATGCTGGCATCATAAGTGGCAGTTTATTTAGTTGTGCCACAGCACTGGCCCCTCTCTTCAATTTTTATAGTATGTAAATAATTAAAAACATCATTCAAAATATCTTCACCACTTTCCTTTCTTAAGTTGCAAACTTTCTGAACGTTTGACCAGGGATGAAGCTATCAATCCCAGTTCTACTTCTCCCATCAATCAATCTGGTGGCTTTTCAAAAGTTCCTTATCCATTCTTCACATCTTCGGCTTTCTATTAAGCAGTAGGACTCCATGCTCTCTACAATATCATTTTACTGTAAAGGTGGAGTCTATGAGATATACCTTTGGTAGTCTGAAATTCCTCATGGCATTAATTACCTTTGTAACTTAACGTCTCTCACCTTCAATGTCCATATATTTTAGGTAAGTGGGTTGGACTTAACATAGTTTGCTGTTGCTAGCATCATAAATAAGATTTGGTGATTCCAGGAGAAAGTACAATTTTAAGTCAGCTTTCAGAAACTGGAGTTTCCTTAAACCATTTATCAAGATTATTCCAGTACCTGCGCTGGCCATCCAAAGAATTGCACACTACTTATTTCATGAAAAGTTTTTCATATGGAATCACAACAGAACATTAATGCCAAAAACAACAACAAAAAGCTCTTGTTGAATTTGATAGATTTTGACTTATTCATTCATACTGTTATGACAGTATGACAGACAAAGGTGCCTCTTTGGCTTGGAGAACAACCTTTTCTATTACAATTTTTTAAAGAAAATAGTATAATGACATGAGATTTTTCCCTACACTAACCTACTTTTACTAGCAGGGAGTGATTGAGAAGAGGAAGAACGTAGTCATTTATGAGTAATCATCATCATCAATATCATCTATGTAATTTAATTTTTACTAAGAAATTCAGATGACAAAGTACCATGCCATATCATAATAATATTTGGATACCTCACTCTGATTACATATGAACCCAGTGCTTTCATTTTATATTACCAATGTCTCACAACTTTCTAAATATATTTTATGAGATAAATATCCAAAAGTAAGTTGAGACAAACAGGTACCTTTCAAAGTCAGGGAAAGATAGTTTAATTATTTACAGGAAAATGCATTTAAAAGGAAGATAATTAACACCATCTATTCTCTTCACTCGGCAAGCCCCTTCTAGCTCATTTCTCAAACTTTTCCAGCTTTAAATCTCATGTCATCAAACTGTTCATTATTCCTTGGGCTGTATTCTCCACTGAAGTCCTTTCTCCTCATTCCTTAAAGAGTTTAACTCCTGGCCTAGTGTCACTATTCTCAATGTGATTTCTGCCATAGTTCTGGGGATTTCAATATCCTAGTGATGATCTCTCTGATGTTTTTTTTTCATGTCCTTTAAAATTCAATGTTTTAATCTTCCTCCCAATTTCGGTCACTTGTCCTCAAGGTAAATTATACTGTATGATTACCAACATCTAGCACCTCTCCATAATCTCACCATAAAAAATTTCAATCTTTAAATCTCAGCTAACAACCCTAGCTCCAACAATTTGTTGGTTCATTGTGGGGAGGGGGGGTGTGTGTATTTCTTTGGTTCACTGTATTTTTTTGATCTTTAATCCTCTCTCTCTCTCGCTCTCGTTCTCCTTCTGCTAATGTATGCTCTGTTTTTCTTACCTAAAGCCTCTTCCAATATCACAACTTTGCATATTTCCTCAACTCCCTTGCTCCACGTCCACTTTGGCACTTGCCTGACCAAATTTTGGCTCCAGTTAAATCCATCTACTCACCTACCAAATGCCTATATCTTTCAATTAAAAGGCCCAAAGCAAAATACACAGATAAGATAATTGGTCTCATTTTAAATCCATGGCCACTAACATCATACATGATACTGGTCCTATTGCTTGGCACTCCTTCTACAATCTATTCTCCTACTCCTTAAGGACAACTTTATTTTTTTCATTTATCTCAAAATTCCAAAATATTCTTCACTATTCTCACTCTTAGCAGTGACCTTTCTAATACACAAAGAAAAGTGTCCACAAGCTCCCACTGTCTTTCTTTCCACCTACCCATTCTCATTTTTTTTTAAAGTAAAGCTTTATTATTTTTTTTTATTTGACAGATAGAGTTAGATGGTGAGAAAGAGGGAGATAGAGAGAGAAAGGTCTTCCTTCTGTTGGTTCACCCCCCAAATGGAAGCCAGGAGCCAGGTGCTTCTTCCTGACCTCCCATGCTGGTACAGGTGCCTAAGGACTTGGGCCATCCTCCACTGCCTTCCTGGACCACAACAGAGAGCTGGACTGGAAGAGGAGCAACCAGGACTAGAACTTGGCACCCATATGGGATGCTGGTGACACAGGCGGAGGATTAACCTAGTGAGCCACGATGCCAGTCCCAACCTACCCATTCTTGTGCTCAACTATAAGGATAGTTCAAAATCTTCATGAAAAAGTGGAATTAAAATGAATTTGTTTTGGTGCAAAAAAAATTTCAAATCCATGCACAGATTTTTTGTAAGATGTATTTTCTTTTTATTTATTTATTTTTTATTTTTTATTTTTTTATTTATTTTTTATTTTTTATTTTTATTTTTTGACAGGCAGAGTGGACAGTGAGAGAGAGACAGAGAGAAAGGTCTTCCTTTGCCATTGGTTCACCTTCCAATGGCCGCCGCGGCCAGCACGCTGTGGCCTGTGCACCGCACTGATCCGATGGCAGGAGCCAGGTGCTTCTCCTGGTCTCCCATGGGGTGCAGGGCCCAAGCACTTGGGCTATCCTCCACTGCACTCCCTGGCCACAGCAGAGAGCTGGCCTGGAAGAGGGGCAACCGGGACAGAATCCAGCACCCCGACGGGGACTAGAACCCGGTGTGCCAGCGCCACAAGGCGGAGGATTAGCCTAGTGAGCCGCGGCACCGGCCCGTAAGATGTATTTTCAATGAAATTTTAAAACACTCCTTGTATACGTGGAGTTCAAACGTTTTTTGCACCAAAATAAACTTATCTTTTAATTTTATTTTCCATAAACTTTAGTATCCTTGTACTAATACTTCTAGCTTCTTGTTATTACTATACCCTCTGTTCTCTAATCTGTGTGTCATATTCTATCCCTTATTCCCAACTCAGATCTTTACTCAAATCTTTCTTTCTTAGTGCATCATTCTTTGACAACCTTCTTCAAAATTTCACTCACCTCAGCATTTTTTCTCGTTCTATTATTCTTGTTTCCCCATATTACTGGCAACCATGTTATAAAATAAGACTTATGATTGCAGTCATGTGTCATTTGTCAACAGGGGTGTATTCTGAAAAATGTGTTGCTAGGCAATTCTGTCATCATGTGAGCCATACAATGTATTTACACAAACCCAGATGTTACATGCCTAGACTATATGGTATAGCTTATTGATCCTAAGCTACAAACCTGGATGACATGTTACTGTACAGAATGTTGTATGCAGTTGTTACAAAACAGTGAGTATGTGTGTATCTAAATATATCTAAATATAGAAAAGGCACACTAGGCTGGCGCCGCGGCTCAACAGGCTAATCCTCCGCCTTGCGGCGCCGGCACACCAGGTTCTAGTCCCAGTCGGGGCGCCGGATTCTGTCCTGGCTGCCCCTCTTCCAGGCCAGCTCTCTGCTGTGACCTGGGAGTGCAGTGGAGGATGGCCCAAGTGCTTGGGCCCTGCACCCCATGGGAGACCAGGAGAAGCACCTGGCTCCTGCCATTGGATTAGCGCAGTGCGCCAGCCGCAGCATGGCTGCTGCGGGGGCCATTGGAGGGTGAACCAACAGCAAAGGAAGACCTTTCTCTCTGTTTCTCTCTCTCACTGTCCACTCTGCCTGTCAAAAAAAAAAAAAAAAAAAAAGAAAAGGCACACTAAAATATGATGTAAAGGTAAAAACATGGTAGATATGTTTAGGGCATATACCATGAGCTAAGTTTACAGGACTGCAATTTGCTCTGGGTGAGTCAGCGAGTGGATAGTGAGTGAATGTGATAGCCTATTATTGTGCACCATTGTGGACTTTGTAAATGCTGTACACAAAACGTATCAGAAAATGTTTTTCTTTTGTCAATAATAAATAACTGATCAAAACTTTAAAGTTTTAAATCTTTTTGACTGTTTTGTGATAGCATTCTGCTTAAAATATCTTTTGGACAGCTGTCTAAAATAATTTGCTTTTTAAAATCCTCATTCTATAAGCTTTTCCATTTGAAAAAATTAAACATTTTTTAGCTTTTAATTTTTTTTGTTAAAAACTAGCATACAAATGCACACACCAGCCTAGGCCTGCACAGGGTTTGGATCATCAATACCACTGTCTTCTAACTCTACATCTTGTTCCACTGGAAGGTCTTCAGGGCCAATGACATTCATGGAGCTGTTGTCTCCTGTGATAACAACACCTTTCTCTGGACACTACTTGAGACTTGAGGTACCTGCCTGTGACTCTCCTTGAGGAGGGGTCGTTCTTTTCAGAAATTTTTCCATGGTATTGGCTTAGTTTGCTTCGTTTTTTCATCACAGCTTTGCTAACAAGAGAATGCATCATGATCAGTTCTCTCTTTTAATGGAAACATTTCAGTGTTGGGGTCTATGTTTTCATGTTTGTTCGGGATCGCCAATGCTTCTTTTAAGGGATTGGTGCTGTGGCCCAGAAGGCTAAGCCTCAGCCTGCAAAGTTGGCATCCCATATGGATGCCGATTGAAGTCCTGGCTGCTCCACTTCCAATCGAGCTCCCTCTTACTGTGCCTGGGGAAGCAGTGGAAAATGGCCCAACTGCTTGGGCCTCCCCACATGGTTGACTTCTGGCTCTTGGCTTCTGCCTGGCGCAGCCCTGGCCATTGCTGCCATTTGGAAAGTGAATCAGTGGATGGAAGATCTCTCTCTCACTCCTTCTGTCTCTGTATCTCTACCTTTCAAATGGATGAATAATTTTTTAAAAAAGATTTATTTGTATAAAAAAGCTTCTCTTAAACTCTTCATTGAAAATTTTCTTGAGAGTTGCTCTTTAGCAGTTTGGCCTTTTCTTGCCTCATCCTCAGTCAGTATTCACCAGCTGATAGGAATTTTTGCATCTATTATAATCTGAAAGGACTGCTGTCTGACATTTATCAAACATTATGTATCATAAGACTTTATTTATTGTATGCATCCCTTCCCCTCCCTTGTATGATGGAAACTCCATGAACACTGAGAATTATGTCTGTTTTATTCACTGAGATACTTCTAGTATCTAGAGGAGTTCCTGGAACATAGTAACTGCTCAGTAAATATTATTGAATGGAAAAATGAATAAATGAATGAGTTAAATTTTAATGAATTAGATGTAGCTTTGATATGAATATGTGGGAATTTCCAACAGGAAATTAGGAGATTTTAGGGTAGGTATGTAGATTTGTATTTATTACATAATGTTGAATAGAATTCATCAGAATAAATAAGGATGTGAAGAAAACACATTTTAGGGATAAGCATTTGCACAGCAGATAAGATGCTGCTTGGGATGCCTTCAATCCCATGTCAGAGTACCTGGGTTTGTGTCACAACTCTGCTTCCAATTCTATGTTCCTTCTAATGCACACCATGGGAGGCACCAGGTAGTGCTCAAATACTAGAGTCCTTCCTTCTCACATGGAAGACCCAGATTAATTGTGGGCTCCTGGCTTTGGCCTGGCCTAAGAAAAATAAGACAGAAAAATGTAAAAAATTAAATAGATGTTAGAGAGGCAACATATATGGTAGGATTTTATGTGGAAGTATGAAAACATCTATGTCTAACATAATACCTGTTTCCACTATGATACTATACTTAACAGGATACAGATATTTTACTAAATGCTAATTGTATATGAATATGATTATTTTAGCTGAAAAGCAAAATTATTTTTGGTTGTTGAATACCTGAAACTAATTAATATACTTATAATAAACTTATAAAACAGAAAGGTACAGCCACTTCTACTGGCAAGGATAGCAAGTTAATGGGAAGACTCCACAGGGCCAGCCAACTTCAAACTCTACAAGTCAATTTTGGTGATGTGATCATTTGAATCTTGATCTCTTAATTTTTGGAATATTACTCAATTAAATTCTGTGAAATGAAACAAATATTTAATCACTAGATTTAACATATATATGCATGCTTGTATATGTGTACATATATAATGATAAATGGAAATATATATGAATGTGTGTATATATCTACTTCTATCTGTATACTCAACTGGTAGCACTGATTGGATTTTTTAGTGACATTTTGGTGAAAGGTCTCCACCAAACCAAGACATTCTGTTGCTTGTATATCATATTATTATTCTGATATGCTGAGTTGATAACATAATTGGAACAAGATGCAATTAATTTTTATACAATATACTGAAGTGAAATTGACCCTTTGAAATGCAATGACTTTGAACAGCCCTTGTCTCACTGTTGAGAAAGTTTTTTTTACATTTTTTTGAGCTCTTTACTTAGTATATGGTTAATCTTATGTGTATAAAGTTAATTGAAAATAGATCAAGTAAAAAAATAAAGATAAGAATAGGAGAGGGAGAAAGAAGAAAGGTGAGAGTGAGGGTGGGAGGGCAAATACAGTGGGAAGGATCACTCTGTTCCTAAAGTTGTAATTAGGAAATACATGAAGTTTGTATTCCTTAAATAAAAGATTTCTGTGAAAAAAAAAAAAGAACTTCAAACTTCAATATATGTATAGAGCACCCAAGAATCTTGATAAATTGAAGATCCTGAGTATGAGGCTGATTCAGAAGGTCTTGAGTGGAGTCTGAGATTCTAATAAACTGCCTGTTATTACAGCTGCGTGCACAAAACTTTGAGTAGCAGGAATTTAGGGAGCATTTAGAGTAATCTTACTTAGGTTATTTATTCATATTGTCATTTTATTAAATCAAGTTCTTTCATTATTCAACAGCTAATGCCATATTTCTTTGAGAATAAATGGTTTATTGCAACAAAATCATTGTCAAGTGGAATGCCTCATTGTGGAGTATAATTTTTCAGTTATATAACTTGCTTTGTACTTTTTATATGAGTTATAACACAAGGCAATAAATAATCTGAAGTAAGATTGCCATCTTGATAAGTTGATTTCATCAATGTTTCAGAGGGAAGAGAGCTCAATTTTTTCACTTAAAAGCAAAGTGGCATTGTTTTTCTGGTTGAAACTATCAAAACTTGCTACAACACTTGAGAGAATAGATCTATAATGTTTTTACTTGATAAATCTCCTTGATGGGTTATCAGTGGGAAATGATTAATGAAAGAAAAATTAAAAGGAATGAAAGTTGAAGACCCAGATATACAGAGTTGTATTTGTAAGTACTACAGTTGAGCAGAAATATTACTTTTTTACATTAGTTTTCTGGTAGAAAAGTAAAGTCTATTTTTATGGAAATGTCACAGTATTTTGTGTATCGTGCTTAAAAGCAGTGTCTAATTTTTGGCAGTGTGCTTATGAGATTTTGTTTTCTTATTCACCATGTACTGAAGGCTCAGATTAGAGTTCTCTTAAGGTATTTATTCATCCATATTAAATTATAAACCAATGACTAAAGAAACATGTTTTGCTGTAAACATTTGCATATGAGAGGGGATAACTTGAGCCTGTCTTGTATAAGATTGTAACCTATGTGGATATATGAAGGAACTTAAAAATGTTTGTGGAGGGGTGGCCCTTGTGGTGTGTTGGGTTGAGCTGCTTCTTGTGTCATTTGCATTCCATATAAGAGTGCATGGGTTTGAATCCTGCCGCTGCTTCCTGTCCATCTTCCTGCTAATGCACACTCTGGGAGGCAGCAGATGATGGTTCAAATGCTTGTTTCCCTCCCACTCACATAGGAAACCTAAATGGAGATCCTGCTTCCTGGCTTCTGCCTGGCCCAACCAGGATATTACGGGCATTTGGGAAGATTTCTCTTTGTTTCTCTCTCATTTGCTCTATTGTTTAGCTTTCAAATAAATATAAAAAGTTTATAAAAAATATACAGTTTTTCATAATACATATTTTCTTGAACTTTTTGAAGATCCCTCACACAGTAAAGCATAGAGTTGCAAATTAACAAATCCACATATCTTCTATCTTCTCTTGGGATTAATGTTGGCTGATGAAGATACATTGAGCTACAAGACATTGTGAACTAGACCAAGAAGGCAAAGAACTTTTATGGAAATAGACAACATCTGCAGGTAGCAAGCATGAAAATCACTGAATGGAATAAGTATATTTGTGGTCAGCAAGAACTAAGACAGGGACAGTACATAAACAAGTTTTTTTCCCCCAAATATTGTGAGAAAGGGCTTAGGATATGCACAAGTGAATATGATATAATTATTTATACTTATAGTTCATTAAAACCCTAGTGTTTCTTAGTTCAAAAATTAGATTCCATGGCAATTTCTTTTTTTTTTAAAGATTTATTTTATTTGTTTGAAAGACAGAGTTACAGAGAGAGCTAGAGACAGAGAGAGAGGTCTTCCATCCACTGGCTCACTCCCCAGATGGCCACAAAGACCAGAGCTGCACCGATCTGAAGCCAGGAGCCAGGAGCTTCTTCCAGGTCTCCCACATGGGTGCAGGGACCCTAGGACTTGGGCCATCTTCTACTGCTTTCCCAGGCCATAGCAGAGAGCTTGATCAGAAGAGGATCAGCTGGGACTAGAACTGGCACCCATATGGATTGTCAGCGCTTCAGACCAGGGCTTCAACCTGCTGCACCACAGCGCCGATCCTCCATGGCAATTTCTGTTATCACATATAAAGAGATCATGGGCTGGTTCATGCTGCAAGGCTAATATAAAATAAAGAAGTATGGGGAGTATGTAGTTTCATTGTAAAATTTATTTATTTATTTATTTGAAAGGCAGAGTTTCAGAGAGGCAGTGAGAGGAGAGAGGAGAGAGGAGGAAGGAGAGAGGAGGGAGGAGGGAGGAGAGAGGAGAGAGGAGAGAGGAGAGAGGAAGGAAGGAGAGAGAATTCAGTCTTCCACCTGCTGGTTCACTGCCCACATGGCCACAATGGCCAGAGCTGCGTAGATCTGAAGCCAGAAGCCAAGAGGTTCTTCCAAGTCTCCCACGTGAGCACAGGGGCCCAAGGACTTGGGGCATCTTCTACTGCTTTCCGAGGCCATAGCGAAGAGCCAGATAAGAAGTGGAGCAGGCGGGACTCAAACCGGCATCCATGTGGGATGCCAACACTGCAGGTGGTGGCTTTATCCACTATAGGACAGCACTAGCCCCAGTGTAGCCCCAGTGTAGTTCCATTTTAATGTGGGTTTTGCTTTAAAATGCTTCCTTTTGGAGTTTTTTTTTTTTTTTTTTAAGATTTATTCATTCATGAGAAAGCCAGTTATAGAGAGGCAGAGCGAGAAGCCATCTGTCCACTGGTTCACTCCCCAAATGGCTGCAATAGCCAGAGCAGGGCCAATTAGAAGCCAGGAGCCAGGAGCTAGGAAGTTCTTCTGGGTCTCTGATGCCGGTGCAGGGACCCAAGGACTTAGGCCATCTTTCACTGCTTTCCCAGGCCATCACAGAGAGCTGGATCAGTAGTGGAGGTGGAGGTTTTACCTCTAATTCTTTTAAATAGCCAGTTTGGCATATTTTTTCCTTCAAGTGCTATATTCTATTCTTTTTGCCTGTTTTTTTTAAACTACAAAACTTGGCATTTACTCTCATTGATATTCTGTCCTGCTAACATACTTATCTTTTGACCATGATTTTCAGTTGATGCAAACACAGGTTGATTAGCAAGTGAAGGAGATTTGGCTTCAGAGAACACTTTCCACAGCAGAATTGAGCACTTTTCTCCATTCTCACAATTACCTTCAGCTTTTCACTGCAACATTTGTATTATTTCTCAGGCACAGTTGTTCCCGACTGGGCGGTCTGGGCTTGAGTTTAAGAAAAAAATCCTCATATTAAATCATAATTACTCCATTATATCATGGTAGGAGAAAATATTAGAGAGAAGGGCATTATAATTTATTGACTGTCCATTAATTATTAAACATACCCCAAATTGTTTAGTTGTTAGGAAGGTGACCAGGATGGGTCAGGTCCCTCTGACTTCTAAAGTGTGTACAAGTTTGAATTAATCTTATGTGTAACAACATACCGCAGTTTAGTCTGTTTCAATAACATAATAGCTTTATAATTCAATCATTCAGTTTACAGTACCTTGTCAGGGGCATATTATGATGGCTATGGTGGGAACTGACTCAGTTTAAAAAAGAAAATGTGTGCTGATTGTATTTGTAAATCTATATACAACATCTGTATCAATCTCAAAGTGTATGTATGTTCATTTTCAAAGGATTATGTTTTTGATCTTTGGCAAAGCAGATGCACCATAGCTATGTCTCTTAGGATGGTTATGAAAAATAAAAAGTGAAATTATGTGTCGAGTATGGTGTTACTTCTGAAAAAAAATAGATACGCAAATGTTATTACAACCTAGTTAAGATTACAAAGTTTGCAAGTTAATAATAGAGCCAAGTATTTCTTTCTCCAAGATTCATCTTTCTAAACCATAGGTGTCAAACAATACATACTTTTTTGCCATTCACACAGTAGAGGTGAAATATTTTATGGTGCATATTCCTATTATTTTGCATAAATTGAAATTCAACTGAGTCATGGTGGCTGTTTGAAAACCAGGGCGAATCTGGACTCAAAATCTGAGAATAGGCAAGTATGAAGAAGAGAAAAATATTGAATTGAAATGAGCTGAGGCCTCAGGTGTTACGTATCTCTAGGTTATCAAAGATTTCTGGAAGGAGGGTCATTTTTGCTTTGAACAAAACTGAAGCTTGAGATTCAAGAACAGGTTTCCCAAAGACTTTCCTTAGCCACCTAATTGTCCCATGTATGAGGTGACTTCCAAAATCCAAGGACAGTACAATAAAAGACAATGTATATTCGGCCGGCGCCGCAGCTCACTAGGCTAATCCTCTGCCTTGCAGCGCCGGCACACCGGGTTCTAGTCCCAGTCAAGGCGCCGGATTCTGTCCTGGTTGCCCCTCTTCCAGGCCAGCTCTCTGCTGTGGCCAGGGAGTGCAGTGGAGGATGGCCCAAGTGCTTGGGCCCTGCACCCCATGGGGGACCAGGATAAGTACCTGGCTCCTGCCATCAGATCAGCGTGGTGCGCCGGCCGCAGCGTGCTGGCCGCAGCGGCCATTGGAGGGTGAACCAATGGCAAAAGAAAAACCTTTCTCTCTGTCTCTCTCTCTCACTGTTCACTCTACCTGTCAAAAAAACAAAAACAAAAACAAAAGACAATGTATATTCAAATATCTTTGTTGCCTAGCACAGTATCTTATGTTGATGGAAGCTCCGGTCATAAATATTGATATTGAAATTGTGGCTCTTTAGATGACTTTCAGATAGACTTCTAAAGTGGTTTTTGTTTGTTTGTTTATTTATTTATTTATTTTGCTATTGGTGGTGTTTGGCTTTTCCTTGACTGTGTGGTGATCCACAATTGGGAAGTAACAATCTGGCAATTTCAGTCTTCTCTAGATACCTTTCAATTCAGCTAAGTATTCTTAAATGAACAGCTTAAATAATGCTTTGGTAAAATGTCTTATTGAACAGAGACCAAGGATCTAAGTCATGACAAAAGCATGAAAATGTACACAATTTATGGTGGTTTAGTGTTGATTAAAATAGTCAAATGCTAAAGCATTAAGGTTGATCACATATTCAATAAGAACCATATGCTAGGCAGAAAAAGTGAATTAATAATTTCCCTAAACTATTTTGGTATGATTTTGTAGCTCGTTAGACATAACAAATTACTTTTGATATTTTAGTCATTTATTACTGATTTTCAGATTATTAACTCCAGTATATGAAAATATATGACCTAAAATGTTATTTTAGTCTTTTAAAATTTATTCAAATATTTTAAAAATCATGAACTTAGTGTGAGAAGGAGGAAAATCAACAGTGAGACCATAATTCAGAAATAGTGGGTAAAAGGGCATTAGTATTTACAGTACTAATTTACTATTAGTGTATTCCCTTTTTTCAACAAAAAATGTACGATTTAATTACTTTATTATTTTTTTAAAAGAATTATTCATTTGGAAGGCAGAGTGAAAGAGAGAAAGGGAGAGATAAAGAGATCTATTGCCATTCTGCAAGGGGCTGCCATGACCAGGTTTGAGACAGGCTGAAGCTCGTAGTCAGGCACTCTCCATCCTTACATGGGTTCAGGAGTCCTAGGACTTGGGTCATCTTCAACTGCCATCCCAAGCTGTATTGGAAGCAGAGCAGCTCTGACTTAAACTGGCAGGTGGCTTAACCCACTGTGCCACACTTTGGCCCCTGCTTCGCTATTATGGAAGTACTTTTCTCAGAGAACCAACATCTTTAGAAATCAATGGGAAAATAACATTTATTTTATTGCAGAATTTTCTGAAATACATTTATTATGTTGAATAAGAAATGTATAGGAGCATCTTTTTCAGTTCAGTAATACGTGAATGAAGTTGGGGATATATCTTCTTTATCTTTTTTTTTTCTTTATCTTGATTCTGTTTATTTCTTTCCTTCTTTGTAGATATTGTTCTAGCCCAAACCACCATTATCTCTTGCTTAAAGTAATGAACCAGTTTCTTTTTTCCATTTTTTTCCTTTTTTTAAAGATTTATTTTATTTATTTGAAAGAATTACATAGAGAGAGAGAGAGAGAGAGAGAGAGAGAGAATCTTCTATCTGCTGGTTCACTCCCCAGTTGGCCACAATGGCCAGAGCTGAGCTGATCTAAAGCCAGGAGCCAGGAGCTTCTTCCAGGTTTCCCACTTGGTGCAGGGGCCCAAGGAGTTGGGCCATCTTCCACTGCTTTCCCAGGCCATAGCAGAGAGCAGGATTGGAAGTAGAGCAGCCAGTGCCCATATGGGATACTGGTGCTGCAGGCTGGGGCTTTAATCTGCTGCGCCACAGCGCCGGCTCCCTGAACCAGTTTCTTAACTCAATTCTTCAAGGTTCTATCTTTTAATCTTAGGCCTGTGGAATTCATTCTTTTTAGAGCAGTGAGTGATCTTTAAAACCTGAAATAATATTATGTCATTCTTCTTTATTATTTATTTATTTTTAAATTTTTTTGACAGGTAGAGTGGACAGTGAGAGAGAGAGACAGGGAGAAAGGTCTTCCTTTACCGTTGGTTCACCCTTCAATGGCTGCTGCAGCCAGCGCACCGCGCTGATTCGAAGCCAGGAGCCAGGTGCTTCTCCTGGTCTCCCATGCGGGTGCAGGGATCCAAGCACTTGGGCCATCCTCCATTGCACTCCCAGGCCACAGCAGAGAGCTGGCCTGGAAGAGGAGCAATCGGGACAGAATCCGGCACTCCAACCAGGATTAGAACCCAGTGTGCTGGTGCTGCAGGCCGAGGATTAGCCTATTGAGCCACGGCGCCGGCGTCATTCTTCTTTAAAAAAGAAAAAAGTTAAATCCAAATTCTGATCTTGTTCTGCAAAACTCTATGTAATCTGATCACTATCTTCTTTTACTATATATGGCATGACACTCACATTTATTAAGTACCCTCCATCCCAGTGATTTCCCATTTTTTTCTGTGTCCAGTTTGTAATTGGCATATTCTGAAGTATCTTCCCATTTTATCCAGGTTGTTTAATTTATTAGCATAGAATTGTAATGTTCTCTTATTTTCTCTTATTCTGTACTTAGTGTTTTTAGAATCATATTAATGTCTCTACTTTCAATTTTGATAGTGTTTTTTCCCTAGAATCACAGTAATGTTATATCATGTGGATGGAATAAGTGAACTTTTGATTTTATATGTAGACAATCCAGAGAGATCATCTGTTTTTATTGAATTTTACTTCATTTTTTAATTTTATTTTTAATTGGTATGTAAAACTATTGCCTATTTCTGAGGTACAATGTGATGTGTTGATAAATGTATACATTGAATAATATTAAAATTAGGGTAAATGTATCTGTCTCCTCAAACACCTATCGTTTCTTTATAATAAGAACATTCAACATCTTTTCTTCTATCTTGTGTTTTAGAAAATTCTACAGTACTGTATCATCTTTAGTCAACCCACTATATAGTAGATCACTAGAACTTTTTTCTCCTAACTATAACTTAGTGCTTTATACTGTTAGTTTGTGTTTTCTGTCATTTTTGACAAGTGTATTGAGAGGGTTAGCAATTTTACTCACTTTTTTTTTTCAGAATCAACTTTTATTTCACAGATTTTTCTCTATTGTATTTCTGTTTTCTACAGAATTGATTTTTTCTTTTAATCTCTTTACTTCTATATACTGTATGTCCAATTGGCTCTTTCCAACTTTTCTAGGTGGAAATTTAAGCCTTTATTTTTTTCCTAACATAAGCATTTAAAGCTATAAATATCCCTCTATGGACTGTTTTAGCTCCATCCCACAAATTTTGGCATGTTTTTCTTTTGTTATTGCCTATTTTAGTTAAAAATATGCTTTGAATTTCCTTTTTTTTAAAAAAGATTTATTTATTTATTTGAAAGGCAGAGTTACAGAGAGGCAGAGGAAGAGAAAAAGAGAGAGAGGTCTTTCATTCTTTGGTTCACTCCCCAGATGGCCTCAATGGCTGGAGCTGTGGAGCTTCTTCCGGTTCTCCCACATGGGTGCAGGGGCCCAAAGACTTGGGCCATCTTTTACTGCTTTCTCAGGCCACAGCAGAGAGCTGGATCGGAAGTGGAGCAGCCAGAACTAGAACTGCCACCCATATGGGATGCTAGCACTGCAGGCGGTGACTTTACCTACTACACCACAGTGCTACACCACAGTGCATTCTTGTACTCTTGTAGGACTTTAGTCCTTATAAATTATTGTGACTTGTTTTATGGCTCTGCATATGGTCTATATTGGAGAATGTACTGTATTGACTTGAGCACAGGGTATAACCTATAAATGCTGGATGTAGTACGTTATAAATGCCAATTGGTCAAGTTGGCTGGTAACATTCAAATCTTTTACTAACTGATTCTATGTATACTAGTTTTATCAGTCATTGATAGTGTAGTGTTGAACTCTTCAACTGTAACTTGAGTATGCCTAATTTTAATTTTGTTAATTTTACGTTCATGAAGTTTGACATTTTCTTTTTAGACACATGTACCTACCTGGTTTGTTATGTATCTTGATAAATTGAAACTTTCATCATTTTAAAATGTCCTTCTTTGTCTTAGTAATATCTTTTGTTCTGAAGTTTGGTATCAGCCTTTACCTCATATTAATATAGTCATTCCTACTTTCCTATGTTGAGAGTTTGCATATTGTATTCTTTTTCAATCTTTTATATTTAGTTCATCTATGTCTCTGTAATTTAAAGTGTCATTCTTGTAGTTTGCATATAGTTGTATCTTGCTTTGTTATACAGCCCAACAATCTAACTTTTAACTGGGTGTTCAGAGTATATAATAATGTAATTAGTGATCTGCTAGGTTTTTTTGTTGTTGTTGCCTTTTGTATTTTCATGTGTTCTTTGCTACTTACTTCTTCCTTTCTTACATGATTTTGAGTTAATTAAGTTTTAGTATTCTGTCTTTGTTATTGAGTTATTATATGCTTTACTCTTGTTCTGTGGTTGTAATATATATGTTAACTTATCCCATTCCCTTTTCATCTAATATTATAGTTATTATTGCTCCATATTGACTTTATAATTTTTTCACATATTTTATCTCTATATATGCTATATACTTTAAAATACATTGTATGGCTTTGTTTTAAGTAGTCAACTGCTTGTAAAAGAAATTTTAGAATCAAGAAAAACTTTTTGTGTATGTACATATTAATGTTTTTTGCATTCTTTATTCATGTATGGAAATCCTGATTAATATTTAGAATTATTTTACTTTGATTTAAGTAATTTTCATTATTTTTAAAAAATTGTTAAAATTTTGTTTAAGTCATACAAGTTTTATGTATTTCATATATACAGATTCAGTTCATTATTGTTTATGATAGTGTAGATCCGGTAGTTTGAGATTTCTGTTTTTGTTGGAAAAAAATCCTTATCTCATTCACATGTTTTTATAAGATATTTGGACTGGGCATAGAATTCCAGTTTAACATGTTTTCTTTCAGTTTATTAAACATGTCACTCCATTGTCTGTTTAAAAATTTATTTATTTGAGGGAGGTGGAGAGAGAGAGAGATCCTGTCTACTGGTTTATCCCTTACATGACTGCAGCAGTCAGGACTAGGCCAGGCCAGAGCCAGGAGCTGGGTCTTCCATGTAGATGATAGGACCAGGTACTCCCAGGGTGTGCATTAGCAAGAAATTGGAATTGGGAAAGAATTTGGAATTCAAGCCCAGGAACACCAGTATGGGATGTGGACTTTATAAGCCATGTCTTAACCTTTATGTCAAATGCCTATACCCTTCCCTACTGTTTTTTGATTTGCAATGTCTCATGTGACAAATTGACAATTGTGGTGAGTATTTGCCTAGTATGTAACATACTGATTAATATGCCACATCCCATACTGGAGTGCTTAGGTTTGAGTCCTGACTTTAGCTCTCCACCAATGTATCATGCCACAAATGCAGGTCCTGATGATGACTCAAATTGTTGAGTTTCTGCCAACCATATGGGAGATCGGCGTGTTTGTGGCTCCCGGCTGTGGCCAGGTACGGCCTCAGCCATTGTGTGCATTTGAGAAGTGATATAGTAGATGGGAACTCTGTCCCTCTGCTTCTTGAATAAGTAAATGAATGATTAAAAATTTAAAAAAAGGAAATTAGCAATGAAACTTCATTCTCCTCTATGAAATGCCTTGATCCTTCTCTCCTTTTTAAAAAGTTTTTTCTTTATTGGTGAATTTTTAACAATTTCATTATGATGTTTCTTCTTGTAGTTTACTTTGTGTTTTTCTGCTGGAATTTGATGAGCTCATTGTATCTGTGCTGCTTTTCACCAAAGGTGGAAACGATTTAGTAAATTTCTTGAGATATTTTTTCTAATCCCCTCTTTGCGCATCTACAATAACACTAATTTTATGGTATTTGATATTGTCATTTAGGTTATTAAGGCTCTATTTTTTATTTATTATAATTTTTGCTGCATAATTTAGATTGGATAATTTCAGACTCATCTAATCTGCCAGGATGCTGAATTTTTATTTCAAAAATTATGATTTTTAGATGTAGAAGTTACATTTATTTTTGTTAATAGCTTTTATTTCTCTCTTCATTATCCTCATAATGTATTTATTTAAGATCTTAAGCATATTTATCATGGCTGTCAATATTTTTTATTTTAATTCCACCTGTCATTGATAGGTCTGCTACTATGCAGTTATTTTATTTTTGGATATGAGTTAAAGTTTGCAGGTTTTCATATGTCTTTAGTGACTGGATTTTGTTATTTTTCTCTAACAACTATATCAGGCAGTTAACTTACTTGCATAGCAACTTAATCCTTTTGTGTATCTGGAGAGACCCTTACTCTAGAACTAACTTAGCCTTATTTCTGCTGCATGGCTCTTTTCTATTGCATAGTACTATGGAGTGCCCCAAAACTCAACAAGCTCTCTGCACTTGTAGAAACTCCAATGTCTCCCTGTTCTGTATGAAATCTGGAATTGTTCTGTGACCCAAGTGCTACCCTCTGCTTTGCATTATGGAGTTTTGCCCTGAAATATGCAGTTGTGTGTTTTCATAAGGGCATTGAAAGCCCTTATTCAGATTCCTAGAGCTCTTTTTATGTATAATGCTTTCCTTCCTAGTACTCTTTTATACCATGTCCACCTACCTCAATCTCCATATCCTTGACTTCTGTCCCTTCTTTCTCCAAGTATGGCCAATCTATTTCAAGCAGAAAGCTGACACAATGCTAGGAGCCACCTAATTTGCTTTCCTTCTCCTAGAGGTCACAATCTTGCACCTGCCTATTTTTCAATGTGTGAAAAGAGATTCTTTTCTCATGTGTTTTGTCCAGATTTTAATCATTTATTATGGAAGGAAAGGAATATTTGCTGAAAGCACAGACAGGATCAGAGTTTTGTGTCATTCTGGCCTCTTTTTTTTTTTTTTTTTTTTAGTTCTGGCAAAAAAAAAAAAAAAAACAAATAAAGTAGGCATTTGCGCTCTTCCACTTTCTTCTTCTTTTTCTTCCTCTTCTTCTTCTCCTCCTCCTCCTCCTCTTTCTTCTAAGATTTATTTGAAAGTCAAAGTTACAGAGAGAGGGAGAGGCAGAGAGAGAGAGAGAGAGGTCTTCCATTCGCTGGTTCACTCCCCTGTTGGTCGCAATGGCTGAAGCTGTGTCTATCTGAAGCCAGGAGCTTCCTCCAGGTCTTCCCATGCAGGTGCAGGGGTCCAAGCACTTGGGCCATCTTCTACTGCTTTCCCAGGCCATAGCAGAGAGCTGAATCAGAAGTGGAGCAGCCGGGACATGAACCAACACCCATATGGGATGCCGGCACCGCAGGCGGCGGCTTTGCCCACTACAGCATGGGCCCCCCTCTCATTCCTTCTAATTACAAGAGTCTTCAGTGACCCTTTAGGAGCTGCCATTCTTTATCTTCCTAAAGAAACCTTTCTTTTTTTTTTAACTTTTATTTAATGAATATAAATTTCCAAAGTACGGCTTATGGATTACAATGGCTTCCCCCCCATATCGTCTCTCCCACCCGCATTCCTCCCCTTTCCCTCTCCCTCTCCCCTTCCATTCACATGAGGATTCATTTTCGATTCTCTTTATATACAGAAGATCAGTTTAGCATACATTAAGTAAAGATTTCAACAGTTTGCTCCCACACAAACATAAAGTGAAAAATAATAGATGATTTTTTTTAAATGATGATGAAATCAGATCAGACCTATTGTCATGTTTAATCCCAGTGAGAGTCAAGTTGGGAATTGATAATTTCTTCTTTTTTTTTTTCAGAAGATCAGTTTAGTATATATTAAGTAAAGATTTCAACAGTTTGCACCCCCATAGAAACACAAAGCGAAATATACTGCTTGAGTACTCATTACAGCATTAAGTCTCAATGTATAGCACATTAAGGACAGAGATCCTACATGAGGAGTAAGTGCACAGTGACTCCTGTTGTTGACTTTACAAATTGACACTCCTGTTTATGGCATCAGTAATCTCCCTATGCACCAGTCATGAGTTTCCAAGGCTATGGAAGCCTTTTGAGTTCACCAACTCTTATCTTGTTTAGACACGGTCATATTCAAAGTGGAGGTTCTCTCCTCCCTTCAGAGAAAGGTACCTCCTTCTTTGAAGACCTGTTCTTTCCACTGGGATCTCACTCACAGAGATCTTTCATTTAGGGTGGTTTTTTTTTTTTTTTTTTTTTTTTTTTTTTTTTTTTTTTTTTTTTGTTGCCAGAGTGTCTTGGCTTTCCATGCCTGAAATACTCTCATGGGCTTTTCAGCCAGATCAGAATGCCTTTAGGGCTGATTCTGAGGCCAGAGTGCTGTTTAGGACATCCACCATTCTATGAGTCTGCTGAGTATCTCGCTTCCCATGTTGGATCACTCTCCCCTTTATTTATTCTATCATTTAGTATTAGCAGGTACTAGACTTGTTTATGTGCTTCCTTTGACTCTTAGTCCTTTCATTATGATCAATTGTGAACTGAAATTGATCACTTGGACTGGTGAGATGGCATTGGTACATGCCACATTGATGGGATTAAATTGGAGTCCCCTGGTATGTTTCTAACTCTACCATTTGGGGCAAGTCAGCTTGAGCATGTCCCAAATTGTACATCTCTTCCCTCTCTTATTCCTACTCTTTAACGTCCTTGGTTAAGTTTATTCCAAGTTTATTCCAAGAGAGAGAGAGACAGAGAGAAAGGTCTTCCTTTGCCATTGGTTCACCCTCCAATGGCCGCCGTGGCTGGCGCGCTGCGGCCGGCGCACCGTGCTGATCCGATGGCAGGAGCCAGGTGCTTCTCCTGGTCTCCCATGGGGTGCAGGGCCCAAGCACTTGAGCCATCCTCCACTGCACTCCTAGGCCACAGCAGAGAGCTGGCCTGGAAGAGGGGCAACCAGGACAGAATCCGGCGCCCCGACCAGGACTAGAACCCCGTGTGCCGGCGCTGCAAGGCGGAGGATTAGCCTAGTGAGCCACAGCGCCGGCCTGGCTTTCTAGATTTTTAAAAAATTTGTGTATACTATAATATCATTTCTTTAATTTACCAGACTGTGTAAATTAAAACCTTTCTTGATTACACTATTCAAAGTCACAAAGCCATCACACTAGGTCTTTCTTCCTTTTTTTTCATAGCATTTATCACAATCTATAATTATTCTTTGAAAATTTTTTGTCTGTGGAATATTCCTCACCCCTCCCCCTCCCACTCCCCACTTACATGTAGGCTCCATAAGGACAGAAAATGTGTTGATTGGACTCCCCTATGTCTTAGCCTATTGCATGGTGCTTGGCTGATGGGAGGGACTCAGCAGATACTTCCGCAATGGAAGTGTGAGCGAAGGTAGTAATAAGTCACATCCTTGTTAGGGTAGAGAGGTACAAAGCACCATAGTACCAAGGTCCTACATTTAGAGTAGGTTATGTTTATATGTTCCTGTAGAATCTTCTTTTGCCTAGTAAAGTGAATTAAAACCATTGTGAAAAAAGTGACCTTAGAGTCTAGATATGTGTCTGTAGTTGCAATTATTCTCCACATCTCTATGTGTAGCTTAAATAAACTGATGGTATGATATGGTCTGCAGCAGTTCATTTTATTTTATTTATTTATTTAGACAGGCAGAGTGGACAGTGAGAGAGAGACAGAGAGGAAAGGTCTTCCTTTTTCCATTGGTTCACCCTCCAATGGCCGCTGCGGCCAGGTGCTTCTCCTGGTCTCCCGTGCGGGTGCAGGGCCCAAGGACTTGGGCCATCCTCCACTGCACTCCCGGGCCACAGCAGAGAGCTGGACAGGAAGAGGAGCGACCGGGACAGAATCTGGCGCCACAACCAGGACTAGAACCTGGGATACCGACGCCGCAGGTGGAGGATTAACCTATTGAGCCACGGCGCCTGCCAGCAGTTCATTTTAAATAGAGAAGCTTAATTATTTTCTCAACACTATACTGTTTTAGTGAAATGTGTCAATACTGTGGGGAAATAGTATTTTGAATAGAGATATATATCAACATTATTGTACCTGTTTTAAATTTGATCATCAAAATGAAAGGACTGGCTTGCTTTATTACAAAATAACTGTGTTAGGGCCGGTGCTGTGGCTCAGCGGGTAAATCTGCTGCCTCCAGTGCCGCACCCCATATGGGTACTGGTTTGAGTCCTGACTGCTCTGCTTCTGATCCAGCTCTCTGCTATGGCTTGGGAAAGCAGTAGAAGATGGTCCAAGTTCTTGGGCCCCTGCACCCATGTGGAAGACCCGGAAGAAGCTTCTGGCTCCTGGCTCCTGGCTTCAGATCAGCCTAGCTCCTGTTGTTGTGGCCATATGGGGAGTGAATCAGTGGATGGAAGACCTCTCCCTCTCTCTCTGCCTCTGCCTGTCTGTAACTTTGCCTTTCCAATAAATACATAAATCTTAAAAAAAAAAGAAATAATTGTGTTCATGTTACCTAATTTTAATTCTGAATAGATCAAAAAAGAGCTGACCTAAATAATAATGCTGTACTTCTTAGCTTTACATTCTCTTCGGTACATGGTTTTTATTAATCATTGACACTAAAAATGGAGATCTGTGTTTTATTGCAATTTGTTAAAAAAATCTCTAAGATCTTGAGTTTTGATGTTCTCTCAAGTATTATTGGCCTACATGTTGGAGGTCTGCTTTTTTCCCCAGGTTGTGGCTTAGTATTTGGGAACATGGAGATTTTGTGACAGGCTATGTGCCCATACTTAGTTATAAAAGCTCTCTTGGAAACTGTAGGACAGCTTTTTCATTGTAAAATTATCCTCAGAACTTTGTTGTTTGGGTTATATTTTTGAGCTATTCTTGTTTTCCTGTGCATCATCTTGTACATCATATACTAGTCACTTTTTATATTTCATTTAAAATCATGAGTCCTGGAACCTAGTATTTTAGATGACTGTGTCCCAGATTGGAGTGCCTGAGTTTCAGACACAGCTCTCGCTCTTGATTTCACCTTCCTGCTAATGCAAACTCTGGGAAGCAGCAATGAGGGCTCAAATGATGAGCTTTTCTTACCCGTGTGGAAGCCCTGGATTGAGTTCTCCACTCCTGGGCATTTGGTGAATCAGTGGAAGGGAGTTCTCAGTCTTTCTCTTTGTTTCTCTGCCTCTCAAATAAACAAACACAAATTTAAAACAGTAAAATCATGAACACATTTTGATAGATATTTATTTAATTGTTTAAATTATGCCTCATGATATTAATATCATCTTAATATATAAATATTCTTAAATTCATCTGACCCATATTGTAATAATTCAGTATAAAGGATAAGCTCAAATGTCATTTTAATTTACACAGTCTGGTAAATTAAAGAAATGATATTATAGCATACACAAATTTTTTAAAAATCTAGAAAGCCGGGCTGGCGCTGTGGCTCACTAGGCTAATCCTCCGCCTTGCAGCGCCGGCACACGGGGTTCTAGTCCCGGTCGGGGCGCCGGATTCTGTTCCAGTTGCCCCTCTTCCAGGCCAGCTCTCTGCTGTGGCCAGGGAGTGCAGTGGAGGATGGCTCAAGTGCTTGGGCCCTGCACCCCATGGGAGACCAGGAGAAGCACCTGGCTCCTGCCATCGGATCAGCACGGTGCGCCGGCCGCAGCGCGCCAGCCACGGCGGCCATTGGAGGGTGAACCAATGGCAAAGGAAGACCTTTCTCTCTGTCTCTCCCTCTCACTATCCACTCTGCTGTCAAAAAATAAATAAATAAATAAATAAATAAATAAAAATTAAAAAAAAAAGCCTTACTTCCATTTCTAAATGATAGCAATTCGGTAAAATATTTAAAGGTTAATAAAATTTTTTTTATGTTATTGGGGACAAATATTTATTTATAGTTTGCTAATAACTTTTCAAGTATGAAAAGGAAGAATCGATTTTATTCTCTCAAAATGTCCTGTGTGTTTTGACTTCCAGGCTTGTATATGAATACTGCCAAGCTGGTAATGGGCCCCACTTGTCGTTTTAACATGGGGGTGGGGTGGCTTTCAGGGTCACATATAACAGTGGTCTAGGAGTACTGATATCTAAATCTCTAAATTACTTGGCCTCATTTAACTGACTTCATCATTAAGAACACTTGTTCTCAAGCCCACTTTCTCTAGAGACCTGAAGATCTCTGATGACAAATTAGAAATATCATTCCTCCAAGTAAGTGGGATTTGCAGATAATTTTGTTTCCATAAATATGGTGTCTACTCGTTCATTTTGCTTTTTTTTTTTTTAAGGTACTCTGGGTCTCTGTTAATTTTGTCGCTCAGCTTGGCTTTCCTAGTTAGTGGAGATTTAGTTCTGTTGTTGAATTGTTCTTTCCTTTCTTTCATTTTGGATTGTTTGTGCTATCTCCCTCTTTTTCTTAAAAAAAAAAAAAAAACAAAGGATAGAAAAATAATCCTTACCTTTCTTTTGAGGAGGGAGAAAATTAATTTTGTAAGATAAAATAGAAAGACTACACTACAATAAAAATATATTTGCCTTAAGCTGTTGTCAGTGCAATGTTTACAGTTATCCTTTGTACACAGTTTTGCTCCTCTGCACAACTGCCTTTCATAAATATTTGTAGAAAAAAATGAAAAGATTGATGAATAAATCAGCCAAGTTAAGATATATTTAACATTCTTATAGGAATAGGAATCTATTTTGCAGATAGTGAAATCTCAAAACTCAGAAGAGTTAGATACTTAGATTTATTCTTTCATTAGCAGATTTACTAGTAAATATTTAACAAATAATGAAAACTGCCTGTGTGACTAATGCAGTGCACCCGCATCACACACTGATGGCTTCTCTTTCTGCCCAGTAGTCATTGTGAAAGACTCTGGTAGGAGAGCCGTATGCATTTATTTACTTAAAGCTGCATCATTTGTCATTATGTTGAGGGATTTTTAAGCGAAACAAGTTCAATCTGTTAACATATTGCGAATTTTTCATTTTTGGTTAAAAGTTTTTATGTTCAAAACTTTGGACAGGAACTGATTGATAAGATGGCAGTGATTCACAAGCATCCCCATACTGCCTGACCTTCTGAAGATGTCCTCCTTGGGAACCTACTTTCTTGCAAAGTTCCAAATTCTCTACTTGCTTTTTGTACTCTCTTTTTTCCTCCATGAGTCTAAGAAGCTTTTCTAAGAGGGAAAAGCGTATTGATAAGTTCTTCATCTCTGCTAAAATTATCAGTGAACATCTTGTCAGACAGTGATGTGTGAATCTGCTTTGTATGCCTCTATCCAAGGCCAGGTTTGTTGATGGAGGGAAACACGTTCTCATTTTTAAACCCAAATCCTATCCTGTTTGGAGCACAGTAGTATAATGCAGAGACTGTGGGAGAAGGTAACACATTAGTTTGTTTTCCAGGTTTCCTACTTGTCTGTTTCCTTAAACATTAAGTTTAAAACCAGGAACTTTGCTATTTGCTCCTAATGTTTGTTGGTTGCTTTTAGAGGACCCTCATTTGCTTTAGTTCAGACAGAATTACACCCTTGTTCTAAGAATCTCTGAGTTAGGCGCAGAGCTTTCTTTGTTATGTTCTTTAATGTCCTTTGATCCAGGTCCAGCATACATCAGCTGCTGCAGCTATCCCAGAATAATTTAGTTACCCAATAAAATGCCAGCTATGAGAGAGAAAATAAAGCAGGCTTGTGTAAATGTAGGATTCTAATGTGACCACTCAAATTAAGTCACTAATGCGACCCTCTCATCAGCTACTACTTTCAATTATGTGTTCTCAAACAATTAGCTTTTGAGCTACATAATCTTATTTATAGCATATACATTCCCTGATGAGAGAAGAAATTACTTCTGGGAAAGCTGAGCCTCAAACTTTTAATTTAGATACTAAACTCAGATGCATTACCTCAGTTGGATTTTCTTCTTGTGGAATTAATAAATTCAATTCTCTCAATCTTGTGATCCTCTAGACATCCTGAGTCTCTTGAAAAGAGAACTCCTAAAATCCTTGGGTGGTGAGAGCACACAGGGAGATAAATGCAATGGAGATCTGCCTTTTGCAAACAGCATTGAAAGTGTATAGAGCTTCAGAACATTCTCAGGAAAAAAGATATTCACATTTTATTAGATTATTTTAGGCTGTATAACCATAGATACTTTAAAAATTATTATTTAATTATTTAAAAGGCAGAGCAACACAGAGAGAGGGAGACACGGGGAGAGAGAGAGAGAGAGAGAGATAGAGATAGAGAGAGAGAGAAACAGAGACCTTCCATCTGCTGATTCACTTCTCAAATGGCCACAACAGCCATTTCGTGAAGCCAGGATCTTGGGCTAAGGTGAAGCCGGGATCCAGGAACTTCATCCTGGTCTTCCCACGTGGATGGCAGAGGCCAAGCACTTAGACCATCTTCTCTTGCTTTGTAAGTGTATTAGTAGGAAGCTAGATTGGAAGTAGAGCAGCCAGGACTCCAATTGACACTCCAATTTGGGATGCTGACATTGCAAGCAGCAACTTAACCTACTGTGCCATAATGCTAGCCTCCTATTCATAGATTCTTATTCTTATTTTCATGTTTTTACCTTGATTTTCTGTCATGAAAATTGAGACCAGAGTCACTGTAAATATTTAGTAAATTTTTCAATATATAGAGGAATATTTATTGCATCTGTGGTCTCAGAGGACTTTCTAGGGTGCTGTATCAAATTCTTCCTAAATAAGATGTGGTTGTTGCCTGCAAGGATCTTATCTTACTATTTAAACATGAAACTACAAAATAAACACTAAACCTGTCTTAATCCATTCTCTCAAGGAATCTCTGTAGAGGGTATAGAGTTTTATAAACATCTGAGCAGCGATAAATATATAGGGATAAACGAAGTCCTGTCCTCACAGTCCTTTCATTTTATTTATAAAGAATGGTTGTGGGAAAAGATGTCAGTTACAAGAAAACCAGTAAACAAGATAATTACAGGTTACAGTACTTGCTACAGAAAGAATAAACAAGCTAATATGAGAGAGAGTTAGGGAGAGGATACCAAGCTCCAGTGAAAGTGACATTTTCATCTGTGATCTGAGGGATGAAGGAGCTCATAATGGAAGAGAAATCTCAGTAGAAGAAAGATAAAGGTCCAAGGTAGGAAAAAAACTTGACCTTCTAAGGAATCAGAGGAATGTTAGTGTGGCTGAAGAATAGTAAGAATGAGGCAAGAGAAGTAGAAAGTGAGATTGGTTTGGTAAGCAAAATCAGGTTGTAGAGGCCAGTTTGGCTTTATTTTAAAGATATCAGGAAGTCACTGAGATATTTTCACAAGAGAGAGTCTTATTTAATTAAATTTAAAATTTACTATATATGGGTGAAATGGTCATTTTTCCATTCAATTATTGTTTATAACGCTTGTCTGTATTCCCATTACACTAGGAGCTTTTTGCTTTTTACTTGTTAAACTTCTTATTCAGTAAAGTATTAAGCCTTTTGAATATAATTTAAATTTAAAATATGTTATATCAAACTCTAAAAAAAAGAGAGAGAGAAAGGGGGGTGGAAGGAGGGTGGGGGAAGGAAGGGGGAGGGAGGAAGGGATTATCATTATGTTCTTAGAATTTTATCTATAAGTCACATTGAATCTGTTAAAAACTAATTAAAAATTAAAATAAAAAATTTAAAAATGATACTTTTGGCTGCTGTATAGTGACTTCATTATACAGGCAAGTGTAGAAACAGGGAAATACATTAAGAGCCTATTCCAATGATTCACCTGAGATGAAGCTGGATAGGACTAGACTGGGGTCAGTTAGTTATGGATATTTGAGATGTATTTTGTAAGTAGAATCAACAGAATATGATGATGGATTGACTGTAGTGGATAAGGAAATGGAAAAGTGAAGGATGACTTATTTTTTGGCTTGAACAACTGAATATCATTGGCTAAAAAAGAGGGAAGCTGAAAGTATCTGAAAGATCATCAACACATTTGGAGGAAGTCAATGTGGAACAAGTCATGGGGACATGATGGTTATTTTTGTTTATGTGTTTTGTGCATGTCAGATTGAACAAATATACGCAAAGTTTTGTATTCTATTTTGTGTTATGAGGATAGAACAGATATAATTTCTTGAATTAATCATGCTTCACTAAGTGACTGTTACATTCTAAGTAATCTGCTAAATGCATCATAGCAAAATTCTTCCTCTTCAGGTGGAAAAACTGACATGCCAAAGGAGGATGTAGTGAATGTAGTGGAAATGTGTATCAAGGACTATGAGAACAGATAGAAGTAGAAATAATCACTCTGGAGGGTATGGCAAGGACATCTGAAAACAATGATCATTCCTGCATTGCTGTATATGCGGGGCTGAGGGCTTGTGGTCTGGCTGTGGCTTTTGCAGAAGACCCAGTGAGCTTGTGCTATCCTGTGTTTGAGCGGGAAGCTGATGATATATGTAGCAATCTAAGTTCATAGGCACTGCAACTGCCTGAAAGACAATGTCTACACTGGGCTTTCCAAGTGAGACAGGAACTTTGCCAAATACAAATGGAAAAAAAAAAGACTTTCTGGGGAGAAAAAAATAATATCATATCTATGATACAGGAAAGGAACTACAAGGAATGAAATGGGAATGAAGATTAGGAGCGGCTTATAGACACCTTGTATCCTGTGCTTGATTCCTATCCTTGCCCTCAAAGGGGTTTCCATCCCAAGGCAGTTATAACCATCATGAGCATGCCAATCCACATGCGAACCTGGCATTTGGCATGATAGATTTTTTTTAACATTTCCTTTGTTTTATTTTTTTTATTTTTAACTTTTATTTAATAAATACAAATTTCCAAAGTACAAATTTTGGATTATAGCAGCTTTTTTCCGCCATAACCTCCCTCCCCCCCACAACCATCCCATCTTTCACTCCCTCTCCCATCCCACTCTTCATCAAGATTCATTTTCAATTATCTTTATATACAAAGAAGATCAACTTAGTATATACTAAACAAAGATTTCAACAGTTTGCACCCACACAGATACACAAAGTATAAGGAACTGTTTGAGCACCAGTTATACTGTTAATTCACATAGTACAGCACATTAAGGACAGAGATCCTAAATAGGGAGCAAGTGCACAGTGACTCTTGTTGTTGATATAACAATTGACACTCTTGTTTATGACGTCAATCAGCATGATAGATTGAGTAGAGTACATTCATAATGAGAATCTGGTGATCAGGAAACTTGTATTATCTCTAAGGAAGGCCATCTCTAAGGAAGAAACCATTTATTTATTTTTGGAAGATCCCCTGTGGAACAATGAGGGATTGTCTATTAAATTTCTAGTTAAATTCTCCTCTCCTCCCCCCCTCCCCTCCCCTCCCCTCTCCCCTCTCCTCTCCCTTCCCTTTGTTTTCTGTTATAATCTTCAAGGAGGGAGCCTACCTTCCTTTCCCTTTTAAAGCTACTCTCTTTCATTCTATTTCTTGAGTATGGATTCCAAGTATATGAAAATTCTGCCAGTTCTCAGCTTCTAGAACCCTACTGAGCAATCAAGTTTTGGAAGTTTGAATTCTTTGTTAAAAGCGGCCAGGTTTGGGGCTGGCGTCCTGGCTCACTTGGTTAATCCTCCGCCTGTGGCGCCCGCATCCCATATGGGCACCGGGTTCTAGTTCTGGTTGCTCCTCTTCCATTCCAGCTCTCTGCTGTGGCCCAATGGGGCATTGGAGATGGTGCTCGGGCCCCTGCACCTGCGTGGGAGACCAGGAAGAAGCTCCTGGCTCCTGGCTTCGGATTGGCGCAGTGCCAGCCATTGTGGCAATTTGGGGAGTGAACCAACAGAAGGAAGACCTTTCTCTCTGTCTCTCTCTCTCTCTCACTGTCTATAACTCTACCTGTCAAATAAATAAATAATAAAAAGTGGTCAGATTTGAATTTCGACTCTATTTTATGCTACCTCTGTAAACTTGGACATGGTTCTTAAACTCTTGAAGCTTCAGTTAGGTTTCTGGTTATTCTACAGGATAAAGATATTACTAATACCTATTTTATAAGGTTGTTGTATAGGACAAACAAGATAATGAATTTAAAGTCAGTATAGTTTCCTATGTGTACTATTGTATATTCTCAATGATGAATAGTAATGCCTGAGAGTTTAAAGATAATTTTTCTGCAGGTACTCAGTACATATTAACTGCCATAAATCATTAATCCTCATCAGGATCAATGAAAGCAAGAATGAAAAACTTTAAAAATGTTTTTAAAGATTTATATTTTATTTACTTGAAAGGCAGAGTTAGAGAAGAGGAGAGACAGAGAGGGAGAGGAGAGGAGAGAGAGAGAGTGAGAGAAGAGAGAGAGACAGATCTCTTCCATTCCCTAGTTTATTCCCCAAATGCCCACAATGGAGCTTCTGGGTCTCCCATGGGGGTGCAGGGTCCCAAGCACTTATCCATCTTCCTCTGCTTTTCCATGTGCATTAGCAGGGAACTGGATTGGAAGTGGAGCCATGGCTCAAATTGCACTCAAATGGGATTCTGGTGCCACAGGCAGAGGCTTAACCTACTACCCTACAACTCTGGCCCTGACAAACATTTTTTTAAAGATTTTGTCTATTAATTTGAGATGTAGAGTTACAGAGAGAGGGAGAGACAGAGTCCCTGGTTCATTCCTTAGATGGTTGCAATGGCTGGAGCTGAGCTGAGCTGAGCTGATCCAAAGCCAGGAGCCAGGAGCTTCTTCCAGGTCTCCCATGTGGGTATGGGGGCCCAAGAACTTGAGCCATCTTCTACTGCTTTCCCAGACCATAGCAAAGATTGGATCAGAAGAGGAGCAGCTGGGACTTGAACCAGCACCTATATGTGATTCCAACACCGCAGGCAGATGCTTAGCTCACAGTACCGACCCCTTGACAAACTTTTTTAAAGATGTACTTATTTATTTGAAAGTCAAAGTTACAGAGACAGAAGAGGAGACAGAGAAAGAGAATAAGACAGCAAGATATATCTTCCATCCACTGGTTCACTCTCAGATGCTGCGATGGCCAGGGATTGGCCAGGCTGAAACTAGGAGCTTCTTCGTTCTCCCACATGGGTGACAGGGGTCCAAATACTTGGACCATCATCTGCTTCTCCCAGGCTATTAGCAGGGAGCTGGAGCATAAGTGGAGTAGCTGGGACAGTGCCTATATCTGATGCGGATGTTGCAGATGATGGCTTTACCTGCTGTGCCACAACACTGACCCCCAAATGACAAACTAACCAATCACGTAACTTAATATTCGCAACAGCCATAGCAACATAGAAACAAAGAGAGTCATACTCAAAGGAAATTATTTCTTTGGACCTAATTCCTTTGATTCAGTGAAAAAGGATTTTTCAAGAATTCCTTCCATCTGTTTGACAAGACCCAGGGGGAGCTTTTTCACTGAGAATAATGATCCTTTTGGTCACTGCTATTTGCCTGCATCTTTTCTGGTTCACTGTGGTGGTGATTTCTCTCATTGCTTCTCTTGGAACTGTGACCAGAATTTTTACTGTTGTCTAAGTGCTTGCTAAAGTCTACTTTCCCTCCCAATCCAAGTAGGTTAGGAGAGTCTAGCACTTGGCTTATTCCATGGTTTCTGTTCTGAGCTTAGTTTCGGTAAAAATGAAGAAATATTCCTGTCCCTATTGATGGAGCTCTGTGTGGCATTGGCTACTAGGTAGTGTTACCTCATGCTCTCAGTGTTTGATGGAGAGCTCATTCAACAGCTCTTTGACTTTTACTGATTAGTTTTCTGCAGGCAGCTCCTGGCTAAATTTCACACATGACTCTTTGTGAATTAGTCAGGAAGACTTCCAGTGTGGAGAACATTATTGCCTTATAAATATTCTTCCTCATATTGATTCTGTTGCTAAGATAGTTGTTGGAAGATACTTTAGACTTTTGCCTTTTAATTAATTATATATTAATTTTAATTAATTAGTTATATTTATTTGGCAAACAGAGAGATGGAGAGAGATGCAGGCAAAAGAGATCTCCTATCCCCAGATGCCCACAATAGCCAGGGTACAGTCAGGTTGAAGCTGGAAGCTAGGAACTTGATCCATATCTCTCACATCCATGACTGGGTTCTATGTGCTTTGAGTTTCCACTTGCTGATTCCTAGGGTACACATTAGCAGGAATTTGGAGTCAGAAAATGACCTGGGAATCAAACTTATCCATCTCATTTTAATGCCTAAAATTCACTTCATGTTTTATTTTTACTTTATTTAAAAACATCCCCCTATACCCTTCTGAGATTTTGTAGCAAAAGCAGATGCTGGCTGTTTTCCTGGGAAGATCCTCTTAGATTTCTGTGGGGATCTGGACTAGCATTTAGTTTTCCGGATAGGAATACGTCAAGAAGTGAGGACTCACACTCCATCCCCACCAACACACAAGGAGTAAGAAACATTTGTAAGAAATTTGGGGAGTAGGCATTGCGGTGCAGGAGGTTAAGCCACTGCTTGGGATGTCTACATTCAAATTGGAATGCTTGGTCCCAGTCACAGTTTCTTATCAATGCACAAGAGAAGCAGCAGAGGATGACCCAAATGCTTGGGTCACTGCCACCCTCTTGAGATACCTAGTTGGAGTTCCTGCTTGCTGCTTACAGACTAGACCAGCCCAAGTTGTTACAGACATTTGGGGAGTGAACCAGCAAATGGAAGACATTAATTACTCTGTCTCTCCCTCTCTCTGTCAATTTACCCTTCAAATAAATAAAGAAATCTTTTAAAAAGAAAGTTCTATGAATATAGATATATTTAAATTACCAACACAAATTATTTTGTACATTTCCTCCAATTTTAATTTTTTTGCTATATGAGTTAATCTCACTTTGAAGATAAGAAAAAACCAGAAAAGAGAGGCAGGATTTTAAGCATGATTAGGATAAAGCACTGCAAGCAATGAAAAAAGATAATAAAAGTAAGAGACAAAAGGGCAAATATATTGAAAAAAATTGCCTGATTTTTCTTTGGTGTATTTCATTAGGTACCATGCATATGATAAAAATAAGCTATACTGTCTGTGGCTTATCTATCTGCTCTTAACAGTCTTTCTTATTTTTAATCTAAATATTACCATCATTCACATAAAATTCTAAACAGTTACAGGGTCTAAATAATCCTGATCTTTGGCCATCCTATTGTTAAATGTTTAAAAGATAGTTGTGAGTGCTGTGTCCTGACAGGTTAAGTTGCCAGTCGGGACACCATTATCCCATATTATACTGTCTCCTTGAGTCCCAGCTACTTGCTTCAGATCTAGCTTCTTCCTCATGCATCTGGGAAGCTGTCAACGATGGTTCAAGTGCATGGGTTCCTGACACGCACGTGGGAAACCTGGATTGAGCTTCTGGCTCCTCACTTTATTCTGATCGAGCCCTGGCTATGTGGGTATTTGAGAAGTGAACCAGCAGATGGAAGATCTCTCTCTCTCTCTCTCTAAGATTTTTATTTATTTATTTGGCAGGTAGAGTTACAGACAGTGAGAGAGAGAGAGACAGAGAGAAAGATCTTCCATCTGCTGGTTCACTCCCCAAGTGGCCACAACAGACGGAGCTACGCCGATCCGAAGTCAGGAGCCAGGTGATTCCTGCTGGTCTCCCATGTGGGTGCAGGGGCCCAAGGACTTGGGCCATCCTCCACTGCTTTCCCAGGCCATAGCAGAGAGCTGGACTGGAAGAGGAGCAACTGGGACTAGAACCCGGTGCCCAAATGGGATTCCGGCGCTGCAGGCAGAGGATTAACCTAGTGTGCCACAGCACCAGCTCCGATCTCTTTCTCTCTCTCTCCCTCCCTCTCTTTTTCTCTGTCACTCTGCCTTTCAAGTAAATAAAAAAAAAAAGCTTAACAAATTTTGAAAGATGATTTTATAATAAGGTAAAAGTAAGTTTTTTTTCTAATGGGTACTAAAGGCATTTTAAGTAAGTTACTGAATTAAAACAAGCAAATAACTTCTTTTGTCACCTTTCTATTGGCAAGTAATTTTGCAACAGATGGAATTCCATAAATATATATTCTAGTTTAACATCTCAAGAGAAAATTTATGTTGTTTCCCCAAATCAATAAAATATGTAGAAATAAAACAGGAAGATAAGCAGAAAGAATTTATTTCATAAAAAATGCTCTGAATTTAGAGTAGTGATTACTTGAGACCAGGTAGAGTGTGGGAGGTAAAAACAGAGGGAAGTAAGATGATAGAAGGAAATAAGTTCAATAAAGAAATGATAAGGAAATTCTAATGACCTTGATTTGATCAGTATATGCTAAGAACATGTCACCCCATAGTATCTATGATTATTTTATGTTAATCCAAATAATTTGGAAGGTAGCATTTGATCTAGTGGTTAGGATGCAGATCTGGATAGCCACGTCCCATGTCAGAGTGCCTGAGTTTTGGTTCTGGCTCTGGCTCCTTTACTGTAGCTTCCTGCTAATGCAAACCCCAGGAAGCAGTGGTGATGGCTCAAGAACTTGGGTTCCTACCACTCATGAGGGAATTCTGAATTTAATTCCTGGTTTCCAGCTTTGGCCTGGCCCCTGGAAATGTCAAACATTTGGGGAATGAACCAGCAGAGGTGAGCTCTTTCTAGCTACCCTTATATCTGTTTTGGTGCCTTTGATATATACAATTTTTTGAAAACTAAATGCAGTATATTAGCAAGTAATGGTGTTTGGAAAAGAAATCTCAGGAAAGTACTTTTTAGACCTTCAAAGTGTCTCAAGCAGTAGAGGTAGAACAGGTCACACAAATCTGAGGGCACTGGTGAGAAAATAAGATTGACTTATGTACATCCTTTAACTGTTTGGAGTCTGAGTTAAAAATATTCGATAAAAGCAAAGAAGCAAGACGGTTCTCTAGGTGGTTTACTTACCTCTGTGTGTTACTTCAGGGCGAACCCAGGACAGCTGGTCCTACCAAAACCTAGTCATTCCTCCACAAGCTGAGACTGGTTCCCCCTTAGGAATCAGGGAATGAATGGAGGTGATTTATTTATTCACAAAAATGTATTAAACTTTTGCTATCAACTATTGCTGTAACACTAAGTGGAGACTGTTTCTTATCTTATCCTCGAACCACAGAGGTGGAAGTGTGTCATTTAGTTTACTTCTGATGTTTTCTCTTGAGAATACTTCCGATAAAACCCATGCAATGTGAGGATCTTGCCCTCTGATTATAGCAAACATTTACTTCTTTTGATTGCTGTCATCTCGAATTTTCCTGATGCACTACTTCCTTGACCTTCATGACTGGAGTAGTTCTTCTTGAATGTACAATTTTATATATAATTATAACTGATTATAACATTTTTTACACTGTTTTTTGGTGTCAACAACCCATGCCCCCAGGGGCCAGGCAGGCAACATAAATGCCTGAAGCAGCTGAGTATATGAAAATGTGTATTAAAGCACTTGAGTAGCAACAAAGTTCAATATGCTCTGGTCTTAGTGCATTAAGCTTCACAAAGATAGAAAGTGTTCCTATTTTGTTTACTATTATATCTTCATTGATAAGTATAGGCCCTGGTGTTTAGTAAGCACTCAATAATTTTGGTTAAATGACTGAATACATGTATTACTGCAGTGGACTTTTCTCCTATAGTTCCTAGTTCCTACTTGCAAAATCCAAGACTTGACTTTCAAGTGAAAAAAGATATTTTGCATTACTGACTATGTTTCCTTGGGTAGAATGTTTCTTCCCTTGAGAAATGGTGCCATTTTCCTAAATCTCAGGTCACTCTTGTTAGGTCAGATTTTTTCCATCTGCCCCCTATGCGTCTATTCCCAGAGATGATGCCATCTTTTCTTCCATTTAATTCTCTCTGGCTTACATCACCAATTCTTACAGTTACCACTTATGCTTACATTTCTGCTCTGTCCAGAAGTCCCACCTGGGTATTGAAAGATAAATTCTGAGGTTATTAAAGTTAATGTTGCCTTAGGAACATTTCCACACAGAAGCTCCACAGTTACCTTATACTCATGGTTACCCTGGACTCTTTTTTATTAATTTTATTTATTTATTTGAGAGGTAGAATTACAGAGAGCGAGAGAGAGACAGACAGACAGACAGACAGAGAGAAAGGTCTTCCATCTGCTGGTTCACTCCCCAAATGGCCACAATGGTTGGAGCTGAGCTGATCCAAAGCCAGGAGTTTCTTCCAGGTCTCCTATGCGGGTTCAGAAGCCCAAGCACCTGGGCCATCTTTTCGTGCTTTCTCAGGCTGTAGCAGAGAGGTGGATAGCAAGAGGAGCAGCTTGGACATGAATTGGTGCCCATTTGGGATGCTGGCACTGCAGGCAGAGGTTTAACTTACTATGCCACTGCACCAGCCCCTACCCCACACTCTTTCAGACCGTTTAACTCCTGTATTCCCTTAACAATCTACCACTCCATGGACTTATAGGCTTCTCATAAATTAATATTGGGTTAAGCACCTCAGATAGAGTGACCACAACAAACACAATATTTTGACAGGTAAATATTAGGCATACATTAATATATGATTTTAGTAGTAGTCCTTACATATTCAAACACTTGCATTCTCAGATGCTTTTGGGCTTTAATGTAAAGTTGATGGTGCTATATGAGAGGGTATAGTGAAGAAATCTATGCTAATCTAGAGACTTAACAAAGCTTTCTTGAGTAGGTAGCATTTAGATTAAAGAGGTGAGGGTGACTGTGGGGAGATAATGTTTCAAGTGAAAGGGTCAGTGGATGTGGAGACTCTAGTCTGGGATGATGAAAGGGATCACTTGTAAGATCAGGAACGCCAATGAAGAGGAGGTGGGCAATTTGTAGAAGGCTTATAGGTCATTTTCAGGAATTTAGGCTTTATTCAAGTAATAGTACAAGCATAAAAGAGATTTCAGAGAAGAGACACAGCCAATTTTGCATCCAAAAGATGGTACCCTGCTACCCAAATCAACAGAGTGAGAGTCTTCCTATATCCTACCCCATCATCTTCTATGTGAACAGATTTGTGATCTCCTATCTGCTATATGAGCCAACTGGCTTTTCTCCAAGTGGCCAGGTTTCTTGTCCCTGTAGTGTCTTTGTGCTTGTGCCCCCATCTTGAATGTCCTCCAATTCTTTCTCCACTTAGATGATTTCTAGCAGTCCTTTGTGATTCTGAACATCACCTCCAGGAAATACTTTACTTTTTGTCCCCATTGTTATCTCCAAGTCAGCTGTAGACATTCTCATATAATCTATGTATTTCTGTTCCTTTCTTTACCATATAATAATGAAAATGTGGATTTTCTTTTGTTTCTGTCTTTCTTGACTGCAAATTGTTTTGAGAACAAGATAGTACAGTAGTACAACAGTAACTGCCTAGTACATTGTTGTTGAATAAAGGGATATATCACAAAGCAAAACTCATCTATTATTTTGAGCAGTACTACACATCTGTTTTCTAATGAAGAATATATATATTATATGTGCATATGGATATATATGTATATATATTGGATTACACTGGAATTATACATAGACATGCATAAAACAATTTTATAGGAAAAGCATTTCCTGTACAATCAGAAAAATCTGAGTTTATACTTGGCTTCTGTCACTTTCTCACCATTTCCAACATTCTCATTTGTGAGAAGTTAGTAGGTTTCAGCTTACTTAACAATGAAGTAGAGATAATAAGTTCTGAGGTAATTATATTGACTTGGTTCATGTAATCGTGGAGGTGGATAAGTTCTCTGAGCTTCAATCAGTAAAGTGAAGACCCGAGAGAGCAGATGGTCTCAGAACCACAGGAACTAGTGACAGAAGTTCCAGCCTGAAAGCAAAGGGCAGTGTCCTAGGTTAACAAGTCACGCAGACAGAAAGCTGCTTCTGCTTTTTATTGTTGTTCTATTCAGGCCTCAACAGGTTGGATAATGCCCACCGAAACTGGGGAGAGCAATTCGCTTTTTCTGTATTTTTATTCATATGTTCAGTGCATCCAGATTGATCTACATAGATAAAGCAAAATAATATTCAAGCACGTATCTGGGTACTTCATAGTTCAAACAAGTTGACAAGAATAGTGAAACATTAAATAAGAGTATGAGTCAGATAGAATTCTAGAGTCAAACTGGAAGATCAAGAAAGGAGTGGGGGCTCAAGTAATCAAAGTAATTTTTTGTTGAAGTTGAAGGTCTGGTTAGATGTCAGAGGCTAAGGACCACCTGATGACGGAATTTGCTCTAGTTTCTATGCAAGTGAAGGGGTATAAGGCCTGATGGAGCACGGGTAACTTAAATGTCTAAGTAATTCTGACTTGTCAGGTGGGACTGCAGCCGTAATAGTACTGTGACTGGGGGAGGACCTGGGTATAATTGGTGTTAACACTGACTTTCCTTAAGATTCACGCACTCAGCTGGCACTGTGGCTCAATAGGCTAATCCTCCGCCTGCAGCACCGGCACACCAGGTTCTAGTTCCAGTTGGGGCGCCAGATTCTGTCCCGGTTGCTCCTCTTCCAGTCCAACTCTCTGCTGTGGCCCGGGAGTACAGTGGAGGATGGCCCAAGTGCTTGGGCTTTGCACCCACATGGAAGACCAGGAGAAGCACCTGGCTCCTGGACTTGGATCAGCGCAGTGCACCCGTCACAGCACACTGGCTGCAGCAGGCATTAGGGGGTGAATCAACAGAAAAGGAAGACCTTTCTCTCTGTCTCTCTCTCACTATCCACTCTGCCTGTTAAAAAAAAAAAAAAAGATTCACGCACTCAAACCATGGTGTATTGATAGTGTCCCTCCAAAACATTTTAGATTGAGTGTTTCCCTAGGCAGGAACATTCATGGCATTATTTAGGATTCAGGATTTCAGTGCACTGTTCTATGCAGGACTTTTGTGCCAGGCAACCCATATTGATGATTTCACTTGGAGTGGAACAAGCTTACACTTGGAGTAGGCAGATAAAATGAAGCTGTGGAAGGAATTAAAAATGTGTGAGGAGACTAAAGAAAGGGCAGCACAGATGTGTGAACAAATGCTTATGCTGGGTTGAACAGCTGGGAAGCTGTGGAAGAGGAAAGAATCAACTACTGACTGTGGAAGGCATCTTGGGAATGTGTTGGAAAGAAATTACTTGGCAAAAAGAAAATGGTGCAAGAGAATACCTGAGTAGGAGCTGAATGACAGTAAAGTCTTAACCTATAGCTAAGGTGTCAAGAGAGCTTGAGGCCTTACAAATAATAGTATTTTTTGAAGGTTAGGGATAAAATAAAAAGCCAACTGACTCAGAAAAGAAGCCTGGATGAATAATTTTATTAAAATGCTAGGCTATTGTGATGAATTTCATCAGGAAAATTTGAATGTCTTCATAACCATCTATTTTTTTATTTTTTGAAAGTAAAATGGTGGAGGCAGGGGAAGAGGAGTGTTCCCATGCAATGGATCATTTGACAAATGCCTGCAACAGCCAGGGTTAAGTCAGGCCGAAGCCAGGAGCTGGATATTCAGTTGATTCTCTCACATGGTCAGCAGGGACCCACATACTTGATTCGCTGCCTCCCAGGGCGTGCACTTACAGGAAGCTGGAATTGGGAGCACAGTTAGGACTCAAACCCAGGTACTCGAATATTGAATGTAGAAATCCCAAGTAGTATCTTTTTTTTTTTTTTAAAGATTTACTTATTTATTTGAAAGGCAAAGTTGGAGAGAGAGAGAGAGAGAGAGAGAGAGAGAGAGAAAGAGTGTTTCTATCGCTGTTTCACTCCCCAAATAGCCGCAATGGCCAGAGCTGAGCCATTTTGAAGACAGGAGCCAGCTTCTTCCAGGTCTCCCATATGGTGCAGGGGCCCAAGTACTTGGAACTTCTTCCATTGCTCTCCCAGGAGCAACAGCAGGGAGCTGGATCAGAAGTGGAGCAGCTGGGACTCAAACCAGTGCCCATATGGGATTCTGGCACCACATGTGGCAGCTTTACCTGCTATACCACAGGGTTGGTCTCCCTAAGTAGTATTTTAACTACTGTACCAAATTCCCACCCCCATTTACTCTTGTTTTCAAATGATTTATTTATTTAATTATTTGAAGAGCATAGCATCAAGGAGAGAGATGAGATTTAGAGAGAGAGAGAGAGAGAGAGAGAGAGAGAGAGAGAGATATCTTCCATACACTGGTTCACTCCCCAGATGTTCTCAAAGGCCCAGGCCTGTGCCAAGCCAAAGCTAGGAGCCAGGAATTCCATCCAGGTTTTCCACATGAGTGCAGTGGCCTGAGTATTTGAGCCATCTTCTGTTGCTTTTCCAGGTGTATTAGTAGGGAGTGGGATCAGAAATGGAGCAGCTGGGACTTGAACTGGGGCCCACATCAGATGCCAGGATTGCCATCGGTGGCTAAACCTGCTATACCACAATGTGCCATCACCCCACCTTTTGCTAGTGGATAATTCTCTTTAGGATGGCATTGTGGTGAGCAGACTGAGACTCCACCTGCTATGCCAACATCCCATATGGGCACTGGTTGGAGACCCAGCTGTTCCACTTCCAATTTAGCTGCCTGCTACTGCACCTGGGAAAGAAGCAACAGATAGGCCAAGTCCTTGGGCCCCTGCATCCTGTGGGAGACTTGGTAGAGGATCCTGGCTCTTGGCTAGAGCCTGGCCCATCCCTGGCATTGTGGCCATTTGCAGAGTGGGCCAGCAGTTGGAAGATGTCTCTCTCTCTCTCTCTCTCTCTCTCTCTCTACTCCTATTTCTGTAACTCTGCCATTCAGGTAAATAAAAAATTTATTGAATAATTCTCTAACAAAATATATATTTTAAAGACTTTATTTATTTATTTGAGAGGTAGAGTTACAGACAGTGAGAGGAAGAGACAGAGAGAAAGGTCTTCCAAATTGCCAAAACGGCCAGAGCTGCACAGATCTGAAGCCAGGAGCCAGGAGTTTCTTCTAGGTCTTCCATGCAGGTGCAGGGGCTCAAGTACTTGGGCCATCTTCCACTGCTTTCCCAAGCCATAGCAGAGAGCTGGATTGGAAGAGGAGCAGCTGGGACCAGAACTGGCACCCATATGGGTTGTTGGCACCACAGGCGGAGGATTAACCTACTATTCCATAGCACCGGCCCCTCTAACATATATTTTAAGATAAAAAATGAAGAAATTTCCTGCATGGCAGTAAAATTTTGGGGTATTATCCCTGATTTACTGAAATTTAAATGGCAGTGTTAATGTATGTATGTAAACATACATATATATATATATATATACACACACACACACTCATTTTAGTGGTTAGCAATATATTTTTAAATGTAGCTATTTATCTAACATAGAAATGGAAAATACATATTTGTGTACAATATCTGAAACTGTATCCTAGTGTTCTTTATAGGGCATTTCTTCAGCAAACTTATAGTTGTAAATTGCTAGTTTTGGAGAAATAGGGCCAGAATATATGTTTTTTCCAAAAGATTATGTGTAATAGAAGGCCAGGCATGTAAATGGTGGATATTCTTAGATATGACAAAGAAAAGCACAGAATGCCACAGAGATTTATAGAAGACAACCTAATCCAGATTGGGATAAATGAAGAAGTCTAATTCAGTAACTACGTATTGGGAGTCAATAACCCCTGTTCTGAGTTTTGAGGAGAAAAATAATTAGCTAAGAGACTATTTCAGAGAAATTAACATGAACAAAGTCATGAATACTAACTACAGGAATATAAATTTCATAAATTATAAATAATTCACTCTAGAATATAGGGTATAAGTGTCAGAGAGTTGGAATGACAGGATGTGCAGAGAAAGGTTAGAGAGGTATGCAATAGGCAGAACATGAAAAAACCTTACAGAAATTGGTAAGAACTTTGGATTTATCCTGAAGCCAAAGGTAGTCTGAAATCTCAGAAGAGTGCTAATATGTAAATATTTTTGGGCTCACCTTTTAAAGATATTATTATGCTCTCTAGTTAAAAAAGGCAGTCCCCAAAGGGCAAATATGTGTTTTCCCTGATCTGTGGCAACTAATAGAGTCCAAAAAAAAATGTAATGTATATGAGAGAAATTGACATTTTGAGATTTGATTATTGTTTAAAGCCCTTTATTGTTGAGGAGCAGTAGATTTTTCTTCTTGCTATTTGTTGAATTGTTTAGTGGAGGGCTAAGCTTATGATTATAAAATAAGCTGAAAATATGTCACTGAAAAAATTAAAAGAAAGGAAGGAGGAAATGGGATGGGAACATGGGCTGGAGGGAGGGAACAGAAGGATGCATCACTATGCTCCTAAATCTGTATATATGAAACACATGTAATATGTTCACCTTATATAAATAAGAAATGAAGAAAAATATATTATTATGGTAGTGGAACATGGCTAGAAGAAGATGAGGCTAGGGGCAAGGCATATTGCAACACAGTCTAAATGCATGCACTTTGAACTCACATGAGGCTGTGAAAATAAAGAAGCAAGTTCAATGGATATTAATGAGAGAGACCTGATAAAGAGCTGGAAAGCAATTGGATGATGTGAGTAAGCGAGGGGCATCAGGGTCAAAAATGGCTCACACATTTTCTGGCAGGTAGATTGGATGAAAGGTGGTGTCATTTACTTGGAAAATGAATTAAAGAAACTTAATTTGGAAGGGGTAGATAATGAGGTTTGATTTTTGGTATGTTGAGTAAAGCACAAGTATAATATCCAGGTGGATATCTCTAGTAGAGATTTAGATATTATCTTTAGACAATTAGCAACCCAGACAAAATATAAGAAATGGTTTTCAGTAGCGAACATCCAGAAGTAGAGCAACCCCTTCCCTGAGAAAGGGGGAAATAAAATGATTGTCCCAGTTTGAAGCCTGGAGATTTCACTAACATAATACAAGGAGAAAGAACCTCTATGGAACTTAGTAACGTTTTTGAGTAACAATTTGGGATGCCAAGGTAACCTTTGTCAAACCAATGAATAGTAATGTTACGCTACTGTGTGTTTTTTTTTTTTTTTTTTTTTTTTTTTAAGATTTTATTTATTTGAGAGGTAGAGTTACGGAAGGAGAAACAGAGAGAGGTCTTCCATTCACTGGTTCACTCCCCAGATGGCTGCAATGGCTGGAGTTGAGCCAATCTAAAGCCAGGAGCCAGGAGCTTCTTCTGACGCTCCCACCTGGGTGCAGGGGCCCAAGCACTTGGGCCATCTTCCACTGCCCTCCCAGCCCACAAACAGAGAGCTGGATTGGAAGAAAAGCAGATAAGAGACACAAACCAATGCCCAAATGGGATGCCAGTGATGTAGGCAGAGGTTTAATCTACCAAGCCACAGTGACTGCCCCACTACCGTAATTTTAATGATCTGTGATTACTTTAAAACTTATTGTATATGGTGAAATGATCATTTTTTCCATTCAACTGTCATTTATAGCAGTTTTCCATATTTTCATTAAACTAAGGTCTTTTGCTTTTTAAAAGTTAAAGTTCTTTTCCAGTGAAGTATTAAACCTTTTTACTGTAATGTAAATTTAAAATGTTATCTCAAAAACTAAAAAAAGGAGGGAGGAATGGAAGAAAGGAGGGAAGAAGGGAATATCATTATATTCCCAGAATTGTATCTACAAACCACATAGAATCTGTTAAAAATAATTACTGTTTAAAATTTAAAAAAATTTAAAAGTCATGTAAGAAATATTTATAAAATTTTTAGATTAAAAAAGTATGAAACTGGGGCCGGCGCTGTGGCGCAGCGATTTAAAGCCCTGGCCTGAAGCTCCAGCATCTCATAAGGGCACCAGTTCAAGACCCATCTGCTCCATTTCTGATCCAGCTCTCTGCTATGGCCTGGAAAAGCAGTAAAAGATGGCCCAAGTCCTTGGGCCCCTGCTCCCACATGGGAGACCTGGAAGAAGCTCCTGGCTCCTGGCTTGGGATCAGTGCAGCTCCGGCCATTGTGGCCATCTTGGGAGTGAACCAGCGGATGGAAGACCTCTGTCTGTCTCTACCTCTCTCTGTAACTCTATATTTCAAATAAATAAAATAAATCTTCAAAAAAAAGTATGAAACAATAGCAAAGTGGTTGTAAGGTCAAAAATAAAAGTACATTGGCATAAGTTCTTATACTGTAATACAACTTCATAATATTAATTGAAGATTAAAGATGCATATAAATGAACCCCTAACACAAACGAAATGAGTTCTATCCAATAAGCCAACAGGCATCAGAAGATACAGCATTTATAGAAAAGAACAAAGAAAAAGATGATAAACTAACAATAAACAGATAAGATAGGCATAAAACTTACAGCAAAGTAGTAGATTTATAACTACATCAATAATCACATTTAAAAGTAAATTATTTAAACAGTCCAATTACAAAGCAGAGACTTTCATATTGAATTAAGAAATACTCATTATATGTTGCCTACAAGAAACTCACTTTAAATAGACATAAATAGGTTAAAAGTAAAAGGATGGAAAGTGATATACTATGCTAACACTAATCAAAAGAAAGCTGATGGGAATTTCAAATGACACAACCACTTTAGAAACCAGTTTGGCAGTTTCTTAAAAAGCTAAATATATACCTACCATATGATGCAGACATTCCACTCCTGAGTATTTATGCAAGAGAATGAAAGCATATGTCTATACAAAGACTTGTACATGAATATTCAATACAACTATGTTTGAAATAGCCAAAATTTGAAAAAAAATACATGTCCATCAATAAAGTGGGCTATTTGCAAAATGAAACACTATTCATCAATTAAAAAGAATGAGCCATGGATATACAGAACAGCATAAGTGAATCTCATAATAATTCTGTTGAGTGAAATAAGCCAAATATAAGAATGTATGTGCTTATGAGTCTCTCTATATGAAGTTTAAAAATGTAACTTAATCTATAAAGACAGATAAGCATATCAGTTTTTGCCTGGAGATGGAGGTGATAAGAAAGAAGGAATACCAGTGTATAAGCAAACCTTTAGCAATGCTGGAAATGTACATTATCTTGATTATAGTTGATGATTTTACAGCTGCTTACATATATCAGAAGTTGTAAAATAATACACTGTAACTATGTATAGCTAAGTTTGTCACTTATATATAATAAAATAGTTATTGTGGCAAATAATCACAAAACTTGATAAAACAGATGAAGCTATTACCAGGAAAGTTGGAGTCCAACTAAGGTTGAAGACTCTGAGTTTAATTTTGCACAAATTCTTTTTTTAAGATTTATTTATTTATTTGAAATTCAGAGTTACACAGAGAGAAGAGACAGAGAGAGAGGTCTTCTATCCAATGATTCACTCCCCAATTGGCTGCAATGGCCGGAGTTGTGCCTATCTGAAGCCAGGAGCCAAGAGCTTCCTCAGAGTCTCCCATGCGGGTGCAGGGGCCCATGGACTTGGGGCATCTTCTACTGCTTTCCTAAGCCATAGCAGAGAGCTGGATCGGAAGTGCAGCAGATGGGTCTTGAACTGGCGCCAATATGGGATGCCAGTGCTTAGTCCAGGGCTTTAACCCATTGTGCCACAGCCCTGGCCTCGATTTTGCACGAATTCATACAATTGCGTGGATTTTTTTCCATCAGTGTTAAAAGTTGAATTATAGGAATAGAAAATAGGAAATTTTCAAGGCACTGTATTGATTATTTTCAAGAAATCACAACTCACTGTCAAAATAGTGACATCTAAGGGGAGAGAGGAGACAAGTCTGTTGACAGGAAGTCAGTTTTATGAGACGCATTCACTAATGAACAAAGACTGAAGCAATAATTCACCAAATGCTACCATGAAACAGTTAATGTACTACATCAGCTGTAAAATTTTCTACAAGTGCTTAGGCATTTGAGAGAATCTGACTTAATGTATTTTCAACTATCTTGATAACATGCTGTATTTAATAAATGATTTCCAATGTAATATTTGCTCTACCATTTCATTTCATATCTCTCTTGTACTTTTTAATAAAATAGTTATAGATGAGATTAAAAGCAATGAAAAACAATGGACAGAGAATTGTATATTTAGCACATTCCTTGACCTACAGGATTGGAACATAAGCTTTTGTACAAAGATTGCCAAAAGAAAAAAAAATCCCATTTAATTGTTCTTAGTTCTACTGTTTGCCTTGTTCGTGTGTACAGCACCTCTCAATCCTAGTATATAGTGTTCTGCAAGGTTAGATTTGCTATGGCTTTTGCCTCTGCTAGCAATGCAATGATTGACTCCAACTCAAAAATACCAGATGGCTGACTGTAATCAAACAGAAGTGCAACAGAGGAAGATTAATCCTGATTTTTGAATATGATGTTAAGCTTTTGCAAACCTCTTTCAGATTAAGCTCAGGTGATTGAAGTATAGTATCATAGACCTATAAAACTAGAATGTTGTGATACTTGAATTATGGATCTGGATTTATTAGTATTTACTATTGTAGGAATATCAAGGATATTATCTCAACTCAGCATTGTAATGTATCCACATCTATGTGCATAACTGAAAACAAGTAAGTTTAACTGTACAAAGAATTCAGAATCTCAACAAAAGGCTTACTTGAGTCCAGAGTCAGCCTCCTTTGGCCTCTTCATGCCTCACTCATATCTTTATTGCACTTACTGAAGTTATAAGTTTACCTTGTCCTTTCTGTGAGAAATTTGAGAGCAGAAGCTGTGTTTCTTGTTTTTATGTTCCCAGCAACAAGACAAAATGTGCTTGCTCAATTAATAAATAAATAAAATTGGAATCATGGGATCCAGTAATTATAGTCATTCTTAATGTCTCCAGTATTAATCGACATCAGGAATGATAGGTCTACTAAATGTCTGAAAAATTGCCAATTTGTTTGCAATAAAGAGTTCATTTTTTGTTTTACTTCAAGCTGAACAGTGCTAAGCAGGTGACATTCTTAAAGATCTATGGAAGTGCGTCTGATTAACTGATTCTATGCCCAAGAGGAAATTGTTAACTAGCTTGGTTTTCTTTATTATCTATTTTGTAAACAGTGAAAATAAATTTTACATAGTTAAAAAGACACCATTTCTTTGGGTAATGTGTTCCAGACGGCAATTGTTTTTATTTTTCCTCAAAGATAAATATCATTACGATTTGTGAGTTGTTTCCAAATGAGTAGAGTGTGTGGCACTAGGGAGATCTTGATATCAGTCTCTCCTGCTCTCCAGGAAGCCTCTTGGTGACCAGGTACTTGTATGCTGGTTCCACTAAGACATCATGGCTCATCTCCATATTTTCTGGTTTGCTGTGTTGATTATTTTATTTGCTGTGTAGAAACTTTTTTTAAAAGGATTTATTTATTTAATTTTTTAAGAGGTAGAGTTACAGACAGAGAGAAAGGTCTTCCATCCGCTGGTTCACTCCCCAAGTGGCCATAACAGCCAAAGCTGGGGTGATCTGAAGCCAGAAACCAGGAGCTTTTTCTAGGACTCCCACATGCGTGCAGAGGCCCAAGCACTTGGATCATTTTCCACTGCTTTCCCAGGTCATAGCAGAGGGTTCGATAGGAAGAGGAGCAGCCAGGAACGTGAACCAGTGCCCATGTTTGAGCGATTAAGAGCGGCACACCACGCCAATTCTAGCCAAGGAAAGACACACAGCACTGCTGCCATAACAATGCAAATTCCTAGCACCTCAGGTATTGATGGCATTCTGCAGGGGTTCCCTACATTAGAAAAACAGACAGTGGTGTATCAGATTGTACGTATGTCCTGTGCTTAGTGGGGGACTTCCTTGATTCATTAGGTCAAGGCCGTATGCCCACACAGTGTCTCCAGAGTGTCACCTTTCTTGAATGAAGGAAGATGACTTGGTTCCGAACTCTGGGATGATCAGTCCCTTATGTGAATTCGCTGGGCGAAATAAAGTAAAAGGAGGAGCCGAGAAGCGGCTTATGCTTCCGGGCAGTGTGTGCCTAACCTGGGGTCACTTAGACCGAGGACAAGGACAAGGAAAGGGGCGTAGGAGGGGGCTCTGTGCTCACCCTCACAGAACCGAACAGCACACAAAACACCGAGGGGCCTACTTGCCAAAATCCAGGAGGGACCTTGTTGAGTCCGACATGCTGTCTCTCAGTCATATTGGCGAGCCAGATATTGCAGTGGATTCATTTCTGAGAGGAGGAGCATGGTGGGGGAAAGAGGCATGGAGTCACCACACAGACCCCGGGAGTCAGGTGAAAACAGGCCTGAGGCAGCAGCCTGCAGACTCGTTTATTTCAGTTGCTACAGCTGCTTCTATAACCAAGGCAGCCAATCCCGTCAAGAGGCGGTCTATGCCCTAACCAATCACAGCCTGTTGCCAGGCAGTTTCCAAAGCTACCCAATCACAGCCTGTTGCCAGTCAGGCTCTGTTGTCATGTGGTTTCCGAAGCCACCCAATCACGGCCTGTTGCCAGGCAGTTTCTGTTGTCAGTGGCCATCTTGGCATGCCCTTCTCACCTTCTCATTCCACCACACCAGTACTGCAGATGATGGCTTTACCTGCTGTTTCTTAATTTGATGAAATTCCATTTGACTATATTTACTTTTTTTGATCCTTGTTCTTTTTTTTTTTAATGTGAGATTATTCATCACTAGCAATATAGTCTTTGTTGGTAGACCTAGGAGTATGTGTTTATAAGCCCTTTCCAAGAGATCTCCAGCTCTCCTACAACTCATTTATTTCTAGCCAGAATCTTCCTGGTTTGCTCCAGTCTTCATATCCCAGCTTCCCTGTTCTTTTGTTTCAGTCTTATCCCATCATGCTTATGCATTTGAATATCCTTAAGCATTTTCCCTATGTTTTCTCCTAGTAGTTTCTGGTCTCCCATATAGGCTTTTTCAAAATCCATTTTAAGTTGATTTTAAAAATTATTTATTTGAGAGCAGAGAGTCACAGAGAAAAGAGACACAGAGAGTTCTTATCCACTGATTGACTACTCAAATACACACAAATTCCAAGACTGGGCCAGCCAGAAGCCAGCAGAAATGAATTCAATCTAGCTCTCTCACAGGGGCTGAAGGAACCCAATACATGGATTGTGACCACTTTCTCCTAGCACCTGCATTAGCAAGAAACTGGAGTCAAGAGGCAGGGCTGGGCATTCGATTCAGGTACTCTGATAGGAGATGCCAGCATCTCAACTGCCATTTTAACTGTAAGGGCAAATGAACAGCCCTAAGTTAAATTTTTTGTACATGGTGAGAGACAAGGTCTACATTCATTCTTCTGCATGTGGACATCCAATATTCCAAGCATTGTTTAGTGAAAAGACTGTCATTTCTGCAGTGCACATTCTAAACACTTTTGTTGAAGATCAGCTGGCTGGAGATGTGTGGAGTTTACTTTTATGTTTTCAGTTCTGTTCTAATGGTCTAGGAGAGTATTTCAACAAGTTTAAGGAAAAATGAAATTAAATGATAAGTTTAGAGGACATTGTGCTTCAGCAATTAGGCCATTATTTGGGACTTCCACATCTTATACTGGAGTTCCTGGGTTTGAGTCTTGCCATTGGTTCCAATTCAGATTCCTGTTAATGCATATCCTTAGGGGCAGTTCATGATGGCTCAAGTTCATGGTTCCTAACCACCTACTTGGGAGACTTGGATGCAGTTCCTGGCTCCTGGCTTTGGCCCAGCTCAGTCTCAGCTATTGCAGGCATTTGAGCAGTGATCCAGCAGATTGAAGATCTCTTTCTCTCCTTCTTCTTCCTGCCCTTCCCCCCTCTGTCTTTCAAATAAAAGGGATAAGTTTATAGTTTGTTTAAGTACAAATTTTATTTAAATTTTTAAGTTTTTAATAATATACCTTTCCAGAGACCATTTTTATTGGAATATAGTACGTGTACATTTTTAAGAGATACAGTGCAATATTTATTTATTTATTTATTTATTTATTTTGACAGGCAGAGTGGACAGTGAGAGAGACAGAGAGAAAGGTCTTCCTTTTGCCATTGGTTCACCCTCCAATGGCCGCCGCGGCCGGCGTGCTGAGGCCTGCGCATCGTGCTGATCTGAAGCCAGGAGCCAGTTGCTTCTCCTGGTCTCCCATGGGGTGCAGGGCCCACATCCTTGGGCCAACCTCCACTGCACTCCCTGGCCACAGCAGAGAGCTGGCCTGGAAGAGGGGCAACCAGGACAGAATCCGGCGCCCCGACTGGGACTAGAACCCGGTGTGCTGGCACCGCAAGGTGGAGGATTAGCCTAGTGAGCTGCGGCGCTGGCTACAGTGCAATATTTAAACACCTGTATACATCATAAGCATATCTGATCAGATAGTTGGCATTTTCATTCCCTTATCTTTTATTTATGCTTAAGGCCTATATGCTACTCTCTTGTAATCCTTCCAATATTATATATGATTGTAATTATAGTCATCCTGTTGTGCTGTGGAACACTAGGACTTATCACTTCTATGAAAATGTGTTTGGTACCTGTTATTGAAACTTCCTCTTTCCCTTTTCCCCATACTTCTCGCAACTTCTAGTAATCACTGTACTCAATAGAGATCACCAGTTTTTTTTAGACTTCGACTTATGAGAAAAAATGTTTGTCTTCTGTGTCTAGCTTATTTCACATAATTTGATGACCTCCAATTCCATTCATTTGCTAAAAATATCAGGATTTCATTCTTCTTTGTGACTGAATTACCACATTTGTGTGTATACCACCTTTCCTTTATCAATTCATCCATTGATGAACCTCTAGATTGATTCCAAATCTTGGCTGCTGCAAATATGGCAACAGTCAGTGAAGAGAGGAATGCAGGTATCTCTTCCATATGCTGACTTCATTACCTTCGAATATATACCCAGAAGTAGGAGAGCTGGTTCACATAGTAGATTTATTTTTAGTTTTTTGTGAAACTACCATACTTTTTTTTCTTAATGACTGTATAAATTTGCCTTCTTACCAACAATATCTGAGTTCTCTTTTCTGAAGCACACCTTCACCAAACTTCATTTTTTACCTTGTTGATAATGTCCATTTTAAGTGATGTGAAATATCTTATTGTACTTTTGATTTGCATTTTGTTGATGGATAATAATAGTTTTTTTCATACATATTTTAGTCATTTATAGTTATTATTTTGAGACATGTCTATTCATATCCTTTATCTTTTAACAATTTTTGTTGTTTTTAGTTTCTTGAGTTCCTTCAATATTATGGATATTATTCCTTTGTCAGAAGAATAATTTGCAAATATTTTCTCACACTCTGTTGGCTGTTTCTTCGCTGAGTTGATTGTTTCCTTTGATGTACACATCAAAAGTACAGTAGATGAGACTTGAACCAGCACTCTGATATGCTTTGCAGGCGCCCCAAGCAGCAGCTTCATCAGCTGTGCCACAACATCTGCCCCAGGGAGTGCATATATTTACCATTGTTGTTTCCTCCTCCTGAATTGACCTCTTCATCATTATAAAATGATAGTCTTTGTATCTGTTTGCTACCTTTAATTTTAATTTTATTTTTATTTTTATCTGATGTAAGTATGAATATTTGCTTTCATTTGATTTCTATTTCTATGGAATATTCCATTCCTTCCTTCACTTTTGCATGTGCTTTAAGGTTAAGTGCATTTCTTATAAGCAGTTTAGCTTTATTCATCCAGTCACTGTGTATTTATTATTCAGATAATTTAATAAATTTATAATTAAAATAGTTATTGATAGGTAAGTTCTTAGTGTTGCCAATTTATTACTTGTTTTCCAGTTTTATTAAAGTTCTTTTCTTTCTTTTCCCTATTGTCTTTTTTTTTATTTGTTATAGTTATAGTTAGAGAGAGAGAGAGACAGAAAGAAAGGTCCTCCCTCCGCTGGTTCACTCCCCAAATGGCTGCCGCGGCCAGTGCTGCGCCAATCTGAAGCCAGGAGCCAGGAGCTTCTTCCTGATCTCCCGTGCAGGTGCAGGGGCTCAAGCACCTGGGCCATCCTCCACTGACCTTCTGGGCCACAACAGAGAGCTAGATTGGAAGAGGAGCAACTGGGACTAGAACTGGCGCCCATATGCAGAGGACTAACCAAGTGAGCTGCGGCACCGCCCCACCCCCCGTCTTTTTTTTTTTTTTTTTTGTGGTTAAATAATTTTACTCCAGTAATATGTTTGGTTTTTTTATATTTTATCTTTTCATATACTAATATGAAGCTCTACACTTGTGCTGCATTCCTCCCCGCATTTTGAATTTTTGATTTCTCATTTTCATCTTTCTATGTTTTCTCTTTCCTAACATATTAAAGTATTTAAGCATCTGCCTTTTTGGTAAAAATACCTAAGCAACTGGAAGACACTGGATAAAACAAAATATGCTTATTTTCTTGTGGTTTCTTGCATTGAGTGGCAGCACCAAGCTGCCCAGCACTGTGTGTCACTCTGGGTACCTGTCTTTCTAGTTGCTTGTACATATTTAATTAATCACCCAATGCTGAGGATTTTTGCCTTTAAGTATCCCTAAATCATTCAAAAAACTCTCAATGCACAGAATCCATTTCCTACTTTACCCATCATTCTCTCTAAGCCAACTGTTTTCCACCTCCAACTGCCCACCCCCACCTCAGGTCTAATTCTATCTCTACACTGCAGCCTGAGTGATATTTCTCAGAAATCTAACCATGTCACATTTACACTTTAACTCCACATTACCCTCCGAATCAAGCACAAACTCCATAACATTGCTTACAAGTCCTTTAAGATTTGTCCCGCTTGTAGCCGTAGTCTCAGCTCTCAGCAATTTGAGCTCTCTTTCTAGGCTGAAGCCTTCCGGTACTACTTCCAAGTTCTCAACAAGACAAGTCCTCTCTCATTTCTGGGACTTCTTATATGCTGTTTTCTCTTCTTGGAACACATTACCAACTAAGAACTTAATTTGAGCTCTTAGTTTCAGCTTAGACATTTACAAAATGTCTTATCATTTACAAAATAGTCTTTCCTAATAACTTAGATTTAGCTGTTTCTCCTATGCACTTTCCGATATCCTATACTGTCACCTCTTGTAGCATCCATCAGCTCATGTATATTTTCTCTGGTGCAATATTATGTCATTTTACAGTTTTGTTTCTAGTGATTGGGATACATTGGTGCTTAGTGAAAATGTAACAAAAAGATTTCTCACCCATTTCAAGGCTCATGGCTGAGGCACAGAGAATAAAAGTTACCTTAACAAAAGATACAGTCATAAATTTATTTCCTGTGTTTTGAACAACATGGGAGAATTCAGAAATAAGACCCAAGAAACAGTGGGTATTGTATTTTTATGGATAATCACGCAGAGGTAGAATTGGAAGAAAAAAATTTATGATCTCTTGGTAATAAACTGGGGGGAGCTTAGCAATGCCTGTTTGTTCAGATGATTTTCTGTGTGTTTGTGTCTTCAGAGAAAGAGATATTCCTTTCCATTGGAATAGGGTGGATGTTTGTGGAATGATATACATATATGTATGTATGTATGTATGTATTTTACAGATTTATTTATTTATTTATTTATTTCAGAAGCAGAGTTACAGACTGAGAGAGCGAGAGACAGAAAGAGAGAGGTCTTCCAACCACTGGTTCACTCCTCAAATAGCTGTGATGGCCGGAGCTGTTCCAATTCAAAGCTAGGAGCCAGGAGCTTCTTTCCAACCTCCCATGTGGGTTCAGGGGCCCAAGCACTTGGGTCATCTTCCACTGCTTTCTCAGGCCATCAGCAGGGAACTGGATTGGAAGCAGAGTGGCTGGGACTCGAACCCATGCCCATATGGAATTCTGGCACCACAGATGGAGGCTTAACCCACTATGCCACAGAGCTGGCCCCTCTGGGATTGTTTTATGACCTACTTTACAAGAAGATTAGAAACTTTTTAAACAATTTACGGAGAAGGGAAAGAGAGAGGGTGAGAGAGAGGTATCTCATCTATCTGTTGATTTTCTCCCCAAACATCCACAAATTAGAACCATGAAATTCAATTTGGGTCTTCCATGCTGGGTCTTCCATCACTTGAGTCATCATTTGCCTCCTCCCAGGATGTACACTAGTAGCATGTTGGAACTGAGAGCAAAGCAATCGCTGCTCGGCCTTTTGGCTAAGATCAAGTGAGAGCAGAGCCGGATTCTAACATAAGGATTCTGACATGGGATGCAGTTGTCTCAAGTGGTGACTTCATCTGTTGCACCAAATGACCACCTCAAAGAGTTATTTTATATCCTTCTTTGGTGAGGTGAAGGTGAGAGCAGACTTCTTGACTCTTCTGTCTTCTCAAATGCTGAGGCACTGCATCCTGAATCCCATCAAAAGCTTGTAAATGAATACATGTGTGTGCAAATAATGAATTAAATTTCTCTCTTCCCATTTTTACTGTCCGGATTCATTCTCTCATTCTGAAATGTTTATGTCAGTTAGGATTTCTTAGTTCCTTGAGATCTAATAAGGTTGGTTTGTGTTCACATTTCTGTGTTTCTAGAAATTCAGACTTGACCTGAAAACTTCACCAAAATAACAGTAGGCTTTTCTTCTCCTGAATACTTTATCCTCATTTCTTTTGACTGTTGTCTCTTTTCTGGACGAACTCAACTCAAATAGGAAACTCCGATCCTTTTACAATCTTTGAGAAGACTTACATATATTTGCAAGAGGAAAATTTTACTGAAAAAATGGATCAGAAGGGATGGTGGAAGATAAGGAAGGTTTATATTCCAGCAGGGCAAGCAGCTTCCCATGGAATCTTCCTACCCCTACACTCTCTAACTGGCCCATTTCAATGATTCCTTTCACCTGCCTTTATGCACTCCTTTTCTCTATTTGTCGTTTCTCAGTGTCTCTTGGAAAAGGTGAATTTCTTTTGTAGAAAACAGTTTAGTTCATCCCTAATCTTGTTGCTTTTGTCTCATGCTGTCTAATCTAAACTTTTAAGTTCTACTTTCACTTCAGTTTACTGAAATATTTTACCTGTCAAAGGAAGTTTTTTCTTTCTTTCTCTCTCTCTTTCTTTCTTTCTTTCTTTTTTTTTTTGACAGGCAGATTTAGACAGTAAGAGAGAGAGAGAGAGAGAGACAGAGAGAAAGGTCTTCCTTTTTGTTGGTTCACCCCTCAATGGCCGCTATGGCCGGCATGCTGCGCTGATTCGAAGCCAAGAGCCAGGTGCTTCTCCTGGTCTCCCATGCGAGTGCAGGGCCCAAGCACTTGGGCCATCCTCCACTGTACTCCTGGGCCACAGCAGAGAGCTGGACTGGAAGAGGAGCAACCGGGACCGGGACTAGAACCTGGTGTGCCAGCACCGCAGGTGGAGGATTAGCCTAGTGAGCCACAGCACTGGCTGGAAGTTCCTTTCTTAAAATAATGTCATTCTAAAAAAAATGTCATTCTCACTTTATTGTTGCTTCATATTTATTGAGATGTAGTGTGTGATTGCCACTGTGCAAGGGGTGGCAGATGAAGGGTAGGGACCTTTTCTTGAAGAACTCTGGTGGGGTACACAAATGTACTTTGACAAAGGAACATTATAATGTTGAGACCCTAGCAAGGGCTTGGTTCTACCAATCTAGATTATGGATTGATGTTAATTGAAGAAGGTTTGAGGAGTGACTGGATTAGAGAAAAGAATTGATACATCTCAACCTTTTCATAAATTTTGGTTATAAAAGGCAGGAAGTAGTTGTGGTAAAACTTGAATGGTTGAGAACTCTGGATTATATCAGCTCATTCATTCTTTGGCCAACACAGAGTTTCAGTAGGAAGCAAGTGGATAACCTGAGAATTAATAAACTCTTTCCTGGGGTTCACCCCAGAACAATCAGAAGTGTGGTACAATGGAAATGCTGGTAGTTTAGATGTTCATTGTAAATCTAGATCCTCCACCAATTTTTAGGTAACCTAGTAAGCTGGGTAACTTTTAACTCTCTTTTTTTGCTTTTTTAAAAGAGTGGAAAATGCACTTACTCTTTTGCAAGTCACCATAGGATCAAGTGAGAGAATGCATTGTTATTTTGTTTAAAAAGAAATACATGAATGTAAACTACTCATTAATATTAATTGAATCTTAAGCTGATTAATTGACTATTAAGCTGAAAACTTAATATTAAGAAATTAAAGTTATGAACTGAAAGGTTATGAGGGGCCGGCGCCGGGGCTCACTTGGTTAATCCTCCACCTGCAGCACCGGCATCCCATATTGGCACCGGGTTCTAGTCCCGGTTGCCCCTCTTCCAGTCTAGCTCTCTGCTGTGGCCCAGGATGGCCACAGTGTCCTTGCGCCCCTGCACCTGCATGGGAGACCAGGAGGAAGCACCTGACTCCTGGCTTCGGATTGGCATAGCTCCAGCCTTAGCGGTCATTTGGGGGGTGAACCAACAGAAGGAAAACCTTTCTGTATCTCTCTCTCATTGTCTAACTCTATCTGTCAAATAAAAAAAAAAATCAAAAAGGTTATGAACTGAAAGTTCCAAAACCTAAAAAAACTCCAAATCAAATAAATAGAAGCAAGCTCTTGTATAGTCAGTTTCCTTGTATTTTATTTATTTATTTATTTTTGACAGGCAGAGTGGACAGTGAGAGAGACAGAGAGAAAGGTCTTCCTTTTCTGTTGGTTCACCTCCAATGGCCGCTACGGCCGGCGTACTGCCGTCGGCGCACCGCGCTGATCCAAAGCCAGGAGCCAGGTGCTTCTCCTGGTCTCCCATGTGGGTGCAGGACCCAAGGACTTGGCCATCCCCACTGCACTCCTGGGCCACAGCAGAGAGCTGGACAGGAAGAGAGACCGGGACAGAATCCAGCGCCCTGACTGGGACTAGAACCCGGTGTGCCAGCGCCGCAGGCAGAGGATTAGCCTATTGAGCCGTGGCGCCGGCCCGGGATTCTTAATATTGACCATGGTTCCAAGTTTTGTCCACTCAAAAAAGTTGGTGCATTTTGCCTGGAGAGAGCTTTTCCTGTGTGTTTTAATAACAAAAGAATGCTTTGGAACTGGGTAAATTTACAAAATAGCAAATTGTATTATCGCTTGAAGACCACACATGTGCACACACAAACAAAACTACATCTATATCAATGGAAACCATCCTAAAACATTAGCTGGCTCTGCACTGTAGCTGTTTAAGGGAACATTGTCAGAGGTACAAGGTACCTTAAATGGTGGCTTGATCAGCATAGCCCTGACTGTTAATGAACAACTTAATACATTATCCCTCTTAGTAGTTTTTTTTATCTGTTCTACTTAATATGACTGGTTTAGATCTGTAATTGATGCACAGTTATTCTTAAGTGTTGAAAATTAACTGAAATGTGATCCCTGTTGAACATGGTGGTGGGAATGGGAGAGGGAAGAGATGTATAATTTGGGACATGCTCAGGCTGACTTGCCCCAAGTGGTGGAGTTGGAAGCATACCAGGGGATTCCAATTCAATCCCATCGAGGTGGCATGTACCAATGCCATCTCACTGTTCCAGGTGATCAGTTTCAGTTCACAGTTGGTCATGGTGAAGGGACTGGGAGTCAAAGGGAACACATAGACAAGTCTAGTACCTGCTAACGCTAACCGATAGAATAAATAAAGGGGAGAGTGATCCAACATGGGAAGTGAGATACTCAGCAGACTCATAGAATGGCAGATGTCCTAAATAGCACTCTGGCCTCAGAATCAGCCCTAAAGGCATTCGGATCTGGCTGAAAAGCTCATGAGAGTATTTCAGGCATGGAAAGCCAAGACACTCTGGCAAAAGATCTCTGTGAGTGAGATCTCAGTGGAAAGAACAGGTCATCAAAGAAGGAGGTACCTTTCTCTGAAGGGAGGAGAGAACCTCCACTTTGACTATGACCTTGTCTAAACAAGATAAGAGTCGGAGAACTCAGAGGGCTTCCATAGCCTTGGAAACTCATGACTGGAGCATAGGGAGATTACTGATGCCATAGACAGGAGTGTCAATTGGTAAAGTCAACAACAGGAGTCACTGTGCACTTACTCCTCATGTAGGATCTCTATCCTTAATGTGCTGTACATTGAGATTTAATGCTATAACGAGTACTCAAACAATATATTTCACTTTGTGTTTCTATGGGGGTGCAAACTGTTGAAATCCTTACTTAATGCATACTAAACTGATCCTCTGTAAAAAAAAAAAAAAAAAAAAAAAAGAAATTATCAATTCCCAACTTGACTCTCACTGGGATTAAACATGACAATAGGTCTGCTCTGATTTCATCATCATTTAAAAAAATCATCTATTATTTTTCACTTTATGTTTCTGTGTGGGAGCAAACTGTTGAAATCCATACTTAATGTATACTAAGCTGATCTTCTGTATATAAAGAGAATCGAAAATGAATCATGATGTGAATGGAAGGGGAGAGGGAGTGGGAAAGGGGAGGGTTGTGGGTGGGAGGGACGGTATGGGGGGGAAGCCATTGTAATCCATAAGTCGTACTTTGGAAAATTATATGCATTAAATAAAAGTTTAAAAAAAAAAAAAGAATAGGCTGGAGGAAAACAATGAAATAAAAAGGCTGTATGATGTATAACAGTATATAATTCTCAAAAGAAACATTTTATAATAATACATTGGGCTTAGAAATTATTTGTTAATAACTAAGCTTCTTTTCTCAAATGCTAAAAAGAGCCAAAAACAAAATCTAAGTTATCTGCCAACCTTTTAAAATTAAGCTTCTAGCACAGGTTTTTTACTTTTTAAAAACGATTTATTTATTTACATGAAAGGCAGAGTTACCAGAGAGGGGAATCAAAAGGGGGTGCGAGAGAAAAATCCTCCACCCACTGATTCACTCCTCAAATGGTTGTGACAGCCAGAAGGACCAGACTGAAGCCAACAGTCTGAAACCCCATCTGGGTCTCCCATATAGGTGGCAGGGGCCCAGGCACTTGGACTATCTTCCACTTCTTTCCCAGGTGCATTAGCAGGGAGCTGGATTGTAAGTGGAGCAGCTGGATGCAAACCAGAGCCCATATGTGATACCGGCATTGCAGGTGGCAGCTTAACCCACTGTGATACAATGTTGGCCCAAGCCTAGTTTTTTAAATGGGCAAGATCATACTGAAAATTTTTAAGTATTATTCTCTCTTAATTAAATGTTATGTATAGGTCTGTTACATATACAAATATAATTTGGGAAACAAGTTCACATAAGTTTGGTGAAATTTGTTGTTTGCTGACATTCATTTGCCTTATTTAAAGATTCAGATTCAGAGGATAAAATGTGATGAGACAGTTTTAGGACAAAAATAAACGGATAAAATCACCAATGAACCTGATGCGGTCCTTCACTGAGTATTATTCTTGAAAATAGAGTGAGACTGCTGTTCTGTTAATTCAAAATGACCCCAAACACTCTAAGTACAAACTGGTATTCAGCTTCTGTCTGAAAAACAAACATTTAATAGACTTTCAAAATTATTATAGTAATGATACAGTAGCATCTAGCCTTATTTCTTCATGATTTAGCTGATTGACTTTTTATGAGTATTACGTAAAACTTTCACTTGATCAAATGAAAATTTAATTTCTAATTTCATATACATAAAATTGAAATTGTTTCATTGTTTTGATCATGTAGAACAATAGCTAATTATATGTTAGGCCAAACTTCATTGAAGATTAGCACAATTATGAAATTATTAAGTTCTATAAAAGTGGCTTGATCTACTACTGACTCCACTGAAGTTACAGTGAGCTATTTATGGAACTTTTTCTCTTCTAAAACAATTTTCTTGGAAAATCTGAATATTTTATAATTAAATATTTTATTTTTAACTTTAGCAGAGAAATAATATATTCAAATAAGAATTATACAACAATTCTATAGCAATAAGTATTCTCCTATAAACATAGTATTCCCAAGAGGGCATGAAAGGAATGATGTCTTAAAAATTATGGTGATTTAATTTTATTTTGCCCTAGAATGACATTCTCTTGAGTATTTGTGAAAATGAAGATGAATATGCAGGGATACATTTGGTTGATTTTGTGCCAGATGGCCAGTTGCAGAGGCTGAACTAAGCTGAACTGATTGATTCGTTTTTGCCATATTGCACGCTGGCGTTTACCAGAGTTCACATCACTCAAGTACTAACATATATGGTAGCTTTGTTTTTTTAATACGTTTTTAAAAACTTTCTGAGGATTACCTCTGCTTTAAAATACACCCTTCTCTTTATTACTTCAAAAGATCAGTTCTGCCAAGAAACTTTGTTCAATTTAATAGAAAAAAGCAATTTATACTTGCAGTGTAGTATTTTGTGCTCATTAGATAAATTTCTCATATTTTGTGATAAAACTCTAAAGTTACTAAAAATAATAACCTGTCTACATTCTAGGGGAGAAGCCAGTGTGTAATACTTATGATTCAAATTAATAAGTCTACAGTATCTTCATAGGAAAATAGAGGACGCTGTTCCTACCTTTAAGGTGCTTCCAATACTAGCTCTGAGGAGTGGATCAGTGACGCATTTTTAATGTCAGTGTCATAAGTACTTATATACACACGCTGAACCTAAGTACCTAACAATCTCTACAAAAGGTGAGTGATTAAGTAGTGAAAATGTAAATGACTAAGGTCCTGAGGACCTTAATATAACAATCTTGCCTTAATGTTCTTTTGGGGGTATTTTGATAATTCTTTGGTCACTGCGGCTCCCTGTTTTGTTCATCAGCTCTCTCCTAACTTGAAGGTAGAAACAGTGTTTACAAGAGCTAGGGTGCACAGGTTGATACAACCACATGGCACCTATTTACTTTCCATGAATTCTTCAACTACGGTACTTCTGGAGTTCAACATGTGTACATTTTGAGTATAGCAGTAGGTTTTGTTTTATAGTAACAGATACTTTGAGAAGAAAATAGTAGCAAAACCAGTTATCAAGGCCTTGAAGAGAAAACAAATCACTAAAAGACAACTGACCTGGGGTTAGTGATTACTGCAAAATTTATAGCTCATACTTAGTAAGGTTCACATGAATCTCAAGGAGTAGTTGCATTTTGTAACTTTAGTTTCTCCCATTTTTTAATGTTACACACTGTGCAATGAGGCATCTATTTAGAGAATTTGACATTTAGCATAAAGTCCTTTCATTTTTCCAAGAGTAAGATACTCTTGTTACTAACCCCCCAAATAACCCTTAAAAAGTGAAAAAGAAAATGAGCAATTGTTGTACTTCTAACAAATCCTGGTTTTAAATGCTCTAATCACATTGAAGGATTTGGAATACTTATTTTTGGAAGAAAATTTCGTAGTGTTAGGAGAGAAAAGTAACCTGAAAATTAATTTGCAAAAACAAAAATACCAAGTTATCTCAAGACATGAGATATTAAATTTTCAGTTTTTAGTTATTCAACCTCCACAGGAATTTTAGAAAAAATTGTAGGGAAAACGAAAGGATTATCTCAAGGTGCATGAGGGCAAATCCTAATCTATTTTAGTTCTCATTGATATGTTTATCAAGATTGTGTAATATCTTCTGTGAATGATGGGTGGATGAAAAATTTAATAAGGAAACAGATTTTATTGTGAAAAGAGAACTAAAAAATGGCATTACCTAGAAATGAAATTTGACCTTTATTATTTGAGTGGAAAGAGGAAGAACTTGTCAAATTGTTCTGAGAAATTAGTTTTTTTTCATCTTCTGAAACTTGTGACTGACTGAATATATAAACTTCCACTATGCCAAAAATTCCCATGACATCCACGTTACCTATAGTGATTTGGCGAGTCAAGCAGAGCAGTTAACACTGCAGACTATAGCACTGGAAGAGATTAAAGCAGTGAACCCACAGCACTTTATTGACCTAGGTCCCCACATTAACCTGATCTGATCCTGTAATTACTATGAATAGAATCGGGCTTACAGTTCCCTTTAATAACACCCCAGGCTTTTTTATTCTGTAAAGAGATTTTCTATTCATGTTCTTTACTCCTTTCCAGATTTACAGATTTGTAGCAAGAAAGAATGTGTGTGGCTTTGCTAACACACCAGGGAAGAAAGATACCTAATGTTCATGGGAAATAAGTGACATAGTTCAACACATCCACACATTTTTTTTTTTTTTACCTTAACTGGTTTCAAAGTTTTGTCTCACATTTCCAATTATCCAGTTGCTTCCTGCTCTTTAGGCATAGTAAAAATTGAGTTACTAACCTTGGGTAATTATGAAGGAAGATTTGGCTTTAAACTTATGGAGTTGTTAACATATGATAATTTCATGGCATAATTTTGATTGTAACTTTCTGATGGTAACTTTTAACCTTATACTGAAAACCACTAGCCACTTTAACATCTTTAGCATGATATATACAGACTGAAAGATCATGTCTATGAGTGGTACACCATGGTATAATTAATAATCAGAATATTCTTTGAAATTAGAAAAACAGCTGTAGTTAGCTGATAAGGTATACTATGAAAATAAGACATGACTATTAATAATTATGATTGGAGGTAATCAAAAATAGTTATGTAAACATGTTACTTTTTAAAGTGGATTAAAGTCTACAAGTAGTTGAATGACTTAAGAATTATAAGGCAGACAGTGGTCAGTGTTAGAAGTTGTTAATTTAGATTGTCATGAAGTCTTAGAACATGTGATGAGACTGAGAACTATTTCTGCATCAACAGAATTTGCAATTGTACAAAAATTCAAAAGCATACCTTCACTATTCAGAAATGTTAAATGTCTTTGTAGATGAAGTGATTAAGTTAGTGAGTATGAGACAGTAAACACAAAATGTCTGTGTGAATTAGCTAAGGAATTCACATATTAGGGAATTGCTTTACAAGTATAGTCAACATCTGAAGAAAAAATATAATTTATAAGATTTCTATGAGTAACTTGTCAAAATAATTATCTTTCCAAAGTGTCAGCGTAGGTCATTCTTTTCCAAAAGAATAAATAAAATAAGCTCATTAAGGGAATCAATTTTGTTAGTTAATTTTTTGAGTAAATATTTAAAAATTGAATGTGTTCAGGATAAAATGTGAGCTATGAATATAGTAATTCTTTGACAGCTATGAGATATTGGATGGATGATATAATTTCATTTCCTTTTAAAGTTTCTGTTTATAACTATTAATACAAGTGGAATATAGCATATAGTAACAGAACTTTCTGTTAAGATCTTTTATCATAATTTTCTCATCCTCTCAAATAGAGGGATTCTCATAACTAATTTGATTAGTCTGTCAAAAACCTCTTTTTTTGTTGTATTTTACTGAGAATGAGAATAATGTATATCATGATTTTAAGAAGAAATAATTTGAAATTAGACAAGTTACTAGTTGGCCAATCAAATTCAGTTTTCTGGTATTCTTTATGAGAATTATTGCTTTTAGAATTCTTAGATGATATTTTGGTATTTGGAGTTTCTTATTGAAGGCATTTTGATAATCCAACTAATGATATCACAAAAACTATTTAGGTTTAAAAGAGCCAAGTTGGCAATTACTTACTTTAAAAGATATCAGTGTATTTTATACTTGTAATAGGGAGTATTTGGTAAGGGATCCACATTGAAAACCTTTCTTTTTGGTTGCTATTTTTACCATTAGAATGAAAAAGCATTTGGAAACAGTAGGGTAGTTTTCATCTGTAGGATTAAAAAGAATCTGAACAGAAAATGGATTCATATCATCTTCTTTTGGGATACTAAACATAGAAAAATATATGGCAATTGATTTATTATAAGTGGTTTGAATTTTCTCTCCTGGTGGGCTTTTCAAACCTTTAGTTGCTGTTCTTATCCTTGCTGGGTGAATATCACTTTTATATCACTTTTTGTTGAAAGAAATTTCCCATGAAAGCCTACAAAAGTAGCTTGGAATCTGATTATCTTCTTTCCATGAAAATTTTGATGTGTTTGGGTCAGTGTTATATCTCTTTTCAGCTGATTTAATTTGCAACGGGCACTATAATGAGGGAATTGTTCATGAGTGCAAGTGAGTATTTCAGCCTTTAGGAAAAGAGATTGCATCTGCAAAACACAAAAGGAGTACAACACAAGTAAGAGGAAACCATGATCTTAGAAAAACCTAGGAGTTGGTGAATTTTTGTGGTTACAATAGATGATAACATAAACATTTTCCCTCTCCATCTTAGAAAAGTCAGCTTAATTAGAGAGGATATATGAGGAAAAGTGCTTTAAGAAAGTATCTTTCCAGGAACTTACTTTAGGTCGTTTTAGATATTTTTAAAATCATTTGAATCATCTGTAATTACCTTAGTAAATGTGGATAGAATTTAAGTGGCACATCAGAATAAACAAATAAGGTGTTTTTAAATGAAATTACTATTGTGTTTTAAAGCCCTAAATGTATTTTTTAAAATAATAAATAATATTTTCTATATCCACTCATAAAATCAATTATGATAGTGGTAGGTGGGAATTTAGTCTATGAAACCTGATAAAGCTTGTTGCAGACCCTAGAGTGTTATTGACTATTGGCAAATATATTTTGCCATTTGTTTTAGAAAAAAATCAGGCTTTTAAATGCTTGTTTCTTTATAATCACCAATAAGTGAATATTTATTTTGATTTAGTAATCTAATATGCAAGTACTTCACAAAGTTTGTGGAAAAATTGATTTGATTTTTGGTGCAAAAGTTCTTGCATAGTTTTTCCATAATACATATTTTCTGTGAACTTTTTGAAGATCCCATATATGTAATAGACTATTTTGCCATAAAATATGGAAATTTTGTGCTATTTGAATTGGTTCATATTTTGATTTTTCTAGAAATCATATCAAAATTATTTAATTTTTTAAATTATACTCTCAGTTGTGACTTCACAGAATTGACATGATTTTCAGGTTTACCTTCTGAGAGCTAAGTCTTTGATGTGATCTAACTTTTAATTAAAAAATATTCAAGGAGACATGAAGTTTTAAATTTTTCCTATGTGGAAATAGGTCACATTCTTATTTTATTATACATTTGAATTTCGGAGTTGACTGAATAAAGTTAAATGCCCAAAGAGTTTCAGTATCTCTTTTGTAAAGTTGGTGTGATTTTCTTTCTTTCTTTCCTTCCCTTCCTTACTTTCTTTTACAGAAAACATATATTTATTATATAAACTGTACTGGATAAAATTCATATACTTTACATAACGTTGCTAATTTTAAGCATTAAGACAGTTCTGTTCAGAAAAGAAAACATTAAAAAAATTTCCTCTTTGGTGGAAAATCCAATGGTTTCCTTTTAACAGAAAAATATTAAGTAAATTTGAAGGCAAAAGAATACTATTTGACTATTTTGAATGGTGCAGGTAACACTAAAAACAAAAAACGAATTATGAATGAAGATAAATAAACAGCAGCCAGAATTGCCCCCCCCCCAATAAAAACCAATAAGCCACCAAGTAAGTTTAAAAAAGCCCCTCTTGAATTAGTGTTGCTGTTTTTTTCCCTCTAAAATTAGTGTTTCCTGTTGCAATACTGAATTTAAGATGGCCATTCTTACATTAGAAATACTGGTTGCTTCATATCACTTATGCAGAGTTTGTGGTGGGCTTTGCTGTGTTCTAGGTAATTCTCCTGTTTGGTATACATGGTAAATGGGTAAATAGTATATGTCTTCTTAGGTCAAATTCTTGGCTTTTGGAGCATGAGCAGAGCTTCCATTCTCTAGCTGTCCACCATAGATTTCTTTTACAGCCTTTGAAATACATATATGCCAAGATTCTTGAAAGCAAGATATTTGGCTGTTTCTTCCACCAATTAGATTCTTTATGTCCTTATAGTATTTCAGTTACATCAAATCTTCCTGTTGATATATGTATAACTTTGTGTGTGCAATTGTTGTTGTTTGTGTGCATGTGCATATGTATATTAGTCACATATTTCAGAGGGGGACTTTTAAGAAACATTAAAGTAGAAATATGTTACATATCTATTTCAACAAGTCCAACTATTCTACTATGTGATACCAGAGCTGGTGATCATGATTTTTTTTAGATTTATTTTATTTGAAAGACAGAGTTACAGAGAGAGGTAGAGCCAGAGAGAGAGAGAGAGAGGTCTTTCATCCGCTGGTTCACTCCCCAAATGGCCACAATGGCCAGAACTGAGCTGATCCAAAACCAGGAGCCAGGAGCTTCTTCCAGGTCTCCTACCTGGGTGGAGGGGCCCAAGGACTTGGGCAATCCTCTACTGCTTTCCCAGGTCATAGCAGAGAGCTGGATCAGAAGAGGAGCAGCTGGGTCTTGAACTGGTGCTCATATGAGACTCTGGCGCTGCAGGCCAGGTCTTTAACCCACTGGGCCACAACTCCAGCACTGATCATGATTTTTAAAAGATTACAAATAGCTACAACTTGCTGAGCACCTAATCTCTGTCATGTACTTTCTTCACACATTTACTTTTAAAATGATAGATATTATCCTCCTTATTTTATGAGGGAAATTAAGACTCAGACTTGTCAAAAGCAATACACTCAATAAACGTGAGTACTCAAACCTTCATCTATATCTGATAGAATCCACTTGGTCTTTTTATCCAAGGATTTGTATAAAGGTGTAATATTTACAAAACAAAGTGATTCTAAGCTCATCAGCAGTAATAAAAAAACCACAACTCCAGATTAGCTGGCATTTGGGGTAGCTTTGTACTTAACAGGTTGACAAGGGATAAATGCATATTATTTTATATGGTATAAAAATTTTTAAACTGGTTACAAGATTCCCCATGCTTTATCCAATGTTAGTGACCTATTGAGCAAAAGCTTTTCAAATGTAGTCTTCTGCTTGCAAATCAGAACGAAGCAGATGATATATGACTGAATGGGATTAGAAGGGTGATATTAAGGATTCCTAATTGGCGTTTTGTTCTAAAAAAAGTAACAAAAGTCTAGATGCATTTGTAAATTGCCAGGTGAACTGAAAATAAATAGATAGTGGATTTTTTGATAGTTCTTAGAGGTCGCTCATCTTCTATCAAATATTTTTTCCCTCTAACTTTTTCCACTAATGAAATATCTTTGTATTAATTTTAGTAGTATTTAAAATTATAGAACAACTTAAATACTTTAAATGGGAATTATCTTTTTAGTTCCCATTCTGTAGGAAAACTTTCTTTACAGCTATTTTCAATCCTTGCTTTTTTTTTTTTTGCTAAGTGTTCCAAAGATATAGTGTTTATATACTAAATATAATGTATATCTAATAATTTGGAACAAAAATTCACTATGTTAGCCTTTGAAAACAAAAATGCTGTGAATCTCCTTATTTCCAATTCTGGTCATTCTGTGAGCTGTCAGGAGTGGATGGGTTGGGAAAAGGAAATCCAGTCTCAAAGTGTTTGTACAATTCAATTTTTTTTAAGTCACATGTGTAAAATAGCTAAGGGATTCACATACAGAGCATAATAAACCAAATTATTTTAAATTAAAGGAAACATTTCATTCTTGTTGATAATAGCAAATAACCACACTTGTAATGATTCATTCAGGTTTTAATGGAAAAGTGAACATACCAGAAATAGAGGCTGGGTAGTGTTTTATCAGCAGGTTATCTTTTATGGCCAGATACAGCATTATCTTTTTACCTTAGTTGTATTCTGCCCGCAAATGCTTTATCTAAATCTTACTGTTAAAAAATGTTTAGAAGAAATTTAACTTGTGAGATATTTAAATAACTGACATGAGTTCTTTAATAATAATTGGTAGAAGACAATGGTAAAGAACTGTTCTAGATTAAAGGCCACTAAAAAGAGGTAATATTGTTTGCAATACGTGGCCCATAATCCTTGGTTGGATTCAGGTTTTTCCACTAAAATGAGTTGTAAAGGACATTTACAAGAAAATTGGAGAAATTTTTCATATGGGCTTAAAGCGGGAAATACTATGGCAACAATGTGAAATTCATTGGGTGTGATAATGCTATTGTGGTTTATGTAGCAGAATATCCCTTCTTTCTGAAGTCACATGCTAGCATATTTAGGAGTGAAATGTCAAGTTGCTTGCATCTCAAGTTCAAATTATTCAGCAAACAAAATATGTTCCAGGTTAATGCATTATATTGCCAATATCTGAGAATTTTTGACCAACAGAGATAAAAAGGATATGGAGAAATATTAACCATTGTTGAATGAAGTGAATGATATGCAGATGTTTATTGTACTATTTTGAATTTTCTATAGCTTTGGAATTTTTCAAGTAATTTGGAAAAAAGATTACATTTATTTCTTAATAAGCTATAAAATAATTTACTTAAAACTTGCATACTATAGTTAATGTACATAGCTACAGTAATTCCTATTATTCAAGGTAAATAAAACTTTCTTATTCACAGTCATGGGGTTTAGTATTCAAATTTCCCAAATAATTGCTTTATGGATTCATATCACTTGTATAGAAAATAGCACTTATGACTTGTTCATCAGAAAACAATTTGATGTATATATTGTATCTCCAGATAAGGGGTATACTTTGCTCTATTAACCATGATATGTTCTGTTATTATGAAAATCAAAGATTCCAATGCTCTGATTAGTTTAGGAAGGGAGAATTTAAATCCTAAACTTACTATAAAATCATACAAGCTAAAATTTTTGTTGTTACAGTCTCCTTGTCATATAAATCAGAAAGGAGTATATTCTAGGTTAACATAAAATGTATTGAGGCATGATCAACATTAAATAATTTAATGTGATTTTACATTTCTTATTACTTCAATGGCCCGGTTTAAAATCCTGGTTGCTTAGTTTTCACTTACTTGAGTGTGAGTACTCTGCCATGGGTCGCAGTAAAATGCAAGCTGTAGTGAACAGGTCGTAAGTACCAGTTTACAAGACTGTAGAAGATGCCCTTGTGGTTGGTATCAGGTTGGGGATTTGTTTTGTGGTGATCACCCTTTCTGGTTCAAAGATTGCGTGACTGGGAACTGTTAAGTAAAGGGCAAAGAAATCATTCCTTGATGTTGCTTTTCTTGGACAGAATTTAAAAATAGGTTATTTAATTTTATCTGGATTGGTGCATTGCAGCAGCTGCATTATAACACTGCTACTGTTACAAGTCTATCTGTATTCTCATTTTTAGTATTTCCAGATGATCTCTTGATCCTCGGAAGCTAAATAAGTTCCCATTCAAACAGTAGTAAAAAAGGTCTGTGAAAGGATGCACTTTTTTTTATGCTAGACTGAATTTTTAAAATGAATGTTTGCTTTTAATATGTGCTAAGAGGTGAAAATTGAAAACATGGGGTTAACAATCATATTAATATTGGATAGCAACATTGATCTTTTTTAAAAGATCTGTGAATTGTGCAATTATGTATCTACTTAAAGGTCCATTAAAATGGTAATTATAATTTTCTGAAATTTTTGTGTGTTATATTTTAATCATGAACATATTAATATGCTACCTTTAGCTATTGTTAAATTTCACCTTTTAAATATGTTTAAGAAAGGCCTTTTAGAATGGGCAATTATGTTTTATTCTGATTTGATATTCTAATACAAAGATGATGCCAGTAATATTGCATATACATATATATATGTATGTGTGTAGACAGGAATATTTTATATACTTCCATTTCATTCAAGAAATACCTTCTCTGACATGTTTGCATATGTTGCTAAATGGTCTATAATTTAACAAGTAATGATTGTTTTCTCTACAAATATTAAAACTGAGTAGCTATTTTTAACACTTGATATCATCAAGGCTTGAAAGTTTATGAATCTCTGTTTCAACACAGTTCCAGTTCAGGTATTTATGTAAGCACAGAAACCTTTTGATAAATATTTTATTTTGTGGATTTATGATTACTTAAAAAATCCAAAAGCTAAAAATAAGAAGGTGATCATTTTAAGCTGGAGAATGAAATAACTTACTGTCACTAAACTCTAATACAATAAAAATTTACTTGCTTGCCACTAGTATTGCATCAAACAAATCAGAAAGCAAGAGGTTACATTGCCCTTAAATAAAACATTGATTTCCAGTGATAATTCTTAGTTTTCTATGAAGAATTATTATATCTTCAAATAATTATTATATCTTCAAATAGACTGATTCCCAAATTACCATTTGTTTTAATGATGTTAAAGCTATATTTGCAAAAATATGGGCAACTAATGCTATATTGAACATGATTGCTAAGTTAATAATACTGTGCCCGTACACTAAGAGATACTGTTGTTAAGGGATAAATTTATCAGATATGGTCATATCAAGGATGCTTACAATATGTAGGTTTAATGATGTTAGATGAAAATTAGTTTGAAAGGAGTATCAATGATGGTTTTCCTACCACCTTTATTCTTGAGTTTTCTTTTGAAGGACTTTGATATTGGGATCACATACTGTAACACCTAAGCTTGATGGGATGAGTTAAGGAGGGAGGACTAAGATGGCTTAACTGACATTTCTGCTCATATTTTAAAGACTCAGATTGTGTCACTGAAGCATTTTTGTGATGTATCCTGACACAACTGAAAATATTAGAAATACTTTGGAAGGAGGCCATGCTTTTCATGTAAAGTTAATTTATATTTTGGCTAAGTTGATTATTTCATGCAAAGGTTTCTATATCATTTTTTTCTGTTGACATTAAATGAGAAAGCAAAATTTTTTTTCCTGAAAGCCAACGGTTTTCTACATAAATGGGTTCAGACTTAATTTTAATGGAAGTGAAACATAGTCAATAGAGGCAAATTAAAACCATATAATTTTGTAATCTTAGTTTAGCTATAATTGCAGCAATAAAACAGTGGAAAGAATAATTGTGGAACATATGTTTGTGAGTGACATTATCTAGGTGACTTCCCCTTTACGGCAGTGTGCTGTCCTATTTGTTTCCCCCTCTCTATGTATTGGAATGACAAACCTGCAAGCCTGGAGTTAATGCTGATTGCAGCAGCTGCTTACACATGGAGTCTCCATAGCAACTGTGAAGGTTGCCATGCAACCATATTCTTTTAGGGACAGTGAAAATGCCCAAAGGCTTACTAAAAATACATGGAGAAAAAATCTGAAAATTTCTTACTACTTTTAGTGGTTATAAAGAACTATGATACAAGTTGAAAGCACAGGTCAAGCAAATAAAAACCCAGCCCTGACCTTTCAAAAATTGCTTGCTGTTGCCTGAAATCTCAAGCTTTATTCACAGAGATGACTTTTGATCGATTGTAAAATTGGTAGCTTATGCTAGGCAGCCCTTGAAGACAGGAAGATTCAGTATGGTGCTATTGGTATTCCTCGTGGGGTTAAAGGTCAGTAGAAAGTCATCAATGCAATATTGATTGGTGGGGCTGAAAAATGCTCATGTTTACACCTTCTCACTTTTAGGGTTGCGTACCAAACCTTAAGTAGATTCATGCAGCCTCTGAGCGTGCTCTGGAACAAACCATTCCATCAGCAAATGTGACATCACTTCAGTCAGCTCAGCTGTTTTTGCAGCTTTCTATAAATAGCTAGATAAAAAATTGAAGACTACTTGCTGAGAATTTCGCCAACCAATCTGCTTATCTGGATTGTTTAAGATAGGTTAAGATTCTGGTTTTTGGAAATCATCAGTTATTATCCATGTTTTTCAATGTAAAGTATTTTAATAGCTGAATATTTTAGTATACATACCGATATGCATATTACACACACACACACACACGCACCCCCACACACACACCCCTATGTTATAGCCTGACTCTTTTAAAAAGATGATCCTTGTTAAAAACTGAATAGCTATTGGCCAGTTTCTAATGGAGAAGCTTATGTCCTAACATCTGATCATTCATGTTCACATACTTAGAGATCTCTTGATATCACCTAATGCATTGTTTTAGGAACAAAAATTTGGTGAACAAATAATAATAGGCTAGACAAGGTGGTTATCACTAAATTATGATATTGTAAAGTCTAGAAAAATCAGCTGAGACAATAAGGAGGTTAATATTAGAAAAGAGTAAACAAATGAAGTATATATAAATATACAATTTCTTTAATTTTATTTCACACATAATCAGTCATATTCTACCATTTTTTTCAAGGGAATTTTCTCAAAAATAGTTATATTTTGAAATGAATATTTTTCTACAAATATCTAAAATTATAAGCTGTTTATATTAGACTAATAATAACATAACAATATTTTGCAATTGAGGCATTTCTCTACTTATATGTTTTATACCTGTAAAAATGATAGCAAGTTTCTGGTATCATAATAATAGAGAATTTTACTGCTTCAAATAGACTAGACAGACTTCCTACTGCAAACTGTATCTACAATTTACCAAAACATTGGCTTACCTTACTGAAACTAGTCAGAGGATCAAACAATTGCCTTATATCTAAGACTTCAACTGTTCAGACTGACCTAAGATGAGATTGTATGTGTGCACCTGGAAAACAGAACAAATCTTCATCAGGTTGAAACATCCTTATAAACAGTAAGGAACACCGAGCTAGTAGAACAGCCTGTCTGTACACCGGCTGGCATCTTGTTGTTTTAGGTTTCCTTTATTTCCTCCTCCCAACAGTGTAAGGTTTTAAAATACTTTCACCCTCTCCTTTAAGAAAGATTCCTGTGGGAAACACAAGTTTTGTCTAAATTCTTTTCTTAAAATAATGAACCAGATATACTAGTCTATGAAGGTGCTTCTTCTGTTCAGTATTTCTTTTTGAATGACAATTCATAAAGACGATAGCAAATGATTGAATTAAGTGATTGACTTATTTGCGATGAAGATGTGTTTTCTTTAATACAAATGTGCTTTAATAAAATTTAAAAAATTTTTTAAAATAAAATGTGCTTAAGCAGAAGATACCTAGAACCATACATAAAAGTATTCTATAGCACAGTGACTGAAATAAAAAAAATTTTGAAAAACCATCATAAATGTAAAAACTTTAATAGCCATTAGATTTGATACTGAGGTATCTGAACATAACCGAAGCTACTCAAAATTCAGGATCTGAATTGACAATGTTTAAATAAACTGTTAAATGCAATAAGCAGAATGATCTACAAAGAGTCTTTAGGTTTGTTCTCCACAATGCTGCTATTTCTTAAACTGTTTATCTCATGATATAAACAGAAAGATGATATAGTATGCAACCTTACCAAAATTAAATTAGAATTGTTACATAACTATTATTCCCATTCTAGTATTTAAAAAGCATGAGAGAAAAGTATGCTAGTTTTATGATTATTTTCCTTTTTACAGCTATTTCCTGTGTATTAGATACACACATTCGATTTTCTTTTACTCTGGTTTGATTTTAAATTTGAACCCTTTTCAGGGAGCAGCTTTGAATTTGCATTCCATTGCCTGTTAACGAATCTGAGAATATGAGTAGACTATTTTCATTGGATTTGATAGGCAAGCTTCTTCCTGAGAATGTGCAGAGCTCCAAAATGTTCTGACTTTTTAAGGTTATGATAATTTAAATTGTTTTTTCAAGAAACCATCCCAAAATAGTAAGAAAAATTTTGTGCTGATTTTATTTGAAAATTGAATAGAATAAGAATGTATAACTATGGTTATAGCTTTATTTAATCATCTCAAAATATCTACATATTCATCCTTGCTCAAAAATAATACCAGGACTAAAATTATGCTTAATTTTTGAGCTTCTGATTTACGTGCTCTCAAGTTTCTTAAAGTAGGCATTTATTAGTTTGGAAAGAGAAATTATTAATAACACTATATAACTGTTCATTAAAATAGAACAAAATGCATTTTAAAATAATGATATGATCTTTTTTGTTTTTTTGTCAGTATGTCTCAGGAAATTATCAAAAATCTTGAAACATCAAAATTGAAAAATAATGGTGTTTTTTTTTTTACCTTTTTTCTTTTTAACAACTGCGGGCCATTAAATCTCATGAGTTAATGTTGAAAAAAGCTGGATTGTGCAAAGATTGCTCTTTACCCAGGATGCATTTCTGTCTGCAAGATCCTGAATAGAGACACACCTGCTAGCTAGCTGATAACACTCTGGGGTCATTTCATTGAAGAAACTGTCAGCCAGGAGATACTTAAAATAAAGCCACAGACAAAATCATGACCTGCACTGTTAAGACTAAAAAGGTGTAAAAGCAGAAAGGAAGTGTAGATAAATGCACATTTCTTTGTACCATAACAAAACTTTTACATGTAAATTCAACTGAATAGGGAAGAATGGAGAAGAATGTTTCCCCCTACAGTAGAAACAAATTAGATTGTTCAGCTGCACATTTGGCTCTCAGCCAAAGGAGTCGTGTGCCATGCTTGTTTGCCTACCAGTGCTGCTTAGATTGGCAAATGCCCATGCAGTTTGAAGAGGGCAGGCGGATGACTGGATGCCTGCCAGGAAGTGTGTGGGACTGATGCCACTGCTGGACTCCATAGCCTGGTAGGAATGAGGAGTACAAAGGCATTCAATAATCTGAATGTCCCTTTGCTTCAAGAGAGTGGTGCCAGGCAGCATTTAATGAGAGATTGCTTTGTTACAAAGTCCTCAACATCAAGTGGGCTGGTGAGCTCATTAACCTGACTGCAGCAAATAAAAAAGGCACACTCAGAAGACTCCCATGATAGCCTACTCAATGGTGTAAGAGCCCTTTTGCTTCCTTTATGGTGATCCATTAGCAAGCAGCAGTGTAAACACCATAAAGCAAGCCAGGTTTCTGATTGTTCAACTAAAGTCTGTTTCCCCTTGGGGATTATACCACCAGTTGATATAGGATTTTTCCTCTTAAGGTTTCTATCTTCTATGTAATAGCCTTCTTTGCAATGATGGATTTTGGGGGTTGCTCTTCACAGCATTGCTCTGGTTAAGGAAACATGAACAGTTCAGGTGTCTGAAAGAAGGTAATGATGGAGGACATGCAGAGAAACAAACTACAGAGAGCAATGATCCCAAGGGGAAATCTCACTGTGCACTTCTGAAGCCCCAAATGGCGAGCACATTACATTACTTTCCTATGTTCTCTTTATTTTTAGATTTCATGGGCTTTGCATTTATACAGGAGGAAGGCCACCCCTGCAGTCAGGAGATAGTTAGTTCACTGAGCATCTGTCTGACTGCTGCTCTGGCTCTCTGGGGATTGCATTCCTCTGCAAAGGCTCCCCAGCAAGGATTCACATCTTCTCCACTGGAAACATATTTGATGGTTGGTTGTGCAAAAATTCAACATACAACATCTAAACAGAATACTATAAAACAATTTTTTTTATTTAGAGTGTCAAAAAGGCAAAGAAAGACATAAAAGAAACACAAAATATTTTAACATTATGTCTTTGGACATCGAAAGGCCATCTGTTGCTTTGTCCAGTGATTCATCTGGAGACGTCAACCCAGGAGAAGCAGAAGCAGATGACTTTGGAGACTGGTTACCTGTTACTTTCTGGTCACCTGTTCAAATCCAGAACTAGTCACTGAAGAGTGCCAGTCATGGTCATTTTATTGCTATTTGGTTATCAAAATGAAATGAGTTAACCTTCTTCTTTATCCTATTTTTACTTTATTTATGTCTTTAGTAATCAAAGTTACTATTTGTACTTATAACATAATCTGGACCTAGACGTCATTCCTTTTATTTCCTCCACAATCATTTTGGGGAAAGGATCAAGTATAACTGGAATGGAATGATCTATGATATGAACTTGGCGATATGTTAATTTAAAAAAATAGAATCAATTTGATGTGTCCATATTTCTTTGTTTTTATTTGAGAGGCAGAGAGATTAACAGAGAGAAGGATCTCCCTTCTGCCAGTTCAGTACCCTAGTGCTTAGAAAGAGCTGGTGTTGGTTTGTGCTGAAGCTGATAGCTGAAAATTCCAAAATTCAACTCAGCTCTCTTAAGTGGGGCTAGGGACCCAATTCCTTGAGTCATCACCTGCTACCTACCAGGCTTTATGCTTGCAGGAAGTTGCAATCAGGAGCCAGAGGCAGAAGTTGAACCCAGGCACTCTTATGTAGGACTGGGACATTTTAACCATTAGGCCAAATGGCCAACTCTGCATTGTGCATTTTCCTGGGTGAAATACTGTGCCATGACTTGAGAATTGAATGACAAGTGAATAAATGCTGAAAATGCCTTATGTTTTAAAAAATATGGAGTCCATTCATCTGATCACATAAAACAAAAGCAACTATGTATTTCAGTTTCCCAATCATATGAACATTGAATTACAGGGCAAATGTTTAGGTTAATGATTAACATGCTTGTGTCTCACATTGGAGTGCTAGGTTGGATTCTCAACTCTGACTCCTCAGGTCAATTTCTTGCTAAGACAGCCCTGGAAGGTAAAGATAATGTTTCAAATTAACAAGTTCCTGCCACCCATTTGAAAGACCTGGATTGAGTTCCCAGCTCCTGATTTCAGCCCAGCCTAGCCCCTGCTGTTGTGGGAGTGAACTAGCAATGGGAAGGTGTACACTCTCTCCCTCTGTCTCTGTCTTTTTCTTTTTCTGTTTCTGACTCTGATTCTTGAATACATAATTTTTAAAAAGAACAAATTATTTTGAAAGGGTTTTTCTTCATACATGAATGCCTTAATATCAATTACTTTGGATCAGATATATATCTATATCTACATGTATATATATACACATGTAGATATATGAACTGAAAGGCCAAGTTAGAAACATTGATAACTTTATTTGAACTGGTAGCTTATTTAAGCTAAATTTAGAAGCTTACAATGAGAAAAACAACCTTCGTTGGCATAAAGGAAATAGATTTTTAAAGGTATGGCTGACCACTTCAATATCAGAAAGGCTTAATGAATATTTTAAAAGTCTTTTTCTAGATGGCGAGCTTTTGGAGGGGAGCCATTGTGATTTATTTTTGTCTTGTTTATCTCTGTTTTCCTCATTGTACTCCTTGTAGTGCCTAACGAAAACAAATTAAAACATCTGTATAGTTTATTGCACAGAGATATCTAAGCAAGGAAAGAGAATGAGATTGAGGGAAAAGCAAGAGTTTTGAAGCAATGCCACTCTGGATTAAAATTCCAGTTTATCTACTCATGAGATTTGGGTCCGTGGACATGTTACTTAGCTTTTTAAGCCTTAGCTTCCTCACATATATACAAAACCTGTATCATAGAGGATTAAAAGAATTTGCATCTGAAAAAGCACTAGAAAACAGTTGTCATAGAGTAGGTGCTGTTAATATCACTATTATTTCAGTACCATTGCTATTTTGAGCTTTTGTTTATTTTTGCATTCTGTTTGCATTGATTAGGTACCACTCCATGCTCATTTTGTTAAGCCATGTCCAAAGGTCTCTATACAATAATTTATATTTCTTGCTGCTATCATCAGTGGTAAGAGAAATAGTTAGTATTGTTTAGAAAAAAAATGTCCTTTTACCCACACCAAAATGAACCATAAAATTTGATGCAGAAAACACGTTGATCAACAATCCCTTGGGAACAGCACATAGCTGAAAATCTGAACAAAAAAGGTTAATCCTCTTTTAGATTCTGCTGTATGGAGTCTACATGGAGCAGGATATCAGTGGTCTTTTTATTTTAAAAGATTTATTTATTTATTTATTTATTTGAAATGCAAAGTTACGGAGAGGCAGAGACAGAGAGAGAGAAACAAAGATCTTCCATCCGCTGGTTCACTCCCCAAATGGCCACAAGAGCTGGAGCTGTGCCCATCCGAAGCCAGGCGCTTCTTCCAGGTCTCCCACGTGGGTGCAGGGGCCCAAGCACTCTTCTACTGCTTTCCCAGGCCATAGCAGAAAACTGGATCAGTATTGAAGCAGTCGGTACTCGATCCTGCACCAATATAGATGCCGCCACTGCAGGCAGCAGCTTTACCTGCTATGCCACAGCGCCGGCCTCTAGGTCTTTTTATTTTAAAAGCAGTTCAAAATGACATCAAATTCTTTGGTATCATGCACTACCAAAGTAGGCCAAAGGCAAGAGTTCCACCAGGAGGCAGCACAGTTTCATAAGGCGGCCCAGGACTTTCAGGTCAGAGAGATCTGGGTTCAAATCAGTCTAGTCATATGTGACTTGAATCATCTCTTTGCAACCATAACCCCAAGTCCCCCACCCCTGGCATTTATTTATTATATGTTAATAAGATTTTCTTGAAAGAGTTCTTATGGGATGAATGAAGTATCAATGGACAATGCAAGACACACCAGGCATTTTTGTAATTGTTGCATGCCGCCTTTTTGCCAGAGCTATAGATGAAACTAGAGCCCTGAGGATTGGCAGAGGAACTAGAGAGCTGCTAGGCAACTCTGAAAGTATGTGATAGATGAAATGGCCGTAGGGAATATGATTCTACAAACAGCTGTGAATGTCAGGGGGCAACAGATGGAGTGGTGTGGAATGGGGAAAAGAACCAGGTGTTTCTTCTTGAACTTAAGCTGAATCCAGAAGAAACTGTTTGGGTGTTTGTTTTTCTTTTTTTGGATGGAGGGGGCGGGCAGTGGAACTTCAGTATGGCTCATCGGGGACAGCAGTATACACATGGAATAATTTATCATAATGAAATGACCGAGTCTAAGAAAACATCCTCTCGATTAGGTTGCTGCTGGAATTTCTGCACTGGTCTCTTCTTGGCCATCTTAAATCCCTTTGCCGCACTGAAGCTGAATTCTTTTAAAAATACACATACCCTTACTACCCTTCCCTTGACTTACTTATGTCCTATTCGTCTGGCCTGGCTCAGACTTCTTTGGAAATATCAATGGGCAAGAGGAGCATTCAAAGGAAAAAAGGCCTCATTGCTATAGTCTAAGTCAGTTAACAAAAGCCACCAAGTGAATGAATTCCATTGTCTTCCTGTCTAGAGTGTGTTCATTTAGTGAAAATGAACAAGCTGGTGTTCTGCACAGAAAAACCAAAGTTCCCAAGATTCCAGGCTCTGTGGATGCCTCTGTATTTATCACTCATGTCATTCTCCTTTTTTGTAATCTCACTTCTTTCCCTTTTTGTATTCAAAACACTTATATTGCTCACAATTTGCCTCCATGTGAATCTCACATAACCACTTGTTACTCTGGCTCTGATTATTAGCTACTATATTTGCATATGTGTTTGTTCATTAAATCTCATTGGCTTGAAGAGAAGAGTTTGTAACAGAAAGCTATCAGGAATGACATTATGTATTTTTTTTTTTTTTTACAGGCAGAGTTAGACAGTGAGAGAGAGACAGAGAGAAAGGTCGTCTTTTCCATTGGTTCAACCCACAAATGGCCACTATGGCCAGTGCAAGGCGGCTGGCCTGCTGTGCCGATTCAAAGCCAGGAGCCAGGGGCTTCCTCCTGGTCTCCCATGCAGGTGCAGGGCCCAAGCACTTGGGCCATCCTCCATTGCCTTCCTTGGCCACAGCAGAGAGCTGGACTGGAAGAGGAGCAACCGGGACAGAATCCGGCACCCCAAATGGGACTAGAACCTGGGGTGCCGGTGCTGCAGGCAGAGGATTAGCCAAGTGAGCCGTGGCGTCGGCCTGTGTATTTCCTTTTAGCAGGGATCTTTTCTCACCTAGGACTGTCATTTTTGTGATTACAAGAATAGAGAACCTTAGTTTCCTGATTTACCTTACTACTGGCTTCATATATTTTATGCATCAAAATCTTATTCTCAATGCACTTTTAATTATCATAGTTATACTAACATGCAATTAAACAAAAATCTTATCAAGCAAAAAAAAATCTATATGATTTTGTCACTACAAGCTATCCAGATATAAGGTCAATTTATTATTCTAACTTACTGAAAGGCCCTCGACATGTTGTCATTTGTCTCCAATTTTTTTCTAACTGTACCCTATATGCATACAGATATTTAATATAACTGAAGGCTGTCTTGATATACATTTCCATGTTTTTTCAATAAGGGGCTGGTTTCAGTTAATGCTGTTTTCTCCATCAATGTATATCAGCATACCACACCACAAATGCTGTCAATTTCAGGCTCTATTTTTATCCACTATGTTATGCTCCTGTGAATATTTTTGACTCAGGATGCCTGCCATAAGACTCTATGGTTCTGCACACTCACTAAAGAAACAAGCAAAGAATATCTGCAAAACATCAAAATTATTTTTTGCCAGTGGCTGAAGGAGCTTGATGAAATGCTATGGAGAGCTCAATAAAATTCACAGGCAATTAAGGACAAGTGCTTTGGCTTTATAGAATAAGGGCATCATAAACATCAGTGCATAACAGGAGTACTGACCAACTATTATATGAACTGTAGATGCCAGCACATTAGGCTGGAAATGTGCCATGATTTCAGGGGATTGGAAGAGAATGAAAGAATGACTCAATCCCTGGACGATGAGATGCTGAGAGCATGTATCCATGCATTGATGGTTCAGGTATTGCTGATTCAACCCTCCCATTTCTAGAAATGCATCCCATATGCTAAATGGAATAAACATGTACCCTTTATCCTCCAAGTTCTTAGACTAATAGATTTGTCTGATCCACGAAAAGGTTTCTTTCTCAAACCAATGCTACCTACCCAGTCAATGGTTTTCCAATCCTCTGATGATGTACTTGGGAATATGCATAAATTGCTTCCTGAATACTTCTCCAGATTTAGCTCTCAATCTCCATCCTCAGATTGGGCTAGTTAGATGTGCCCTTCCATTGATAATGTCCTTACTCTCTTAGCTCTTTGCTTACTGAGACAGAATCCTTTGGATCTGCCTCCTTGAGAAAGTCTTCTTGAAACCTCAAAATAGGGTTGGTCCCCATGGCAGCCCCCAAGCACAGTAATTCTTCTCTGTTAGCTTCTCATTCATTTGCCTGCTATGCCATATAATTTTTATTTATTTATAGCATTGTTTTATGATATAATTAATTGATAGTAGGAATTACATTTGTTCCTTTACCCACCAAAGAGCCCTAGTGCCTAACAGGCTATGTTTGGCATATATTTTTAGACACCCTAGAACTATTTTTTAAATGATCTAATGGATCCAAATTCACTTTGCAATTACATTTCCCACTATCTTCATATTTTCCTATGCTCTTTATTTTCCAGTTATCTTAATGTGATATTCCCTGAACATGTAATGTGCTTTCACATTTATCTGCTTGTTTATCATCTCCATTGAGTCTGAAATGCATTTTATACTTATCGAAATTATACTCATAGCTCCAATGCCATGTTCTCCAATATCCATTTCCTAATCTCACTAAAACTTAGTTATTTTTTTCCTCAGCACTTTTATAGCAGCTAATTATAGCCTTCTTTGGCACTCCTCCCTGCCATTTTTTTTTTAACTTTTAGCATACTATATGCTCCTGGAAGCCCAAATGATGTAAATAGTCACCTGACTATTCTAACATTTAGCCATGGGACTTGAACAAAAATCAAGTAAGATTTATAAATGATTTTAAACTTTAATGTATTTATTTGAAAGACACAGAGATTGAGAGAGAGAGAGAGAGAGAGAGAGAGACAGAGCGAGTGAGCTCCGATCTGTTGGTTCACTTCCAAATACTCATAACAGCTAGGACTGGGCTAGGCCAAAGCTGGGAGCTGGGAATTCAATCTGTTCTTCCAAATGCCTGAAAGAGACCCTAGGACTTATACCATCACCTGCTGCCTCCCAAGGTGCACTTTTGCACGAAACTGGAATTGGGAGCAGAGTTGGGGCTTAAACCCAAGCAATCTGAGATAGAACACTTTGAGACAGCATCTTCACTGCTAGACATAATTGCCAGCTCCAGTTTTTAGTTTTTGAATTACACTGGGTTTTAGTAAAAATATATATTTATATATTTATTATATATTAATATATAAATATTATATATAATATATATATTTCCAAGCTCTTCAGGAAACTGGACTTTGTTGGGGAAGCATCAGAGCTCCAGCCATAGTGACAACCTGTAGAGTCTAGTGTTGGCAGAAACTTATGTGCAGGACTCAAGATGGAAGAGAGGCGTGGCCATCTGCAAGCTGGGTTGTTTGAGGCGGGGAGAGAATGTTTTTTGAGTAGTTCTTATGGAATTCCTGGGGAGAGGCAGGCAAAGCACTAAGCCAGTTTCACTCAATATGACTCAATGCTTTGTGTAAATCCTGCTTTCCCTTACACGAAAATCTACAGTCAATGCCTTTGTTACTCTTTCTACTTGTAGAATAGAATTTGTGGGTTTTGTGTTGTGGTAGACATGGGTCTTCAGACATTATATAAATGCTGAAGAGAAGAGGTAAAATGGAGGTTTAGAACACAAAGAAATCTACATTATTCTTTTGGATAGACTTCATAGGCAGAGGAAACATTATTTTAATCCTTAAACTATTCATTTTCCCTCCTGACTTCCTGTTGTTATTTTATTTCTACCATACTCTAAAAATTATTTGGTCATTAAAAAACTTACCATAACATTTGATGTAGTCACTGATGCGTTAAAGGTCATTTATAGCTTATGTGAAATTACATTGTGTGAAGTGACATATACAGTCCCTACGGGTGAAAGAGAAAATAGACCGATTTGGGGTTAAGGCTATTCTTAGGACTGTGGGTATGACCTGAACTCTCACAGTTCATGGAACCTCGCAGACACAGAGAATAAGAATGAAATTAATTGCTGGTGTCAGCTGAATAGAAACGTAGAAACAAATGGAATCTATTTATTTGTGAGTTTTTACTCAATCCTGCTGAAATATAGAGTCACAGGAGTCCAGGGTTCAAAATCAGAGGAAATAGCCTTTTTTTAAATTAATTAATTTATTTGAGAGGCAGAGTTACTGAAAGAGAGAGGGAGAGACAGAGAGAAAGGTCTTCCACCTGCTGGTTCACTCCCCAAATGGCCACAACAGATCCAAAACCAGGAGCCAGGAGCAGATTCTAGATCTCCCACATGGGTGCAGGGACCCAAGCACTGGGACCATCCTCCGCTGCTTTCCCAGACCATAAGCAGAGGGCTGGATCAGAAGAGGAGCAGCTTGGACTGGAACTGGCACCCATATGGGTTGCTGGCACTGCAGTCAGGGTTTAGCCTACTACGCCATAGTGCTGGCCCCAGGAAATAGTCTTAGTAGCAAATCTAAATCCATCGAAGTCAATCCTGTAAAACAAAGATTCCAAGTAAACAGTACAACTTCTCATCATGACAAATTGTTAAAGCAACCTTTATTAAAACAAACATTTTATATATGATAACAGGTTTATTGAGATATTAATCAGGCAAATCAGGAGATCTTTTAAAATCCTTCCTCACTTTGACTGAGGCTGGAAAGTCTTGTATGCATATAATTTTCCTTTATTGTCTTAATGAAATTTCTGTTGGAAAGACTAAATGTCTCCCATCTTCTCTTGATCTCAAAGGTAATTTCAGCTCAGCTCCATCTCATAGCTATATATGGAACTGAAAATGAGAAAATAAGACAACACTGCACTTTTAGCTAGAGATGGCTATATTTTTTTGTGTGCATCTTCCTATCTGTAAAATAGTTGCATTGTAAGTACAATAGTCTAAAAATTTTAATGTTCACATATACATTTTGAGTAGTGAGAACAGGGAGAAAAAGCCATATACATTTCAATTAGTAAGCAGGTGTTAAGGTTATGGAAGTTATTCTAGATTTCTCTTTCTCAGATTCAATAGTCTATGACTTCTAAACTGCTTTAATAGATCTTATATCGCAATGCCTTTCTCTAAAAATAATCATTCACTTTTAGATATTTGTGCCACATATACTTGCATAGCATATAATATGTGCAAGAAGAGTTATAACCAAAAACCAAGTTTCTTGCTCTGTTGGAATTTCCTTTCCCTTCCTTACAAGGGCCCTAAGTCATTTGGGAGCTTAAAAATGTGTAAGAGACACAACTCCACCCCTTTAAGGAATTTTACTCTTGTAGGAAGGAGAACATAATCTCAGTGTTTATTAAACTTAAGTATGAAATACTATGCAATGCACTTTCACAAAAGTATTGTTATTTAATTTTCAAATACCTTTCAATTCACATATAGTTTTCTCCATTTCATAATATATGAAACTGAAATTTGGTGAAATTAAGTCAGTTCCCAAACATAACAAAGTGAAATGTCTTTTCCCCTGAAATTATGTATACAGTGTAAAGCAAGCCCCCTTGCAACAGCTGCCACATTGGAGTTGTACTACAATATTGTCTGTCAAACTTCAGTGTGCATAAGGGATTCTCTGAAAAATTGTGAATCTAATATAATAGGTTTGCTCTTGGGCCTGAAATAGTCTGATTTTTATCAATCTCCAAGGTGATGTCAATGCCATTGATTAAAGGAACTATGTTGGGTAACAAACAGGAAGAATACAGAGCTATAGGAATACAGAAATGAGAGGAAATTTCAGGAGTGGAGTGTGCCCTAAAAAGACATTCAGATGAGCCCTTGAGTGATAGCAAGAATTTAATGGGGCAAAAGGAAGAGGAGGAGGATAGAGCGAGCACTCAGGTAGTAGAAAAGTATAAAGGTCAGAGAAATAAACATAATGTATGTTGTAGACTGGGTAAAAAAATCTATGCTAACAAATGTATAGGTAATATGAAGGGGCATGATGGATAATTAGAAACCAGAAAGTTGGTGGTGAGCAGATTAAAAGGCTCTTTGAGGTGAAGCTAAAGATTACAAAATTAATTCTAAATATAAAAGAAACACATTGGAGATTTCTTAGTGTTGTCTATTGTGGACAAATGATAAAGGAATTGCTTTAGGAAGTTTAATCTGTCAATGTTGAGTAGAAGATAAGAGAAAGGATTGGGATGTTTTGCAATGATTTAGTTATTAAGTGATAAAAGCTGAAATTTCAATGATAACAGTTAAAAAAAACACACAAGGAACAAAGCAGTGTAAATATTGACAGAACTTTCCATCTACTTAAATTGGTAGGTGAGGGCACAGAAAAAGTCAACAAGGAATCTGAATTTGCCTTTTGTAGTAATAGCAAATGGTGCCATCCTTGACTAACTTAGGGCACAAAAAGATGTGTTAGAGAAAAAAATAATGTACCCATTTTATCTTTTGTTCCCTTATTCCATTGTCCCTCTTCTCTGGGCAGGCCTTACCAAAGACTATCTTTGATGACCATTCCTAGTAAGCTAATTCTTTCGTTGAACCCAGAATGAGGATTTGTGGTGAATGCGATGAAATGATATTTGGTAACAAAGATTGTGATGGGGTGGGATATCTGCGCTAGATAAGGAAGACATGGAACTAGAATTTTTGAGGGATGAGAAATGGGGAGGAAACAGAAGATCTAAGTTAACTTTATACCTGAGTGAATTGTGAGTAGGTCAGGTGAAAGTGAGGGAATGAGAAAATGCGAAGATGAAAGGTTGTGACCAGAGTATAAAATATTGTAGTAAAACATTTCAGAGGTAAAGCAGACACAAGTTATAACAAAATCCAAAGTTACTGCAGAAGTATGTGATTGAACTAGGATGATCTAGGAGAGCTATTTGATCTAAGAAGCTCAAGAAATTCTGCTAACAGATTATTGAATGCATTATTGCAGGAATGATAAAAAATCTAGTAGGCTGAGATTGGAAGATAGGGAATACAGAATGTAAACTAACATCAAATTTGAGGATGTGGCCCTGGAATTAGCAGATTATGGTGGAAAGAAGAGTAGAAAATAGTGTAGCAGGATAGCATTAGATTTAACAGGAGGGGAGCCTTTACTTAGGAGTGCAAAAGCAGAAATCTGACAATAGCAATGGGATTTAGAAGACTGTAAAAAAATTCCTGTTCCAAGTACACTTATTTATTTGTTTATTTATGTATTTTGGTGGAGACAAGGGTAGGAGAAATGACAAAATCAGAGCTGAATGGTCACCTTATGTCAGGAAGAAATTTGAGAATTATGTGGAGACCAGGATGGAGATGGAAAGAAAGGATCAAGATTTCATTTAAGTGAGAAGTTCAGACATATGTGCTATAAATAGCTAGAGGTTGTATGGAAGCCTGTCTTCCCATAGGAGTACTAAGATAAAGTGGAAGCATAATGAGAGGAGCCTAAGGAAAAACTGCACCACCCTGGTACCGTTCGCCCTGCTCCCAATTTAAAATGTTTAAATTATTTGGTAACAACAGCTGTTACCATATCTTTCTCTCATTGATTCTAACAACAATCTTAGGTGACAGATATTATTATTTCTACTTTGTAAGTGAGGGATAAAAGTCTTAAGGTGATTAATGGTTTTGGATATAAGTAAGTCAAGGAATTTCAAGGTTATAGTGGTGAATGTCACCTCCATGAATACTGAAGTTGACTGGATAATGGCAAGAGTGGAGTAGAGAGAATCCAGCCAAAGAGTATTTACTTAGTAAGCAGCAGAATTTATCATCAAGTTGATGCTTTGGGACTTGATAAGATATAGACTTCTATGATAGATGGAGGAAGAGAAATCTGTAAATTTTAAGAAAAATCAAATACAGGAACTGATAGTGAACAATGAAGTGTTCCAGTAGAAGACATCTTGCCACTGGATGGAATAGTTTGGAAGATTGCCCAATTTTGCTAATTCCAAAAATAATATGTTCATGGATAGCCTGTATCGTAGGTGAGCAACCTGTTACTGGTTGTAAACAAAAGGCTTTGTTTGTTACAATTGTTCAACACTGGTATTTTTGCAAAAGAATAAAAATAGGCAACACATAAATGAGTGAACATAGCTATGTACTAATAAAATTTTACCTGTTTATGAAAATAGGCCAGAGACTAGATCCAGCCTACAGGCTACACATTGTTTTTTGGTCTACATATTTTTTTTCTATTTAAAAACAAATTTATACCTGGCAGAAGAGTGGTCCACCTCCCTTTTACTTGTACAGTTCTTTGTGTAGAGGAGCATTGAACCTGTGATTATAAAGTGAAAATGTGTTATCTCAAAGAATAAAAAAGAAAGGAACGAGGAAGGAGGGAGAAAAGTATCATTATATTCTTGGTACCTTATCTATGAAATTAATGAAATCTGTCCTCTATATCTAAATAAATAAAAAGCAATAAAAGAAAAAAAGGAGAAGGAGAGGGAGAGGGAGAGAGAGAGAGAGAGTTCTTCTGTTCATTAGTTCATTCCCCAAATGCCTGCAACAGTCAGGTTGAGCCAGACTGAAGCCAAGCTCCTGGAACCTAATCTACAGCATTGCTCTTTTAGAAGGATAGACTTACTAGTATCATTTTGGCATGTAGAAGCCCAAAGCAACTCCACCAGTTGCAAATAAAAGAACTCAGTGATTCCTGCATTCATTACCCTAATTATTTAATTTAAAATTCTCCAATACCAATGACAAAATTCTGCTATAGTTACTATCCGTTTACTTATTCCCTAAACCCACCCTTGGTTCTGAGGCACTGGGTTTGCTTTTGAGATTTGCTTTTTCTTTTTACATTTTTTCTTGTGTTTCTGACCTCCACAAGATGTTGAGATCATTTGAAATGATAGCACTGTCTTTCAAAATATTAGACACTATGCCCAACTTGGTGAGATGAATTTAATGAACATGCATTTTATTATCTGCGCTGTTGGCTGGAGAACTGTGGAAATATAGGAAATTAAATGTTTCCTGAAAGATATTAGAAGATGTTTCCTGATTCAAAAAGAAGATTTATCAAACTCTTATTTAAGAGTTTGAGTTAGAGATGGGTTTGGAAATTTTAAATTTTTCATAAAGAACACCTCTCCAATAGGCATACTCCATTTCTCTTCATGACAAAGGATCACATGATATGACACAACATCACATATTTAAATAGTGCCATTCTCTGAACAATGTGCAGCTTAATAGAATGCTTCAGATAAAATCAATGGTTTGTAATTTGAAGAAACTTTTTGGATGATTCCATTCTATTCTGTCTTAACAAGATATGTCACTACAGAAGTATTAAATATCAATCTGACATTAGATATATTGGCCACCAAGGCATGCTTACCAACTGAGAAATAGAGTTACAATAATTATGAGTAACTTTTGTCAATTGTTTCAGTTATTTAAAGTGAGCTTCGTGCCTTTGTGATGCTCATAATTTTTCTTTTGCTTTGTTCCCCTATAGCGTAAACTAATATATTGTAATGTGTACTCAAATTCCCTTTGCTATATAATGTTCATTAGCTATAACATTTCATTTTAATGTTCCTGTAGAATTTTTGATTATATAAATCTACAATTAGAACCATCACTTATTATTTTTTAAAAACACTTCTTATATTTCACATCATAGCTCTGATGTCAACTCAAGTGTTCTTGATGTTGTGCTACCAAATTGTTTACCTTCTCTGTGCATTTGAGAACAAGGCTTTCTCATGGTGAGAGGTAAAAGGTGAGAGCAAGTAGCTAGAAGATCTGAAATTCATTATTTTTGTTAGCAATCATAAAAACATCTACCTAAGAGATATAGGGCAGGTCACATGGAAGTTATAGCTAATGTCAGGGTGGGGATAATGAGTATGGGTAAATAATAAAACACATCTATTTACTTTTCTATTTTTACATTGTTTTTGAAACCTGATAACACATATTGCAAAGGCACCTAGGTGAATCAGGTGCTGAGAAGAGATGTGCTGTGCAAGTACAGTTCCACTGAAGAAATGAAAGAACATACATGTTTTATGGATGGTGGATATTTAAACAAGCCAAGCATACAAAATACATGAAACATGCAATAATATATGTATAAAGACAAATTACTTGAGAAATGGATTTCCTACTTATTTTACTCATTATCCTAACAAGGAAACAAAGAGTAGGTGCTAAACAGTTCTTGAATCAGATCAAACTTCTGGCTTAAAAGTCTTGAATTAAAAGGAAATAGTCTAGAAAAGGTGTTGATAAGTATTCATATCAAGATAGTCTCATATTCTCTTCCCATTAACTATTACTATAGCTGTAATAATTAATTTCTTCCTAAAGCTAAATTCTCTTTCTGACCTCTGTGTTCACCTTTAGCCTAGCCTTCCATCTTCATTTTGTTGTTTTCCATCCCATTTGCCATGTAACCAATGGACTGGCCACTTCTATTTTCTTTGGGATGTATGCCCTTTGTTTTCCAATTAAATTCAAACTTTGGATTTACATTTTATATTTGTGTTTCTTTCTTTTTTTAAAAAAATTATTTATTTGAAAGGCAGAGTTACAAAGAGGGAAAAGCAGAGGCAAATGCAGAGAGAAAAGTCTTCCATCCACTGGTTCAGTTCCCAAATGTCCACAACAGCCAGGGCTGGGCCAGGCCAAAGCTAGGAACCAGGAACTTCCTCTGGGTCTTCCACACAGGTGCAGGGGCCGAAGTACCTGGGTCATTTGCTGCTTCCCCAGGTGCATTAGCAGGAAGCTGGATCAGAAGTGCAGCTGCCAGGACTGGAACAGGATGCTGGCACTACAGATGGAGGCTTAATCAGCTACACCGTAGCACTGGCCCCATATAATTTCCTTCCTTCCTTCCTTCCTTCCTTCCTTCCTTCCTTCCTTCCTTCCTTCCCTCCCTCCCTCCCACCCTCCCTCCTCCCCTTCTTCTTCTTCTTCTCTCTCTCTCTCTCTGTTTATTCCTCCCTCTCTTGGTCTTGGAGTGAGCTAGGACTATATGAAGTTGTAGTAACATTTTCATTATGTGTCTTCTCTAAATGACATCCTTGAGATAGGATATGAGGAAGCAGAAGATAAGATCTACAACATATACCCTAAAGATTATAATTCTTAAGATATAAAGTCCCCATACCATCACTACCAATTGTTTTTATAACTTTAACACTTACAAAGCACTAATCTAAGTTCTATGACTCAAACTGCAGTGATAACTTCAGAACTATATAGACATGGAGGTTCTAATTTCGCAATACAGTATGTATTGAAACACATGCCCTGACTTTACTGCATAAGTCTTAGGTTTCTTTTTTTTTTTTTTGGACAGGCAGAGTTAGACAGTGAGAGAGACAGAGAGACAGAGAGAAAGGTCTTCCTTTTCCGTTGGTTCACCCCCTAAGTGGCCTCTATGGCTGGCGCGCTGTGCTGAAGTCAGTAGCCAGGTGCTTCCTCCTGGTCTCCCATGATGGTGCAGGGCCCAAGCACTTGGGCCATCCTCCACTGCCTTCCCCGGGCCACAGCAAAGAGCTAGACTGGAAGAGGAGCAACTGGGACAGAATACAGTGCTCCAACTGGGACTAGATCCCAGGGTGCCTTTGCCACAGGCGGAGGATTAGCCAAGTGAGCTGCGGCGCCAGCCCTTGTCTTAGGTTTCTCATATGTCAATTTTAAAGAAAGGCTAAACTAGATATTTTCAAACTTTTTTAAAATAAGAAAAGCTATTTTAGAATTGAAGTCTTCTGTGGTATTCTAAGATATAGAACAGATCAAAGCAAAGCATCCTTGATGAAGAAGGGGCGTGCTCACTCAGCATCTGCTCAGTCCAGCCTTCCAAGTCATTTCTCTCAGGGATATTCAAGTAATGCCTCAGACCGCAGTTTTTTTTTTTTTTTTTTTTTTTTTTTTTTTTTTTTTTTTTTTTTTTTTTATCTTTTATTTAATGAATATAAATTTCCAAAGTACGACTCATGTGTTACAATGGCTTCCCCCCCTTTTTTTTTTTTTTTTTTTTTTTTTTTTTTTTTTTTTTAAAGACTTATTTATTTTACTTGAAGTCAGAGTTACACAGAGAGAGGAGAGGCAGAGAGTGAGAGAGAGAGATAGGTAGGTAAGTAGGTAGGTAGGTCTTCCATCCGATGGTTCACTCCCCAATTGGTCACAACGGCCGGAACTGCACCGATCCAAAGCCAGGAGCTTCCTCTTGGTCTCCCACACGGGTACAGGGGCTCAAGGACTTGGGCCATTTTCTGCTTTCCCAGGCCATAGCAGAGAGCTGGATCGGAAGAGGAGCAGCCGGGACTAGAACCGGCGCCCATATGGGATGCTGGCACTTCAGGCCAGGGCATTAACCCGCTGCGCCACAGTGCTGGCCCAGACCGCAGTTTAAAACCCAGTTCTCTAAGCAGTTTCCAAAGTCTTTTCCAAACCTAAATTTCTAGACTTCAACTGTACTTTCCATTTGACCCCTAGAAACAGGAGGTACTCAATATGTGTTGAACTGAACTAAATAGAATTGATCTGAATGAAGTAGCACCATCTAGTATCTCTATTTTCCTAACTAGTTTCTAGAACAAGAGAGTGAAACGTTCTTTACACGTCAGTTTCACCTAGCTTCTTCATAGTATGCAAAACTGAAAACTCAATTCCTTGTTAAGTCTTTTACCTGATGTTAAGGGGCACATACATATTTTAGTCCATTTAGTCATACTTTCATAGGTACAATTTTAGGAATATAGTGGTTCCCCCCCATATCCACCTTCTCACCCCCACTCCCTTCCTACCTCCTACTTCCTCTCCCATCCCATTCTTTATTAAGATTCATTTTTAATTAACTTTATATGCAGAAGACCAACTCTATACTAAGCAAAGATTTCAACAGTTTGCATGCACACACACACACACACACAAAGTAAAAATACTGTTTGAGAACAAATTTTGCAGTTAACTCTGAGTACAACTCATTAAGGACAGAAGTCCTATATGGGGAGTAAGTACACAGTGACTTCTGTCATTAATTTAGGAATTAACACTCTTATTTATTATGTCAGTGATAACACAAAGCTCTTTCTTGAGTTTCTAAGGCTTTGGAAGCCCTTTGTGACCACAAATACCATCAGTATTTAGATAAAGCCATAAGCAAAGTGGAAATTCTCTCCTCCCTTCAGAGAAAAGTGTGTTCTTTGATGGCCTCTTCTTTCCACTGGGGTCTTATTCACAGAGATCCTTCATGTAGGATTTTGCCACAGTGACTTGGTTTTCCATGCCTGAATTGCTCTCATAGGCTTTTCAGCCGCATCTGAATGCCTTAAGGGCTGATTCTGAGGTCAGAGTGTTATTTAAAGAGATTGTCATTCTAAGAGTCTGTGTGGACTGCTTCCTTGTTGAACATTCCTCCTTTTTAATTCTATTAGTATTACCAGGCACTTGATGGTATTTATATGGTCTCTTCAACAGTTAATCCTATCTATATGGTCACTTTAACACTTAATATGATTACTTTAACAATTAAGTAGCATTTTACAGCTTTACAGTTACAAACTTCCTCCTCCCTCTCTTATTCCCCTTCTTATTTTTTGCTGAGATCTATTTTCCATTGCCATTTAGTCATATTTAGTCTTATTTGGCTTTATTTAATCAAAAATCTTGGGTAGTATTTATTTAAGAACTATAACTATTAATAAGAATAAGAAATTATCAGATTTTTAAAACTTTGTTAATATGCTAACAGAAAATGAATCACTAACTGAATATTTTAAAATTAATTTTATTTTTAATAATGTTTCTGCAAATATAAAATTGATTGTGATATTTTAGGAAATATATACATTTTAGAGGTAAAGTTAAATTTTTTTCCTGGGCTAAATAAGACTTCAGTAGAATAAAATTTTGGCAGCTTATAATAACTAAAAACTGAATCAACCACACATGAATAAAAAATTATATATAGAAAACTTGTCATTGGAGGAAAAATTGTTTCTCTTGGGGTAGATGAGGACAGAGATTTTTTTCTTGATTTGATTTTGAGATTGCAATTGCTGTAGTGATATATTTACAAAAGACATTCATAAATGTTGGAAAGGGTTTTAAATTTGAGGGAAGTTTAAATACAAATGCACTTCTCTCTCTCCCTTCCCCCATAGGAAGAAATGGTTAATCATAAAGAAACACAACAAACTTTTGTTTAGCTGGGTACTGGGAATAGGAAAAGCATGGGTCATTAAATTTTACAACTAATTACCACGTTCATTTTAAGGCAAGTGATTTTAACCTCATTTCCCATTGAAATCCAGAGCTACCAACCAATTGCAAAACTGACTAGGTGTAATTTCTATTATTTTTCTTAAACACTCTGTGGAACTTTTCCTAAATTAAAAGAGAATAGTCAAAAGAAAGTCTGTGAAAAAAGAAGTGACTAAGTGGAAGAGTAACTAAGGAAGAAATGATTCTATGTGCTCAAAAGGAAGATGGTTGAGATTGAATTATCTCCTCCTGTAGTTAATTTGACTGGGTTGTCACCAAATGAATTCTTGTTGATTTATTTCCCTGATATCTTCAATGTGTGTAACCTTTTCTAGGCCTTATCTCTCAGAAGGAAATGCCAATGTTAGGTCTGGATTTGAAATCCTGAGGAATCTAGGTTTCCAAGCATCTATTTTCCTTGGTGATTGGTTGTATTGGAACATGTCTTAGGGAATTCAGCAGTCACCTGATCATCAGAATGCTCTCCATTTTATCGTGATCAGAACAGACAATATTGACAGGACATTAGAAAGAATTTTAATATTATGCAAAAATTAATATGTAAATATTGATGTTTAATGAAAACATATTTTAAATTAATCCTTCTGTTTCCCCATCCACTTGTCTGTTACTTTTACTTAATCTTCATGGTCCGGGGATACATAAGACAAAATAATGGCTGGGTTTGTTTTATGGCCTTGAATATAAAGTTTATGAGACTGACCCTAAAGATCTTACATCTGAAAATTTATTTTGTCATATGTTGGTTTATTATTGGTACATAGGAATGATCAACCTGTCTATACTGAGTGAATAACATATCCATACTGTAACAAGATGGTTTTTGATAACTTGAACATGAGGCAATATTAATTGATCTTTAAAATGTCTGCCAGATCTTCCATGATGCCTCCTTTTAGTCCAGGCAGGAGCTGACTTTTAAAAATTCTATTTGAATTTCTATAATGACTCAGAGAATCCTGCCTTGTGGAGACCAGTGAGGCATCCACACAAGATTTACTTCTTGAACTCTGGTACATTCTGGGACAAAGAAATCCAGAAAAATAAGCAGATCCATGTCAGGGAAAGAGTTACCCACATTGGCTGTAGGAGCACAGAGAGGCTGTTGTGGATGCATATTAGCTTCACTGCTTTTCTTGCTTTTTCTACATTTCCTAGTTTTCAGTATTGAGATCATGGCTCTTCACTACCTGCCTCTGAATCTATTGGCATAATGCACTGAATGGGAAGAGAATGCCTATTGATCAATCATTTCTTTTATACAACACAAAAGTCCAAGTTTAGTTTTTACTGAGGTTATAGAAGTTGGGGGGAAATATCTATAAAACATGAAATACAGCAAGATTTTGTTATACTTTAAGTATATATATAAGTCTTTATACTTTAAGTATAAATATAAAGTTATAACTTTAAGTATATATATAAGTCACATATTCTATGACCTAGCAGCATAGGTAGGTGATTGAAGAATGTTTTCAAAAATATACTAGTCCTAGGAAAACAATGAAATGCATGATATCAACATTAATTATTTGAGTAAATTCCCTTTCACTTATTATCATGAAGGTTATGTTCTTAATGACTCTGTTCCCTGCTAAATTATCAGGAGTCAAGAACTATCTGTCACATAGTATGTGCTTTGTAAATAGAGGTTGGATTCCATCTTTTTAATCTATAGCTCTATTTCAAGCACAAGTGATGAATTTAAATGAACTTATGGCTAGCAGTTGGATAGGGGCAAACTTTAGTCATGAGACTATTCCTCCAACTTGATTCCTAGGCAAGAGAATGAGGAATAGGGGGCTCTGTTGGGACACCACATGTGCCATACCCAGGACTTCTGAGCTTTCTGAGGACACTTGTTAAGTTTTAGCTTTATGCATATAGAGTCACGGTTCCCTTTGGTTTAGAGTTTTGGTCAATGTTGATTATATGTTTGTAGATAAGAATAATTACCTAGTAGTATAATCTGTGTTGCACTTTTGTTGAACCAATATGCTAAAATCTAAAAACCTAAGCATCTTTTTAAAAACATTTGTTTATTGCAGTTCTTTAAAATGCAGAGAGACAGAGAAAGACAAATAGAATGCCAATCTTCATTCTTTCAATAGTCGAGACTTGGGTCAGGTCTCAACAGCCAGGAACTCAGTCTGGTTCCTTCATATGATAGCAAGTCACCAAGTACTTGAGTCACCACCTGCTCATCCTAGTGTGCACATTTACACAAAGCTGCAATCGAGAGTGCAACTTGAACCCAGGCCCTCCAACCTGAGATGTGGTGTTCCAGGCAGTGTCTTCTTCTTCTTCTTTTTTTTTTTTTTTTTTTTTTTTTTTGACAGGCAGAGTGGACAGTAAGAGAGAGAGAGAGAGAGAAAGGTCTTCCTTTGCCGTTGGTTCACCCTCCAATGGCCGCCATGGTTGGCGCGCTGCGGCCGGCACACCGCGCTGATCAGATACTTATCCTGGTCTCCCATGGGGTGCAGGGCCCAAGGACTTGGGCCATCCTCCACTGCACTCCCTGGCCACAGCAGAGAGCTGGCCAGGCAGTGTCTTAACCACTGTGCCAATGTCTGCCAATCTAAATATTTTAAACAAGTTTTACAATATTTTTATTATTACCCACACCTAATGCAGGCATAATGTGTACTTTTAAAAATGTATGTGTGTGTGCATAGGTTAAAAATTATTTGTGAGTCAGAGAAAGAGAGAAAAAAAATATAGACCCTATCTGCTTGTTCACTTCCCAAATGCCCTCAATGGCAAGGGTTTGTCACTTGATCCATGTAGGTAGCCAAGACCTAAATACCTGAGCCATCACTACTGCCTCCCATGGCCTGCACTAGCAGAAAACTGGAATCAGATGCAGAACTGTTCTCAAACCCAGGTTGCCTGCTCTGCAACATGGAAACACCAACCAGCATCTTAAATGCTGGCCTAAATGTCTACTGCAATCAGTACATTTTAATTTTTAATATTTAGGATCACAGACTTTTCTAATTAATTGGATGCCTATCACTGATGTGGATACTAATTAATTACCTTGGTGAACGTAGTGTACTCAGTGTTGTCTTTCAGAGACAGTATAACTGCACTCATGTCTTCTTTCATTTAATAAACATCTGGGTGGGGGATTCCTATGAAGCAGGCACTCTTCTAGGAGTTGGAGCTACCATGTATCATGAAACACAGTCCCTTCCTTAGCACTGTAATCTGGAAGAGAAGGAAGGAATTTAGAATAAATGGAATATGATGACAAAATTATTCCCTATGTGCTATAGAAGTGTAGTAGAAAGGTAATAAAGTAGTGCATGGAGAGCAATTTAGGGGGATTTCTCAAGTGAATATGCATTAGTACAGATATAAATTTGAAAGAGAATGACATGTGGTTCAAAGATTGACAGATGATGAAGCTGGAAATATCAGTGGGATATGGTCCATTCTGGATCTAGATGAATGTCGCTCCCCCTCTTCATGGAGGAACGACACTAAACCCTGCCTAGGCTTCATATCCAAGTCACGGCACCATTATATCGCTCCCCGTCTTCGTGGAGGAACGACACAGGACCCTGCGCTGTTCTTTTGTCTGCTCGGCCCTCCCCGGGTTTGCTGCTGGTTCTTCCCAGGTTGGCTACCGACCCTTCCACCTCCGTGGAAGGGCGGTTCCCCCTAGCCACTTTCCCCACTTCCGCGGGGGAGCGGCACACCGCCGGCCTGCTCTCTCGGGGGCTGCACAGGTGTTCCTTCAGACAGATGTTCCCTCTAGATGTTCCTGGTGCATGTTGTCTCTCTCCTCCTTTATAGTCCTCTTCCGCCAATCCCAACTCTGCTACCCACACGCCGAGTACGCTGCTCTCCTCCAATCAGGAGCAGGTCCTACAGTTTATTGGTTGAACTGGAGACAGCTGTGTAGAAGCTGTTACTCCCTTCTCAGCGCCATATTGTGGGAGAGCAGATGCATAGAATAAGTCTTAATTCGAGTAACAGTCTAGTCCCAGTTGCTCCCCACAGATGAATAGAAGACCTCTCTCTGTGTCTCTCCTTCTTTCTTTGCCTGTAACTCTACCTCTCAAATAAATAAGTAAAATCTTTTAATTAATTGTTAGAGAAAAACTATAGGGAAAAGAACTGAAAATGTCCATGACAATGAAAAAAATAAAATAAAAGAGATTCTTTTGGAGATGAACAGTTTATGCTGAAGCTTCAAATGAAACTATAGGAATTGAATTATCTGAAAACTGGGACAGAAATTAGAGATTACAAAATTTTCACATCTTGGGTTTGAAAGACATTTCAAATTGGAGAGCAGAGGATAAGTAAGAGGGAAGAGCTTAGGAAATATCCAAGATTTCTGAAACACAGAAGAGGAGATGACAACTTTGAACCTGGTACATTAAATTTGGGATGTCTCTGGAGTATCAAAATGGAGATGCCCAGTAGATGGTTAGCTCAATGTCTGTGTCAGGAATCTAAGAGTATTAAGTTGGAGATACAGATGTAGGAGTCCTGAAAGTTTATCTGAGTGTTTAACTGAGAGAACAAAGTGAGCAAAAGAAGACTAAAAATGAATTCATTGGGAGCACGGACATTTTAGAGTAGCTAGAATCTGCAAGAGAGAACACAGAGGAGTGGCTAATAATGTAAGTAGAAAATCAGGAGAGGAAAAGATCAAGGAGGCAAAGAGCTTCCTGCAGGGTGTGTGGTCAATCAGAAATGTTGAAAAAGGTATCAATATTAAGTGATCATTGATGACCTTAGAGAAACCGTTTCAATAAGGTGGTATCTCTGATTACAGTGGAATGTGGTTCAAATGCGTGAGGAGTCTATAATAATATAAACATACTGACAATATGTTATGAGTGCTACAAATTCCTTATAAAGAAAGAGATAGAGGAGTCCAGAGAAATTAACAGAAATTGTAACTGGAAGTTACAAGAAGAGCAAATATATTTTGAGAGATAAGACAGCATTTGATTTAAATCTTGAAAAAGAGTATGACTTTTATAGAAAAGAAAAATAGAGAGATTATTACAAGTGCGAAGAAAGATATTCACATGTGGGTGATTCTGGAAACATAAAATCTCAAATACTGGCATACACCCAAATCACCTGGAATGCCTATGAACGATTCAGCATTTCCGAATCATAGGTTTGGGGTGGACTCTCAGAAATTTTGTTTGTTTTCTCGGTTGGTCTGTGATCATATTTTAGAACTGCTGACTTGGAGGAGAGTTTGGGTGGACATGAGTTATGTATAAAAATGTAGCAGGAGAAGCCGGCGCCGCAGCTCACTAGGCTAATCCTCCGCCTTGCGGCGCCGGCACACCGGGTTCTAGTCCCGGTTGGGGCGCCAGATTCTGTCCCGGTTGCCCCTCTTCCAGGCCAGCTCTCTGCTGTGGCCAGGGAGTGCAGTGGAGGATGGCCCAAGTGCTTGGGCCCTGCACCCCATGGGAGACCAGGAGAAGCACCTGGCTCCTGCCATCGGATCAGCGCAGTGCACTGGCCACGGCGGCCATTGGAGGGTGGACCACCAGCAAAGGAAGACCTTTCTCTCTGTCTCTCTCTCACTATCTACTCTGCCTGTCCAAAAAAAAAAAAAAATGTAGTAGGAGAGGATGCTAGAAAGTTGGATGGATTCTTATGAGAGAAGAGGTTAAATAGTTGGCTGAAACGAAACCAGTTTGGTTCCTTCTTTTAAACATGAATATTCACACTACCTATATTTTAAAAAGCTAAAAATCAGAAAAAATCTTAAATCTCTATCAAGGACAAAATGGACAATAAAGGTGTGCAGAACTCGCAGAATAGAATGGAATAATTCTCAGCAAAAAGTTTATAATAATAAAAAGTAAATAAGTGGAAAATGACCCAAGTGCTTGGACCCCTGCCACCCATTTAGGAGATCTGAACGAAGCTCTGGAATCCTGGCTTCAGACCAGCCCAACCCCAGCCCTTGTGTCTGTTTGGGGAATGAACCAGTAGGGGAAGACCTCTCTCTGTGTCTTTCGCTCTCTCTCTGTGTAACTGCCTAAAGGTCTTTGCTCAAACCAGCACCCATATGGGATGTCAGCACCACAAGTGGCAGCTTTACCCTCTACACAACAGCTTCTTTTTTCTTTCACTCTTTCTCTCTTTCTTCTCCCTTCCTTCTTCCTTCCCCACTTCCCTTCCTCCTTCCATCCCCCCCCCCCCCAATGGCTGCTACCAATCTGAAGCCAGGATCCAGTGCTTCCTCTTTGTCTCCGACATGGGTGCAGGCACCCAAGCACCTGGGCCATCCTCCACTGCCTTCCTGGGCCACAGCAGAGAGCTGGACTGGAAGAGGAGCAGCCAGGACTAGAACCCAGCACCCATATGGGATGCCAGCGCCACAGGTGGAGGATTAGCCAAGTGAGCCACGGCGCCAGCCCTGATAACATACTCTCAATTTACTTTATAATCACAGGCTCAATGGTCCTTTAAACAAAGAGCTCTGTAAGGGAGATAGACCACTGTTCAGCAAGGGTATAGACAAAGGTTATAGAAAACAATCGAATCTCAAAATGTCCATTTAGTTCAATATACATTAATCTTTTGGACTGTCTATAATAGCTACAACCAATCAGAGAGAACATATGATATTTGTGTTTTTTGGGTCTTATTTCACTAAGCATTATGGTCTGCAGTTTCATCTATTTTGTTGCAAAAGACAGGATTTCATTCTTTTCTATTTTTGAGTAGTATTCCATCATGGGTTTGTACCACATGTTTTATCAGTTGATGGACATCTGGGTTGATCCCGTGTCTTGGCTAATGTGAGTTGAGCTGCTATTTTTTTCTTATAAAGTAAAAACAATAAGGTTTTTTGAACTATGACATGGTTCATATTTTACTTTTACAGGATTCGTTTGTTATTTTGAGGAAGGATTCATTCATGCATATGTGCATTTGCTATGCAAGCATTAGTTGAATACTGCAGAAATCAGTCCTACATATGGATAATTTTATGAGGTTTATCCCAGCAGTTTCCCTCCAGGCCAGTGGTGATGTTTAGGAAACCTGCTTTTAACAGTAACAGTGAAAAAATAAGTTCTAGAATGTATGTTTTGTGCAGCAGTTGATACGACTTAGGGTGCCCACATTTCATGTTGGATGGCCTAGTTTGATTCTCAGGTCCTCTACTTCTGATGCAACCTCCTGTTAATGTACACCTTGGGAGGCAGCAGATGATGGCTCAAAGGCTGGGTTTCCTGCTACCCATGTGGGAGAACTGGTCTGAGTTCCAGGCTCCTGGATTTGGTCTGACCCAATCTTAGCTGTTGCAGGCATTTGGAGAGTAAACCAGTAGATAAAATCTTGGCCTCCTTTCCCTCTCTCTCTCTCTCTCTCTCTCTCTAAAATAAATAAGTAAATAAATACATTTCAGGAAATAAGATGAGTTCAAGCGGCATTTCAAAAGATGAAGCTAGTAAATCAAAGCTGAGCATGAAGCTTCGTAACTGATAGATCACAAGAGTGGGTAGCTGAAATGGAATAAAAAGAGGCATTTAAAATGAGAACAAGGAACCCAATCTAGGTTAGGTTTTTGAGTAATCTGCATAGACTTTTAAATTGCCCAGAAAGAAAGCTGAAGAGAAAGACTAAGCTGAATGTAAAAGTCTTCAAATGAGTCTGGAAAGTGGCCAGGGAAGCAGCTTATGATAGTGACCAAAATAGAGTACCATTTGCACACACAAGTGTAATAATCATGTTTTATTTGCTGTTTTCAAAAAAGAGAGTGTGCAATGGACTGAAGAAAAGGAAAAAAAATCTGATTATTTTTCCCCAGGTTACCTCTCAGCTCTCAAATCCTGAATAACATGGGGAACAGGAGAAAAGCAGTTCTTATGTAAGAGGAGCAAGACTAAGAGTCCGTGTAGATGACCTGACCATCTAGTAAGACCAGATGAACGGTGTGTGTGAAAATCTGTGATTGCAGAGGTAGGGGAGTAACAGAGTAAGAAAGAAGAGTAGGAGCTCGAGGATTAGTTAGGGAACAGATAGTATTTAAATGAATGATTATCAGGAGAGGTGTGAAGAAAGGGACATATATTTTGAGAAGTGGCCTAATATAACCATTCCTGGTACCTCAAATGTGAGATTTCATTTAAATTTCTCCATTCATATCTGTTTTCCAACTATATCTTCTTGCAGACTTTTGTGCTTTTTTTCAAATGATACAAAGCTGCATCATTTTTTAAAAAAATATATGCATATTTAATTTTCTTTATTATTTTGAATTGGTTGCAATGTTATTGTAGAATTCATGAGAACATAGTGTAAGGCCATCACAAAACACATAAAACATGGGAGTTAAGGGAAAAGTTTATTGTCGGGTGGGGGAAGCCTGATGGGCTGGGTGGGGGGAGAGGGCAAGAGAGTAAGCAAGAGAGGGATCAGAACAGAGCATGTGTATGAAGCAGGCCCTGTTATGCCTCTGCTTGGGGGCAAGAAAGTAGGAGCAGAGAATCCTATTAGGGTGGGGGTGGAACTGACACCTGTGGCTGGGCCATGGGACTTAGGACCAAAGATTACTGTGCAAGGTGGTGACGGGGGCCAGAGCCTAAGACAGCATCCGAGGTGTAGATTGCACCACACATAAGACAGCATTCTTTAACTAACACATAGTACACTAAAGGTGCTTATTTATAATTCATACAATTTAGAAATGATTTTAGAGATAAGAAATTCTACTATGACTTAGAATCTGACATACTAACTTTTCCATTATAATATGAGAGTAAGCAATTAGAAAGGTCCAGTAAATTGACTGCATTTTCTGAAAATTTTATATTAAAATATATAATTTCCAAGATGGTTTTATATAATTCATTGAAACTGTAGTACAATATTTCAATTTTGTTTTCTTTTAATTTACCATCAATATTTCTTTATCATTTCCTCTTTTCACCCTCCTCCATCTTTTTTTGCTGTTTTCAGGTCTCTTTTGTGGAATAGTTACAACCACAAGTTGGATTTACAAAAGTCTCCTGATTTTAAAGGTCAACATGTAAATGAACTAATTAGGTCAATGCAAATCACGATAGCACTTTCTGTTACAAACCTCACACCTTTTAAATTCTTTCTGAATTAAATAATGAGCCATATTGTTAACAGAGCTAGCATAACATTAAAAAAAGATATTAAATACTTAAGCTTCCTAGATAAACAGAAAACTAATTTGCAGATATTTTACAATGATAAAATAATGCATAAAATTAGGAGTATAAGATTTACACAGTACAATATTTACAAAATGGAAATGTAACCTTAGCACTGAGAAGAACAGGAAATTATAAAATGGAATTGAAAGGAGTCAAGGAAATGGAACCAACTCTCCATTTATCTGAAAAGGACTTCTGTCTTTCAGGTTTCTGAAAATCTGTTTATTAAAACAACAAATGAATTGACAATAAACTAAACAACCCCAAACAAAGCAAACAATATTGTTTGAAGCATTGTAAAGATTTAAAATTTGTAAGATTTTATTTTACTAATGAATTAATGTACATATGTATAATCTGTATGTCTATGTCTATATAGGCATTGCTGAGCTACATTTAGTTCATAATCAGCTTTTGTAAAAACAATTCCAGCGCTTTTCATGGTAGTGTGGGTAATTGTTATATTCTGTCAAGAATCCCTAAATTACTTAGATTCTGAGGCAGTTTTCAAAGTGGATATTAGATTTAACTATCTGAAACTCAAGGGTAGATTAAAAGTAAATTTTGATATTTATTTGAAAAATAGATTTTTTTTCTTAGAAGGAGATTGGATTAAATAAAGTACTAATGATAATTTCTATTTCTGGTATTATATAGAAACTATTGAACAAATCCATTCTCGGCTTTATGTCAGAACTTGAAATAGGAAACACCTTTTCTGCTTTTTTGTTGCTTTGAGCATTTCAAATACACCAGATGACTGAGTTCTGATTTACTTTTTCAATACTTAAATTTTTTGTTTGATATGCAAATGAATTGATCCTTAAAAATGTAATAAAAGTGACAATTTACTCCATCACATCTACCAAGACATGAATTTTCTCTAGAAGTTTTCCTTCCTCTACAAAAGTATTTTTTAGAAAGAATATCAAATGTGAGGGTAACTTGTAATGTATTAATTCATGCAACAGCAGCTGCCTCTTTTGCTATTAGAGTGTGCTTATGTTCTCAGTTTGGGTGAGAGAGCTCATGTGAGCACACTTCTCTTGTAAAAAAGACAGCTGCTGCTGCATGTATTAATACATATCAAATGGCTCCAGAGTAAACACAATGCTATAAAATTACCTGAGGCCCTCTGCTGACGTCATGGGCCCTGAGACTGCAAGAGGGCTGATGAGGTACTTTTTCTTCTGTATGATGTCATTGCAAAGGTAAAGATGGAGAACAGGTTTATCACCTTGTTTTTGCATTTGGCCTAAATGCATCCTGCATAACACTATTCACATTTGTTTTCGTTGACTAAATAAGGTCGGTTAAAGATGCATTTGTTTATTCTTATTGCTTTTTTCCTTCACTTGATACATTCTCAGGTTTTTGGCAGTTCCAGTCTCCAACCTGAACTGCTCATCTTCTAAGAAACTGTGAAGCAAAAGAAAGGTGGGATGGGACGGTGAGGGGGGGTGGGGAGTGAGGGCGAGGAAGCAATCAGTGAAGTAATTAATGCAGCTTCGGAAGCCTTTAAGTTAATTTCACAAGACCCTTCTGTGTATGGCTAAAGGATGCAGGCCAATGTCCTGAGCTCTGATGTCATTATCTCATTTGCATGTTAGTGAAAGTGTACTAGCCATGCTTCACTTTTGATCATATTAATTACTTTCATGTATGTTGAAATTATTGCTTTTAATAACCTACACAAATTATACAACTTTATCATAATATTTATATTCATAGATAATTTTGGAACCTTATTTAGATCATATGAAATGCCATTTTCATACACTCCTTTACAGTAAAAATAAACACATTAAATCTTAGGAAAATAAGCATCTCTCAGCCATTTTGCATTTGCATTCTTTGTGATGATAAATCTTTTTTTCCAATCCTTTTCCTACAGGAATTTTAATAAATTTACTTTAGAAATAAGTAAATTCATCTTTCTATACAAGTAAACACATTTATTTGTGAATCATAAGGTGTTCATAGAACTAGATAACGAAGGTTGTTAGTACCTGACCTCCTTCAGTTAATCAGGATTGGGAGTTCTAATTGGCTTAGAGGAAATTTGTATCCTGGTGACCTCAGTACATCCTAGACATACTACAGCTTATGGTTCAAGGAGAAAGCATTATTAAGATACAAAGAAATATCTCATTGGAAATAATTTCTAGACCTCTCTACCAGTCAAAGGTTTTTCTTTCTTTTCCTTCTTTTTTTATGTCTTTTTGAAAAAGCAATGAATGAATTAGGAAACATACCTTTATTCTAAGACACTAAATCCAAAGCCATCCATCTAATAGGATGTGAAAGGTCTTGTGTAAGACATTGTAATGCAGATCTGCAAATCTCTATCTCATATAGGTGTAAGACTTAGCAGCTAGAGAAGAATGCAGACCTAGCTCCTTGAAAGCCAGGACAAACCAACAAATCCCCTGCCCTAATTTCTTTTAGGAAATATTTTATACAGAAGCTTCCTTGAAGCTGCAAACTTATTTGAACTCTCCTAAATTACAAGCATTTTTAAATTTTTATTATGTTAGCATTCAAGTGTTGCAAAGGATCATTTCAATGCTACTTAAAATATATATTGAGACATAGTTCTTTATTCATATTAATTCAAGGCCAAGTAACAAAAGTAATCATTCCTGATGCTTAGGATGAGACCTGTCTCCTAATCACAAATGGACTTTACAAATCATTTAACTTCCTTATTTTTCATGTGTAGAAACAGAGGTCTGATAAGAGAGAATGATCTAATCAAAGGTCAAGCAAGTCTTCTTGAATACTTCTATTGCAATGTAATTTTCTTATATTCTTAATATTATTTAGGAAATAAAAAAATACATAATATGCTTTGCTTGGTGTCATTTAAAGAAAGAAAGCCATCAATCTGTGTGTGGGCTATTTTGCTTTTGTTTTTTCATCATTACTATTCAAGACAACTCTTGAAAAGGGATGTTCCATCTGTACAGAGTGACCTTGCATAAATAAATAAGCAGGCCTAACCCTAAAAGAGAATGCATACTGTTACTGTTACAGTGTTATACATAGTAGATACCAATGCCTTAAAACATATTTGGCAATTAAATGATTTACTAGCAAAACTAATCATGAGGTAAGACTATAACATATCCAAATTGAAAATGATTTGTGAAACTCTGCATTCAAAAAGATTATATCAGAAAAATGTAGAAAATAACACATATTTTCAATTGAGTCTCCATAAGTTATCTCTGTTCTTTTTTTAAGTGATTATTAAATCAGTTGGAGTATTTCCCAAGAAAAGTATTTGATTTCTTATCTTAAAAATTATCTTATGATTTTTTGCTTTCTAAATTCTGTATTTTTCTATCTGGAAATTTAAAGAGACAATGAAATGGAAGAGGGGACAGTTTGCGAGCAAATTAAAGACCATCAGAATTGTCAGGGTAGTCCATAGCACTCTGGGTTCACACATTTCAGAGTGTTTAGATTCTTTGAAGAGGTGGATGCAGAGTTCTTGATTTCTGCTGACACCCATGATGGGGTAGAAAAGTTCTGTCCTACCAACGAGGTGGGAATTATAATAGAGGATTAGAAAGGATTTCAAGAAAAGGGTGATGTGGGGGTGGGGAGTGTCATCCTGCAAGGAAAAAACATTAACAAAGGGAAAGAGAGAGCCTGCCAGCTGCCCTGCTCCATTTCATGGTGAGAGTCTCCCCAGCTGTTCCCTGAAGGCTCCAATGAGAATCCCCCAAGAGACCTTTTGTTCTCTTCCAAGAATTCTAGTTACCATGTGCCTGCCTCTTCCCCAAAGGGATAACATTTGGGACAAGGACACTTGAGCAAGAAGACATATTATATACTGTAGGTGTATTCACCAAGATGTCTGGGAGATTAAAATAAACTGATCATTATGTGAATAAGAGGTGTGCTTGAAAACTGTTTCAAAAATTGTTTTAATCTCATTACATCCTCATGAATGTGTGTGATATTGTTTTGTAAGAAATAAATTGATACTATATTTCAAATATTTTATTTGAAATTTTAATATTTCCATTGATTATCCATTTGTCTTTTTATTAAGAAGAAATGTTAATAACTAGTTCCAATAACTGCCAAAATCATTTTATCTAGTAATTTCTAGACAAAAGTAATTGGTTAATATGTCTGTGGAAAAAAAGCCAAATTGGACAAAGCTCCTTTTTCCCCATAAAAGGACTTAGAAGACCGATAAAGTTAATTTACTAAGGATAGATATACATAGACTGCTCTTTTGGGACCATCCACACATTAGCAATCCTTTTGTTAGTTCTGAGATTATTTATTATTTCTTTTATTTCTATGGAAACCAGTATTATAAAGCATTGAGTCCATCAGGATGTCAATATAATTAACTGTTATTTTTATGCCTTATGTTTAAAGTTGGTTCTACTACATATTTTTAAACTTCAAAATGTGTATTACTTTATTGGTTAAAATATGATAATAAATATATATGCTTATTGGTTAAAATTTTATTTTTCTTCTTGATAATTTAACTACATAAAATGTCATTGTTTTATTTTGATTAGAGGAACAAAGCAGCTTAGTTTAACTGAGAAATTAATCCTAACAGCCTGGAGCAGAAAGTTTTTACTTTCAAGCTGCATTTGAAAACACTGCACTTATACAACATTTATGACATTTTAATCTGCTTTTTTGTTTGTTTTTAAATATTTATTTATGTATTTAAAGGAGTTATGGGGGTGGTGGGAGAGAGAGAAAGAGATCAATCTTCCCTCCTCTGGTTCACTCCCCAGATGGTTGCAACAGCCAGTGCTGGGCCAAGCCGAAGCCAGGAGCAAGGAGCTTGTTCCAGGTCTATTTCTCTATATGGTTCTCACTGATACTTATGAAATTTGATATGAAAAATTGGAATAATTCTCATTTCATAGTTGGGGGTAAACTGCAGTACCCAAAAAGTGAGTGAATTCATCTAAAACATTCAAATGTGGACTTACTCCAGGAGGCCAAGACTATCTCACAGCCTAGTGTTGTCATCTGCCCTTGAAAAAATCTATTGGGAATGTCTCCTGCCTTTACTGAAGTCACTCAACTATGACTTTGGGTTAGCTTTGATTTTGGAGAACTGTGAGTGGGCTTAGAAGTTTTCATTTATGGATAGAGAAGTTGAAGAATAGCATAGTAGAGTAGAAAGATGAGAGTTTTAGATTGGTTAGAATCATGATTTTTCATTTTATGACTCATCTCATGAAGGGTAAACCACTAAAATATGCTACTATGATTTCCTCCTGTATACAAGCAGCATAGCCAGGCCAAACCCAAGTTGCAGAAGGTATATGGTTCACCTGCTTCAGTAAATGATTAATTGATGCATTGTTTTTCTTCTTTTGAAATTTTTAGTCAATTCTTAGGCATTCTCTGAGCTGGGAGTTATATTTGGAGCACAAGTGAATGTTATACTATGGCCTCATTTTAGGCTTCATCTACAATCCAAGCTGGGTCTATGAACTTTTATATTTTAAAGATGTTTATTTTATTTGAAAGAGAGAGAGCGAGCAGGCAATTTTCCATCTCCTGATTCATTTGTCAAATGCCCACAACAGTAAAGCCTGGGCCAGGCTGACGTCAGTCATCTGGAACTCCCTCCAGTCTCCAGCATTTGAGCCATCATCTGTTGCAAGGATGCATTATCAGGACCTGAATTGGGAGCCAAGGAACTGGGACTTGAACCAGGCACTGTAGTATTTGTTGCATGCATCTGAAACAGCAGCCTAACCCACTGCATCACATACTGTCTTCTATTAGCTTTTAAATTACTTCCTGGTACATGAAAAACTGATATCTGGATGTTGAAAACAGTATCCCAAACTACCTTTCCTCTTAGGCTATTTCAAAGGCAACAGCTTAAGTGTCTCAAAAACAATAGATCAAAACTCAAACAGCAGACAAGATATCAGTTACATGATAGGACAGATGAGTGGTGAAAATGTCTAGAGAATTCTGAATAGAATTTTGAATTCACTACTCTGCTCAATTAATTGTACATTACTATTTCTTCAACTATGAGGCTGCTGTGATTAACAAAATATAATTTAATAGTTCTACTAAACTTTGTGGAAGTTGTCAGAATCAAAACAGAATCACTTTTATCAAACCCTAATAATAATATTATAAATAATAATAAATTTGGGACATTATGAAGGAAGGAATTTCATACATGTATGCTTGATAATAGGAACTATCACAAAACACTCTGCAGAACCACAACCGTTTATAATGACCACAATAATCTTACTTAATACATACATCTAAAAGGATATCTGTCCAACAACTTCCTGTTCAAAGTTGGACTGATACAGCATCTGTTACTTATCCTTGTGGCCAAGAATTATTGTTTCAAAATCCATTATATAATTCTACCAATTTTTCCTTTAAAAACTTGCTCTTGCCTCATCCTCTTTGAATATGCACATAGTTGAATATGCAAACCCATTGCAATGTTTATTTCTGAATAAACTTCTTAATCTTTGGATAGCCTCTATTTATTAGTTTTTCTTCTTTTGAAATTTTTAGTCAATTCTTACACATTCTGTAAACTGGGAGTTATTTTATTAGTAACCTAATATCTAATAATCTAATAATAATAATCTAATAATCTAATAAACAAGTAATCTTGTAAATGAAGCCTAAAATGCGGCCATAGTGTAACATTCATTTGTGCTCCAAATATAACTCCCAGCTTAGAGAATATCTAAGAATTGACTAAAAATTTCAAAAGAAGAAAAACTAATAAACGGAGTCTATCCAAAGCTTAAGAAGTTTATTCAGAAATAAACATTGCAATGGGTTTGCATATATTCAACTATGTGCATATTCAAAAAGGACAAGGCAAGAGCAAGTTTTTATTTTATTAGTAATCTAGCATTTTCTTTGTTATATCTCAAAAGTTAAGGTCAGTCATGTAGTGGGTAATCTATATTAGTGCTAATATTTTATTAGAAGCAATTTTTTATTTGAAAAGTGTGGGAACCACTTGTACAACAAAGAGGCATTCAGTTTTGTATTTTGGAGATGCTAGTTTAAGCTCTGACTCCACCACTTGTAAACTATGAGAACTTGATTAAATTTATTTTCCTTCCTCATTAGTGGGAATAACTAAATAAAATCATTTATTTATGTCATTAATATATATAGTATATGACACCATGTTATATGCTATAAGTAAATTATGAAAATGGTGTTGTCTAAGAGATAAGCTTTACAGGATTTGAAATTGAAATATCAAACAAGTTGATTGACTTTTAAAACCCATTTATGCATTATGCTTTCATAGTCAGAAGACATCTTTATCAAGCACCTACAATGAGTTGGACAGTTAGCTTCAGAAACTAAATTGATACTTTAGGGAATTATAGTATTTTGAACATAATTACAAAGTAATTATGTCAAATCGAATTGAATTTTAATGTCTGAATCTAACTTTTCTCTAAGCTTCCAAAGGAGCCCGCTGCTGTTTTCCATATGAGCATGCCATCCGTAGATGAGACAGACTTTACCAATGACTTGACTTAAATCTTTTCACGTGCTCACATATATTTGTGCTATAAATATCAACTTCTAATTTCTTTACTAAAGAGTCTTCAAAGCTAAAGATATGCATTGTAATCTAATAGTTATTAATTGGCTTTCAGAGTGCTGGGGTAATAGATGCAAAGTTTTGAGAAATTATTATCTCTTTAAGCATTCGGATTCTGTGACTTTAAGTATCTCAAATGTTCCCAGAAATTTGCTTATATTTATTAAATAGAACTAATAGCAACTCACATGAGGTAGATTCTAATATTATCTCCAAATTACAGATGAGAAACTTTTAGCACAGAGAGAATAATAATTTGGCCAAGAGCTAACAATTTCTAAGTGATACAGCCAGATTGTCATGCAGTTTAGTCTATGCCATGTAAATGGAATAGTGCAACATGTATTTTTCCTGCTATGACTTGCTTTATTTACTCCTGTTTTCTTTCTTTCCTTTTCCTTTCCTCCTTCATTTCTTCAGTTCTTTCTTCATTTTCTTTCTGTCTTACTTACTTACTTAAGTGGCAAGAGTGGGAGAGCTAACTCCCATTTGCTGGTTCACTTTCTAAATGGCTAAGAGTAGGTCAGGTTGAAACTGGGAAAACCAGGAACACAATCTAGATCTCCCATGCCGGTGGCAGCGAATTGAGTACTTAAGACATCACTTGCTGCCTTCCAAATGTGGATTAGTACGAAGAGAAAATTGGGAGCAGAACTAGAACCAAAATCTAGGCACTTTGATAAGGGATGCTGGAGATGCAATTAACATCTTAATAGGCTAAACCCCTGTTCCTTTAATTCACCGTAGTGTGAAGTATTGAAGGATCTTCCATGTTGTAGCAAGCATCAATACTTCATTCCTTTTTGTTGTAGGATAACATTATATAATGTAAATATGCAACATGTTGCTTTACCCATTGATCAATTCCTTGACGGATTGTTTTCACTTTTTGACTATTCTAAAAAATGCTGCTATGAGCATTTGTGTACAAGTTCTTTTGTAAGAATATTATTTATTTATTGAAATGGCAGAATCACAAAGAGAGAAAGGGAGCTTTGAGAGTGGGGAGAGATATCCATCTGCTGATTCACTACCCAAATGGCCACAACATCCAGGGCTGGAGGAAGCCAATACCAGCAGCCATGATCTTAGTTTCAGGATTCCCATATGGGTGCAGTGGCAAAGGTAGGGCCATCCTCCACTGCTTTTCTGGGTGAATTAGCAGGGAATTCTATCAGAAGTGAAGCAGTCTGGACTGGAACTGTTGCCCATATGGGATGCTGTTGCTACAAGCAGTGGCCTAACCAGCTATTCCACAATGTGGGCCCATGTGTACAAGTTTTTATCTGGATAAATGCTTTCATTTGTCTTGAATATATGCCTAGATGTAGAATTTCTAAAATAGATTGTAATTCCATATTTTAAGTATTTTTAAAAATTTATTGCTTTGAAAAGCAGGGGGCGGTTGGGGAGACAGGAAGAGAGGAGAAAGAAATCTTCCTTTTACTGATTCATTCCCCAAATGCCAACAGTCTGGGGTAGGCCAGATCAAATCCAAGAGCCTGGGACTCCATCTGAGTCTCCCACATGGATGGTAGGAATTGGGCCATCTTCTGCTGCCTCCAAGATGCAGTAGTAGGAACTTGGATTGGAAGCATGGTACAGCTGGGACTTGAATCAAGCATTCCATACAGGATGTGGGAATCCCAACCTGCTGTGCCACAAATACCCACTTCTGTTTAAAGTTTTGAGTAATTCTCAAAACATCGATAGCAATTGCACCATTTTACATTTCTCCTAGTGATATATGAAGGTTCCAATTTCTCTACATTCTTCTAACACTTGTTATTCACATTTTCAGTTCTAGAAAACCAGTGAGTATAAAAGATTTTTGCATTGTGATTTAGGTGCACATTTTCCTAATTAGAAAATAATGTTAAGGCTGGCGCCATGGCTCACTTGGCTAATCCTCCGCCTGTGGCGCCGGCACCCTGGGTCCTAGTCCCAGTTGGGCACCGGATTCTGTCCCGGTTGCTCCTCTTCCAGTCCAGCTCTCTGCTGTGGCCAAGAAAGGCAGTGGAGGATGGCCCAAGTTCTTGGGCCTTACACCTGCATGGGAGACTAGGAAGAAGCACCTGGCTCCTGGCTTCGGATTGGCATAGTTCCAGTGGTAGCGGACATATGGGGGGAGTGAACCAACGGAAAAGGAAGACTTTTCTCTCTGTCTCTCTCTGTCTAACTCTGCCTGTCAAAAAAAAAAAAAAAGGAAAATAAAAGTATTTTCTTATGTTTATTGACCGTTTATGTATCTTCACCATAGAAATGCCCACTCAGATCTTTCAAACATGTTTTAATTGAGTTATTGTCTTTTATTGTTGAGTTGTAAGAGTTCTTTATGTATTCTGGCTGTGAATTGAGTTTTTTTTAAATCAGATATATGATTTGTAAATGTTTTCTTCCATTTTATGGGTTAACTTTTCGTTTCCTTGATGGTATACTTTTTCTTTTCTTCTTGCCCATTTGTTGTCCTGCCTAAGAACGCATTGCTTAGCTCAAGGTCCTGAAGATGTATCTGTGTTTCCTTCTGGGCATTTTAGAGTTTTACACCTTACATTTAAAACTTTTAGTTTTTTAAACATTGTCAAGTTTTGAAATATTTGACAGAAAAATACATTTTTAAAGTCACTTGCATTTTCAATAATCAAGGATCAGGATATTCTTAACACATATTTTTATCCCTTATTAGGGATATAGGGTCTTATCAAAGTTATTCAATGTAGTCTTGAATGGAGATTCAATTTTTTGATTTAGTCAGTGTCATTCCAGTCATTTTTCTTCTCTAAAGGATAATAAGACTGTAGTTAACTGAAGTAAGTCAGAAAATTTTGATTGATTTATAACCATTTACCATTTTACGTTTTTCTTGGATCTGCTTCTTCATTTACTTTTATATTTTGAGTGAGATAAACATTAACGGATAGTCCCCTGATGTTGGTGCAGGCATTAGATATGCCTCTTGATGTCTGGCATATAGAATGCCACTGGGGTCTCCATAGGGTACATTAGAGTACCTGTCATTGTCAGTTGAGCCAGATAGAAAGGTTGACAAATTAGAATACTAATCATTTTCTCATGCTTAAATTAAATCTTTTTGAAAATATCATTTAGCGATCTCCTTACCCATGATTAGCTGTATGAATATGTGAATGTTTCAAAGGGTGTTTTTTAATGAGTCAAAATAATCATACTGATTTATCTTTGCATTCTCTTCCTTAATTTCTCTTGTTGGTTGTATGTTTGAGTGTCCATCGATGTAAGAATTGTGGAAATGGCAGAATAACTGGTTGAGTACTTTGAAGATTGGAATTTGGCTGTGGACCTCACAGATTGATTAGTTTTCCTTTGATACTCAAATTTCTATAAGTAAAATGGTGATAATTCCTTTTTCTACTACAGTTACATTACATAGAATATACATAAATAAAAGTGGCATTATATCTAATGATATTTCAAAACAATGTCTACTTCAAGCAAATATTTACGTTATAGTTTTATTAAATTTTGCTTCCACTTCAATTGCTTTGAGATTTCTATAAAATGAAATAGCATTATTTATTTTTGGAGTCTCATAGTGGCCTCCATTTTGATAATAAGCAGGTGTTCTAGACCTATAAAATATATAACAATGAGTCATCATAAGATAATTTCAAATGAGTTTTTTTTTTTTTTAAGAATTACAGACTACTTCAAATTTGAAAAGAAATGGATGGAATCTTAGGCTTCCTCATACAGTCTGGCTGACACATATGTCTTAATATTTTGTTTAGTTCTGCTTAAAGTACTTTTTGAATAATAGTCATTCACTTTTCTAAAGTGAGCATTCTGTGGAATAGTAGAAGTAAATATCAGGGAATTATACTTGTTAAACCTGATATAATATTCATAATCTATATAAAAGCATATATTTTTGAAAAGGATTTTCATAAATTTAAAATATTAGGCTTGAATTTCAATGGTTCTTTTTAACTTTCATAATTTCTTCCAATTTCCTTACCAATAATGACTTTCTTAACTGAAATACAAAAAAATACATGCAATATCAAATCAAGTAGTTTTCCTCTTCTTCATTTCAGAATACAGATTTCTACGTTTTTTTCATCCAAAGTCAGAAAATTCAAATGAGGTACATACAAGTTGGTTGCCTCATAATTTGCAATGGAAAGCAGGATTATCTCAATATATTTTTAACCAGGGTGGTAGCAGACATATGAATTTTAGTCTAGAAACCTGCTGTACGCTCTACTATATTCAGTCTGGAATGTATAAAAGTAAGCCTTCTTTTTAGTGCACACACACACACACACAGTGGTAATTGCAATGTACATAAAACCTGTCAAAGCTCCAATTTCCAATATTCTAATGAATATCAAAAGAGTCCAGTATTTCTGACTTTGACAAATTGCAGATGAGGTTTTATTCATTAAGAGGGGCTGCTAATGTTTATTTAAATGCAATTTACTGTTGCATTATTGATTAGCTACTGCAAAATTATCTTACAAGGAGCACGTGTGGCAAGAAGATTTCAGGTTGAGAGCGGATTTATCTAGGGAAGGCCTGTAGGCTTGATTTAGGCCCCAGGACATGAGAGTTTTAATTTATCTGGAAAGAAAGGCCTGGTGGAAGGTTTGCTTTGTTTGCATTTAGACAGCAGATGAAAGGGGTTTTGATGTTGAGCTGGGAGAAAATGGCTGCCACTCTTGTTATTCACGCAGAGAATTCAGCAAAAGAAAAAAAATCTATTACTCAGGCAAGATAAAACAAGCCTTTTCTTACCCTCAAATCATTTTTTTGAATCGAATATGTGGCTCTTGTTATCTTCCAAAGAAGAAATAAAATTTTAAAATGTTGCCTGCTATCTAAAATCTTAAAAATAATTCATATTGGATTTATTACTAAACCTTCACTTTCTTTTGTGGTTGTATATCTCTTGTTGGGGTCATTTTGTATGAAATGTCATAAGATGGGAACATAACTTAATAAAATAACCAAATATAGACTTAAATATTTAGTGAAAAGTGAATAAACCTTTCATATGTTGTCTCTGAATGAAGTAAGAGAACTAGTATTTAGGCACAAAGTCTGTTAGATTCACTATTAATACATTATTGACTCTATAGAGGTAGACACAGTGGCCCTAAGAAATAAGGCTTTTTCATGCTGATTTATTCTAGCTTAATCACTTTGAATATATTAATGAGTAAGACAAAGCGAGAAGGATTGTACTAGTAATCTTAATCTAATTAATAGCACCATATATATATATACACACACACACATACACACACACACAAAGGATCACAACTGGATCAAAAGCCAGTTAAAATGAAGAAAATGAGATGTACTAAGAAAATTCATGAAGTCTATAGAGAAAATAGTTATCCGTCATTGATACATATATTAAGGAAACAACATAAATATGTTAAAATTTCTTGTCCAAACTGATGGCTTATTTCCATTAAGTCGGATTGCCCTTATTTACCCATTCTATACTTCGATACATAATTTGAGAAATCATGAAATGTTATTTATCAAGTGAAACTGAAATACGTAAGGTAAGAGATGAAACTTGAGAACTTGTAACTTGTTGCTGGAGATCATTTATCATCATGGTATTCCCAAAAATCCCATGATAATTATTTTGAATATGCGTCGACCAACAACAAGAATGTAGAAAATGTCTCAACTGATCAGCAAATATGCAATAATGTGATACCTGAATCTGGACCCTGAAATGTTATCTTTCAGAATACATTTCAGCTGGCTTATTATTCTGCAGAAAAAAATTTCATAGACAGCATTGTGCATTGAAAAGAAACAACAAAAACTTTCTCTATGTGATTTGGGGCCACAAATGAGAGTGACAGCAACAAGAATTATGTTTTCCTTTGGGGTTTATACCACCAGAGACACAGTGACGATGACTGAGTATCAGTTCTGACAATCTGAAGGTTAATTACTTACCCTATATTTCGAGTCTGCCAGAATAGGATACTGCTATGCATGTATTTACAAAAGAGTGAAGCATGTATTGTTTTTCTAAACTTTGACTCATAGTAATATAATACTGATAACTTCATAATCATTTTTCTTTTCTTAGTTCTAATTTTCCTTTCAGCTTTATCCCCTCTTCTTTCTCAAACAGCCTCTTTCTGTTTTTACCTTCTTGACAGTTTAACATTTCAGAAGAACCTTAACTCAAAATTAAGAACAGCAAAAATTTAAAGCAAGCTAGATGTTATGAGGTCCATTTCATAATACAAATTGTTATTTGTTCTTTCAACATAAAACTTGATTCAGATTTGGCCCACTAAGTGAAATCATTGAGAACGAGAGATCAAATTTAAGATGATTTTAATGAAATTTTAATGAAATAGATATATTAAACTATACTAATTATATAAAAAGGAAATTGTGGTGATGCTCATAACTGTACTATCAGGATTGATATTTATTTTTTTAAGCTCTCTGAACTTTTGTGTACCAAAGGTCTGTAAGTGGAAAAACAGGAAGGAAACCTCAAAACAAGAATTAAGTGATTTGGTAGCTCTAAGAAGCACTAGTTAATAAACTAGTTAATAAATTAATTAATTAGCTCATAAACTAAAAAGAAAAAAAGAGGATGATAAAAAAGACCAGCATGTGAGCCAATTAAGAAACAATATTTGTATGATTCCTTAATTCAAGATATCTACCATTGAGCACCTACTAAGTGTCCCAATTGTTATACTTGTAAGTCTCTGCAATAATTAAACTTCTAGATGGAGGCAGAGGATGAGTGAACGTCAAGTGCTGAGTTGTGACTATATGATTTTTTTTTTTTACAGGCAGAGTGGACAGTGAGAGAGAGAGAGAGAAGAGGGAGAGAGAGAGAGAGAAAGGTCTTCCTTTGCCGTTGGTTCACCCTCCAATGGCCGCCGCGGCCGGCGTGCTGCAGCCGGTGCACCACACCTATCTGAAGGCAGGAGCCAGGAGCCAAGTGCTTCTCCTGGTCTCCCATTGGGTGCAGGGCCCACTTGGGCCATCCTTCACTGCATTCCCAGGCCTCAGCAGAGAGCTGGCCTGGAAGGGGGGCAACCAGGACAGAATCTGGTGCCCTGACCGGGACTAGAACCCGGTGTGCCGGAGCCGCTAGGCGGAGGATTAGCCTATTGAGCCGCGGTGCCGGACCGTGACTATATGATTTTTATAAATCCCTTCCAATGTCAGAAGATATATTATTTCCTTTTTTCTTTCTCTTGTGTTTTCCTTGGTAAATGCACAGCCATATTTACCATTCATTTGTACCTCGATCTCGTGTTTTAGATTGATAGATGGATTTCATATTTTTAGAACTTGGAGAATCACTTTGCAGTTTTATTTTTCTGCAACACAACCCAAGATTTAGAATGGCACTGGGAATTTTTAAACGCATTTACATTAAGTATAAAAAGGGCTACTGAAACTGAAATCTATAGTAAAAAAGTTATTTCTTTCATAAAAGGTAATGGGGATGTTAGATAGGAAAAGCAGTGTGGGCAAATAGAATTTTAAAGGACCATGTGATTTTGAAAATTCTAAAATTGGTGAAATAGAGCCTCGATTTATCAATGTTATTTCACATTCCTTGACTAATGGTTCAGTATTTTGGCATTTGAATTTGAATATGATGAGATTTCAACACAGTGTCTAATATGCAATAAAAGCTGTACAGATAATGCACAGTGCTTATTTTCATATGTAATTACCCACCGATGTTTATTTTCTTAAGGGTTGTGATAAAAAGATTGGAGAGCTGTCCATGGAGATGAAAACATTTAGATTCCTTATCGTGAGTGATCTTATATGCTCCTATTATTTTCTAGCATTTATATATTTCTATTTGTTCCATTAATGTGACCATTATGTAGTTTGTGTCATACAGAATGAGTAAAATAAACATAATCACCATCTAAGTGTCTCTTGGTTCCCATAATCAGACCTGTTGCAATTTTTGCAGGGCCTGGGGCAAAGGTTCAAACTGAGGCTTCCATATCACACAACCAAATATTTAAAATGTACCAGACAAGCTAATGTCTTAAATAAAGCTTTATATCCTACTTCTGGGGCTTTATACCTTCAGAGGATTTGAAAGACCAGAATTCTCAGAGTCCTTTACTGTGTGCAACAAAAATATTGAGAAATAAGAGTATTGCCACCTGCTCCTGGCTCCTCACAACTTGTCTCCTTTGTGTTCTCACTGAACATAGGTATACACTCTAGTCTGAACTTTCAAGTTCTGTCCATGCCAAGTCTCCTGGCCCTTGCCAGTAGTCACTCCTTGGTCATTCCTTAGGTTATTAAGTAGTACGGTATACTTTAGTTCGGACATGAGCAAATACCAGCAAGGGCAACACCAACAGTCTTGGGGAGGCTGTGAAATGCCATTTCTCCTGAGCAGATATGGGGATGGAGCATGTATCTAGCATTGGCCTTCCGGATTCCTCAATCTGGGGAGGAAGGCCAGAGCGAATGAAACCTTCTAGGTCCTTTACCAGAGATGAGGTTGGTCCTGGAGCATCATTTTCACATTCCTGATTTTCCTGCTGTTAGATGACATAATCTAATTTTAGCTCCTTGGCACTAAAATTTGCTTTCAATGAACATTCTTTTGTTTTGCTTTAAATTATTCTTTAAGCTTTTCTTTACTTATTTTCATTGAATTTGAAAGACAAAGAGACAGAGAGAGACACAGAGAGATCTTTTGTGTTCTGGTTTACTCCCCTAATGCATGCAACATACAGAACAGCTGGAATAGAGCCAGCTGATACCATGAACTAAGAACTCAAGCTGAGTCTCCACATGGATAGTCGGAACCCAAGTACTTGGAGTATTATCTACTGCCTTCCAGAATGTGCACTAGCAGGAAGTTAGAAGTGTCTTAACCACTAGGCCAAACGCCCACTCCACAATAGGCATAATGCTCATATGTGAGGGTCTCCAGCCAAAATTAGAATTCTGGATGTTAAGGTGTTAGTATCTTTGATTTTAACTTATAATGAAAAATGTTTCTACCAGGAGTGCTCACATTGTGCAGATTGCCTCTCAAACACTTGTTAAGGTTTAGTTTTGCCAAACTAATATAGGTGAAATAGAATTTTGTTACAGTTTAAATCCACATTTTTCTAATTACTAATGAGATTGAACACCTTTTCATATCTTAGATATTTTCCTCTTTTGTAAAGTGCCTGCTCATGTCTTTTGCCAATTTTCTATTAGATTGCTTATATTTTCCTTACTGATTTATAACAGCTTTTTCAGGCTCTGCACACACATACTATGCATACTCATATTTGGGTATGTCCTACACAAGACAGCACATCTAAATAAATGCCACTGCTGTTTTATATACCTTATTAATTCATATGTTAGTGTGAGGCAGGGCTCAGTCGTGAAACACTAAGGGATAGCCCATTTCTTTAAGGATCCTGCGTGGGCATAGACAACTGTGTCAAACAACCATATACACACTGGGGAAACTAAGCACAGAGCTCCAGACTTCTCTTGAGATTGCTTTACTCCCTTTGCTTCTCGAATTTTGGGGAGGGGGAGTGGTGGTACAGGTAGTTTATTTGGAAATGATCTCAGAAAGTACCAGTGATGGAGTGGGGACATGAAACAGAGAAGGGAGAAAAATCAATGAATTGTGAATTAATGTGTGGATTAATAGTATGTCCAACTGGTCTGAATCCTACTTGGGGTGATTTGATAAATCGTTTACATTTTGCCTCAGAATTTTTCCTTAATGGATGGGCCAAGCAGAGTATTTATCTATAGTTTTCTGTGTCTTATTTGAAGTCTTTCCTTTCGAGTGTTAAATACCACATGGTACATGGAGCACACAGATTCCTGGAGCACTAGAAAAAGTTTGCAGAGAAGCATGGAGACATGGGCCTTAAATGCAACTTGTTTGTATGTATATGAGATAGATATCAATGCCATATTCTTGCTTTTTCTCTCCAATAAAAAAGAGAAAACATATTCTGTTCTTGAGTCATATGCTCAGTTGTGCCTTCAATTTCACGACACTCACAGACACGTGTTTGGAGCTCTGTTACTCACATCTTTCCCAAGGATCAGTCTCATTTTTTTTATCACATACCACAGAAGGCTTAGCTTGTAGTCTAAATGTAAGTGAGATCATGCAGTCTTATTCTTTCTGTGCCTAGTTTACTTCATTAAAAGAATGCTATCCAGATTCATTTGTCTTGTTACCAATGTCAGAATTTTCTTCTTTGTAAAGACTGAATAATATTCTATTGTGCGTATGTACCATATCTTCTGTATCCATCCATCTGGACACCTCAGTTGATTCCATATCTTGGCTACTATGAATACTGTTGTAAAACATGAGGTGATAGATATCTCTTCACTTCAATCAACAGAATGAAAAGATACTTGCAGAATGGGAGAGAATTTGCAAACCAACCTACCAAGAAGGGATTAATATACAGAAGACACAAGGAATTAAAAATGTCAACAGTAAAAAAAGCAAATAATTGGATTAAAATGGACAAATGATCTGAATAGACATTTCTCAAAATAAGGTTTACAGATGACCATCAAGAATATGAAAAATGTTCAATATCACTAATTATCAGTTAGGTGAAAAATTAGGCTCATAAGAACATATAATCTCATTTTAGATTAAAATATAACTAATACTGAGGAGGATACAGAAAAAAGAGAATTCTTATATAATGTTGATGGGAACGAAAATTAATGCAACCATTATGGAAGTTATTCAAAATAATAAGAGAAACTACCAGATGATCCAGCTAACCCACCATTGGATATATTTATATTTTATTTTTTGAGGGACTCCTACACTATTCTCCAAAATGGCTGTTTTTTACATTTCCCCCTAAATATGAACAAGGTTTCCCTCTCCTACACATTTTCACCAAAAGTTATCCTTTTGATAATATCCATACTACCAAGAGTGAGGGGAAATCTCATTAGAGTTTTTTATTTGCATATCTCAGAGGCTAAGTGATGCTGAGCATTTTTTCATATAACTGTTGGCATTTTGTCTATCTTCTTTCTTAAAAAAGATTCTTTATTTCTGAGGAATCTCCATACTGTCTTCCATAATGGTTGTACGAATTTACATTTCCACCAACAATGCAATAGGGTACCTTTTTCTCTGTATCCTTGCCAACATTTGTTATTTTTTTATTTTTGGATGATAGCCATTCTAACTGGAGTGAGGTGAAACATCATTTGTGTGTATGTGTGTGTGTGTATTTGAAAAAATAGTTCTTTATTTATTTGAAAGAGTTACAGAGAAAAGAGAGAGAGAGAGAGATCTTCCATGCACTGGTTCACTCCTCAAATGACTGCAATGGCAAGGTCTAAGGCAAGCTAAAGCCAGGAGCCAGAAATTTCTTCCAGGTCTCCCATGTGAACTTCTTCCTGGTCTCCCATATGGTTATAAGGGCTCAAGCACTTTCCCCAGACCATTAACTGGGCACTGGATAGGGAGTGGAGCAGCTGGGATATGAACTGATGCCCATATGGATGCTGGCATTGCAGACAGTGACTTTACTCTCTACACCACAATGCCAGTCCCTCATTGTCATTTTTTTTGCATTTCCCTGATGGTTAGTGATCTTGTGCATCTGAAAATAGATCTGCCATCTGACCCAGCCATCGTACTTCTGAGAATTACTCAAATGAAATGAAATAGGAATATGAAAGAGTTATCTGTACCCCAATGTTTATAGTAGCTCAATTCACAATAGCTAAGATATAGAATCAACCCTGATGTCCATCAACTGATGACTAGATAAATAAATTATGGTATAGGAGCTGGCACTGTGGCATAGTAGGCTAAGCCTCCACCTGTAGTGCCGGCATCATATATGGGCTCTGGTTCATGTTCTGGCTGCTCCTCTTCCTATCCTGCTCTTTGCTTATAGCCTAGAAAGGCAGTAGACAATGGCCCAAGGGCTTGGACCCCTGCACCCTTGTAGGAGACCTAGAAAAACTCCTGTTTCCTGACTTCAGATCAGCCCAGCTCTGGTTGTTGTGGCCATTTGGAGAATGAGCTAGCGTATGGAAGACCTTTCTCTCCCTGCCTGTAACTCTATCTCTAAAATGAATAAATAAAATCTTGAAAAAAAATTATGGTCACACACACACACACACACAAATGGAATACTACACAGCCATAAAGAAGAATGAAATCCTTTCTTTTGTAACAAAATATGCACAACTGTAGACCATTATGCTTAATGAAATAAACCAGTCTTAAAAAGATAAACATCATGGGTTTTCCAAGATTTCTGGTAACTAGAGTATGAAAAAACTATAATGTATATGAGCAAAATTGACATTTTGACATTAGATTATTGTTTATAGCTCATGTCTATGCTCTTGAGGAACAGTGGTTTTTCTACTTACTACTTGTTAAAATCTTTATTTAGTGGAGGATTAAGTTTGTAATTATAAAGAAAATTGAAAGTATGCTATTACTAAAATTAAAGGAAAAATAGGAAGACATGGAGGGAAGGTGGAAGGGAGAGTAGGGTAAGAAGTATCATTATGCTCTTAAAACTGTACATATGAAATACATGAAATTTAAGTAGGGTAAGAAGTATCATTATGCTCTTAAAACTGTACATATGAAATTTGTTCTCTTTTATATATTAAAATATTTATTTATTTATTTGAAAGGCCAACTTACAGGGAGAGAAGGAGAGACTGAGGGAGAAGAAAATCTTTCATCTGTTGGTTCACTTCCCAAGTGGCCACCACAGCCAGGGCTGAGCCATGTTGAAGCCAAAAGCAGGGGCTTCTTCCAAATCTCCTACATGAGTGGCAGGGTCCCAACCACTTGGGCCATCTTTTTTTAATATTTTAATAATTTAAAGCCGGCGCCGTGGCTCAATAGGCTAATCCTCCACCTTGCGGCGCCGGCACACCGGGTTCTAGTCCCGGTTGGGGCGCCGGATTCTGTCCCGGTTGCCCCTCTTCCAGGCCAGCTCTCTGCTATGGCCAGGGAGTGCAGTGGAGGATGGCCCAGGTGCTTGGGCCCTGCACCCCATGGGAGACCAGGAAAAGCACCTGGCTCCTGGCTCCTGCCAGGATCAGCGCGGTGCGCCGGCTGCAGCGGCGGCCATTGGAGGGTGAACCAGCGGCAAAGGAAGACCTTTCTCTCTCTGTCTCTCTCTCTCACTGTCCACTCTGCCTGTCCAAAAAAAAAAAAAAAAAAAAAAAAAAAAAAAAATAATAATTTATTTTATTAATATAAAAAGAACAGATGCCATATAGTTAAAACATACAATTCTAAGAATATGATCAGTATTTCTTTTTTTAACTTTTATTTAATGAATATAAATTTCCAAAGTACAGCTTATGGATACAATAGCTTCCCCCCCCCCCATAACGTCCCTCCCACCCGCAACTCTCCCCTTTCCCACTCCCTCTCCCCTTCCATTCACATCAAGATTCATTTTTGATTCTCTTTATATGCAGAAGATCAGTTTAGCATTCATTAAGTAAAGATTTCAACAGTTTGCTCCCACACAGAAACATAAAGTGAAAATACTGTTTGAGTACTAGTTATAGCATTAAATCTCAATGTACAGCACACTAAGGACAAAGATTCTACATGAGGAGTAAGTGCACAGTGACTCCTGTTGTTGACTTAACAAATTGACACTCTTGTTTATGGCCTCAGTAATCACCCTAGGCTCTTGTCATGAGCTGCCAAGGCTATGGAAGCCCCCTGAGTTCATCGACTCTGATCATATTTAGACAAGCCCCCCAGGCCATTAGCAAGGAGCTGGATCTGAAGTGGAGCACCGAAGACTTGAACTGGCACCCTTATGGGATGCCTGCATCACAGGCTGCAGCTTAACCAGCTGTACCACAACACCCACCTCAGAAAATAAAATTCTTATGTTTATGTTTTTCCAATAGGCAAATTAATTCAGACAGAAGATTGTTGATAGCTAAACTGTGCCACAATGCCAACCCCTGTCTATCTTCTTGTGAGAAATGTCTGTTCAGGTTTTTTGACCTTTCTAAAATTGGACTGTTTTCTGCCTACTGATTTGTTTGAATTTCTTACTTATATTGGATATTAAACCTTTATCGAATATATGTTTTAGAATATTCCCCATTCTGCATGTTTTCTTTTAACACTGATGACTTTTTTCTTTTGTTGTGCAGAAGCTTTTCAGTTTGATGTATTTCATTTGCCCTTCTCTCTTATATTTTCAGATTCATCTCCCAAAATATCACTGGGTAGACCCATGTCATGGAGCCTTTCTCTTATGGTTTCTTCTAGTGGTTTTACAGTTTAAGGTCTGATATGCTTGAGTCATTAGTTCATTTTGAGTTGATTTCTGTATCCTGCCACCAACTTTGGAAACTTGATTCCCACCACTGCCAAAAATGGTGTCCTTATCCAGATGGGTGAAAGAGGGCATAATATGTGTAAGTTTCTCATGTGTGTGCCTCAGAATATGGAGGAAGTGCTCATATTTGCTGCTTCACTTCCCAAATACCCACAACAACTTGGGTCAGGGTAAGCCAAAGTCAGAGCCAGGAATTCAACCCAAATCCAAAGCCAGGAGCCAGGTGCTTCTTCCCGGTCTCCCATGTGGGTGCAGAGGCCCAAGCACTTGGGCCATCTTCCCCTGCTTTCCCCTCCCATAGCAGAGAGCTGGATGGGAAGAAGAGCAGCTGGGACACAAACCAGCACCCACAGGGGATGCTGGTGCTGCAGGCAGAGGCTTAGTTCAATTCAGGCTCCTACTTTTCTCTTTCTTGCTACTCTAGTTTAGATGTCAAGATATACTATCCTTAAAGACTGTAGGAAATTATTTCTTTCCCTCTAAGAGTTTGTGCGAAATTGGAGTTATTTAACATGGATTTTGGTAGAGCTCATGAGTATAAACCTTCACGTGTATTTTTTATATGTGGATTTTAAGCTACTGATTTCTTAAATGATTTGGAATAATCATCTTCCTGATGCAGATTTAGTAGGCTAGGGATTTGTTCATATTATATCTAAATTTTATTTACATTGTTTATAACATTTTTATAGCATTATTTATAGCATCATTTATAACATTATTTTTATAACATTATTTTTATTATCATTTTATTTATTTATTATATTGTTAAATATTTATATTATTTATATTATTTATTATTTTCATTGATTGTTTATTATTTTAAATAACATTATTTTAGAAATTTATAAACATTTATTACAATATTTTACATTTCCATTTAGTGAGGTGGGTGCTTGGCTTAGCAGTTAAGATACTAACATCTCATACTGGAGTGCCTAGGTTTGAGTTCCTGTTCTGATTCCAATCTAACTTCCTACAATGTACACCATGGAAGGCAGAAGGTAATGGCTCAGCTACTTGGGATTCTGCCACCTACGTGGGAGAACAGGGAGGAATTCCAGGATCTAGGTTTCAGTCTGGCTGTTGCAGACTTTTGGGAGAGTGAATATGCAGATGAAAGACCTGGTTTTGCCTGTCTGTTTGATAACATCTTATTGTGGGAATATTTTGAGAGCTACCCAAAGTAAAAAATGCCCAGGAAAGCCTCACCAGAGTCCTCATCCACTGCAATCATGCCACTGCTCTTTCCTGTCACCAAACAAGGACAGCTGTGCAAGAGTTTTGGGTATCCACTTTACAGTCCTAGTATGACTCCATCTAACTTTGTCTTCTATTCCCCCAAATTCTTGTAAAGACACCCATTTTTCTTCATCGAATATGTAAAATGACTGCATTGACATAGTTAAAGTCCCAGGACCCTCAGTGCTTCTTCTTCTTCTTTTTTTTTTTTAAGATTTATTCATTCATTTGAAAGTCAGAGCTACACAGAGAGAAGAGACAGAGAAAGAGGTTCTCCATCCGCTGGTTCACTCCCCAGTTGGTCACAACTGCCAGAGCTGCCCCGATCTGAAGCCAGGAGCCAGGAGCTTCTTCCAGGTCTCCCAGGTGGGTGTAGGGGCCCAAGGACTTGGGCCATCTTCTACTGCTTTCCCAGGCCACAGCAGAGAGCAGGATTGGAAGTGGAGCAGCTAGTTCTGGAACCGGCGCCCATACGGGATGCCGGCGCTTCAGGCCAGGGCATTAACCTGCTGAGCCACATTGCTGGTTCTGACCCTCAGTTCTTAAAGTGTGAACTAAACATTTGGTATGATCACTGGAAGATGATGGAGTTTATGTTGAGAAACAAAGCTTAGGCTTTTTATTTTAATCTTTTAATTCTACTTTTCCAAACTTCTTGAAGTTCTCTTGAATGTAATTTGAATTTCCCTTATTTTAAACAATTATTCACTTTTTTAAAAAAAAGAGATTTATTTATTTATTTGAGAGGCAGAATTACAGAGAGGCAGAGGCAGAGAGAGGAGAGAGAGAAAGAGAGAGAGAGGGCCAGCGCCGCAGCTCACTAGGCTAATCCTCTGCCTGCGGTACTGGCACCCCAGGTTCTAGTCCCGGCTGGGGCGCTGGTTCTGTTCCGGTTGCTCCTCTTCCAATCTAGCTCTCCGCTGTGGCCCAGGAGTGCAGTGGTGGATGGCCCAAGTGCTTGGGCCCTGCACCTGCATGGGAGACCAGGAGGAAGCACCTGGCTCCTGGCTTCGGATCGGCGCAGCGCACTGGCCACAGAGGCCACTTGCGGGGTGAACCAACAGAAAAAGGAAGACCTTTCTCTCTGTCTCTCTCTCTCTCTCACTGTCTAACTCTGCCTGTCAAAAGAAAGAAAGAAAGAAAGAAAGAAAGAAAGAAAGAAAGAAAGAAAGAAAGAAAGAAAGAAAGAAAGAAAGAGAGAGGTCTTTCATCTGCTGGTTCACTCCCCACATGGCTGCAATTGCTCGAGCTGGGCCAATCCACAGCCAGGATCTGGGAGCTTCTTATGCGTCTCCCATGTGGGTCCCAAGCACTTGGGCCATCTTCTACTGCTTTCCCAGGCCATAGCAGGGAGTTGGATCAGAAGTGGAGCAGCTGGGATTTGAACTGGCACTCATCTAGGATGACAGGGCTGCAGATGGTGGCTTTACCTGCTATGCCACAGTGCCAGTCCCAACAATTATTCATTTTCTAATGTTAAAATATATCTGAGAGATTGTTCAACATTCTTTCTGAGATAGGACTTGCTCATTATTTATACTTGCATAAACTCCCATTGTGTGAGTGAACATTCAGATTGTTTCCAGTCCAATGATGTAATGAAAATGTTGCAGTGAACTGCCTTTTACATAAGTCAAATCTCATATGTGCAAGTGTATTAAAAAATAAATTCTGAAGAAGGAAATTCTTGGTGGAAAAGTATTGGCAGATATTACAAAATTATCTATCGTAGGAATTGGACTAAATCACTTTTTCACTGGCAATGTAGGTGTGCACCTCTTTCATCAGCGTTAGGTAACTTTTTGAATTTTATCTTAAAAAAACCAGTTTCTCACTGGACATTTATTTTAAATATCCTGTTATGCAGGAAGTTTGGAAATACTTACATGTTTTACAAAATGTATGCCCTTTCTTTATTGTTTGTACCGTTATGTGAACATTCACTTGCAGCTCTTTTTCTTAGTCTTATTGGGAAACTCTATATATAACCAAAATTAATTTTGATATAGGTGGAAAATATATTTCATAAGTTTACTTTTTTGTTTTGTGTGTTTTATATATTTTTTGCCATATAGAAATTTGTTTTTCATGTAGTAGCATTTGCCCATGCTTTCTTGGATGGGGTATGGATTTTTTTATCTTGAAGTAACCCTTTCTAGTCCCAGTTCACAAAAGATTTCTTCTATGTTTTCCTATTTTTAAAAATTAAAAATTTTTAACCCACTTTAATGTACCCTTTCTATAGGGTACATGTTATGAATCCAACTTCACTGTATAAAGATAATTACCTAACTCAATTCATGAATAGTTTATATTTTCTCCAAGTATTTGAGACATCATTCACATCTCCTAGTACTAAAATTCACTGAACCTCTGGATTTCCTATTCTATTCCTTTGATCTGCCTGTCTTTTCACAGCTGGAGCCACATAGTGGTTTAGACATTATATCCAGTTTTCTCTCATGGATATTTTAGAGAGTTTCAAATTTTAGTTTTTAAGTATATTTTTTTAAAATCAGCTGGCCTACTAATAAAACCTGTGATAGTCTGTTAATAATAATTGATAGAATTAAAGAGGAGGGAATGATCCAGCATGGGAAGCAGGATATACAGCAGACTCATAGAATGACAAATGCCCTAAATAGCACTCTGGCCTTAGAATCAGCACTTAAGGCATTCAGTTCTGGTTAAAAAATCCCATGAGAGTATTTCAGGCATGGAAAGTCAAGACACTGTGGCAAGAAATGACCTAAATGAAAGATCTCTGTGAGATCCCAGCAGAAAGAACGGGCCATCAAAGAAGGAGGTACCTTTCTCTGAAGGGAGGAGAGAACTTCCACTTTGACAGTGGCCTTGTCTAAATAAGATCGGAGTTGGTGAACTCAAGAGGCTTCCAAGAGCCTCGGGTGATTACTGACGTCATAAATAAGAGTGTCAATTGTTAAATCAACAACAGGAGTCACTGTGCACTTTCTTCCCGTGTAGGATCTCTGACCTTAATGTATTGTACTATGAGAATGAATGGTAAAACTACTACTAAAACAGTACTTTATACTTTGTGTGTCTTGTGGGTGCAAACTGTTGAAATCTTTACTTAGTATAAGGTTGATCTTCTCTATATAAAGATAATTGAAAATGAGTCTTAATGAAGAATGCGATGGGAGAGGAAGTGGGAGTTGGGATGATTTGCAGGTGGGAGGGTAGTTGGGGGGGAAGAACTGCTATAACCCAAAATTTGTACTTTGGAAATTTATATTTATTAAATAAGTTAAAAAAAGGGTTAGTATCTTCAATGTATTAAGAGTTCATACAGCTCGTAAATAATATAATAACATAAAAATCCAACTTCAACTAGTGAATAAATACATGCAAAAGTTTAAAATAAAATATAGGTACTATTTTTACTTATCAAATGAACAAAATATTTTTATATTATACTACTAGTACTAGTGAGGGTTCAATGAGAATGATAGTCTCGACCAATGAAAGGAAGCCTATAAAAATGTCAATAATGATTACTTCTCAGTGATTTGTATTTATCTATAATTTTTTAGTTTTCTATCAATTATATCATTTTAAAAAACCAAGATGCGGCCGGCGCCGTGGCTCAATAGGCTAATCCTCTACCTTGCAGCGCCGGCACACAAGGTTCTAGTCCTGGTCGGGCGCCGGATTCTGTCCCAGTTGCCCCTCTTCCAGGCCAGCTCTCTGCTGTGGCCAGGGAGTGCAGTGGAGGATGGCCCAAGTGCTTGGGCCCTGCACCCCATGGGAGACCAGGAGAAGCACCTGGCTCCTGGCTTCAGATCAGCGCGGTGCGCCAGCCGCAGCGCGCCGGCTGTGGTGGCCATTGGAGGGTGAACCAACGGCAAAGGAAGACCTCTCTCTCTGTCTCTCTCTCACTGTCCACTCTGCCTGTCAAAAATTAAAAAAAAAAAAAAAGATGCAATAACGGTGCTTTAACATCTTTTCTGACCAGATTTATCATCCTATCTAAAATAACCAAAAAACTGAAAAATCTACATAAAAGTAATAGTTTCAATATAGTGGCTATTACACAACAATGGATATTGGCGATCACTGAGAGACAAGAAACAAAGTGAAGTCTGACTGCCAAGCTACTGCTTTGAGAGAACCTCCGTGCTGCAGCACAGGGAGCAGGGACCCAAGTAGAGTCAGTAGATTCCCTTAATAGAGAAGATTAAGTTGGAGATCTCAGGAGATCACATAGATGGAACTGGCAGAGGAAAAGAATTGAGAGAGACCTCTGGGTTTCATGTGGATGCATACCCAGGAGGCAGCAGATGATGATCCCAGGTCTAATTGAGAAACCTGTATTGGGTTCCAGGCTCCTGGCTTTAGCCTGACTCAACTCCAGCTGTGGCAAACATTTGGGGAATGAATTGGTAGATGGAAGATCCATGTCTGTTCTTTCTTCCTTTCCAATAAAAATAAATAAATAAATAAATAAATAAATAAATAGTTTGGAGTGTCCCTCTGAAGCGTTCGGCAGAGTACTGACCAGCACATGCATGTGAGGGAACCCAGTGATGCTAAAGAATTAGACAGAACAAGTACCACATGGAGCCTTTTACCACCATTCAGACCATAAAGCTTCATAGGACTTTTGAAAGAGTATTCGCAAGAGCCCTAAGTGGTAGGGTAAAATTAACCCTGCATCACTGGTTCTCAACTTGGAATAATTTTATACCAGAGGACATTTGTCATTGTCTGGATTCACTTTTTTAATGCCGTGGCTTAATGAGGCTGTTAGTGGCATCCAAAGCGTAGAAACCAGAGATTTTGCCAAATATCCTTCAGGAAAGGCTTGCCTGGTACAGAATGGCAGTAGAAGACAAGAAGTGGAAATCTTGTCTTCATGTGAATGATGTTCAGGTTTCCCCTAAAATTAAGACCTGAAAGGTTCAAACTGTTTACCAGTAACTCAACAAGGCCCCAAAACAAAACTCAAAGATAGCCATAGGAATAAAGGAAAGGCAGTATTCATGGTGTTTGGAATCCAAACAGAAATTGCCAGACATGCAAAAAAGTAGGAAGATATAACCTACAATGTGGTGATAAATTAATCTATCATATCAGAACCAGAGTTGAAACAGATACTATATTAGGCAGACAAAAACATTAAACAGTTATTTTTAACAGTATTTCATATGTTCAAAAAATTAAGTAGAGATGTAGATGATACAAAAGAAAGAAAAGCCAACAGATTTTTTTTTTTTTTAACAGGCAGAGTGGACAGTGAGAGAGAGAGACAGAGGGAAAGGTCTTCCTTTTTCTGTCGGTTCACCCCTCACTGGCTGCCGCGGCCGGTGCGCTGCGACCGGTGCAACGCGCTAATCAGAAGCCAGGAGCCAGGTACTTCTCCTGGTCTCCCATGCGGGTGCAGGGCCCAAGGACCTGGGCCATCCTCCACTGCACTCCCGGGCCACAGAAGAGAGCTGGACCGGAAGAGGAGGAACTGGGACAGAATCTGGCGCCCTGACCAGGACTAGAACTCAGAGTGCTGGCGCCACAGGTGGAGGATTAGCCTATTGAGCCACGGAGCCGGCCAACCAACAAAAATTTTACAGGCAAAAAAATATGATGTCTTAGATTAAAACTGTGCTAAATGAGATTAAAAGAAAACTAAACTTTGAAGAAGAAAAGATTAATAAACTTGAAGTGACAATAAAAATATCCCAAAATGGAACATCAGAAAAACATCTTTTGGGGCAAGTGCTGTGGTGTAGTAGGTTAAGCCTCTTCCTGCAGCTCCTGGCTTCGGATCAATCTGACAGAAGCTGTTGGGCCATTTGGAGAGTGAAAGAGGAATTTTTTACCCTTCTACATAGAACCAAGTTTCACATTTGTGGGTATGTGATTTCCTGGTGGGTGAGTCTGAGGGGAATATTTTTAGATTACTCATAGAGTGAAGTTGTAACCTCTGGAAACCAAATCTATGAAGGAGTTATAAGCTCTTTTACTATATTCTCCTTGAATGGACTCCATGCTGCTTTATTCCTGATGTCATGATCACCTTGAAACTTGAAAAACAAAGTTCAAATTCATCAGATTTTGTAAAACTGGCTTGATTTTTGAAGTACTTTCACTTCATTTTTACATGTCTTTATGTAATATTTTCTTGCTTGTTCATCAGTGTGTTTAATAGATTTTTAAAATATGTTTTGCTGGGTTGGACATTTTGTGTAGCAGTCAAGATGCTGCTTGGAATACCCACATCCTAAATCGAGGTGCCTGTGTTGGAGTCCTGGTTCCACTTTTGATTCTAGATTCTTTCAAATTTGCACTCTGGAAGGCAGCAGATGATGGGTCAGGTACTTGGGTCCTTGCCACTCACATGGGAGACCAGGATTAAGTTCATGGTTTCTGACTTTTATTGGACTGATCTTGGCTGCTGGGGACACTTGGGGAATGAACTAGCACATTGAAGATATTTTTGTGTCTTTCATTTTATTTTTCAAATGTGAAAATTTAAAAATATCTTTTACTAAATTATTTTGTTTTTATTTCCAGCAGTAGGATTGGTCAAAGATTTAATTTTTTATACTTCCAGAAGTAGAAATTCTTAAAAGACTGTGTCTGTGTTTGTGTATGTATGAGTTTACTAGTTAAAAACAGTGAGAATGGAGAAATTTATTGAGTTTCTACTCTGCTCTAAATAGTAGAAATGCAATACTTTCTAATAAAAATGGATAGCTTTTTATTGTCCTTAGATTTTCAGGAATTTAAAGTTAGTCCAGAGAGCAAAGTAGAACAATAAAATAATCAAATGGATAACTGTCGATTTCTTTGTCCATTTCCATGGGTTACCCTGATAAAATTTCTAAATTACTTCTGTATTGTGTTTACTTTTTATTATCATGTCATACACTTATTTATATATTTATGTTCATATGTATGTATATTTTACATACATTTTCATAGTTTAGTGCAAAGAAAATCCTATATTTCATTTACCATGCACAAGTGGTCTTCAGAAAGTTTACAGAGGGACTGGCACTGTGGTGTAGTGGGTAAAGACGCCTCATGCAACACCAGCATCCCTTATGGGCTCCGGTTTGAGTCCCAGCTGCTCCACTTCTGATCCAGCTCTCTGGTATGGCCTTGGAAAGCAGTAGAAGATGGACCCTGCATCCATGTGGTAGATCTGGAAGAAGCCCCAGACTCTTGGCTTCAGATGGGTCAACCTCCAGCAATGCAGCCATTTGGAGAGTGAACCAGAGGGTGGAAGCCCTCTCTCCCTCTGCCTCTGTCTCTCTGTAACTCTGCCTTTCAAATAAATAAATAAATCTTTTTTTAAAAAAAGTTCACAAAAATGCACATTATGAAAAACCAATCCACTGATTTCTTTTAAATGGCACCAAATCAATTTATTCTTAAATTTCATTTTCCATGATCTTTTTGAAGCCCCCTTCACATGATCTCTTATTCCACCTCCTAAAATAGATTAAAATAAACTTCAAAGGGTATCTGCAAGCACAAAAGTCCAAAAAACTACTTCCAGTTGTGGGGACTGAGTCAGAGAAAAAGGTCTTTCTCATCTAAAGAGCTGTGTTTCTGGGCAGATGCCAGGGCTGACTGTGGGGAGCAACTCGGACCTAGACTAAGTTACTCGGATTAAGACTTATTCTATGCATCTGCTCTCCCACAATATGGCGCTGAGAAGGGAGAAACAGCTTCTACACAGCTGCCTCCAGTTCAACCAATAAACTGTAGGACCTGCTCCTGATTGGAGGAGAGCAGCGTACTTGGCGTGTGGGTAGCAGAGTTGGGATTGGTGGAAGAGGACTATAAAGGAGGAGAGAGACAACATGCACCAGGAACATCTAAGGGGAACATCTATCTGAAGGAACACCTGTGCAGCCCCTGAGAGAGCCGGCCGGCGGTGTGCCGCTCCCCTGCGGAAGTGGGGAAAGTGGCCAGGGGGAACCGCCCTTCCACGGAGGTGGAAGGGACGGTAGCCAACCCGGGAAGAACCAGCAGCAAACCCGGGGAGGGCTGAGCAGACAAAAGAACAGCGCAGGGTCCTGTGTCGTTCCTCCATGAAGAGGGGGAGCGACAGCTGACGTATGGTAGCTTGGTCATTTGTAGCTGGTACTGGTGTCTAATTTCTAGAGTGTCTTCTATTTGGTCAGTGCTTGTGTTGTTCTAGCTGTTGAGCATGTTAAGTATCATGCTTGGCTAATTGTGTCAGACATCCTGTTTAGCACCACTATATAGTGTTGCGGGTGGGCCTGCTTAGAATGGGTCCAGGTTCTTGTCTCCACACAAGAAAGAATTCAAGGAAGAGACACAGCTGAAGGAGGTCAGAAAAGCAAAATTTATTTAAAGACAAAGTACATGCTCAAGGAATAAATGCTGGTGCTGGTATTGTGGTGCAGTGGGTTAAGCTGCTACTTTCAATGCCAGTATCCCATGTAGGAGTACCTAATTGCATCTTGGCTGTTGCACTTCTGATCCAGTTACCTATTAATGTGCCTGGGACAGCAGCAGAAGGTTGTTCAAGTACTACGGCCCCGGCACCATGTGGAAGATCCAAATGGAGTTCCTGGCTCTTGGCTTAAACTCTGGCTGTTGCAGTCATTTGAGGAGTGAACCAGCAGATGAGATTTCTCTTTCTCTCTCTCTTCCTTTCTCTGTCTCTCTACTTTTCAAATAAATAAATCTGTTTTTTAATGCAATAAGTTCTAGCAAGTTTGGGAGAGAATGAGCTGCAATAAAAGAGGTTTGAGGTCATCTTTTTATACTATTGGAAGGCATAGGGGTCTGGGATGGGGCTTAATTGAATATTCAAAGGAATTGGAGTTTGGAGTAGGACTTGAGTGCTGTCAATTTCTGTGCCCTTTTTTAAAAACCTTGGAAGGGTTATGATATTAGGTGAGTGATTGAGGTGGTAGTATCAGCCATGGTAATTCTGTTATAATGACCTAGATGTCATCACAGGGACACAGCCTGCAGCCTTATTTCAGATTTATAGTTGTCGTGGTTCTAAGTAACACAATTGTGGAGATTGCACTTTTGGCTATATCTAAGGAGGAGTGGATTTGGGCAGTGCATGGAAGGGGGTTTTGAGGGTAGCCGACTGGGCTCTCATCAGGCTGGCCAGGGCTTCCACATAGGTGGACTACAGGTGTCACACCATAGGCCATGCAGGGCTCTAGCAGGCTGGGCACAGGGGCAGCGCAGTGCTGTCAGACCTTAGCTCCTCTTTGACAGCTACCTCCCTGCCTGCATTAAAACCATATCAACAGCCGGCGCCGCAGCTCAATAGGCTAATCCTCCACCTAGCGGCGCTGGCACACAAGGTTCTAGTCCCGGTTGGGGCGCCAGATTCTTTCCTGGTTGCCCCTCTTCCAGGCCAGCTCTCTGCTAAGGCCCGGGAGTGCAGTGGAGGATGGCCCAAGTGCTTGGGCCCTGCACCCCATGGGAGACCAGGAGAAGCACCTGGCTCCTGGCTTCGGATCAGCGCAGTGCGCCAGCCGCAGCGTGCCAGCCAAGGCAGCCATTGGAGGGTGAACTAATGGCAAAAAGAAGACCTTTCTCTCTGTCTCTCTCTCTCACTGTCCACTCTGCCTGTCAAAACAAAAACAAAAACAAAAACAAAAACAAAAACAAAAACACATCAACTACTCCTGAGGCCCAGTATGAGAATACATTTTACTCTGCATTGCCCATGACTGGAGTCTTTGGATTATGTCCAAATCTGAGTTGATGTGGCATCTTTCCTCCACTATGGTAAAGAATGGGATTCATCAATAGGTCTGAAACAGGTTGTGCTTAACACTCAACTTGCTGCAGAAAGCCTCGTTGATGAGCATGCACCTATGTGGGGCCAACACACCTTTGGGCATCCAAATCTGACTTAGACTTCATCATGATAGTCCAGTCCTCTCTGTTTCAATTCATCTTCTGGAACTGAATCCTGCTTACCAAGGCCACACATCTATAGGCTGCTCTGATGACCTGTCCTCGAGTTCTGGTTCTTCATGGCAATAGTTCTTTGGCCATGGCTCTCTCCAGCTTGATTATCAACATGAATGAGGTCAGCTCCCTCTGTTCTGAGATTCTGGACTCTGTTTCTCAATGCAAAATATTTGTATTACTCTCCAGCTTGGTTTTAGATTCCAAACTTTTATTCAGGCTTCTTTCTCCACACTGTTCCAATGTTACCTGCTGTATTTATTTTTCTGTTTATTTACATACCAAGGATGAAAGTAGAAAAATCCAAGTTAAATGTGTGTCTAGTTTAGAATTCATATGTAACCTTTTAGCTTCTGGCCCAGTGTTCAGTGTACTATACCACTGGGGAAATGACTCTTTTATCTAAAATTCTCAAATCTTCTAGTTCAAAATTCTCAAATCTTCTAGTTCTTTAATGAGAGTGAGAAACAATGCACATCTAAAAGAAATCCTTCTCTTGCAGATAATATCTTGAAAAAGTCAAGGGTTCAAGCTTTGAGTTTGCATTTGTTTAGTATTTTTACTTGTCTTCATAAGTTCCTTGGATGATCAAGAAATCAAATTTGAGCATTGGAATAGAATTTTTTCAAGATATGTAACAAGTGTTCCTTTCTCATAGTTGAGTATATACATACATTGTCATCATTTTTATTTTAATTATTTTTTTAAACTGAGAAACAGAGAAAGACAGAGATATACACACAGGGGGTGGGGGACAAGAGAGTGCTGGTTCAATCCACAAATTTTCACAATGGCTGGAACTGGGCCAGACTAAAGCCAGGAGTCAGGAATTTTTTTTTCAAGTTTCCTGCATGGATAGAGTACTTGGGCCATTACTGCTTCCTCCCAGAGTCAATATTCATTGCCATGCCATTTCATTCTTAGGAACATGTTACCTCCTTTTTGTACAAATTGGAAGTCATTTGTGGAAGAAAAATTAATCAGGGAAGATTTATAAAAGAATGTGTGGAAAAGGCTTAGAATGCCTCAGTATGGATAGTGAGGAGGGAAATGCAATGTGCAGCAAATACACAGTGGTTCCCAATATGACAGATCCTCAGAGTAACGCATTCTGGGAAAGGTTTCTTAAAATAACCCTGTACCTAAACCAGAATTTCCTCTTTACTCTTTCTTGGTGATGTAGCTCCTGACCAAATACAGAACTGGCTAAACTTCTACTATGATGCAGCAACTTTTTAGAATATTCTCTCCTATAGTATGTCAAAAATCTACGTCTTTTAAGAATTCTGTTAATTAGTTAACTTTCTTCCTTCTTTTATGAATTTTTTTGGGTCCTGACCATGTGTTAGGTTGTATATTCAGAGGTACAGATACAGAAATGAATAAAACACAGCTCTTCTTCTGGAAAATCTCCCAGTCTAGATGGGGAGACTGATATGTAAACAAATAATTATGGTAGAGGAAGAAGTGCTAATAGAGGTACTCACAATAGCATTATGTGAGTAGAGTTCTTTGAGCCATTCATCATGTGATGTGTATTCCAGGCCCTTTATCGTCGTAATAAAAGGCTCTTCAAGTAAAGGTTGAAGAGATCTTACAAATTGCCTTCTTATGTGAGGTGACTGTTCTGAGGCATTCAGTTATAGTAAGTATGGCAATAATTAGGTCTCAGCTACAAGGTGGTTTTTGATAGAAATAAGTAGTGCAGGTTCAATCAATCATGAATTGTCCAAGCACAGACAAGAATATGTATTTGAATGTACAAATGTAATGCAACTCAGAAATAAGTTAGTAATGATGTTTGCCTGGTCAACAGAAGACATTTCTAATTTTTAATTTCTATTAATATTAATTAATACATTCTGCTCAGTATTTTAGACTTTAAAAAGCATTGGCAGTTTATACCAATTCCTTTTAATTCCACTTACTTCGATGCATGCTTTGATCTGATTTCTAGCCTAGACGTTTACAGGGATTTTATATTATCTGCTTTATTAAATGGATCGTAATAGTTAACATTCTATTATTCCTTTCAGGTAATTGGAGGGACTTGGTATTTGAGACCTGAAATCAGTGTGACTTTTAGAATGCTACTTGATTTATACTTTGAAGTGCTTTATTAACAAAAAAACAGAGAAACTCTTTCAAATTGTGCATCTCTTTGCATAGTGAGTTTTGCCTTACACCGTATTCTTAACTTGATGTTTTCTGGAAATATTTAGAATTTTATGTGAGATGTTTGTAATTCCTTATAATGTGCATTTCTCTAGGAATAGGGTCCGGAAGATTGTTGAGACACTTCAGAAAGGCTGTGATCCTCTGCAAGTTTGCAAATCTCAGCAGTACATCCTTCATGCTAAAAATTCATGGAACTGTACCTACCAAATGACAATGTTCCCCAAGCCATGAGCATGCTTTCTTCCTTATGGCTTTCATTATGTGCTATGATACTTGACACAAATAGCATCCCACATTTCTTTAAAAATGGCTTCTCCATCTTTGAAGACCTGTTCTTTCCACTGAGATCTCACTCACAGAGATCTTTTGCCAGAGTGTCTTGGCTTTCCATGCCTGAAATACTCTCATGGGCTTTTCAGCCAGATCCGAGTGCCTTTAGGGCTGATTCTGAGGCCAGAGCCCTAACCTCCACTTTGACTATGACCTTGTCTAAACAAGATAAGAGTCGGAGAACTCAAGGGGCTTCCATAGCCTTGGAAACTCATGACTGGAGCATAGGGAGATTACTGATGCCATAGACAGGAGTGTCAATTGGTAAAGTCAACAACAGGAGTCACTGTGCACTTACTCCTCATGTAGGATCTCTGTCCTTAATGTGCTGTGCATTGAGATTTAATGCTATAACGAGTACTCAAATAATATATTGCACTTTGTGTTTCTATGGGGGTGCAAACTGTTGAAATCTTTACTTAATGCATACTAAACTGATCCTCTGTAAAAAAAAAAAAAAAAAAAAAAAGAAACTATCAACTCCCAACTTGACTCTCACTGGGATTAAACATGACAATAGGTCTGATCTGATTTCATCATCATTAAAAAAAATCATCTATTATTTTTCACTTTATGTTTCTGTGTGGGAGCAAACTGTTGAAATCCTTACTTAATGTATACTAAGCTGATCTTCTGTATATTAAGATAATCAAAAATGAATCTTGATGTGAATGGAAGGGGAGAGGGAGTGGGAAAGGGGAGGGTTGTGGGTGGGAGGGACGGTATGGGGGGGAAGCCATAGTAATCCATTATTCGTACTTTGGAAACGTATATTCATTAAATAAAAGTTAAAAAAAAAAAAATGGCTTCTCCAGAGGGATTCTTATAATAGTTGTATCTGTGCATGACTTTATGGTTTCAAAGTACCCGCAAATATAACTCATCATTTGATCCCTAAAACCCATGAAAAAAATTCCCATTTTACAGAAGGAACAACAGTTTAAATGTACACAGTTCAGAACTCATAGAACATAGACTGAAAAGAACTTTTTGGAGCTAAGTACTCCTCTCTATCAAATGATTAGTTTTTGTGCCTTTTGTTTAAAGCATGGTGCCTGGACTTGCTCTGTACGTTAATCATGAACTTAAAAAGGTCATGCATCCTATGGAGGCTGTGGTTTCTAACATGTGAAGTGAACTGTTAACTGAGAAAACTTCTCTCTCACATCACACAAGTCACTGTCAAAGTTAGCCTAATATTCCTCGGGAGAATAGAACCTTTCAACACACCAATTCCAGTTATACCACTAAGCTCCACCTTGTGGCATTCCTGATATTTCATTAAAGAGTTTCTTACTGCCGTGGGGTCCCATTTTAGTTAATCTTAACAAAAGTGATTTGTCGTGGTTGGCTTTCATTCGTCTTCTCTTTACCTGCATTTTGCCAAAGCAATTGTGTTAATCATTGCTTCAGCCAGTGTTGGACTGGCTATGATCCAAGATACTGTTTTAGTTTTCTTGTATTATCATGTGATATAGTATAGCTAAGCCAATGTATACATGTGGTGGCTTGGGTGACATCCAACTTAGAACAAAAGACATTCTGTACAATAAACAATGTTGGGAACTAACTTGGGTCCTTGGTTAAAACTCAAGGCCCTGAAAAGCCTTGAGCTTGAGTCTTATTATTGCCAGGTCAGAAGCTGCATATTCTGATAGAATATAGTTTTAATTGATAATCCACAGACTTAGCTTCAACATAGGCTTGTCTTTGGTCAAGTCACTCATCTGAGTTTTAGCTTTGTAATTTATCAGTGGGAGGTTGAATCAGATGATCTTGAAAAACCAAGCTAGTAAGAAATTGCCTGCTATTTGTATGGTTTCATTAATGATCTTTGATAAACTAATTTTCTCATTGTCCTTGTATTACAAAACATGACTTAACCTTCTGATGTTGTCATTTAAAAGCTTTAAATTAGACCTCTAGTTTTCCCTGAAAAATTTACTATCTCAAATAGGTAGTAGACATTCTTCTCCATTTTGTCCCAACCAAAACACACAATTTTTTTTCTCTTGAATTGTTTCACATTTTAATTCTTTATCTTTTAAACTTTTAAATTGGTCAGGGCCGCGGCTCACTAGGCTAATCCTCCGCTTTGCGGCGCCAGCACACCGGGTTTTAGTCCCGGTCAGGGCGCCAGATTCTGTCCCGGTTGCCCCTCTTCCAGGCCTGCTCCCTGCTGTTGCCAGGGAGTGCAGTGGAGGATGGCCCAAGTCCTTGGGCCCTGCACCCCATGGGAGACCAGGATAAGTACCTGGCTCCTGCCATCGGATCAACGTGGTGCGCCGGCCGCAGCCCAACGGCCGCGGCGGCCATTGGAGGGTGAACCAATGGCAAAGGAAGACCTTTCTCTCTGTCTCTCTCACTACCCACTCTGCCTGTCCAAAACAAACAAACAAACAAACAACAACAACAACAAAAAAACACCTTTTAAATTGGTTGCATTCATACAAATTGAAACCACAGTAAATGCCTAAAATAGTGGACCAATATCTGCTCCCTTTACCACGGCCCTGGGTGTGGAGGCTGACAGCTCTTCATGCTCAGGATTCAGTGGATTCCTGACGTGGATCTCCTCATGGGTTATGCTCAGTCCTGGGCACAACCTGATGTAATATCCAATTCAGAGCAGAAACCACAACCTGGGTTTTATTATGATGAGATCTCCCACTATTGAAATAGGACTTTGCTGTTCCATTTGCAGTCTGCCACATGATAAATGCTAGATTATGAGTCAGAATGATAAACACGGAGGTGTAGAAGGCCAAAATGCTTCCCATTGTCTAATGTTACATCTGTCTTTTCAGGCGAATTCTCTAAAGAAAACAAAATTTGAATGGGTGCCTGTATACTAACAGTTTCTGGAAATGGTAGCGCCTATCCATTTTCTTCTTAAATAAAGACTTTCTGTAAACAGCTCACATAACCAGTTATTTGGCTTGAAATGGCCTCCCCATGAAAATGCTTGCCTTAATGTCAAGGCAGGGAATAGCAAAGCTTTGCTGGAGTCCCAGTGTCTAGCAGATATACTATAAATTTAATTTCATGGCAAAATGAAGTCTATTACAGAAAATCAGAAGGAACTACCTGCTCAGCAAGGCCATCTCTCATTTTTTATTGAGTACTTTTTGTGTAGCTTTTTCAAGCTTTTTCTGCACCTGCCAATAAGAAAGGACTCTTTGAGGACAATACCGACAAATTCAACAGCAACATATTCCAGCGGTAGGTGGGGGGCAGAAGTTCAGGCGAGTGGCGTGGTTACTGCTTGTCCTATTATACCTGTCATTGAGGAGCTGCATCATGCTAGCAATTTTCATTCTAATAAATTTGCATATTCTTAGTTCTCTCGTTGTCCTAATATATTTGTTGGTAAAGTTGTGACACCTTAATACATTTTGCTCCCATGCAGGTGTACCCCAAGGACAGAGGAAGGTGATGTGAATTAGGACAGTAATGTATTTATTTAACAAACTGAGTTGAAGGCTTCCTTTCTTTAAAGTTTATTTACTTATTTTTATTTTTTTGAAAGGCTGACAGAAAGAGAGAGAGGAAAAGAGAGAGAAAGAGATCTTCTATCTGTTGATTCACTTCCCAAGTACCTGAAACAGCTAGGTCTGGACCAGGTTAAGCCGGGAGCTTATAACTCCATCTACATCTCCCATGTGGATAGAAGGCATTCAACCACCTGAACAGTCACCTGCTGTCTCACAGGATCACATTATCAGGAAGCTGGACCAGAACTGAAATAGCCAGGACTCAAATCACGTACTCTGATGTGGCATGCATGAGCTCCAAGCAGTGGCTTAACCTGATGTGCCACAATGCACACTCTTGGGGGTTCAGTTTAAACCTAGATCAATTTCTCATTAATTCCATATGAATCAATTCTCTGTTGGTACCTATGGTACTGTTGACACTTTCATAAATTTTATGAGGTACAGAAAAGTAAACATGACTTACACTATTATAGAAATAATGACAAATTCAGCAGGCCTCTATAGATTCTTTTTAAGCAGCATAATAATAATAATCCCCATAACATTTATCTTGTGCTTGTCTTTGAAGATCACACAAAATAATCTTAACATTAATGAAAGATTTCACCAAATCCATTTCACCAAAGAAAATCTCATGTTTTGAAGGGTTATACACTACTTCCCCAACAAAGACACACACACTTCTTGCTGCTTTCTTCAACAAGAAATATATTAGCATGATTAAGTTTCATATCTAGAACTAGACTACAGAGCTAAAAAACTTGATTGATAAAATAACCAAACTCTTATGTCAGTGATGGAACCCAAAGAACTGAACCATTAGGTGATCTTCTACAAAGCAAGTTATTACTCATTGGTGGAGTCTGATCAATCTATGACTTCAGATCTCTTTGTACAAAGATGGAATGAGATCTGGGAAGCCGTCATCCTACATAAAATGTTTATTGATCGCAAATATTGTGGGGTACCCACTTATACAAAAAGTGCTCTCTAAAACTTCTCAGTTGAAAAAGGTATATTGATGGACACTATGTCCTAGCAATACTGTCATGAAAGGGATTTGCTAACACAACAATTATTATTATTATTATTATTCCTCATTGTACAACTTTGGAGCTCAAAGAGACTTAAATTATCATCTAGATAAATTCCAAAATCTATGTTTGGTGGGCATTTTCTGAACAATTTTTGGAAATTATGGATAACTAAAATTAATTTATTTGGGTTTGAATTATATGGTTTTAATGTTAATATGTAATTGAAATTTCATGACAGATTATAATAATTTATATTTTATAAGCTACATGGAATGATGCTAATTAATTTGAGGTGCATTTTAGAAGCTAATGCTACAAGAAACACTTTAAGAAACCCAGATTATATATTCCAGCAGCTACATCCTAACAGGAAACATGATGAAACTTATTCACCACATGTTCTATTAGTTTTATAGTGATAGATACTTTAGATACATAATGTTTGATTGAAAATTGATAAAAATTTAACTTGCAATTAAAATGAATGTACTGTCTCCACTCTTTCAAATAAATAAATAGATAGATAAATAAGTAAATACAATTTAAACCAAATAAATTCATTCAGTCAACTTTTATTGAATGTATGCTTAAGTCAAGCACTGTGATTAGATTAAATGAGTAATAGTCCCTACATTCTAATTAAATATTGTATAGTGGAGGATACAAATTTACAAATACAAAAATTATAATAATAGGTAAGAAAAATTATTTGTTGAACAGAAGTTTATTGACCATCTCATATAGGTCAGGATTAAGACTGAAAACTGGCCATTAGATTCAGCTCCAGAGAGATTACTAGGATGTCAATGTGGGTGACCAAGAGCATGAGAGTCACTTATTCAAAGCCAGCTCTATGGTAGTAGAGTTGTTTATCATAGATGACTTTTTGAGGATATTTCTTATAAAGAGGAACAAAGACAGGGAGTGGCAGCTGAAAGGTCAAAGGTAAGGTTATCTGTTTTTTAAATAACTGGGTATTCATCATGTAGTGTCCATGACAGAGATGAAGTAATGTATGTACTAAAATTCAGTAGCAATAGGACTTCATGGGCTTTTCATTGTGGAAGGGAATGAAAAAGTAACTGAAAAAATGTATATACTTCTAGTTAGGGAACATATGAATAATACTAAAAAAAACTTAATTTGAGAGATAAGTTTTTCAGATTTTTTAACTTTTTGAAAGAAAATGTTTTAAGATTTATTTACTTACTTATTTGAAAGACAAAGAGAGAAAGGGAGAGAAAAATAGAAGGAAAGACTCAAAACTTTCTTTTTTTTCTTTAAGATTTTTATTTACTTATTTGGGAGGTAGAGTTACAGGCAGTGAGAGGGAGAGATATTCCATCTGTTGGTACACTTTCCAAATGGCTAAAATGGCCGGAGTCGGGCTGATCCAAAGTCAGGAGCCATGAGCTTCTTCCAGGTCTCCCACGTGGGTGCAAGGCCCCAAGTGCTTGGACCATCTTACACTGCTTTCCCAGACCATAAGCAGAAAGCTGTATCAGAAGAGTAGCAGCTTGGACTTGAACTGGTGTTCATATGGGATACTGGTGCCACAGGAGGAAAATTAACCTGCTGTGCCACAGCGCCGGCCCCAAGATTGAGATCTTTCATCCACTGGTTTTCTCCTTAGATAGCTGCAATCATGGGGCCGGTGCTGTAGTGCAGTGAGGTAAAGCCCTGGTCTAAAGCACCGGCATCCCATATGGGCACCAGTTCTAGTCCCAGCTGCTCCTCCTCCGATCCAGCTCTCTGCTATGGCCTGGGAAAGCAGTAGAAGATGGCCCAAGTCCTTGGGCCCCTGCAGCAATGTGGGAGACCCAGAAGAAGCTCCTGGCTCCTGGCTTCGGATAGGCACAGTTCCAGCCATTGCAGCCATCTGGGGAGTGAACCAGCAGATGGAAGACCTCTCTGTCTGTCTCTACCTCTCTCTGTAACTTTGTCTTTCAAATAAATAAAATAAATCTAAAAAAAAATATAGCTGCAATCACTGGGGCTGAGTCAGGATGAAATCAGGAGCCTGAAACCATTTAATCTTTCACATGAGTGGCAGGGATCCAATTACTGCTGCTGTCATCCACTGCTTTCCCAGGTGCATTAGCAGGAAGCTGGATCAGAAATAGAGTAACTGGGACTTGAACTGGCATTCCTATAAGGGATGTGGGCATCCCAATTGATCAGTAGCTTAACTCCTTAACTCACTGTGTCATAATGCTCACACATTGACATAAATTTCTGATAAGATTAGATGAGAGCTAAAATTAGCAAAAATGACAGGTGTAGTTGTGACAATATGTAGTTGCCATTGAATATTTCAACCTAGCTTAGATGCATTATCCAGTATAACATACTATCTTATAAACCCTATGTTAAAGATGAGGTGACTGAAGCTGAGAAAGGTGAATTAATATCCCAACGTGTCAGAGCTAGATTATGTCAAAGCCAGGTAGACTAATAACAAATTCTAATTTACTCAAGAAATTCTATTGATTCAAGCAAAAGTTTGCATTAGGTAGGTGTTTTTTATTATTAAGAACTAAATCTTGAATGTGGGTCTTAACATTCAAACTAGTTTTCTTCTATAATTTTTTTTTTGACAGGCAGAGTGGACAGTCAGAGAGAGAGAGAGAGAGAAATGTCTTCCTTTGCCGTTGGTTCACCCTCCAATGGCCGCCGCGGCCGGCGCGCTGCGGCCAGCTCACCGCACTGATCCGAAGGCAGGAGCCAAGTGCTTCTCCTGGTCTCCCATAGGGTGCAGGGCCCAAGCACTTGGGCCATCCTCCACTGCACTCCCTGGCCACAGCAGAGAGCTGGCCTGGAAGAGGGGCAACCGGGACAGAATCCAGTACCCCGACTGGGACTAGAACCCGATGTGCCAGAGCCGCAAGGCGGAGGATTAGCCTATTGAGCCACGGCGCCGGCCTTTCTATAATTTTTATATCTTCATCAGACAAATTGTAATTGGTGTTATTTAAATTCTTTCTATTTTGTTCCTAGTTTCCTTGTTTCATTTCTCTTCTATTTGGGTGGTACCTAGAGATTCATGAAATGGCTTCAAGTGTGGGTAGTCTGTATACTGCTACTAAGAAAACATCTATTTTTCCAATCATAGTAAAAACATATGGTATTGATTTGTACCTGCATCATTTTTTAAAAGATTTATTTATTTGAAAGGCAGAGTTACAGAGAGAGAGAAAGAAAGAATGAGAAATAGAGAGTGATCCACTGGTTCACTCCCCAAGTGAACACAACAGCCAGCACTGGGCCAGGCTGAAGCCAGGAGCATTTTCTGGGTCTCCCATGTGGGTTCATGGGTCCAAGGACTTGGGCCATCCTCTGCTGCTTTCCCTAGCACATTAGCAGGAAGCTGGGTTGGAAGCAAAGCAGCTGGGAAATGAACCAGCACCCATATGGTATGCCAGCATTGTAGGTGGTGACTTAATCTACTACACACAGTGATGACCACTGCACCTGCATCTTAATGTACACATTGTTCCTGACTTCCAGTGGTTTGATTTATGATTTTCAACTTTACAACAGTGCAGAAGTGATACATATTCAGTAGAAATCATTATTTTAATTTTATTTATTTATTTATTTGAAAGGCAGGGTGACAAGAAAGAGAGGGAGAAATAGGAGAGAGAGAGAGATTTTCTTTCAGGTGGATCACTCACCAAATGCTTGCAATAGCAAGCTAAGAGTCAGAAGTCCACCTGGGTCTCCCAACTGGGTGGCAAGGAGCCATTATCTGCTGCCTCCAAGGGTGGGGATTAGCAGGATGCCTGTAAAGGAAGGAGAGACAGGACCTGAGCCCAGGCATTCCTTTGGGCATCCCAACTAGTAGCTTAACCTGCTTCACCACGATGCCTGTCCCAGCAGAAGCCATTCAATACATTTTTAAAAAGATTTTATTTATTTGAGAGGTAGAGTTACAGACAGTGAGATGGAGAGACAGATAGAAAGATCTTCCTTCCATTGGTTCACTCCCCAGATGGTCACAATGGCCAGAGCTGCGCCGATCCGAAGCCAGGAGCCAGGAGATTCTTCCAGGTCTCCTATGTTGGTGCAGGGGCTCAAGCACTTGGGCCATCTTCCACTGCTTTTCCAGGCCATAGCAGAGAGCTGGATTGGAAGAGGGGCAGCTGGGACTAGAACCAGCGCCAATATGGGATGCCGGCACTGCAGGCAGAGGACTAACCTACTGCGCCACAATGCTGGCCCCCACTGAATACATTTTGAATTTTGATCTTTTCCCAGGGTAGCAATATTTAGTACAACATTCTGCCTCAATGCTGCACAGCACGGCAAGCTGCATCTACCAGTCAGCCATGCAATCATGATGATAAATAACTGGTGCTCTACAGTGTGCTATGTTGTTAAGCAGTGATGTCTGTCAGGTTAGATTTACTGAATGCATTTGTGACTGAAGATATAGGTTTATGTGGATGTAACTCCACTGTAAATTGAGGAGCATCTCTACATTACATTGGAATGTACTCACAACACACACACACACAATATACACTACTGGAACCCATTATGAGCCACTACTGAAAAGATCTGCCAGGGTATTTGGATTCTTAGTTCTTTCCAAGTTCTCTAAGTGTTTAGGTTTGCCAGCATCTGATCCTTCATTGTCTCTTAATCTTCCTTTTTTTAAAAAGATTTAATTATTTATATATGTCAGAATTATACATAGAAAAGTCTTCCATCCACTGGTTCATTTCCCAACAGCTGGGACTGGGCTGGACTGAAACCAGGAGACAGAATCTACATCCGTGTCTCTCACAGGGGTATAGGGACCCAGGGACGTGGGGCATCTTCTGCTGCTTTCCCAGGCACATCGGTAGGGAACTGAATCAGAAGTGGAGCAGCAGAGTCTTGAACCTGCGCCTAGATTGAATGTTTATGGCTTAACCCGCTGCACCATAGTGCTGTACTCCTCCTAATTCTCTTTCAGAAAAGAGAAGAACCCAGGAATCTTTGTGTATTTCTAATATATATTTCCTATCCCTCCACCCCCAATTACCTCTCAGCTTTATCTAATTCAGGCACTACATGCATAATTTTGTAGGCAGGTGGCAGAATTAACTAGTGAGGTAGTTCTTGTGCTTCTCAAGCATGTTTTACATGTGGATTCTTTTATATAGGTCTTTTAAAGTTAGGAATAGGAACACAGATCACTTGTGTAAGAACTAACAGTAGTGTTTAGGGACATTGTTGTTTTAATTCTAACTCCACCATTTACTGATGTGTGACCATGGTCAAGTTACTTCATGAAGAGAAGGACATAGTCATATTATTAATTTCCTATATCTGCTGAAATTTTTTTGAATTAAAGTTTAAGTGGAGCATATTATATTTTATAAATTTATTAATTCCTCCAATTATTTTAATGTGTTAATAATATATAAACACACTATGTTAAAAATTCCACTTCTGACCAGCTGTCATTTTCAAATGATAAATCATCTGGGATGACAACTGCATGGGTAGGAGTTTTTGAAGGAAAATAACAGATCTCATTGCAAATCCAATAGAATTAGTATTTTTCTCCCGCATGTATTCTATGTTTTGTTAAAGTTAACCCTTGAGACTAATTATAATTTTAATGGACATTTGGGCTTTCAAATGCATGTAAATATTTGAAAAGGTAACAAAGGAAAAAAGAAACGAGCTAAGCAAGCAGTCATATTTGATATATCAGCACTATAATTCCACATTGGGTGGGGTGGCATTGTATGGAAAGGAAATAAGAGAGAAATTGTCAGGAGATGCTTAAAGACAAGGTTCACATATATGTGTTCACAGGCATATCCTTAATTGTCTCATGCATATGAAAGCAACTCGCCACCCCTGCATCCTCATCATCTTGTCAGATTTATTTTTTCATTGTTCTATCCCTCATCTAGATTTCTCTTTATGTTCCTTCTGAAAAGATTCTATTTGGATAAAAAAAATAAATTTAGCTTACTGGGGCAAGGAGATAAGGAAAGGAGCACAAAGCATGGTTTTCTTCATGTGAAGATGTCAAGGTCCACAACAAATAATTACCTGTACCTTGTCTGATTCAGTAGAAGACAAGCCGCATTGTAAAATGATGTTCAATCTTCTTAGAAGCCAGAGTGATATAGCACCATAATGGCCAAGGAGGCCTTTTGATTTTAACTTTTATCCTTTGGCAGCATTCAACTCTTCTTTATGCTTTCTTTTGAAGTCTTGCCTCCTCAATCATTTCCAGGCCACTCTTTGGGCTCTTCGTCTTCTACTTAAATGTGGATTACTGGCGTCCAAAGGACTACATACTATGGCTCTCTTTCAGTTATGCTTCCTCTGTGTCACCTTCTCCAGCCTACTATAAGGTGGGCTGCATATTTAGCCCACATCTCCCTGTGCAGCCAAGATATATTTACTATCCAATAATTAGAATTCATTGGTTTGTTTCAGAAACCCTCTGGTGCTATTCTCCTTCTTTTTGTTAATATCTTACAATAATTGCTTCTCACCCAAGCTCAGAAGATAGGACTCATCTTTGATGCTTCCCTCTTCCTCACATGAATATAGTCCTGGAATTTCTTAGGTTCATAAGCTTAATCTCTAACCCCTTCTCCTGCTGGGCCCACTGCCACTCTCTTAACATCTGGAATTTCTTGTCTAGGACATTCCAAAATTGCCCTCTGCTCTGTTCTTTACGCTAACACTAGAGTGGTCTTTCTAACATGTAAAGCATGACCATGTTTCTGCTTACATCATTTATTTGCTTCCTAGATCATTCAGAAAAAAAAGCAAAAGCTCTTGACTTAGTGCACTAGGTAGGGAACGATCTGTCATTTATTCCACAGCTCTGATCTCATTTCCTTACACTTATCCACATCCTCGCTTTGTTCCACCCATATCTATTTATGGGATATTCTCTGAATGTATCATACCACATTCTCTGTGCTACAAATGCTGATCTATGCTTCCTTCTCTATATAACTCCAGGTCATGAAAAAAAATCTGTGTCATCTCCTGACTTAAAAGGACAAGGGAATTTTTGAGGTGAAATAGTAAATCTAATGAAAAAGTAAACTTGGGAGTAGGTTTCTGATATTTCAACAAACATACATCGAATACAATTATGAAGTTTTAAAACTGAGTGATATGTGCTTCATGGCTGCATTCAATTTACAGTTCAGTGAGGCAGGCAGGGAAGGAAATCAGCAAGGAGCAATGTAGCCCTGTGGGCAAGAGCACACCACCTTCAGTAACTGCTTACACTGTATCATCTGGGTGAACTTGGTAAAGTCATTTAAGGCTCTCAAATATTTTTTTTCTTATCTGTTTATGTCAGAATAAAAATATCTACCTGAAAGAATGCTGTGAAGATTACATTAAACAGCATTGTTTTTGTGATTCATGGTGATGAGCAGGAAAATTCTGATGATGACAGCTACAACGTTAGTGGCCTGGGATAAGTGTTACAACCTTTTGTAAGAGGTGCTAACGAAAGTGCAGATAATGGTTACTCTCCTGCTGAGGGCCAAGGAAAGCCTTCAGTAACTTTTATTCTTCATTGATAAAAATGAGAATCAAAGGAATGGGACAGAGCAGTGAGAATGGAATAAAATAATGTATGTAAATGTACCCTCAAAGAACCTGGCACAGTTTGATCTTAATTGAGATTCATTAACTCTGGAGTTTACACGTTGATTTTCTCCCTCTCCACGATGATATTATATCAGGTGATCTTTTGAGACCCCTCATGATAGTCAACTGTGATGTAAAGATCATCCATGGAATATTGAGCACTTGAAATGTAGTTAGTGTCCAGAATCCCTTGGCTTATATTTAAATCAGCAAAGTTTTGATATCACAATAACTCAATATGTTACTCATATAGCAGCAAAACGTTTTTTAAGATTTATTTTTTTCAAACTCAGAGTTACAGAGAGAGAGAGAGAGAGAGAGAGAGAGAGAGAGAGAATGTATGCTTCCAGAATGTGTGCTTCCATCCACTGGCTCATGCCCCATATGGCTGCAATGGCTAGAGTTGCACCAGGGCAAAGTCAAGGAGCCAAGAGCTTCATGCAGGTCTCCCACATGAATGGCAGGGATCTGAACACTTGAGCTAATCTCTGCTGCTTTTCCCATGCTGGAGCTGGATTGAAGTGGAGCAGCCAGGACAAGAACTGGTGCCCATATGGAATGCTGCATTGCAGGAGGCAGCTCTATCTACTATGCCACAATGCTGGCTCCAACAGCCAAACATTTTTTTTTTTTTTCAGTACCAATAAGTCTTGATTTATTATTGTATTTTCCCAGGGAAAGAAGAGATGGGAGAGTCAGCATATGTGTTACAAAGTGATTAGAAAATGGGAAAGGAAGTACCCAGTAGAAGCAAAAATCAACCTTCCAAATGAATCTTGATGTGAACAGAATGGGAGAGGGAGTGAGAGATGGGATGGTTGCGGGTGGGAGGGAGATTATGGGGGAAAAAGCTGCTATAATCCAAAAGTTGTACTTTGGAAATTTATATTTATTAAATAAAATTTAAAAAAGAAAAAAAAAAACACATACACACCATTGAGGGGGTCATCAAAATCCAAGGGAGTGTAGTCTCCTGTAGTCCAGAAATGAGGGGAAGAGATCAGGGAAAGAACAGGCACAGCTTTCCTATCCTCTCTCCTCCCATAAATTCAAGATTTCACACACAGCTTGATTTCTAGCAGTAAACATGGGGTTACATTCATCCACCTTCTATCAAACAATCTTGAGGCCACTCCTGAGTGACTTGGAAGTCCATCCACAGCCTCCTTCTTGGTCTCCAAACCCCACTTTTTATACAGAAGGTGCCCAGTGGCTTCCCTTCTTCAATACACAAATTAAGGAGGTTTGATCACCCAAATACATCAGTGTCTTAAGTCTTTGGCATGAATCACACCAAGAAACGGTCTTGACTCAGGAGCTTGGGCACGAGGGGTGGAGGTTTCTTATTTTTCAGGATTTTTGTATGAATCCTTTAGATATGTGGAGACACCTTAAGAATTAAACATGTATCTGTGGGCATATAGGTTTCTTTTTGTGGATGGGGGAATGGAGAAGAAGGTAGTGTAGGAGTCAAATTTTACGAAGGGAAGATCCAGAATAGGATAGTGAAGGGGAACACAAGAGCCAAGATGGATTATGATCCCAACTCCAAGAAGAGGGCCCCCCAAACTTATGTTTCGGATTCCTTTTGCCTGGTATAGAACCTTCTGTCAAAGATGCTTTGGCTATTTTTCTCTCAATACAAAAAGAAGTTTGTAAACAATAAGACCGTAAAAGAACATGGAGAAAGATCAACACATTATGTTTACACAAAGCAGGCCACTTAGCAGTCCCCAACTCAGAGACACAGTGAAGTCCTACAAGCCCAGACAAATACAATAACTAAAGGGGGCAGTATCTCGTGGAGACATGAACCCGGGACTAAACACATATCACCTAATGAGTTCTATTGCATTGATGTAGGTTTGCGATGATCTCTCAGCATGCATCTAAAACCTCCTTTTTCTCCCCTAATTACCATGCTAGTAACCAATACTGTCACAGGACAGGAAACTGGCTCCAGACACCACAAAGGCCCTCCCTTATGGGTCTCCCTGGAAGCCACGAATTTGGGAAGGTTAAGGATTTTTTGGTCCTTCCTTTATGTTTCTATCCCTGGACAGCACAGATACCTGGGTACGGGATATTGGTCATCAGAATCATCCTTAGCAGCTCACATTTTTCACACATAGGTTTGCATGCCCACACATACTCTGTTGTATGTAATGGGCTTCACCTAGTCTGATGAAGGATGGTTCTGTTATGTGAAGCAGAAGATTGGTGTCTTAGGATAAGGAAACCCTAAACGTGGGTTCCTCTCTGGGACTTTCACCAAGCTTGGCCTCTCTTAACTTGTCTGCATTACCTTTTCCTGTTCAGACTAATTTTCAATCTTTCAGAAGGAAGAGATCAAATCGTGGGGCAACCCAATTAACATGAAACATTTTCAAGGTGGAGGGTGTTACAAGAGGACACTATAGCAAAAAAAGCCACCTCTAATTGGCAAAATGACATAGTTCAATAGGCTGTATACTCCAAATAGTTGTTCTCCATAGTGATAAAAACAACAAAAGTCTTCCTGTTGTGCAGACCTGGAGATGCTGCACTCATCCCTGAGATAGCTCATGTACTGAAAACACAGTGCAGGAATGAGGCCTTCAATTAAAATACACAAAAATACAAAACCAGAAGTTCTTGAAGTACTGGGCAGTTCGAGATCACAATTTGTGCATGATATATACTCTACTCAGATATAGTCCCATAAATTTTGTTACATATAAACACATGCTTGCATTTATTTATTAGTCAAATGGTTATAAACCAATGATAATGTATTCTATACTCAGTTATACTTTAGAAATATACTGTATCAACACTCTCCCACTTAGGCTGTCAAGAAGCTCATAGCCTATTGAGGCAGTCATATATATTTATGAATATATATGTATATGTCACAAACTTGTAACATAGTCATCCCATTATAAAGCGGTAACAAAATATGGGATTGAAGCCAATAACTTTGCCTAAGGAAAATTTCAGGATGTATTCCTAAAAATTTGAATTTAATCTGAGGACTTAATAAAAATATGACATGATAATATTATATTCTGAGTATTGGAAACAAGATATGCCAAAAGTTGAGGTCTTATAATAGCTTGCTATTTATAGGAAAGATGAATAGGGATGAAAAGCAGACTGTATGCAAGAAGATGGTTAAAAGGTGAATGTGGGGAGGCAGGCAGGGTTAAATTATGAACATCTCTGAATGCCATTTGGGATCTGTATTGTATTCATTCTCTTCAGGGTAAGGATAGACTCTAAAGAGAAGAGACTGGTATTTAATAGCCCTGAACCCAAGACCTAGATGTCACACATCTAATAATGTCTGAACATGGAAGAGTAGAGAGCTTATGAGATATATAAACTAGGTACCATCTGGAAGCCTTCTTCCCATAAAGTTTAACTGGCATAACATTGTTCAAAAACTGATTCCTATTTTTCAGTTGGTGGAAGTCTAAACCTGCACCAAGACTACAGTGAAGTCCCTGATATGCAAGGAAGAAGAGAAATCGTATATAGTTTTGGACTTGCCTACTTAAGTAATTAGCATGACCAAATTTTTCTCAGACTAACTATTCATAAATTAAGGAGCTTAGTTTAAGATTTCTTCTAAGGGTGTCATCAAGCAGCACCCAAAACTAAGCAGTTTACATATTTCCTCTTATCAGTCTTTTTCCCATTGCTGTTCTTCATTCCTTCTACTCTGATTGCTTAAAAATGATGCAAACATTGTTCACTTCCTTAAATAGAATTCTCTCCCTCAATTTTGGCAAAAAGCTTTCATCAAACATGTGTTGAGCAGCTCTTGCTTTTGTAATCTAAGCTGGGCAGAGAACGTTTAATAAAAACAAACCTGTCTCTACCCTGTAGGAGCTTACAATCTGTGAAGAAGATATTTTAATCAAATAATCACAGATACGTGGATTTTTATAAATGAACAGCACTGTCAATCAATGAACATTATGCTATGGGAGGGCCACAGGCATTTCTTCTAGGGATGCTCCAGCTGAGATCTGATGGTAAGTAGAAAATTAGGTGAAAGGTAGAGACCTGAGTTAGGAAGTCCTTTGGTGGGAGATGCTGGTTGACCTTGAAGAACTAAAGACAGAACTAGAGTCCACTTCCAAGTTGCCAAACCACAAATTAAGCTGTTTAGTAAATAAGGGCCTAGGGGTGGCCAGATTTGCAGTTCTTATTGCAGAGTTCTTAGAAGAAATGCTTTGCTAAATATAATGTGATAAGGGAAAGAAAAAATATAAAGTATATGAAGTTTCATGCTAAGGGGTTAAATATTGCAAACTAGTCAAGAGGCCAGTGCTTCTGCAAAGGCAACTTTTACCTAAATATTTTATAGGACTTTTGGAGCTAGTGAGCCTTGTGGCAATCTGAGGAGACAACATTTTAGGCAGACAGATGGGAGCAAGTACAGAAGTCTGGAGCAAGAGAGTTCCTGGGGGCTGTGGTTCAGATATTAGTTTGGATGTTCAATGTCCCCCAAAGGCCCAAGTGTTAAAGTCTTGATCCTCAGTGTCTTACATTAATGGTACCAAGAGTGTGGATATGATGTTTGGAGGTGGAGGCTGTGTGAGATGATTGGATGGGATTGAGTCTTTCAGGTGGAGCCCCAGAGGTAGCATCCTTGTGACTTTACAGGAAGATACACACAGACATACATGTTCCCCCTTGCCAGACAATGGTCTGTGATGACTCAGCTCTGCCAGCAAGGATATCATCACCAGAGTTTGAACCAATGGAGTCCCTTTATATTGGACTGTGAACCCCCAAAACTGTGAGCTAAAATAAACACCTTTCCTTTATGAGTAACCTATGTCATGTATTTCGTTATAGTAACACAAAACTGACTAATACCCAGCATTATTGGAGAAAGCAAAAGGAATGGAGGAAGCTGTGAGAGTTTGGGGAGACAAGTGTGAGGGTTGGCAGACATCCATTCAGAGTGTCTCCTTCACTGATGGCAGGGCTGTGACTTTCCTCTGAGAAAGATGAGGAACTGCAGAGAGATTCTGAGTTAAGAAGGAACCTGAAATGAGTTGCATTTCAAAAAGATCACTTTCTCTATTTTTAAAGGGCTACAGTTGTATAATTACAAGGGATCTCTTAAAGTATACTCCAAAGAAACTTTTTGTCTCCATTTGAACAGAAAACAAGATGCCTATTTACTTGAAAGAAGGAAAAATAACCCCTGGTGAGCAATTGGCTAAATCATAAATCAGCAGGAATAAGATGGCCTCTCACAACTTTGCAAGGCAAAAGAGGTGCAGGAAAATGCAAGAAAAGCTCTTGTTTTATAATAAACGTCACTACCTGCAATTGACTTCACTGGTACTCACAAAAGCAGCTGGTGAATGAAAGAGTGAAAATGTGTAAGAATAGATGCAGATGAGTTACAAGCACTGAGCAGGTTTGTCCACACCTGCAGTGAGGAAACTGAGTTAGAAGAAAAGAAGTTCCTGGTTGTCTCTCAAGGATCATTCATTTCATATTATTGCTTTTTGGATCTAGAGACATCTTTACTTTTTTATTGTATGTTTTTTTTTTGTTTTTTTTTTTTTTGTTTGTTTTTGTTTTAGATTTCTTTTTATTCATTTGAAACTCAAAGTTAGAGAGACAAAGAGAGAAAGATTTTCTACCCACTGGTTCATTCCCTAGGTAGCTACAACAGCCAGGGTTGGCTCAGGCTGAAGCCAAGAGCCTGGGACTCCATCCAGGTCTCCCACAAGGATGGCAGGAGTCCAAGTACTTGAGGCGTCCTGCACTGTTCTCTGAGGTGTGTTAGCAGGGAGCCGGATGAGAAGTGGAGCAAGCGGACTCAAACCAACATTCCAATGTGGGATGCAGGCATTACAGGCAATGGTTTAATCTGGTGTACTGCTTTGCTCCACCCCCCTCCCCAACCCCAGTCCTGGGTGTGGGGCTGTCTTTTAGATGAGTACATTTGCATTGCTGTTGCTATGAAGGTGTTGCAGCAGTGAATAGTAGACCTGAATTGTAAAAATCAACAACACACCCATTCCCTACTTAGCCACTCATTTAATTTCAAACACAGTTTTTTCTGCTTTTTAAGATGGTGAATGGGGGAAATATTACCTGATTTATTGGGATGGGAAATTGGCAGAAGGTAATTTAATAGAGAGAAATGCCTTGCTCAGAAATAGTGTGCTCTGAGGTGCTATTCTGGAAGACTGGTGAACATTATGCCTTGGGCTCACAGTGGTACCAATGTAAAAGACACCCTTACAATTGAATCTGGGGAATCTTAAATCATTTTAGCAATATTCATTGCAGGGCACCTGCCCTGTTGTGCCTTGACTCTGTCAGGTATAAAGCCTCAAAAAATTTTGTCCTGGTTTTATAATATTTTGGTTAGGACTAAAAATGAAGCATAAATTTAAATACCAAAGTTGGATTGAATGTTCAACATAGGGAATTGTCTCCTGAATTATGTATTACATAATGAAGTGCACTCTTGGTGTAATTAAAGTTCCCTAATTCACAGATATATGTCACTTTTCACATCATTGAACACTCAAGGGCCTCTAAATGAACTAAAACCAGACAGTTGTGATTTTCCTTACAACTGTTTTCCATTGGCCTTTATGGGAAAGCTAGTCTGACAAGGTATTTGAAGGACTCCTGCAAATGTTAAAACCTGCTTATTGTTGATAAAGGAATTTTAGAAATCATACCATATCATGGGGCTGGAAAAAAGGAAAGCCAGGGTATTAAATCAATGCTTTATAAAAATTACCTATTAATTCGTCTCATAAAACTCACAACCCACATATTGGGAGATAACATTTTTAATCATAAAAAGTGAATTAGATAACCAAACTTTAACCTTTCATCAGTCACATAAAGCATTGACATATCGATTTCACTATCAAACTGTGTGATTCAAGATCACAATGTAATGTTTATTTGTACTTATATGGTCTAAAAATCAGTTTTGTTTTCACTTTTAATTGCTGATTAATTGTTCTTATATCAGCATGGTTGATTTTAAAAGTGTGAATAATAAAGTAGCTCCATGATAAAAACAAAGGTGAAATATGGAGATAAGAATAAGTAATCTATCCTAAAGAGATAATTATACTTTCAAGCATAGTAATTCTCAAAAAGTGACCACTGTGGAGTCTGATAAAGATGTGGGTCACCCAAGTTCCGACAAATTCTTATTCAGCTACAAAATTTGTTGCCATAATAAAGGAACATTCTCCTGACAGAATTCCTCAGCTACCAAAAAAGGCATCATCATCACCTCCACTGAGCTCTTTCAGTCTTCAGGAAAATAGAAAAGATTTTTGAAGTACACATTGTTCTAGAGAAACCTTTTTTGAGCATTCTTAAAGCATTCATTTATTCATTCAAGATTTACTGAACATTGACCACAAAACAGGTGTTGAGATGTGCTAAGGTATCAAGGTAAGCATGACACAGTCATTGGCCCCAGTGAGCTCACCATCTCACCGTCTCACAGAGATAGAAAAAATTAAATGCAAAGTAACAGAAGAAACTCTGGGAGAAGAGACCAGTTCTGCTTGGACTGATGGAGGAATTTGAGAAGAGCTTCAAGAAGGAGCTTAAAGATGACTAAAATTTTGGGTGCTGGAAGAGTCTTTTAAAAAATTGCTTATTTATTTAGAAAGGCAGAAAAATAGAGACAGCCAGAGATCTTCCTTCTGCTGGTTCATTCTCCAAATGCCCGCAATAATGGAGTGTGGTGTCAGGCCAACTCCAGGATCCAGGAACTCAGTCAAGATCTCCCACCTAGGGGCCAGTGCTGTTGTTGTGCAGTGGGTTAAGGCTGCCGCGTGCAGCACTGGCATCCCATATGGACGTTGGTTCAAGTCCCAGCTGCTCCACTTCTGATCCAGCTCTCTGCTATGACCTGGGAAAACAATGGAAGGTAGTCCAAGTCCGTGGGCCCCTGCATTTGTGTGGGAGACCCAGAAGAAGCTTCTGGCTCCTGACTTTGGATCAGTGTAGCTCTGGCCATTCCAGCTATCTGGGGTATGAACCAGTTGATGGGAGACCTCTCTTTCTCTAGTGAACCAGTGGATAGAAGAACTCTCTCTCTCACTCACTCTCTCTCTCTCTTCCTCTCTGTAACTCTGCATTTCAAATGGATGAATAAATCTTAAAAAAAAATCTCCCACCTAGGTGGCAGGGATCCAAGTATTTGAGCCATCACTGATGCTTTCTAGGATACATATTAACAGGAAGATGAAATTGGAAGTAGGACTGGAGCCCTGGCACTTGGATATGGAATGCAAGTATACCAGGCAGCATCTTAATCACTCCACCAAAGAAGAGTCTTAAAACAGGGCATTGAACCTTACATCTGGAAAAGGCTTTATCAAAGACCTCCATGTTTGCATTCTTTAATTCACAGATGATGACAGTGTGGGTTAGAGAGAGACAACATGATTAGGTACCTTTCCCCTAGACAACTGCTACTCATTCTTCTACTCTTAATTTAAATCTCACTTTGCAACTAGAAGCAAATCTGGAATACCTTTAAGCTAAGTAACTGTCCCTGCTCTGGGCTCCATAGTTCCCCTGTTCTTCTGTTGTCGTACCTGTCCTTCACAATAATGTATTGCTGGTGTTCTGTCTTCCTGCTGCTCTTAAAGTTCTGTGAGTGCAATAATATCTCTCACTGTGGTCAGTCTACTGCTAAAAGATATTTGTTTAATTAACTGATTAATTAAAGTCAAACACTGACCTTAATCCAAACTTTCAACTTGAAAATTCTTTGAGTGCTGTTCCTACTGAGTTCTGTTTATTACTGAAATAAAATATCTGAAAAATTTGAGTCACCATCAGGGACAATTGTGTTTTCAAATATACCATGAAGTATCCATTTACCATAACTTAAATAGTGAGAATCATAGGCATCATTTCCACAAGATTCTACGTAAGACGTTTTTCCTTAACTGAGTGATAAAATTGATATAGAAGTCAAAATTATAATGTTTAAAAGAACTGTTTTATGATAGATTTTCAGGTACCTTTCTGTCTCTGATGTCTATATGTCTATTTAGAACTGAAATATAATCTTTATGAATCATTCCTCATGCAATATTCCATGTAGGTGCAAAAGGCAAGAAGAGAATGAAGAAAATAAATAAAGGATTTCCAGAATTATGTAAACTATGTAAACTTGGAAACTTATCTAGGGCCTCTTGGGGACTCATTCCTATATGAATAAAAAATGATTATTGAACATAAAAGTAATCAATAGTTTCTTATCTTCAGTAACATAAGTGTAATGCTGTAAATAGGCATTTAAGTAAAATCCAAGTCCATATTCTTAACTGATGATGGTACTAGAACAATTTCAGTAAACTATACAAGCTTAGCTTCCCTTCTTGCTGCTGAAAAATGAATGTTCCTTGATGCTGTATACTTAATCCTTACTGGTGAGGTCTCTCTTTATTTCTGTTGGAATGTTTTCAAAAAGTATCTTTGGCATCATTTTCTTTAATTTTTTCATGACACTTCAGAGGAAGAAAATCTAAAACTGAATTAAAACATTTAATATTTTTCAGTTAAATAAATACTGTCTCTTTCTAAAACAGTTTTTCTGGTTGATGTCTCTACTTTGTAAATGAAATAATCATTTTCATAGTTACAAAACTTTGAATCAATTCTAGTACCTTTTTCTGTTCTTTCCTTACTTCTCTATATTACCAGGCTTTATGGCTTCTTCTGAGATTTTTCTTTATTTGAAGATTTTATTTATTTATTTGGAAGGCAGAGTGACACATAGTTTCACACAAAGAGAGAGAGAGAAAGAGAGAGAAAGAGGAGGAGAGAGAGCCCTTCCATTCATTGGTTCCCTTATTTACCAAATGCTTGCCACAGATGAGCCAGGTTAGACTGAAGCCAGGATCCAGGAATTCCATCTGGGTCTTCCATATGGGTGGTTGGGGCCTAAGTACTTGAGACATCATCTGCTGCTCACTACGATCTGCATTAGCAAGAAGCTAATATGGAAATCAAAAAATTCTGATGGTTGGAATACTACACAGCAGTAAAAAAAAATCCTGTTGTTTGCAACAAAATGGATACAACTGGAAAACATTATACTTAGTGAAATAAGCCAGACCCAAAAAGCCAAATACCATATATTCTCCCTGATTTGTGGTAACTGAGTACCTAAAAGATAATCTTTAGAAGTGAAATTGACACTTTGAGATGTGATGACTTTGAAGCTCTTGTCTTGACTGTTGAGGAACAGATTTTTTATGTATATACTATTTGTTGAACTCCTTACTTAGTGCAAGGTTAATCTTATGTGTATAAATTTAATTGAAAATATCTCGGTAAAAAATAAGAATGGGAATAAGAGAGGGAGGGGGAAGAATGGTGCGAAGAATCACTATGTTCTTAAATTTGTATAGATGAAATGCATGAAATTTGCATTCCCTAAATAAAAGGTTCTTAGGTAAAAAGAAAGATCCGATGGTTAAGAGATGACTTGTTTAATAATAGGTTATGCAGGTGCATTTTTGTTTCTGATGTCTATATATTGAGAACTGAAATGTAATTTTTATGAATAATTCTTTCTACTATATCCTATGTTGGTACAAAAGGAAGGCGAAGCATGATACAGAAACAGATGCAGGACTCAATCCCAGGCACTCCAATATAGGATGTGGGGTCCCAAGTGGCCACTTAGCACATTGCACCACAAAGCCTGCCCCTCCTGAAATAACTCTTGACCTCTCCTTCCATTAGTTTCTCTACCACTGTTTATAGGTCCTAGTTACTAGCACCCTAGGCTATTATTCAAACCTCTCATGATGTCCACTCCTCCCCAGCACACAAATGCCAAATTAATCCTTCAAAAGTGAAGTTCAGATCATGTCACTTTCTTTTGCTAGGAAACCCTCAGCTTTTCCTGGCATGATGGACAGAATATAATCTCTTTAACAGCTTCTTCAGGGTCTTTCATGAACTGGCCACAATCAGTCTGCAGCAGCACGTGCCACTTGCAGCTCCTGTGGAGCATCAAACTCAGCCACTGTTCTCAAACACACTGTGGTCTGGCTGCTGAGCACTTCCTAGTGCAGTCTTTTCTCCTCTTGAAACTCATCAGGCTCCTACTTTGTTCAATACTCTCCTCAGACATGCTGGCTGCTCCTAGCTCATGAAAATTACTGTTAGAAATCAAATGCCTGTAATGCTGAGAAGATGCTTTACATAAAAATTTTAAAATTTTCATAATATTACTGTAATACAGTTATCACTTTGCTAATTTCACTGTTTATTTAATCAATTGGGCAACACTGATTCTGCATCTAATGCGTACAAGGCATGTTGCTAGTACCTGGGAATATAAAATCTTTGCAATCATGGTATTTGCCCTGAATTAAGAGACTTAAAAGGGATTGAATGACTTGGCCAAAAATTAGTAAGTGGAGGAATTGGAACTTGAACTCAGGTTTTTCTGAACACAAAGTTTGTGCCTGTTCTTTTACAAGAAAAGAATGACTTGGGACTATAAATGAAAGAGCTTTGTGTAATTACTTCCCAAGTATTTTTGCTATTTTATGCCCATAGTTGACAATCACCACATCAAAAATATATATCAAAAACATATATATCAAAGCTGCTCTGTTGTTCTCTATGATTAGTGTATATATTTAGCACATATTACTCTGATGATAATTTTTCTTCTCTAAGCAGGAGAGAAAGTCTCACTAGTTAGTTTGATGGTGATTTGTGGTAGACAATTTATGTATGTTATCTTTCCATTCTTACAACAATCACTACAGAAAGACATTTTTATAGTGAATTTACAAGTCAAAGAACAGAGACCCAGCTGGCAACAGGCAGAGATGGAATTTGGACCCGGTCTGTGTTTCCAGAATCCACACAGCCTTCTTGTCTGTATTAGAATGCAGAACCTTAAAAGCAGAAATCATATTTTTCCTCTTATCCCCTATAGTACTTAACACAATGTTTTACATGGAATATGCTCTCTACATACATTTGTCTAAGGAATGAAGAACCAAAGCAGACCAAATAAACATTTCTTTGTTCAGGGAAATCAAATGAGCATCAGTGTATAAAGCCCTTGAAGAATAAATAAGCCATCTGAAATTATAATGTCAGACACATGATTACATTTCACAGTTTTTCACAATTTGCACATTCCTATTGATCCATGAAATAATTTAATTACATAGATTATTGCATTACGATATAGTTTGGTATTGCCATTTTCCCCAGCATGTTGTTGGAGGGAGATAAACTCTTTCTGAGAAAGGAAATATATTACAGAAGACTCTAAATAAAGATGAAAGGATTTGCATTCAACTCTTCCATCCCCAGGATAGTATTGGCCAGTTCCCTCCAGCATGTTTTAATGATTTTGTCCAGAGCAGTTTAGAATATTCCAACTATAGGCGCTCCAATCAATTCCCAAGGAACACTATGGAGAAATTTAGATATTTTAATGGAAAACTGTTCTGGCTAATTCTTAGCATTCTTTTGGTGCATATTCTAATAGTAATCCTCATTACAACATGAAGCAAATCAGAACCTTAAAAATGCTTAATGCAATTCATATTTAGCATTTTATGATTTTATTACATGATAATAATTATGTGATTAGCATGACAAAAACTATCACCATTCTCAATCTTACTTCAACATCAATTTATTGAAATACAATACTAACAATCACCATTCTATCTAAATAGTAGTGTAAAATTATTCATTTGAATTCATTCTCAATAATCCTTTATCATTTTTGAACTGTGGTCTCTTGACACATGCAGTTGTTATAGTCTTTTAGTACTAAATATTGAGCTTTGTGTAGTTTTTCATATTTTAAAAAACACCTTTGTGGGGCCAAGGTTGTGGCTCAACAGGTTAATCTGCCACCTGTGATTCCAGTATCCCATATAGATGCCTGTTTGAGTCCTAAATGTTCCACTTCTGATCTAGCTCCCCACTAACATGCCTGGAAAAGCAGAAGATGGCTCAAGTGCTTGGGCCCCTGCATCCGTGTGGGAGACCTGGATGAAGTTCCTGGCTCCAGGCTTCATCCTGGCCCAGCTCTGGCCATTGCAACCATTTGGGGAATGAACCAGTAGATGGAAGATATCTCTTTCTCTCACACTCATTCTCTTCCTCTCTCTCTATAACTCTGCCAGTCAAATAACTAAATATTTTAAAAGTATTTTGTATTTAATTTTTAGCACTTCTTGTTGGATTTTCTGATTTCAATTTGTAGAAACATGATCAGGTTACTTCAGGTATTGAGGGCTAAAAGAACCAACAGGGAGATAAAGAATAGGAAACTATCTTAACCTTGCAGGGGGAAGTCACAGAAAATGCAGATTTCAAAATTTGCATGTTGACTTAACATACTATTGGCAGTGCAGTCAAAGTGGTTTATTTAGTTTTTATTATTGTTATTATTTGACAGGTAGAGTTATAGACAGTGAGAGAGAGAGAGAGAGAGAGAGAGAGAGAGAGAGGTCTTCCTTCCATTGGTTCACTCCCCAAATGGCCCGCCACGGCTGGCACTGGGCCGATCCAAAGCCAGGAGCCAGGTGCCCCTTCCTGGTCTCCCATGCGGGTGCAGGCACCCAAGCACCTGGGCCATCTCCACTGCCCTCCCGGGCCGGGACACAGCAGAGAGCTGGACTGGAAGAGGAGCAACTGGGACTAGAACCCGGTGCCCATATAGGATGCCTGTGCCACAGGTGGAGGATTAACCAAGCGAGCCATGGCGCCAACCCCGTATTTAGTTTTCCCTTAATAGTTGTGATGGGGGTATGGTAGACTTTTATGTTTGTCTCCATGACTTTCTATTTTTGGATTTCCTTTTTTCTCTCCTCTGAATTTCTTGGTTCCCCCTGGAACCAAGTTTCTCTCCTCTGAACTTTTTGGTTGCTCCAGACTTCCATATTAGTCTTCTTTTTGTGTTTCTTTTGTCTTCATCCTGTCTTATTGCTTGTGAGCTTTTCTGTGCCCATGAGTATCAGCAGTGGTGATTTGTGTAGATTCTATGTAAGCCATGAATCAGTAACACAGACCCAGGGATAAAGAAACAGTTTCCAACTTCCGGCACAGGATGAGGCTGGGGGTATGTCAAATCTTCAAGGGCTTTATACATTTTAAAGTGAAAAATATGAAAGTAGAATCTCCAAGAAGTTGTATGATTTATTCTCAACCACTTCGTTGTTGGAGGCAGACTCATTTAGCACACAGTTTTACTGAAGTTTACATTTAATGATACTACAACTACCTCACTTAGCAAAACTGTGCTATGCAAACTTAGTTGATTTAACTTAATTTCATCTGTGACCCTAATAAGTTATTCATCTTTCTCATCTTCAAGTTCTTTATTTGTAAAATGGCAGCCTCAAAGATACGCTAAATGAGATGATGGATATAAAGCCATTGATAGAGTTAAGGGGCAAATGTTCTTATAACTATCATTAGTCTCTGTAGTGGCTGAAATATTTGCAGATTTGTATATTTTTGTCCAAAATTGTTTATCACTCTCTTCTTTTTAATTCCCTCTGTTATTTTCATTTTTGAAGATGTACTCCCATTTCCAAAACTTCTTTCAGATTGTTAGCAGCGATGGCAAAAGGATGAAGCTGAAGATGATGAAACAGCTAAGATTTATTGAACAGTTATCTGCTAAGAGCTTTATTTATATGGTGTAATTTAATTTGATAAAATGTCTTTAGTCTGTGTACTATTTTTACTTTCCTTTACAGATGAGGACATTGAGGATTGGAGAGTTTAAATCTCAAAGGATTGCAATACCCAAATCAGTCTGACTTTAGCTCCAGAAGTTGTAAATAGGACATTTGCTGAGGTGTTAATTATTTTTCTCTATCATAAAAAATTTTAAATTTACTATTTGAGAAACAGACAGAAGGAGACAGTGAGAGAGAGAAAGAGAGAGAGAGAGAGCATTCCTGTCTACTGATTCACTCTCCAAATGCTGTCAACAACCAGGGCTGGACAGGGCCAGAAGCTGAGAATTCAATCCAGGGCTCCAGTGTGGGTGGTAGGAACCCAATTACTTGAGCCATCACCTGCTGTCTCTTGAGGTATGCATTAACAGAAGCCTGGAGTCAGGAACCAGAGCCAGGACTCACCTCAGGCTCTCTGATGTGTATGTGTCTTACCCACTAGGGTAAATGACCATTCCTTCCTTCACCATTTTTATAATAGAATTTAGTTATGCAGCCTGATCTTTGTATCTTATCACTATAGCTACAGTGATTGTTCCAAGAGGTACCCAACCAATTAATCAATGTTTTGTTCTTTAATAAAAAAAGATCTATTCATTTATTTGAAAGGCAGAGCTACAGAGAGGCAGAGGCAGAGGCAGAGAGAGAGAAAGAGGTCTTCCATCTGCTGGTTCATTCCCCAAATGGAAACAATGGTTGGATCTTGGCCCATCTGAAGCCAGGAGCCTGGAGGGTGGAACTTCTTCCAGGTCTCTCATGCAGGTGCAGGGGCCCAAGGGTGTGGGCCATCTTCTACTGCTTTCCTAGGCCATAGCAGAGAGCTGGGTCAGAAGTGGAACAGCATCCATATGGGATACTGGCACTTCAGGCAGCAGCTTTACCTACTAAGCCACAGTGCCAGCACTTATAGTTTTGTTCTTAATTTATTTTTTCATTTTGTTTTTATGAAGACCTGGAGAGCAAACTAGTTATTCTTCTAGTTGCTAAATTTTGAGTATACTGAACTCCAAAACTGTAAGTGGCCATGTTCCCACACTGAATATCAGACTGAGAGTTAATTGATAGCAGAGGAAGTGGGATAAATTAGGAAAAGTCAGTCCTGATGTTCTCGCATATTGAGTTTGGCTGTTACAAAGGCTTTGGATAGGATACGGTTTAGTAAGAAAAAGCATCAAGCATTTTATAGCTAATTCAGATTCTGCTGGCTATTAAAATACTATACCCCTTAAAATAGAGAAAAGCACAATGTAAGATTACATTAGTTATAAAATGAGAAAATAACTATAATAAAGAAATAGTCGGGCTAGTGCCGTGATGCAGCAGGTTTATCTTTTCCCTGCAGTGCCAGCATCTCTTATGGCTGCCAGTTTGAATCCCAGCTGCTGCACTTCCCAACCAGCTACCAGCTAATGGTGCCTGGGAAAGCAGCAGAAGATGGCCCAAGTGCTTGGGCCCCTGCCACCCATGTGGGAGACCTGGAGGAAGAGTCTGGTTCCTGACTTCAGCCTGGCCCAGCCCTGGCCATTATGGCCATTTTGGGGGTGAACCAGTGGATGGAATATCTCTCTGTATCTCTCCCTCTCTGTCCATAACTCTGCCTTTCAAATGAATAATCTTAAAAAAGAGGAAAAAAGAAAAAATGTACTTTAAAAAAAGAAATAGGCCAAATGTTAAAGTTAGAAATATAGAAAATATTTAATGGAAAATTTTAAGACTTGCAGTATATAAAAATGATTACTTAATAATGATCAATTTTAGGAATTAAAATCTATGACTTTAAAAATTAATAGGTTTAATAACATAATAAAATTGTTAGCCTATTTTATGGTGATTATGGCTGGTACTAAACTTCTATCTATTCATTTGTTCATTTATTTATGTTAATTTACCAGCTAAAAGTTATATGTCTTGACATTGTGGCTCTTCTATTAACTAGAGTATAAAAATGAACACAATGCAGTTCCTTTCTTCTTGGAACTCACAATCCAGTCATGGAAATGGTCATTGTATTCTGTGGAAAAACTAGTACTTTAGAATCAATAAGAACTACGTGGTTGCCACTGAAAATTATAACCTAAAGTCAAGGGAAATCTTTTAAAGCATAACATATAAAATAAAACTTCTAAGTGCAAAGAGGACTAATAATTTTGACTCTATAAAATCAATAAATAAAGTCACAGCCAGGATGAACATTTAATCTAGTGGTTTAGATGCTGGTTATATGCCTAGCCTCAGCTCCTGACTCCAGCATTCTGTTCATGTAAACCCTAGGCAGCAACCATGATGTTCCAACTTACTGTGTTCCTGACACACATGTAGGAGACCTGAATGGCCTTCATGACTGCAAACTTCTGCCTTGGCTTGGTCCCAGACACTGCAAACATTTAGGGCTGATGGGAACTCTCTCTGTTTCTCTTTGTCTGTCCCTATGTCTCTCTGTTTTTGCTTTGCTTGCACTATCTCTCAAATTAAAAAAAAAAAAAAAAGCAAAAGCAAACAACATTCCAGAAAATGTTTACCACACAAATGGCCAGTGTACATGATATATAAGGAACTTTCACACATTATTAAGAAATTAACAATAAAATGGGTTCTTTGAACATTGTTCAAAGAAAAAAAACCCTGCCAATAAACAGGGGAAAAATCACAATGCCGCATACAATAGAATAACATGAATTAAAAGAAAATAAATAGTTTTAAAATATAAGGTTGGGTCTTGCACCCACTTGGAAGACCAGGAGGAAGGAAGCACCTGGCTCTTGGCTTTGGTGCAGGCACCAGCCGTAGCGGCCATTTCGGGGGTGAATCAATGGAAGGAAGACCTTTCTCTCTGTCTCTCTCTTTCTCTCTCTCACTAATTCTGCCTGTCAAAAAAAAAAAATAAGTTTGGATATGATTAAAAAGATTGAACCCTTCTACCCTTTTGGTGAAGATAAGAATATAAAACAGAAGCTTCACAAGCATTTTCATCACTGAATCAAGCTTTATGGAGGCCAACTTGGAAAAAGATATCAAAATTAGAGATGTAAATCAGCAAGTATTTTTGTATTTGACCTACATATACTTAAATTCAAAGCTGATAATTATAATGTAGTAGTATAATATTGAGACTATCAAATATGTATTACTAGAGAATGTGTTAATGCTACAAAGCTATTAGTGTACACACACTTAGGTAGGCATGCATATGGACTATATTGACAGCAGCCACCTCTGGCAAGTGGTTAGGTACATAGAAGAGATTGAAAACCTTGATTTTCACTTAGACACATTGCATAACTTTGTCCAATTTTAAAAGCAGTGAGGCAGATTTAATCAAATTATATAAAATGAAAAAGTTTTCAAATAAAAATCATTGGAAAGTGGAGGCATCATGTGACTCTCCTATGAAGATGATGTCATTTCCTTTAGCTTTCTAGTAAGCAAATACCAAGTCATTAAATAAAAACTCAGATACATCCTGTAAAGTGAACAAGTTATTTTAAAGATATCAGTGGAGAAAGTTTATAGTGAACCAAGAGGTTGGATGACAGGGGTCAAAAATGGTCCAGAAAATAGGAGAAATAATGAAAACAAGAGCCACTGTTTGAAATTTAATGTAATGCTATTGGTGATTCACACCATCATTACTCAAACACCTTTTGCTTTTCTTTTTAAATTTGTATTTATTTATTTGAGAAGCAGAGAAGCAGAGAAATGAGAGAAACAGAGAGAGACAGAGAGAGACAAAGAGAGAGAGACACACAGAGAGAGAGAGTACATTCTTGTTCCTTGATTCACTTCCAAATGCCAGCAATGGCTGTGACTGGGTTGGACTGAAACTAGGAACTAATAACTGAATTTAGATCTCCCACATGGGTAGTAGGAACCCAATTACTTGAGTCATCACTGCCTCTAAAGGAGAACTTTAGCTGGAAGATGGAGTCAGAAGCTGGGGCTGGGTATTAAACCCAGGTATGTCTGATATGTAATACAAGGGTCTTAACTACTAGGCTTGGGTTGTTTTTTTTTTTTTTTTTTTTCAGCATTTTTTCTAGAATCTTTCTACTTAAGATTGTTTTAATATTTAAATTCTGATATAGAATTTCTCATATATAGATTCTACTTTGATTTTTTACGCTAGGAATCAGAATCTTTGTATTATAGAAGAACCAATTCTTCAGGTCATCTAATCATTCCCTTCTTCCCTTTTCTATCCTACAGTCTATCATTTGGTGTCATCTATTTCTAAATGACTTAAAACAACAGAACTACTCTTTCTCTTGTGGGACCGAACTACCAGATAATAGATCTAATTTTCCAGAAATGATCAGGATAGCCACTGAAATACACTTGTCTATAGTTAAAACTTCTGACTTCCTTATATCATTTTTTTTTGACAGTCAGAGTTAGACAGTGAGAGACAAAGGTCTTCCTTCCATTGGTCCCCCCACCCCCACCCCCAAATGGCCGCTGCGCTGATCCGAACTCAGGAGCCAGGTGCTTCCTCCTGGTCTCCCATGTGGGTGCAGGGCCCAAGCAGTTGGGCCATCCTCCACTGCCTTCCTGAGTCACAGCAGAGAGCTGGACTGGAAGAGGAGCAACCAGGACAGAATACGGCGCTCCAATCGGGACTAGAACCCGGGCTGCCAGTGCTGCAGAAGGAGGATTACCCAAGTGAGCCACAAGGCCGGCCTCTTATACCATTCTTTATCATATTTGTAACTTCTTTATGTTTTTATATTATTTGAACATTTTAAGGTGGGCATTTCATTTTTTTCTGCTTATGTCATCATTCTTGATTTAACTCATAAAATATTCCTTTCTAATTAAATTAGCACTGTAACATTATGTAAATCATAGTAATTTTTCTAGAAAAATTAAATGTTAAATTAATTTTATTGTGCATAAACAACATCAGTTTAAGAATGTTCAAGTATAAATGCAGATTTCCATAACCTTGTATACTTCTTGGTAATATTTTGTTTTTGAAATGGGGTAGTCATTGAAAAAGAAGGGGTTCTCCACATTCCGACTCATGCTTTAAAATTCATGGTCATTTCTCATACCTTAAAAGGCATTTTGTGGGCTGTGTAAGAGAAAATTGGGGGATGGGAGACAGTCTCAGTAGGTTCTGCATTAGCTCATTAAATACTAAAATACCATTTCTATTTTACATAATTTAACATGGCAAACTATAAAAAAGGTGAAACTGGCAACCCCTAGGCGAGCGTTTTAAAACATCCTCATTTAGATGCTAATTTTGATTCTAAGTGTATGACTGGCTTAAAAAAGCCATTAACAACAGGGCCAGATTACTTAAAAGGGATTATTAGGCAAATATGTAAGGGTGTTCAGATACCAAGTGGTCCCTTTTATGACCAAACACAACTACCTCAAGTAAAAAGAGATAAAGGTATGTTTTAAAATCAAAGAGAGACATCATATAACACATTTGAAAAAACAGACAAGTAGGTAGTTTTCACCCCAAACATAAACCATGGAGCTGAAAAATGAGACAACATTTCCCTAGTGCAGGAGGACCATAGGTTACTGCAACATCCAAAGAAGTTGGAAATACAGGATACGGTTGGCAGGAGAGGGCCTCATGGGGTGGTGGAGGGAACTAAAAGGAAAAAAATATCTGTATAATAATTTTATACTCTGGCTTTTGTGTTAATAAAGTCCACAATGACAATAAAAGTGAGACACAGAAAATAACAGACAATGGGAGAGTATGTTATCTTTAGGTGAGACTGGACTCATGACTAGCAAAAATGATTAGATAATAATATCAACATGAAACTTGTCAGACAAAAGAGATACACATAAATGTATAGTTACATGTGGACACCTGAGCAGCAGATGATCGTGTAAGTCTATCACCATCCCGCAATGCTGAGCTGGCCTTGAATATTATTCACTGCCAAGCTCATGCATGTTTCTCAGAGGAAAGAAGATGACAAAGGAAGTTTGATCAGTACAGCTAAAACATGCAAACCTCTGAAAACAGTCATATTTTATCTTTGAACCTATTAAATATTTTTTATATCTCATAATTATCATCCCTGTGTTTAGCCTCTTATAGCTTGATATTCTTCTCCAAGAGCCTTTTAGTTAATTTTCTTAAATGGCTCCCTCATTTGGCTATTGTCAATTGTTTAGTAGTTTTACACAGCTTTCATGAATATGAACAGTGTATGGGAGAAAATAATTTTTTCTCTACCCTTCATAATTGTTAGTTGGGACAGACTCCTGTAACAAAAGAGTAATAGCAGAAATGCAACACACACTTGTTTACATGTACGAAGGTATTTCAAGAAGTACATAGGGAATGGGCATTATGAAAACAATAGAGTACTCCCCAGATCTGTTCGGAGGAGATGCTGTGGAACCCCCCAAACTGAGTCTGCTGTACCAGTGCAGAGAAAGCCAATCACTGACACTAGGGTATTGGAAGAAAGGAGGTGTTTATTGAGAAGCACAGGGCAAGGAGCTGGACTGCAGATTCTTATAGATGGAAGTTGGGGCTGAGAGCGACATGCTCTACTCATATCCAAATTTCTGTTGGTCTGCCATGCTGGTGGCTCTTCTTCAATTGATGGGCAATATTGTGTCCTTCAAGGAATTTTGATAACGGCAAAGTGGGATCCAGTCATCTGGGTGCTACATGCAGCTGGTGGTTACTTGTTGATCAGGGCCTGGGGTTCTTTGGAAAAAAGTTCCTCCTGAAGCCCCTGTGAGGTGCCAGAGCTTCAGGCAATGGCTTGACCTGCTGCACCAGAGGGCCAACACCTCGATGCTTTTTGAATTCTTGCCTTCTGGCACTGGCTTTGACCTTGACTACAATGCTGAGGGGGGTTGGCATGAGCAGGTACCCTGGCCTTGTAGAAGAGGACACTGTGAAGGCTGGCACTGTGGCATAGCGGGCTAGGCCTCCCCCTGAGGTGCCAGTGTACCCTATGGGAGCCAGTTCATGTCCCGGCTGCTCCTCTTCTGTTCCAGCTCTCTGCTATGGCCTGGGAGAGCATTATATGATGGCCCAGGTGCTTTGGCACCTGCATGGGGGACCCAGAGGAGGCTCCTGGGTCCTGACATCAGATCGGTTCAGCTCCCGCTGTTGTAGCTGTCTGGGGAGTGGACCAACAGATAGCGGACCTGTCTCTCTCTCTCTCTCTGTAACTCTACCTTTCAAATAAATAAAAATCCCCCCAAAAAGTTTTTATCTGTTCTTTTTGTGTTAATATAATATTAATATGAGAAATAAAAAAAGAATTTCCTCAAGACAAGATGATACCAATTTGCTTATTAATACTTCTAAAATTAATAAGCTGTGTGGGTTCTTGCCATGAATTCAGAGAATTCTGAATACTGGCTCAAATAGACCAGACAACATGGTAAGCTTTTTAAGCTTTTTATTCAGTGAGATAAATGCATAGCAGAGTGAGGACTCTAACTAAAGGAGGAAGCGAAGTCTGGAAATTAAGTTGGAATCCACATCAAGCAGAAAGCAGGCCAAGAGCTACGTGCAGCAAGCGTTTGGTTTTAAGCAGTTGCCAGCAGCTTATCATGGGCAGTGAAGTGTACACAGAGAGTGAAGGTGGCCAGAAGGCCATGCACCTGAAGGGCGTGAGGCAACAAGGGCAACAAAGGCACATAATGGCAAAAGGGAAAAAGGGCCAGGCCCACTGTGAGTCAAGCCTTTTAGCAACTTCCATATGGGAGTGGTCACATAGCCTGATTGGTAGGTGGGCATACAGGTGGGGTCAGGTAGGGGCATGAGATCACACAAGGGCATAGTGAAGGCGTGGTCTTCCAGCTCACAAATCTAATCAATTTTATCCTGTCTGCCTACACCAAAGAGACAACTCAAGATGTGTTCACAGTGGAAATAAATGACCTCATGAGTCCAGTGAATACCACACCCTCAATTCAGTGAGCTAATTTTAAGGAAGAAGTTGATTTACAATCACAAGTCAGTACAAAAAAGTTTAAGCTAATGGAGGGAGCTTGGGAGAATGTGGAAGACTATAGGCCCTGGTTATTTCTAGAGTCTGCATCCCAGGCATTGTAGGGCTGTCTCAAAAAACACTATCATGAGTTTCAGTTATTCTCAAGCCAAAAGAAACTTTTGATCTTTTAATTCCATTTTCACAAAATTTATGAAGTATCATTGCATCTCTCATGTAAACCTAGCTATAGCTAACACCCATAGGAAAATGAGTCAATCTTGGGCCGGCCCCTCGGCTCACTAGGCTAATCCTCCACCTGCAGTGCTGCCACTTCGGGTTCTAGTCCCAGTTGGGGTTGCTCCTCTTCCAGTCCAGCTCTCTGCTGTGGCCCGGGAAGGCAGTGGAGGATGGCCCAAGTACTTGGGCCCTGCACCCTCTGGGAGACAAGGAGGAAGCACCTGGCTCCTGGCTTTGGATCAACGTAGTGTGCCGGCACACAACGCGCCAGCTGTAGCAGCCAATTGAGGGGTGAACCAATGGAAAAAGGAAGACCTTTCTCTCTGTCTCTCTCTCTCTCTCTCTCACTGTCTAACTCTGCCTGTCAAAAAAAAAAAAAAAAGAAAGAAAGAAAATGAGTCAATCTTAAGAGTTAAGTTTGAATTGAAGTGTAATGTACAATCATCTGCTTCAGGTAAGGGGGATGTTGGGAAGGCCAGGGGGGTGTTGAGAAGGCCAGGTTATAAGGATACGGCCAGGAAAGCATCAATAACAAAGATAAGTTTTTTTTTTTTTAATGTAGATTTAATTTGAGTCTCTGATGGTTTAATCATCCATCTCTTCCTGGTATACAGAGATACTCTAACAATGGAAATTTCCTTTCTATGCAAGGGTAACTTCTATTTTCAGAGCTTCTCCTTTGTCTGCAGCTTCTCAACATAATCAGTTCAAAAACATCTTTATTCCAAAGAAGTATATTTTGGCTGACCACAATCATAATTTGAGGTGGTACACTTTATTTCCTACACAGTAAAGAGCTGCAAACTATTTTCTTCTTATTCTCCTTTGTACTTTATAGAGGGCCTTGCCTTTTTGCTGCTTAATAAATTCTTGTTGGATGGATGAATGGATGGATGGGTGGATAGATGGATGCATGCATGTATGCATGGACAGTTTTAGATTCTTCTTACTGCCCACTGAATTTTAAAACAATATTCACCCTGACACCCAAGTTCCTTTGATCTTGCCAACATTCTTTTCTGTTACTTCAGACTACACACTATTCTCCAGCCAAAATGCATGACTCACTGTTTTCTAAATCCACCCCTCCCTTCCCTATTCATCTGTGTGTCTTGGCTCCTGCTGTGAACTCCATCTGGAATATCCTTTCTATGCTCCTCTATATCTGTCTCTCAAAATCCTATCTGCTTTCAAGTTCCATCATAAACATCAGCTTCTCCATTAAAGCTTCCTCTTGCCTAAGTGTGATATGTCTCTTCTTTCAACTTTCAATTTTCTGCTGCATCTTTCAACAATAATTCCTATAATTTTCTGTGTTTCCTTGCAGTCTTTCCATCACTTTAAAATCTCCAGCAGCTTATTTTTTTCTTCATATTACTATTTCTTCCTTTTTTTTGGTCTTATTTTTGCTATTGGATCATAAGCTCTTTAAGGGCAAGAAATGGAACAAAATTTATCTTGCTTTTACTATCATATTTTTCCAAACTGAAGATTTCAACCCATTTCCTGGGTTGAAATTTTGTTTAGCAGTCTGATCATCTTGATGGAAATAGATTATAAAAATAAACTATTAATTGGATTAGGTTATAAAATATCAGAATATATAGCATATATTTTTGTTAAATATTTCAATATAGTTTGTCATATAAAGATATGATAAGTGTATATTGCTTAATGACATAAAACATATTTCCTACAATTTTTGTAGCCAAAATTTCCAAAATTACTGTCCTACAGTATTTAGCTCAGTTACTTTTACATGGCAGATAATCAGTAATTTTTTTAAACTAAAGAGTAAATTTCTAGGAATGCCTTCATTTACTTTAAAATACTCTTGCACCATCAGTTATGTGTATTTCTACAGATAGACCTTATAGTCAAAATAGCTTTAGTAATCACCGCTTCGGTTCAGAAATGATCAGAAGAGTTAACATGATATTGCAATTTTAGAACAGCAGAAGAAAAAAAATGCTGTTAAAATAGAAAGTATTTTAGGGGCACTTTAATGGTTAGCTTTTGAAGTTTTTCTATTTGAATAGTGTGGTCCATTTCCATTCATTCCTAATGCTTTTTGTTTCTTAATTCTAGTCTCATGAAAAGGCTCTAAATAAATGTAGATTTCAATTAAAAGAGGCTAGACTGTTATTTATAATTAACCATCCTAATAGTATGAGATTGTTTACTAGCCAAATGAAATAGAAATGGTGGCTTTTACAATAAATTCAGGGTTGGAGCTTGTTGCAGCACATTTGACTTTCTGTTATGCCAACACAGCTGGAGGCAGATGGTGGAAGTGGTTCTGAGCTGCCTGCCCATGAATAATGGTAGGCAAGGGGAGCCCAGCCCTGCAGGAGGGCTCTGGCTCTGCCACTTTTAGGAGAGACTCAGAAATACCTCTTTGTGCTTAGAGTATTGTTACCTCTGAACAGGCTAGAGACCCCCTGCTAAAGAGCAGGAAATAGTCAAGGAGCAATGCAGTTTGAAATTAAAGTGATTACTTCACACACAAACACCCATACCCCTTAACAGACTACACTGGCCTGTGGACTCTGTCTTCCTTTTCTGATTGGGTTCACTGGAAACCCTAAGGCTCTTTTTTTTTTTTTTTTTTAAATAATTACTGTCATATTATTCTATCTCTACTACTAATTTTGACTCATCTTTTGCACTTGCATAATAATGTTAAGCGAAATGACAGTCTTAGGGCTTAATGAAGTTTTCTTCAAGTTGATAAGATGTTTAAGCATGTTTACTTGTGATGGATGGAGCTGACAACACTGCACATACAGTCATGATGATACGTTTGCTAGGACGATCTGTACCTCTGCTGTGTACATATTTACCTCTACCGTTTGCATTCATTGCTGCATTCTCAGTTCCTTTCGACATTTCACACTCATTCATGCAAGGGATTTGGCATGGTACTTGTCTTAGTAACAATTTGTCATCTATCTACAGCACCTACTGCTGTCACTGCAGTTCCATCCTTATGGGCAACATTACTGTTCTTTTCTTCTGTCACTGATGGGGATGGCTGAATAGCTCAATAGGTATACACTGGCCTTTCAGAAATGTTAAAGATATCCAAATTGTTTAGTTAAATTATTGTTTATTTTAATGAGTAACTTCAAGCCAATAAGAATTATTTTTCACAAGAAAGTCTTCTGTACTCTAGTTAAAAGAGATCAAAAATAATTTTGTTAAAGTATTAGGATGACTATTCTTGAGTCCTACTCCAAAGTATGTGGTTGAGATTGCTACAGATTCTTCTTTGGCATCAAAAGCATCCTTAACTATCAATATGTGACTTACTGACAACTATTAATCTAGAACTGTGTTGTCCAATATAGTAACTACTAATCACATACAACAATTTTAATACTAATTTTTAAAAAACTAAACTAAAATAAATTATGCTACTTAATTGAAGTAGTCACATGTCAAAAGGTCAAAATTCTCATGTTGCTCATTTCTATTCTATTAGAAAGTGCACATACAGGATATTTCCATCATTGCAGAAACTTCTGTGGATGGCACGATTCTAGATACATTTATGCTTGGTTCATTACTACAGGATTAAAGGATAATACATATGAGGATCTTCAAAAAGTTCATGGAAAATGAAATTAAAAAGCAATTTATTTTGGTGCAAAAACTTTTGACGTTCTTGAATACTATTTTGTGACACAATTTTTCATGAGGTTTTTAAAGACACTTTGCATGGATTTCATTTTTTTCTTTTGTAAAGGTTTGATTATTTATTTGGGAGTAAGAGTTACAGCAAGAGAGGGAGAGAGAAAGAGAGAGAGAGAGGGAGAGAAATTCCATGCACTGGTTTACTCCTCAGATGGCTGCAATGGCCAGGGCTAGGACAGGCCAAAACCAGGAGCCAGCAGCTTTTTCCAGGTCCACATGGACAGAAGGGGCCCACATACTTGGGCCATCCTCTGCTGCTTTTTCCAGACCATTAGCAGAGAGCTGGATAGAAAGTGGAGTAGCCAAGACTTGAACTGGCACCCACATGGGATGCCGGTGTCACAGGTGGTGGCTTTACCAGCTAGGCCACAACACCAGCCCCTCCAAATTTTTGTACACAAATAAACTTGTCTTTTAATTTTTTTTTCCAAAAAATGATTGAACTTAGCTCATAGAACCTTGGACCACTTTGAAGAACTGCATATACCCTAGAGTTACTTTTTAATTATTTATCTGATATATTTAAAGTCTTTTTTCCCCTATTCCATTTTTTAAAGGAATCCAAAGCCTCCAAGCATAACTTGCTGAGATTACAAGTAGGTACGATAGAAAACAATACATTTATTTAGCAAATATTATTTGAATACCTACTTTCAGGCATAACAACATTCTAATTTTACAGATGAAGTGTCTAGAAAGACAGGTGTTCTTTTGCTATAATGGTTATAACCTTCTTTTAAGGGACATGCATACAAAAATGTACTTGAATCTGTAAGTGGTGTATAGAGTTCCAGATGTTTTCCTTTCTGTAACGGAGAACGCAAAAGAAACCAGGAAGCACTGAAGGTGAACCAAACCATCTTTACTGGCCAACTCATGATCTCATGACTCATATAGTTTCACAAGTATCTACTATTTGTTTATCAAACTGAAGACAACGTCACAACCTAAATATATTATGGCTCCCTGCCAGGGAAAAGACAGGCTGTGAAAGAACAGGTGAAGCTGAAGAAGAGTGTAGGAAGAGAGCTAAGGACACACCCATTTGAGAGCAGACCCTTCAAAGGGATCTTGCAGAACTTTCAGAACTCTGACCTGCCGTAGGAAGGTGTGAGTTATGCATTGGGATGGGAAATGTGTCATACCTTTTCTCATCCATCATAAGGTACAGGCACAATCAACACTCCTAGAACAAAAGAAAGATTAGCAAAAGAAAAGCATAACAAAGTTATGTAATGGAAATTCTTCATGATGGGAAACTTCAGAAATGAAGACCCAAAGACAGAGGGGAAACTGTCTAATGGAAAGCCATGTAGAAATGTGACTATAGGGGCCTGCATTGCATTGCAGCTAGTTAAGCCACAGCCTGTGATGCTGGCATCCATATGATTGCCAGTTTGAGTCCTGGCTGCTCCATGTAAGATCCAGCTCCCTGCTAACATCCCTGGTAAAGCAGCAGAAGATGGTCCAAGTACTTGGGCCTATGCCAACCAATATATTAGAGATGGGGTGGAGTATCAGGTTCTTGACTTCCACCTGGCCTGGTCCTGGCCATTGTGGCCATTTGGAGGAGTGAACCAGCCACTGGAACATCTCTCTCTCTCTGTGTTGCACCCGTCCTACCCAACCCATAAGCCTGCCTTTCAAATAAATAATAAATAAATCTCATTAAAAAAGAAATGTGATTGTGTTATGACAATAATAAACAAGTTGGAAAATCCAGCAAGGCCTGCATGCTCAAATCCTTCTTGGGCTCTTTGAGCTCATTCTGTCTTCCCTGGTGTAGGGGAGGAACCCCCTGGAGTGAGAGCCTTCAAGAAGCAGAGGAGGAAGGAGAGAGTGAGTTTGATGGAGAGAATGAGTAGAGAGGTTTTATTGCTTGCCCTGTGGGAGATAGTTTCTAGTTTCTATGACCTACCTTTGGGAAGAATTCTGATTTTGAGGACTCACATGGAGAAAGAAGGATGAGACCAAGTAGATAGACAGAAGGTCAGAGAGAGACTTCACCACTGACACTGCTTCTGAAATCTTCCAGTCATCTTTAGTTCAAAGTATTCCATCTACAAAAGCACACTCTCTTCTCCTCCTCCTCCTTCTTCTTTTTCAAAAAGATTTGTTTATTTTTATTTGAATGTCTGAGTTACACAGAGAGAGAAAGAGAGGCAGAGAGAGAGCGAGAGAGGACTTCCATCCACTGGTTCACTCCCCAATTGACCACAACAGCCGGAGCTGCGCAAATCCACCTATCTGAAGCCAGGAGCCAGGTACTTCCTCCAGGTTGCCCATGAGGGTGGGGGCCCAAGGGCTTGGGCCATCTTCTACTGCTTTCCCAGGCCATAGCAGAGAGCTGGATCAGAAGTGGAATAGCCAGAATGCAAATTGGTGCCCATAAGGGATGTTGGCACTGCAGTCAGCGGCTTTACCTGCTACGCCACAGCACCAGCTTTAAGCACACACTTCTGAACCCCCAATATCTCCCAATTTGAACTTCTGTAAGAAATTTCACAATTAGAAACTCAGTTTGTTGTCTCATAAATCATTGAATTAGTCTGTAAATCCCAATAATTGGCCAGTCTGGTTAAAGAGTTAATAGTTGTGTCTCATTTCAGGAGGCAGTGTTGCAGGTGGACTTCCACCAAAATCAGACCTCCAAGTGGATTGAATACTCAAGGATTTAATAAGAAGCTTTTCCATCAAAACACAAGAAAACTGGAGTTAACTCGTTTTTTTTGTTCTTTTTTTTTTTTTTTTCTATACCAGAGGACAGCCAGTTAGATACAGCCAGTTGGATATTTAGATGTTGGGCTTGAAGTACCTTCAGTTGAAGTGAGTGCAGACAGTGGCAATCTGAAGTTTCTGCTTTGCAGTTTGCATCAGGTATTCCAGGGAACTTTGTGTAGTCTGCACATAGCAACAGGCATAAAAGTTTTTCACACATAAGCTGTGTGCTGATATCTCTGAAGTCCATATCAAATCACTTAGCTTCATCTTGAAGGGTTTTTGGAAACGGACAATCTTAATTTCAGTGATTCCAAGACAGAGAGTTGGGAGAAAAAATGCAAATATTAGTTTGAAGAGTGGTAGCCAGATAATGGAAAAATTAGAATTTCGGGAATTAGTGTGGGTTGTAGGTAGATAACAAACTCTCAAAAACAGTGTGTCTAGTAACAGGTGCACTATAGTTTTTTTTCTTTTTTTTTTTTTTTTTGTAAAACAATTTTTCTATCAGAGATAATCAAAGTAGGCTAATTTGCTTGTAAAATAAGTTCAGTCTTTTTAAATTTGATCTGAGAATTTTGTATAAGTGCAAGCAGAATAATAATTGACCACAAACTCTCTTTTTAAGTTTGCTTTGATATAGCTATTGATAAGGACTCACAGTTTAGACCTTTAAAAGGCTCTTGAGGCTAGGAAGCTAAGCCATGAATGAATCTAATTTGAGTTTTCTGGGCACACCAGGAAGTGAGATTCTTTACTCACTTGCAAAGCTGCAAATGGGGTCTTTGGTGGCTCCAGAAAGTCCCTCTCAATTCATTAAAGCTACCTGGTTATATCTGAAATATGACATCCCAGACAAAGCCTTGGAAATATAGGGGTGAGCATTTGGCCTAGTGGTTAAGACACTGGATGCTCATTTCTACTATTGCAGTGCTCGGGTCTGGGTGCTGCTCTTGATTCCAGCTTCCTGCTAATACACAGCCTTGGAGGCATCAGAGATGATGGGAGAAGTCACGGGGTCCCTGCCATTCTCATGGGAAATCCTGAAACTTCCTGGTTCCCGGCATGGGTATGGCCTAGCCCTGGCTGCTGCAAGCATTTGGAGAGTGAACTGTGGATGGGAGTGCGCTGTCTCTCTCTCTCTTTCTGCCTCTCAAATAAAATAATTGAGTATTTAAAGAGGCCTTGGAGATTTATAACCAGCATTTCTAAACATGTCCTATTGCAAGGAGAACAGATCCTTCTTGAATTTATGTTGCCATGAATATAAGAACATTCATGAATAGTTTCTAATTTGGAGACATGATATAGAAAAGTAAATGGTTTCATTTTTTTCCAAAAGTAGCTCTACCTTTAAGGTGTAAGCTATAGCTAGTTAAAAATAAAAAAAAGTCCTTAAACAAAAAATGATCATGAAATCTGTGTCATGAGCTAACTTAAAGGGAAAATTTTCATGTCTTCAGCCCAATATTCCAAGAAACTTTGACATTTTAACAGAGGTGACCAACTTCTATTTTTGCATCGATGTACTTTTAATAGCAAAGTTACTCTTTTAAAAACTTTTAAATAAATACATCTAATCTCAGTCAGTTTTGACCACACAAGATTTCCATAAAACATTCATGTTCTTTTTTATTTATCAGTTTTGTTTTCTTTTTTGAAAAAAGCCAAATCCTTCATACCTGTTCTTATCAAATACATCTTACTCTACTCATATGCCAACATTTCCTTTATAATTTCTGGTATTTTAATTGCATATGTAATGGTCATCCCTATCTGTGGTTTTGCTTTCTGCAGTTTCAACTACCTTTTGTCAATTGTAATCTGAAATGGAAAATTCCATAAATAAACAACTCATAGTTTTAAAATTACCTTTACTATTATACTACTTTGTTACTAATTATGGTTGTTTCTTTCTTTCTGTGCCTATTTTATGAATTAAATTTTATCCTAAATATACATATAAAGTAAAAACATTAAATTTAGAATTTGTAACTTTCCATAGTTTTAGGTCCTGGAGCATATTCAACATGTATAAGAGACAACTTCTATAACCATCATCTTTAACTCCCAATAAACTTTGTTTGGTTGAAAATTAGTAAGCATTGTGAACTTATATCAACATTATCCATTTTATATTTTGTGGAAATAATTTTTCATGTTTCTTGAAAGATATAAATATATTTAGTTTCTCTTTGCCAAACAAAAACAAGATGCCACAGTGTATCAACTTAAATTAACTTTATTTTTTTAACTTTTATTTATGAATATAAATTTCCAAAGCACAGCTTATGGATTACAATGGCTCCCCCCCCCCCATAACTTCCCTCCCACCTGCAACCCTCCCCTTCTCCCCTTCCATTAACATCGAGATTCATTTTCATTTCTATTATATACAGAAGATCAGTTTAGTATATATATATATATATATATATATATAGACAGGCAGAGTGGACAGTGAGAGAGAGAGAGACAGAGAGAAAGGTCTTCCTTTGCCATTGGTTCACCCTCCAATGGCCGCTGCGGCTGGCGTGCTGCAGCTGGCGCACCGCACTGATCCGATGGCAGGAGCCAGGTACGTATCCTGGTCTCCCATGGGGTGCAGGGCCCAAGGACCTGGGCCATCCTCCACTGCCCTCCTGGGCCACAGCAGAGAGCTGGGCTGGAAGAGGGGCAACCGGGACAGAATCCGGCGCCCTGACCGGGACTAGAACCCAGTGTGCCGGCGTCGCAAGGCGGAGGATTCGCCTAGTGAGCCTCGGCGCCGGCCAAGTTTAGTATATATTAAGTAAAGATTTCATCAGTTTGCACCCACATAGAAACACAAAGTGAAAAATACTGTTTGAGTTCTAGTTATAGCATTAAATCACAATGTATGGCACATTAAGGACCGAGATCCTACATGATGAGTAAGTGCACAGTGACTTCTATTGTTGACTTAACAATTTGACACTCTTGTTTATGGCGTCAGTAATCTCCCTAGGCTCCAGTCATGAGTTGCCAAGGCTATGGAAGCCTTTTGAGTTCACCGACTCTGATCATATTTAGACAAGGCCATTGTCAAAGTGGAAGTTCTCTCCTCCCTTCAGAGAAAGGTACCTCCTTCTTTGATGACCTGTTCTTTCCACTGGGATCTCACTCACAGAGATCTTCCATTTAGGTCATTTTTTTTTTTTTTTGCCAGAGATTTTGGCTTTCCATGCCTAAAATACTCTCATGGGCTCTAGAGCCAGATCCACATGTCTTCAGGGCTGATTCTGAGGCCAGAGTGCTGTTCAGGACATCTGCCATTCTATGAGTCTGCTGTGTATCCTGCTTCCCATGTTGGATCGTTCTCTCCCTTTTTTGTTCTATCAGTTAGTATTAGCAGACACTAGTCTTGTTTATGTGATCACTTTGATTCTTAGTCCTATCATTATGATCAATTGTTTACTGAAATTGATCACTTGGACTAGTGAGATGGCATTGGTACATGCCACCTTGATGGGATTGATTTGGAATCCCCTGGCATGTTTCTAACTCTGCCATTTGGGGCAAGTCCAATTGAGCATGATCCAAATTGTACATCCCTTCCCTCTCTTATTCCCACTCTTAAATTAAATTAACTTTAGTAATTAATGTTTCACCATGTTAACATAGAAATGACCCAGACATTTATTGTACATCCTCATCCTCTACCAAATTTCAATTTTTTTGTTATGAAAAACATTATTGAAAACCTTTCAAGTAGATATAAATTATAAAGCATATTTTCTACTGAAAATTGTTACATTTAAACCATTGCCTCATATTCATCCTTACATTTAATTATTATCTTATTTAATTCAGGAACTTGCCAAAGATGTGTGGCAATGGTACTGATAAGAATTGGCAGGCTGGTTGCTGGTGCTGTGGTGTTGTGGGTAAAGCTACTGCCTATAGTGCGGGCATCCCATATGGGTGTTGGTTCAAGTCCTGGCTGCTCCATTTTCCATCCATCTCTCTGCCATGCCTGGGAATGCAGTGGAGGATGGCCCAATTCCTTGGGCCCCTACATCTGCATGGGAGACCCAGAAGAAGTTGCTGGCTCCTGGCTTCAGATGGGCACAGCTCTGATCACTGTGGCCATTTGGGGAGTGGACCAGCATACGGAAAACCTCTCACTCTCTTTTTCTCTCTCTCTCTCTCTGCCTCTGCCTCTCTGTAATTCTGCCTTTCAAATAATAATATAAATAAATATCTTTAAAATAAAAAAGAATTGGCAGGTTGGCATGATGCACACAGGGACAGCATTCCACTGCAGGGCATACAAGAGAGAAGAGAGAATCTGTACTAAGCCAGGATTGTTTATGATTTGGGAGGAAAAATTTGAATTTGTCTGGCAGAGAAGACCAGAAATTAGTTGATAAAAAGGATACAGATTTGGTTTAGGGACTTATGATATTTAAAAAAAAATCTTTCTTATATAATTAATTCAAGAATTTGATGGTAGTAACACATGTCATTTTTCTGTATTGAGAAAGAAAATAGCTAAACTACAACCATATTCTCTGCTTCTGTGAGTTTACAGAATTTTTACACAGAAAGATGTTTGAACGCTATCTGAGAGTGAAATAGGTTGTGAGAATAGAAATGAATTCAATATCGGTTTAGCTGCCTTTAATCACTTCTAGGATAAGATTTGACATGTGTGCATGCATGCATATTTACAACATGTACAACATACATAGGTTTACATGAGACATGTATGTTTATCAACATATACATATGCCACTCATTCCCATGTGGGATATTTTACAAAGAGTCATTGAGTGGATAGAACCGTGTAGCCCATTCTTTCTAGTGTTCATCTTCTGGGACCATGCAAGTTGCAAAATGAATGGAAATTAGCTATCTGTGGGTGCTTATAAGGCAGTGAAGGATGCCATTTTGTAGTGGCAGCTGTTATTTCCTGGTGGAGACCAAAGCATGTGGAATGATACTCAGAATATGAAACCTGTCAACTGGTGGAACAAGCCATAAGGGAGCAGAGGCCTTTTCGTGTCTGCTCTTAACCTGTAGCTCTAGGAATTTATTCAACTTTTCTTACTCAGCAATGCTGCTTTTTAAAATTCACAATGAGAAAAATCTATGAGCAGTTTGTGTTGGTCTTGCAATGTTGGGAGACATTTCTGTTTGTATGTAGAGGGTAGGATGATCTGGAACTGGCTCTTTTATAAGATTTTCCAATAGTCTCCTGTTTAACCTCAAGTAGGCACTTAGTAGTAGAAATATATAGAAGAAACTATCATTCCATGCAGAAAGACACAATTGAATTGTTTTTGAATAAAATAAATGTATACAGAAATGCTGTCAGGGAATGATTGACAGGTGGAATTTAAGGAAAGGCACAATTATTTCAATTGTGTTGGGTCTCAAATCATCAAAGTTACGCTATCTTTTGTTGCTTAACAAGTGAAATTGGTTTTAAGTCCATAATACTCAAGTTTCTGATAAAACAGAAATATGGGAGATTCCAAGATGGTGGAATAGGGAGGGAGCTTACTGCTCTAGTCTAGAGGAAGATAGTTAAAAAAAAAAAAAAAAGTGGAGAGACTAGAATCTCAGGAGAGTTAGGGAGAAAATTGCAGAGGAAACTCCACCCAAGTTAGAGGGACACTGTGGATCTATGTGGAGGGTGAGGATGCCCACAACTCAGGACCCCAGCAGCAGAGAGCTTCAGCACCAGCTTTGGAGAGTGAGGTGAGACTAGACTGCAGCAGTCCAAGCTAGTGATGATAAAGCTGCAGGAATTGCCTGGTGTGAGTCTGGCTTGGAGCCCTGTGGGGGGAGTGTATCTGTCAACCTAGAGGAGAAAAAAAGGGGGCACATTTCTCTCTCTCCAACCAGCCAACACTGGCATCCTGTAACTAGCTGAAAGGACGTAGGCACCATTTTGGACATATGTAACAGCTGTGACAGCTTGTGTCCACGCCCAGCAACCAGCCTAGAGGAGGCACATGAATCGGGCTGGGAGAAGTAACAAGGGACATGGCACTTTTGAATGTAGAAGCCTTGTGTATGGGAATGTGAAAAAACTGTGGCTGCATGGGAGGGCACAAGGTATGGCTGGGTCTTTGGGCAATCACAGTGGATGGCTCCACATGCTCAGGGTTCCCTGATTCCCTGGTGAGCGTCATTGCTGAGGGATCCATGCTCACATCAAGGACTGCACAGATTCCTTGTGTGGTTTTTTTAGCAGCACAGATGAACACTGTACCCACTGGGGCTAGTGCCCAGGCATTGTTCTCCTTGGAGGAGAGGAGGTAAGTATGAGACTACACCAACCAAACTAATAAAACCTCCCCTGTAATAAAAAAAAAGTGATTTAAGTTTAATAAAAGTGGAGATACTGCAGGTTCAAGGAAGAGTAGGGGAGGAAACAGCAGAAGAAACTCTTCCGGAACGCGTGATTCACAGCGGACCTGCGTGGAGAGCGTGGGAGCCCACAGTTCGGGACACCAGCGGCAGACTCAGCACACCAGCGCTGGAACGCGAGGTGAGCCGAACCTCAATAGCCCGAAACACCGGCAGGCAAGCAGAGAGAGGAGACTAGAGGGAACGAGGGAACGACCTCCGGGGGGGGGGGAGGGGGAGTTCACCAGGCTAACTGGAAGAGAGAGAGAGAGAGAGAGAGAAAAAAAAAGGTGACTGGTAGGGACACGGGTTTCTCTCTCTCCGCTCACCTCTCAAGAGCGAGCAAGACAAAGAGCAGGCGCCATCTTGGACATACGTCATAAGCAGAGTGACCTCAGGTCTGCACCGGCCCTGAGCCTAGCAGAAAAACCTGACTCTGGGCGGGGCGAATTAATAGGAGATTAGGACCTAGTAAATTTGTGGTGCTACTGAACTGAGACTGTGAAAAAGGAGACGGTGGGGGAGAGAACTCACGGAATTCACGTGAGCACTCTCCAGAGACGCTACAATTCCGTAACTTTGGCAACCCAGTGGGAGACTGAAGGAGACTTTGAGCCCACTCTGAGGGCCAAACAGATTCCCTGTGTGGTCCTTGGGAAAGAGCTTCCAATCTCTGGCTCCTGTGGATATATCATTTGCCTGCTAACTACCTCCAACTTCATTCAGCTGTGCGGAATTACTTCCCTTTTGAATCAAAAAAAAAAAGAAAGAGAGAGAGAGAGACTTACCACGCCTAACCTGGGAGTGTCACCTTTGGCACACCAAACAGAGCTCTCAGGCCACACCCATCTCAAGCCCTAACGCTCCATCAAAAACAGATAGTCCACTTAATCTAGAGTCATAGTATAACAAGAAAAAGCACCACAGTGAAGAAACCAAATATCTCCAATATGCCAAATAACAAATGCAAAAACCGAGGTAATAAAAACAAGGAAGTCACCATGACGCCCTCAAATGAAAAAGACACCCCAATTCAAGATTATGAAGATGATGACATAGAAGAAATGCAAGAAGCAGATCTCAAAAAATTGATAAGAACATTAAGAAGTTCTCAAAAACAAATTCTTGAACTACAGAAATCCTTAATGGACAAGATAGAAAATCTCTCTCGTGAAAATGAAATATTAAGGAGGAATCAAAATGAAACGAAACAACTAGTACAACAGGAAACTGTGATAGTGACTGAAGTGAAGAATTCAATAGATCAAATGAAAAACACAATAGAGAGCCTTACAAACAGAATGGGTGAAGCAGAAGAGAGAATATCGGACTTAGAAGACAGAGAACAGGAAAGGATACAGTCAGACCAAAGAAAAGAAGAGGAAATTAGAAATCTAAAACATATTGTCGGGAATCTTCAGGATACTATTAAAAAACCCAACATTCGGGTTCTAGGAGTTCCTGAAGGCATGGAGAGGGAGAAAGGATTAGAAGGCCTTTTTAGTGAGATATTAGCAGAAAATTTCCCAGGTTTGGAGAAGGACAGAGAAATCCTAGTACAGGAAGCTCACAGAACCCCTAATAAACACGACCAAAAGAGATCCTCACCACGACACGTTGTAATTAAACTCTCCACAGTGAAACATAAAGAAAAGATCCTAAAATGTGCAAGAGAGAAACGTCAGATTACTCTCAGAGGATCTCCAATCAGACTCACAGCTGACTTCTCATCAGAAACTCTACAAGCTAGGAGGGAATGGCGAAATATAGCCCAGGTACTAAGAGAGAACAACTGCCAGCCCAGAATATTATATCCTGCAAAGCTATCATTTGTGAATGAAGGTGAAATAAAGACTTTTCATAGCAAACAGAAATTGAAAGAATTTGTTGCCACTCGTCCAGCCCTGCAAAAGATGCTTAAAGATGTGTTACACACAGAAACACAGAAACAAGGTCATCAATATGAAAGAAGGTAAAGGAAGGAAACCAAGGAAGGAAACCTCACAGCAAAAGATCACAGGGAATTCAAAGCATATATTAGAACTTATCTTTGGCAAATGGCAGGGCAAAGTTACCACTTATCATTAGTCACATTGAACGTGAATGGCCTGAACTGTCCAGTTAAAAGACACCAATTGGCTGATTGGGTTAAGGAACAAAACCCATCTATTTGCTGCTTACAAGAAACACATCTTTCCAACAAAGATCCATACAGACTGAAAGTGAAAGGCTGGAAAAAGATATACCATGCCAACAGAAATGAAAAAAGAGTGGGCGGAGCCATCTTAATATCGGACAACATAAACTTTACCACAAAAACTGTTAAGAGAGACAAAGAGGGACACTACATAATGATTAAGGGATCAATTCAACAGGAAGATATAACAATTATCAATGTATATGCACCTAACTACAGGGCACCGGTTTATCTAAAAGATTTGTTAATGGACTTAAAGGGAGACTTAGACCCCAATACAATAGTACTGGGGGACTTCAATACTCCACTCTCAGAAATAGACAGATCATCCGGACAGAAGATCAACAAGGATACAGTAGATTTAAACGACACTATAGCCCAAATGGATCTAACAGATATATACAGAACTTTCAATCCTACAGCTAAAGATTTTACATTCTTCTCAGCAGTACATGGAACCTTCTCTAGGATTGACCACATACTAGGCCATAAAGCAAGTCTCAGCAAATTCAAAAGAATTAGAATCATACCATGCAGCTTCTCAGACCATAAAGGAATGAAGTTGGAAATTAGCAACTCAGGAATCCCTAGAGCATATGCAAATACATGGAGATTGAACAACATGCTCCTGAATGAACAATGGGTCATAGAAGAAATCAAAAGAGAAATCAAAAACTTTCTGGAAGTAAATGAGGAACACAACACACCATACCAAAACTTATGGGACGCAGCAAAAGCGGTGTTAAGAGGAAAGTTTATATCAATAGGTGCCTACATCAAGAAATTGGAAAGGCACCAAATAGATGAGCTTTCAATTCACCTCAAGGATCTAGAAAACCTACAGCAAACCAGACCCAAATCTAGTAGGAGAAGAGAAATAATTAAAATCAGAGAAGAAATCAACAGGATTGAATCAAGAAAAAAATTCAAAAAAATCAGCCAAACGAGGAGCTTGTTTTTTGAAAAAATAAACAAAATTGACACCCCATTGGCCCAACTAACTAAAAAAAGAAAAGACCCAAATCAATAAAATCAGAGATGAAAAAGGAAATGTAACAACAGACACCACAGAAATAAAAAGAATCATCAGAAATTACTACAAAGACTTGTATGCCAGCAAACAGGGAAACCTATCAGAAATGGATAGATTCCTGGACACATGCAACCTACCTAAATTGAACCAGGAAGACATCGAAAACCTAAACAGACCCATAACTGAGACAGAAATTGAAACAGTAATAAAGGCCCTCCCAACAAAGAAAAGCCCAGGACCAGATGGATTCACTGCTGAATTCTACCAGACATTTAAAGAAGAACTAACTCCAATTCTTCTCAATCTATTCAGAACAATCGAAGAAGAGGGAATCCTCCCAAATTCTTTCTATGAAGCCAGCATCACCTTAATTCCTAAGCCGGAAAAAGATGCAGCACTGAAAGAGAATTACAGACCAATATCCCTGATGAACATAGATGCAAAAATCCTCAATAAAATTCTCGCCAATAGAATGCAACAACACATCAGAAAGATCATCCACCCAGACCAACTGGGATTTATCCCTGGTATGCAGGGATGGTTTAATGTGCGCAAGACAATCAATGTGATACACCACATTAACAGACTGCAGAAGAAAAACCATATGATTATCTCAATAGATGCCGAGAAAGCATTTGATAAAATACAACACCCGTTCATGATGAAAACTCTAAGCAAACTGGGCTTGGAAGGAACATTCCTCAATACAATCAAAGCAATCTATGTAAAACCCACAGCCAACATCCTATTGAATGGGGAAAAGTTGGAAGCATTTCCACTGAGATCTGGTACCAGACAGGGATGTCCACTCTCACCACTCCTGTTCAATATAGTTCTGGAGGTTCTAGCCAGAGCTATTAGGCAAGAAAAAGACATTAAAGGGATACAAATTGGGAAGGAAGAACTCAAACTATCCCTCTTTGCAGATGACATGATTCTTTATTTAGGGGACCCAAAGAACTCTACTAAGAGACTATTGGAACTCATAGAAGACTTTGGCAAAGTAGCAGGGTATAAAATCAATGCACAAAAATCAACAGCCTTTGTATACACAAGCAATGCCATGGCTGAGGAAGAACTTCTAAGATCAATCCCATTCACAATAGCTACAAAAACAATCAAATACCTTGGAATAAACTTAACCAAGGACGTTAAAGATCTCTACGATGAAAATTACAAAGCCTTAAAGAAAGAAATAGAAGAGGATACCAAGAAATGGAAAAATCTTCCATGCTCATGGATTGGAAGAATCAATATCATCAAAATGTCCATTCTCCCAAAAGCAATTTATAGATTCAATGCAATACCAATCAAGATACCGAAGACCTTCTTCTCAGATCTGGAAAAAATGGTGCTGAAATTCATATGGAGGCACAAGAGACCTCGAATAGCTAAAGCAATCTTGTACAACAAAAACAAAGCCGGAAGCATCACAATACCAGATTTCAGGACATACTACAGGGCAGTTGTAATCAAAACAGCATGGTACTGGTACAGAAACAGATGGATAGACCAATGGAACAGAATTGAAACACCAGAAATCAACCCAAACATCTACAGCCAACTTATATTTGATCAAGGATCTAAAACTAATTCCTGGAGCAAGGACAGTCTATTCAATAAATGGTGCTGGGAAAACTGGATTTCCACATGCAGAAGCATGAAGCAAGACCCCTACCTTACACCTTACACAAAAATCCACTCAACATGGATTAAAGACCTAAATCTACGACCTGACACCATCAAGTTACTGGAGAACATTTGAGAAACCCTTCAAGATATTGGCACAGGCAAAGAATTTCTGGAAAAGACCCGGGAGGCACAGGAAGTCAAAGCCAAAATCAACTATTGGGATTGCATCAAATTGAGAAGTTTCTGTACTGCAAAAGAAACAGTCAGGAGAGTGAAGAGACAACCGACAGAATGGGAAAAAATATTTGCAAACTATGCAACAGATAAAGGGTTAATAACCAGAATCTACAAAGAGATCAAGAAACTCCACAAAAACAAAACCAACAACCCACTTAAGAGATTGGCCAAGGACCCCAATAGACATTTTTCAAAAGAGGAAATCCAAATGGCCAACAGGCACATGAAAAAATGTTCAAGGTCATTAGCAATCAGGGAAATGCAAATCAAAACCACAATGAGGTTTCACCTCACTCCTGTTAGAATGACTCACATGCAGAAATCTACCAACAACAGATGCTGGCGAGGATGTGGGGAAAAAGGGACACTAACCCACTGTTGGTGGGAATGCAAACTGGTCAAGCCACTATGGAAGTCAGTCTGGAGATTCCTCAGAAACCTGAAGATAACCCTACCGTTCGACCCAGCCATCCCACTCCTTGGAATTTACCCAAAGGAATTTAAATTGGCAAACAAAAAAGCGGTCTGCACCCTAATGTTTATTGCAGCTCAATTCACAATAGCTAAGACCTGGAACCAACCTAAATGCCCATCAACGGTAGACTGGATAAAGAAATTATGGGATATGTACACTTTAGAATACTATACTGCAGTAAGAAACAATGAAATCCAGTCATTTGCAACAACATGGAGGAATCTGGAACACATCATGCTGAGTGAAATAAGCCAGTCCCAAAGGGACAAATACCATATGTTCTCCCTGATCGGTGACAACTGACTGAACACCAAAAAGGAAACCTGTTGAAGTGAAATGGACACTATGGGAAACGGTGACTTGATCAGCATAGCCCTGACTGTTAATGAACAACTTAATACATTATCCCTCTTAGTAGTTTTTTTGTCTGTTCTACTTAATATGACTGGTTTAATTCTGTAATTAATACATAGTTATTCTTAAGTGTTGCAAATTAACTGAAATGTGATCCCTGTTAAACATAAGAGTGGGAATAAGAGAGGGAAGAGATGTATAATTTGGGACATGCTCAAGCTGACTTGCCCCAAATGGTAGAGTTAGAAACATACCAGGGGATTCCAATTCAATCACATCAAGGTGGCATGTACCAATGCCATCTCACTAGTCCAAGTGATCATTTTCAGTTCAAATTGATCATAATGAAAGGACTAAGAGTCAAAGGAAGCACATTAACAAGTCTAGTACCTGCTAACACTAACCGATAGAATAAATAAAGGGGAGAGTGATCCAACATGGAAAGTGAGATACTCAGCAGACTCATAGAATGGCAGATGTCCTAAATAGCACTCTGGCCTCAGAATCAGCCCTAAAGGCATTCGGATCTGGCTGAAAAGCCCATGAGAGTATTTCAGGCATGGAAAGCCAAGACACTCTGGCAAAAGATCTCTGTGAGTGAGATCCCAGTGGAAAGAACAGGCCATCAAAGTAGGAGGTACCTTTCTCTGGAGGGAGGAGAGAACCTCCACTTTGACTATGACCTTGTCTAAACAAGATAAGAGTCGGAGAACTCAGAGGGCTTCCATAGCCTTGGAAACTCATGACTGGAGCATAGGGAGATTACTGATGCCATAGCCAAGAGTGTCAATTGCTAAAGTCAACAACAGGAGTCATTGTGCACTTACTCCTCATGTAGGATCTCTGTCCTTAATGTGCTGTGCATTGAGATTTAATGCTATAACGAGTACTCAAACAATATATTTCACTTTGTGTTTCTATGGGGGTGCAAACTGTTGAAATCTCTACTTAATGCATACTAAACTGATATTCTGTAAAAAAAAAAAAAGAAATTATCAATTCCCAACTTGACTCTCACTGGGATTAAACATGATAATAGGCCTGATCTGATTTCATCATCATTTAAAAAAAATCATCTATTATTTTTCACTTTATGTTTCTGTGTGGGAGCAAACTGTTGAAATCCTTACTTAGTGTATGCTAAGCTGATCTTCTGTATATTAAGATAATAGAAAATGAATCTTGATGTGAATGGAAGGGGAGAGGGAGTGGGAAGGGGGAGGGTTGTGGGTGGGAGGGACGGTATGGGGGGGAAGCCATTGTAATCCATAAATCGTACTTTGGAAATTTATATTCATTAAATAAAAGTTAAAAAAAAAAGTGATTTAACATGCCCAACTTAGGTATCACTTTGGATACGCCCCTCTCACACTAGAACATTGAATGGAGCTCCCTGGCAACATCCAGCACATGTTCATCACTATGAAATAAGGTGAAGGTAGAAAATTTGCCAGTAAGTACAAATGAAATCCAAAGCAAACAATTATTCTTAGGTGTTTAAATTTTAACTGAAAAGTGATCCCTGTTAAATATAAGAGTGGGAATAAGAGAGGGAAGAGATGTACAATTTGGGACATGCTCAATCGGACTTGCCCCAAATGGTGGAGGTAGAATCATGCCAAGGGATCCCAATACAATCCCATCAAGGTGGCATGTACCAATGCCATCTCACTAGTCCAAGTGATCAATTTTAGTTCACAATTGATCACACTGATAGGTCTAAGAGTCAAAGGGATCACACAAACAAGTCTAGTATCTGCTAATACTAGCTGATAGAATCAAAAAGGGAGAGAACGATCCATCATGGGAAGTGGGATACACAGCAGACCTATAGAATGGCAGATGTCCTAAACAGCACTCTGGCCTCAGAATCAGCCCTTAAGGCATTTGGATCTGGCTGAAGAGCCCATGAGAGTATTTTAGGCATGGAAAGCCAAGACACCCTGGGAAAAAAAAAATGACCTAAATGGAAGATCTCTGTGAGTGAGATCCCAGTGGAAAGAACAGGTCATCAAAGAAGGAGGTACCTTTCTCTGAAGGGAGGAGAGAACTTCCACTTTGACTATGACCCTGTCGGAATAAGATCGAAGTCAGCGAACTCAAAGGCTTCCATAGCCTTGGCAACTCATGACTAGAGCCTAGAGAGATTACTGATGCCATAAACAAGAGTGTCAAATTGTTAAGTCAACAACAGGAGTCACTGTGTACTTACTTCTCATGTGAGATCTGTCCTTAGTGTGTTGTCCAATGTGAAGTAATGCTATAACTAGTACTGAAACAGTATTTTACACTTTGTGTTTCTGTGTGGGTGCAAACTGATGAAATCTTTACTTAATATATACTGAATTGATCTTCTGTATATAAAGATAATTGAAAATGAATCTTGATGTGAATGGAAGGGGAGAGGGAGCGGGAGATGGGAGAGGTGTGAGTGGGAGGGAAATTTTGGGGGAGAAGCCATTGTAATCCATTAACTGTACTTTGAAAATTTATATTTACTAAATAAAAAATAAAGAAAAAAAGAAAAAAACAATAGGAATAGGTATGGGAAAATGGCAGGGCCAAGACCTTATTTATCAATAGCCACCTTGAATATAAATGGCCCCAAGTCTACAATTAAAAAATATAGGCTGGATGAATGGATTAAAAAAGAAGACCTATCTATTTGCTGCTTATAAGAAACATATCTCACCAACAATAATACACACAAACTGAAAGTGAAAGGATGGAAAAAGATATTCCATGCTAACAGAAACCAAAAAAGAGATGGTTTAACCATCCCAATATCAGACAAAACAGACTTTAACACAAAAACTGATAAAAGAAACAAAGAAGGGCACTATGTAATGATAAAGGGCCAATTCAACAGGAAGATATGACTATTATAAACATATATGCACCTAATTACAGAGCACCTGGCTATTTAAAAGAAATGTTAAGGGATCTAAAGGAAGACACAGACTCCAACACAATAGTAATGATGAACTTCAATACCCCACATTCAGCAATGGACAGATCAACCAGACAGAAAATCAACATGAAAAACAACAGAGTTAATCAATGCTGTAGAACAAATGGATCTAATGGACATCTAAAGAACTTTTTATACTTGCAGCTCTGGGTGTTGTGGTAATCTGGGGAGTGAACCAGTGGATGGAAGAACTCTGTACTCTGCCTCTCTCTGTAACTCTTTCAAATAAATTTCATAAATCTTTTTAAAAATTATGGGATACAATGAAAGCAGTGTTAAGAGGAAAGTTTATAGTAATTGGAGCCTAGATCATGAAATTTGAAAAGCACCAAATGAATGAGCTATTAATGCATCTCAAGGACCTGGAAAAACAACAGCAATTAAACACAAAAATAGTAGGGAAAAGAAATAATTGAAATTAGAGAAGAAATAATCAAAACTGAAACTAAAAAATAATACAAAAGATTAGTGAAGCGAAGAGCTAGTTTTTTCAAAACGTAAACAAAGTTGCCACACCATTGGCACAATTAATGAAAAAAAGGGAGAAGATTCAAATCAATAAAATTAGAGATGAAAAAGGAAAGGTAACAACAGATACCACAGAAATAAAAAGAATCATCAGAAATTACTTAGAAGAGCTGTATTTCACAGATCAGGAAACCTAGAAGAGATAGATTGCTGGACACATACAACCTATTCAAATTTGGTCATGAAGACATAAAAAACCTAACAGGCCAATAACCAAGACAGAAACTGAATGAATAATAAAGAAAATCCCAACAAAAAAGCCCAGGACTAGATGGCTTACTGTTTAATTATTTTTTTTTTATTTGACAGGTAGAGTTATTCACAGAGAGAGAGAGACAGAGAGAAAAGGCTTCCTTTCGTTGGTTCACCCCCCAAATGGCCGCTACGGCCGGCACTGCACAGATCCGAAGCCAGGAGCCAGGTGCCTCCTCCTGGTCTTCCATGCGGGTGCAGTGCCCAAGGACCTGGCACTCCTGGGCCACAGCAGAGAGCTGGACTGGAAGAGGAGCAACCAGGACAGAATCCAGCACCCCAACCGGGACTAGAACCTGGGGTGCCGGCACCGCAGGCGGAGGATTAGCCTAGTGAGACATGGCACCGGTGATCAAGGCAATTTTTGACAAAGCCTGGCCAGCATCCTTTTGAATGGGGAAAAGTTGGAAGCATTCCCACTAAAATTCGGAACCAAAGATGCCTATTCTCACCATTGCTATTTAATACAGTCCTGGAAGTTTTAGCCAGAGCCATTAGGCAAGAAAAAGAAATCAAAGGGTTACAAATTGGGAAGCAGAAAATCAAACAATCCCTATTTTCAGATGACATGATTCTACATATAGCAGATCCAAAAGACTCTACTGAGAGACTACTGGAACTCATAAAAGATTTTGGTAAAATGGTAGTCTATAAAATCAACACACAAAAATCAATAGCCTTTGTATACACAGGCAATGCCATGGTTGAAAAAGAACTTCTAAGTTCAATCTCATTCACAATAGCTACAAAAAAAATCAAATACCTTGGAATAAAATTAACCAAGTGTCGCTCCCCCTCTTCTTGGAGGAACGACACAGGACCCTGCGCTGTTCTTTTGTCTGCTCGGCCCTCCCCGGGTTTGCTGCTGGTTCTTCCCGGGTTGGCTACCGTCCCTTCCACCTCTGTGGAAGGGCGGTTCCCCCTGCCACTTTCCCCACTTCCGCAGGGGAGCGGCACACCGACGGCCTGCTCTCTCGGGGGCTGCACAGGTGTTCCTTCAGATAGATGTTCCTGGTGCATGTTGTCTCTCTCCTCCTTTATAGTCCTCTTCCACCAATCCCAACTCTGCTACCCACACGCCGAGTACACTGCTCTCCTCCAATCAGGAGCAGGTCCTGCTGTTTATTGGTTGAACTGGAGGCAGCTGTGTAGAAGCTGTTTCCTCCTCTCCCAGCGCCATATTGTGGGAGAGCAGATGCATAGAATAAGTCTTAATTCCAGTAACTTAGTCTAGTCCGAGTTGCTCCAAGTTGCTCCCCACACCAAGGATGTCAAAGAACCCTGCGATGAGAATTAAAATACATTAAAGAAAGAGATGGAAGACCAAAAATAAAAATCTTCCATGTTCATGGATTGGAAGAATTAACATCATCAAAATGTCTATACTACTGAAAGCAATTTACAGATTAAATGTGAGCCCAACCAAAGAGCAAGGACATTCTTTTCAGATATAGAAAAAATGATATTGAAATTCTTATGGAAACACAGGAGAAACCAAATAGCTAATGCAATCTTATACTACAAAAATAAAGCTGGAGGCATCATACTACCAGATTTCAAGACATACTCCAGGGCAATTATAATCAAAACAGCCTGGTACTGGCACAAAAACAGATGGATAGACCAATGGAACAGAATAGAAATGCCAGATATCAACCATGCATCTACAACCAACTTATCTTTGACAAAGGAGATAAATTAATTTCCCTGGAGCAAATACAGTCTCTTCAACATATGGTGCTGTGAAAACTGGACCTTCACATACAGAAGTATGAAGCAAGACCCCTACCTTATATCTTTTGCAAAGATTTATTCAAAGACTTAAATCTGTGACCTGATATTATCAAATTATTAAAGAACATTGGGGAAACTCTACAAGACATTGGCATAGGCAAAGAGTTCTTAGAAAGGACCCCAGAGGCATAGAAAATCAAAGCCAAATTTGACAAATGTGATTACATCAAATTGAGAAGAATCTGTACTGCAAAAGAAACACCCAGAAAAGTGAAGAGATAACCAACAGAATGGGGTAATTATTTGCAAACTATGCAACTTATAAAGTATTCATAACTAGAATATATAAAGAGCTCAAGAAACTCAACAACAACGAACTAACCAACCCAGTTAAGAGGGCGAAGTACTTAACAGGAATTTTTCAAAAGAGGAAATGTAAGTGGCCAGCAGACACATGAAAACATGTTCAGGATAACTAGCCTTTAGGGAAATGCAAATCAAAACCACAGTGATGGTAAATCTTACCCCCATTAGGATGGCTTTCCAACAGAAATCAACAAATTGCAAATGCTAGTGAGGACATGGGAGCAAAAGGTACCCTAATCCACTCTTGGTGGGAATGTAAGCTTGTGTAGCCACTGTGGATGACTGTTGGAAGACAGCTCAAAAATCTGAATATAGACCTACCATTTCACTCAGCCATCTCACTCCTGGGAATTTACCCAAGGGAAATGATATTAGTATATGAAATACTTTGCTGTTACCCTATGTTTATTGTAGCTCAATTCACAATAGCTAAGATATAGAATCAACCCAAATGTCTGTCAAAGGCAGGCTAAATAAAGAAATTACGAGATACGTACACCATGAAATACTACACAACGGTAAAAAAAAATGCAATCCTGTCATTTGTAACAAAATGGATGAAACTGAAATATATTATACTTGGTGAAATAAGCCAATCCAAAAATACCACATATTTTCCTTGATCTGTGGTAACTAACAGAGTACCTAAAAGGTCATCTATAGAAGTATAATTGACACTTTGAGGTGTGAAGACTTCGCACAACCCTTGTTTCAACTTTTGAGGAACATTGTTTTATACTATTTATGAACTCTTTACTTAGCATATAACTTAGTATATAACTCTTTATTTTGTATAAAGTTAGTTGAAAATAGACCTTAATGAAAAATAAGAATGAGAATAGGAGAGAGGAGGAAGAAGGGTGGGAGTGAGAGTGGGAGGGTGGGTATGATGGGAAGAATCATTGTGTTCCTAATGTTTAATTATGAAATCCATGAAGCTTTTATACCTTAAAGAAACTTTTCTGGAAAAAATACAGAAATACAAAAAATTGCTTCTTGGAGGAATGAATAAGTCTTTATAAAAATGGTGTAATTACTTTATGAAATTCTATTTTAGACATTTTTGCAATAACTGTATGTAACTCTGCCTTTGCCATGTTAGAATTTCTGAGGATCCATATTCTATGCCCAAGAAGATCTGAAAAATCTGATAAATGATATTATTTGAGTTAGCATAGGCTATTTGTTTTTGGATTGCTTTATTTATTCATTTATATATCTAAATATATATGTGTACATATTTCCCCCTTCTAATCAAGCAATTCCTGAATTACGCTATTGGTTTAGTCATTAGAATTTATGCTTCCAGAAAAATCAGGCATTTTTATCGTATTTTCAAGACTGTGAAGCTGAATTGGCCCCATTAACTTTATGGCACAAATTTAGGAGTTGTACTCCTTCTGGATAGCCAGATTGTGTCTAACTATTGTTATGTGATTATTTATGTTTTTAAACACAAAGTGGAAGAAAGAACAAGAAATCCACTCTGAGAAAATAGCACTTTATAGTCTAAAATCAAATAACTTCCCAAGAAAAAGTCATATAATTCCCTTCATTCAGTTTTTACTGAACACTTACATGAAAATACGGCCTTAAATTAGATACAATAAAATGTCTAGAGTCTAGAGTATGGGACTGTCTTGGACCCTTTGTGCTGCTGTAGCCAAGTACCTGAGATTGGATAATTTATAGACAATCCAAACTTATTTCAAACAATTCTGGAGGCTAACATCAGCAGGTTGTTTATATGGTGATGAGCACTTCTCTGCAACAGCTTGAATTCTCACATGGTGGCTGGGCAACAGGTGGCAAACTGATGTGTCCTATTATAGCAGTTAGATCAAAGGCGCCACACTGACCCTCCTCAGCTCCTTTCATAAGGCCCTAATCCCATACATGTGATGGAGTTCTCAAGTCTTAATAATCACCTGCTAAAAGCCCCACCTGTTAATATTGTTATAGTGGGGATTCTTTAAACATGAATTTTGAAGGGGTCATAAACATGCAAACCACAGAATTGACAAAATATTGTTGCACTGTTTCACATCTTGTTAGTATTTAGAGTATAAACAAGGGACTTCAAAAAATTAATTCTTCCTTTAAGAAACTGATTTACTCTAAAAACATGATAAGACCCTTCAAACCTTTCTTCATCTGATACATAGAAGGTTGCTTTAATGAACATTCTGTTAGCTGCTAAATGACCATTTTTTGAAGAAATATTTAATTACTTTACCAGCCTTTTTAAAAGGTTTTATTTATTTATTTGAAAGAATTAGAGAGAGAGAGAGGTAGAGAGTGGGGGTGGAAGAGAGAGAGAGAGAGAGAGAGAGAGAGAGAGAGAGATTGAGAGAGATTATCCATCCACTGGTTAAATACCCAGATGGCTGCATTGACCAGGGATGGGCCAGGTGAAACCAGGGGCCAGGAGCTTCTCCAGGTTTCCTATGTGGCTGCAGAGGTACAAGCAGTTGGGCCATCTCCACTGCTTTTCTCCATTATCAGGAAGCTGGATTGGAAGCGGAACAGAGAGAAATTGAACTGGTGCCCATAAGGGATGCCAGCCTCACAGACTTAACCTGCTTAACCTGCTGCACCACAATGACAGCCCTTAAGAATGGATTTTTCATTATTTGGTGGCTACAAGTAGTATAAAAAATTCCAAAGAACAAAAATTGATCCAATGGCTGCATACTATATAGATAAAAACTTCCTGAAAATTTTATTAAAATTCAGGTGTGAGTTTCAGAGGGTTTTATTTGTTAACATTTGATTAGTTTTCTTTTTTTTTTTGCTTTTTATTTTTTATTTTTTAACCTTTATTTAGTAAATATAATTTTCCAAAGTACAGTTTATGGATTACAATGGTTTCCCTCCCATAACTTCCCTCCCACCTGCACCCCTCCCATCTCCCGCTTCCTCTCCCATTCCATTCACATCAAGATTCCTTTTCAATTATCTTTATATACAGAAGATCAATTTAGTATATATTAAGTAAAGATTTCATCAGTTTGCACCGACACAGAACCTAAAGTGTAAAATACTGTTTCAGTACTAGTTATAGCATCACTTCACATTGAACAACACATTAAGGACAGAGATCCCACATGAGGAGTAAGTGCACAGTGACTCCTTTTGTTGACTTAACAAATTGACACTCTTGATTATGGCATCAGTTTCCAAGGCTATGGAAGCCTCTTGAGTTTGCTGACTTCGATTTTATTTAGACAAGGCCATAGTCAAATTGGAAGTTCTCTCCTTCCTTTAGAGAAAGGTACCTCCTTCTTTGATGACCTGTTCATTCTACTGGGATCTCACTTGCAGAGATCTTTCATTTAGGTCCTCTTTTTTTTTTTTCCCCAAGAGTGTCTTGGCTTTCCATGCCTAAAATACTCTCATGGGCTCTTCAGCCAGATCCGAGTGCCTTAAGGGCTGATTCTGAGGCCAGAGTGCTGTTCAGGACATCTGCCATTCTATGAGTCTGCTGTGTGCTTCCCATGTTGGATCGTTCTCTCCCTTTTTTGTTCTATCAGTTAGTATTAGCAGACACTAGTCTTGTTTATTTGATCCCTTTGACTTTTAGACCTATCAGTGTGATCAATTGTGAACAGAAATTGATCACTTGGACTAGTGAGATGGCGTTAGTACATGCAATCTTGATGGGATTGAATTGGAATCCCCCGGCACGTTTCTAACTCCACCATTTGGGGCAAGTCCAGTTGAGCATGTCCCAAATTGTACATCTCCTCCCTCTCTTATTCCCACTCTTATGTTTAACAGGGATCACTTTTCAGTTAAATTTCAACACCTAAGAATAAATGTGTGTTAATTACAGAGTTCAACCAATAGTATTAAGCAGAATAAAAAAATTACTAAAAGGGATAAAGTATTAAATTGTACTTCAACAGTCAGGACAAGGGCTGATCAAGTCACTCTTTCTCATAGTGTCCATTTCAATTCAACAGGTTTCCTTTTTTGTGGTTGGTTAGCTGTGGCCGATCAGGGAGAACATATGATATTCTTCACTTCGGGACTGGCTTAATTCACTCAGCATGATGTTTTCCAGATTCCTCCATTTTTTTGCAAATGACCAGGTTTCATTTTTTTTTAAACAGTTTTCTTTGTATTAAATTAAAGAATTTAGTAATTTGGTTAAAGATTTTAACATTTGCCAGTCCATATGAGTAATAAATTAAAGCATCTATGGATAGACATTACTAATGTATGAAATACTATTGCAAATTAAAAAGAATCAGTAAGGTCAGTTTTAATAGTCATTTAGAGAGCTGTTCAAGTCTCATTAAACTTACTTCTTATCACAATTATAATGAAACTTAGTGGAGAAAAATGTGTCCACCTGGGTTGATTTTCAAACTAAAGAACATTGTATGATTCTCACATCCATCTTGTGATCCAACAACACAAAAATGGAGGAGCTCAACATGATCTAATTTTGTAAAAATCAGAAGTCTTCCTGTTAACTATATAGGGTGTGGAGATAATGGACTGCTTTCACATCCTGTGTGATCACACACACGTGTATCTCCATATATATGATTATTATGAGACAGACCTATAGAAAAATTCAGATATTTCAATCCAGGAGCTCAATGAGCTTACTTTTTTAGGAGATTGTGAATAAAAATGTGTTCTGGTTTTTATTCATAGTTTGAAGTTTTGTCAATTTTAAAAAAAAGCCTTACTAAAACTTTATTTTTATGGGTGAAATAATGTCCACTCATTTATTGTGTTCATATTTTTAGGGTTTCAGTTCAGCAGAATATTTTAAAAGATGAATAGGATTTCATTATCAAAGGATTTATATTTCAATTTTTATATTTGAAGTGACAACATATATAAACTTTCATCATTTTTTAGAAGGGATTACTGTTCAGAATCATTCAAAAGAAAACTTTTTTCTTACACATCTGTAAAATGCTTTCACATTAATACATTGAACAAAGCCTGCTGTCATTGAAAGAAAGCATGAATGAATTTGTTGTCTCATTTCATTCTCACAATCCTCCTTTGAAATTCAGTTTTATTAATTCTGTATTTCAAAAGAGGAAACTGAAGTTCACAGGCCCCAAAGCTTCTACTGGCAGAAGGGAAACTAAAATCCAGAATGAACTTAGCCCCAATCAATTCTATTTGCTCTATATTTTTAGTTAATAGAAGAGTAATGCCATTTTCTCTACTGTTTTCTATTTTCTATTTTAGATATCAATACAGCATGATTCTCTCCATCAAACATGCTTCAAATCTGTGCAAATGACCATCTTCCTAAAGTTGCAGTAATTAAGACTTTTACTAATTTAGCAAACATAGTATCTGCTATTTGTGAAGAATAAACTAAGCAAACACAAAATCTGTTCATACTATGGAGGGCCAGATAGTCAAACGTGAAATGTTGGTCAATGATACAATGCACAAAGAGGATACTGAAGATTGTATTGGAGTAAGCTATAAGAATGAGGAAATGGTGCTCTGGGGCAGGTTACAATATTACCCACAGTAGCCAAAGCAGATCTCACAATATGATGCTTGAATAAAAATTTGGAAAAGGTGAGGGAGTGGGTCAAGTCAATGTGTAGATAACAGGTGTTCTAGACAGAGAGACGACATACGAAGTGTTCAAGGAGGAAAGCCCATTATGAGTAGGAGAAACATGTAGAGGTCAGAATAACTGGGATATTTATGGTTGAGGGGATTGCAGTTGATCAGGTAGACAACGGGGCTGTAAGAGAATAGGTAGTGAAGATCACATCAGGTCTCAGCAGCCATTGTAAGGGTTGTTGAGTGGAATAGTGACACAATTAGCTAATGTTCCACTGGAGCAGATCCACTGCTGTGTTAAGTAGATGTTGGGTAACAGTGGAAGCAGAAAATCCTATCTAAAAGCTACTGGAATAATCCAGTTGAGAAATGATGACAACACAGAGAAGGGTGGGAACTGTATAGATAACAAGAAATTCATATATTTTTAAAGTGCCATTTTTGAATTTAGTAATAGATTAAATGTAGATTATAGGAGAAAACAAATCAAAGATAACGTCAAGGTGTTTATTCCTAACTACTATTAATATTGAGTTGCTATCAACTGATACAGAAAAGATTATGGGAGTATCAGGTTTGGGAGCTGAGGAAATTTGTTTTTATTATGTTTAGTTTGAGATGTCAGGTAACCATTAAGAGCAAATATGGAAGCAGTTTGAATATAATAGTTCAGAGTTCAGAACAGTATGGACTGGTTATATAAATTTGGGAGTTATTGGGATATATACAATGTATATGAAGTCTTGACATTACATGGGATTGGTTTTGGTGCAAGTTTAGATAAAGAAGAAAAAATGATAAGATAAACAATAGAGTTAAGCAGGTTTTTTTCAATCAAAAGGAGAAATATAGTCTATTTATAGCCAGATAAGAATGTTTCTGTAGATAAGAGGTATTTGCTAACATATAAGAGTGGAGAAATCTTTTTGGAACAATTTCCTTGGATAGGCAAGATGAGTATGATTTAATTAAAGGTGAAGGCAGTTGTTAGGAGATACAGACAGATTAGCTGTATAAACAGAAAAAAAGGCATAACTGAGTGCACAAATACGTGTAGATTGTGAATATAGGGATGGGGATTTAGAATGCTTGTATTTTCTCAGTAAATTATAAAGGACAGATTATGAGTATGAGAAGAATAGAGGGCATAGTTACTGAAGATTAGCAATGAGAAAGTATGAAATTAGTGCCTGGGATGAATGGATTTGAGAAAGAGTGATAAGAGCCTATTTAGGTTCTCATGAGCCTGAATTTCAACTGATGCTGGTCAACAGGAATCTTTTGCTTTCTTATTTCCCTTCCCTCTCCCCCCTTTCTCCTTTCACCTTAACCTTCTCTTTCTGCTTCTCCTCCTCCTCCTTATTATTATTACTGCTACTACTGTTTTCAACTCTGTAGATATAGGCATGGAGGAGTATAAATGCCAATTAAACCATGCAAGGCTGGAATTTTCTCAGGCTGGTGTGATAATATAAGGGAGTAAAACGTATGTAAAGGAATAACGTAGGACACGAGGCATTGAGGGAAGAGAAGACTTAGGCTATGATCTATGAGTTAGAAGTTCCAACAGGATGGAGGACTTTTTCAGTTGATGATCTTGTAGAATGGACTAGGAATATAGGAAGCAGTGATCAGAAAGAACTTCTGGGATTGAAAGGAGGGACAAGTGGAAATTATTGAAATCATTAACAAGGTTTAGTAAATGGCCAGTGAGTGAGTAACTGATGTAGGGTGGAGAACATGGTCATTGGAGGAGAAGAGCTCATGAAATTAGGAGGCCAGAATATGGGAAGCACTGTCTTTAGATATGGGAATAGTGCTGAAGAGAAGAACATGACCCAGAAGTATAGATATTTAAAGAGTGGGAGTTGGTAGATGCCTGGAATAAACTGTTAACAAAGATTGAAGACCAAATATTTTTGTGGGAAGATTAGTGTTCAGAACACAGCAAAAAGGAGCAAGATAGACATTTCTGCCTATCAGATCCTATCAGGTAAAAAGATGTCAGAAGACTGATACTTGCTCACAGAAAAAAATGAAGATTTTTTTGTCTATAAAGAAGTTATAGCATTTGTACTTGCTTTTAAGAAAATGATGGTTTATTGTGTACAGCATCTTCATATTCATTTACATAAAAACTATGTATTTTAATGCAACTCAACAAAAATGGTACATATCTACTTTTTTGCTGTGTAGTATGTAATACAGTCATAGGGGAACAAGAATATGCAATTTCTGTTCCGTAGGGTCATACAAAAGAGATACCCAGGTCATAATAACAGAACATTTAGTATAAATGCATTAGAATTCAATGGGAAAAAGATAAGTTACAATTGATAGAGTTTAATAAACCTTGAAACAGGAATGGGGTTTGATATTGGCTCTCTAAGTTGAATAGGACTTTCACAGATGGATAAACTGCTTGGCAACAGTAAACTGTATACATATGACATATAATTATTACATTTAGAGCAGAAACTTAGAAATAGAAAAAACATATTTATATAGCTGTGTTGTTCAGAAATGGTACAGGTAGAAATTAAGCTGGGAATTGTGGATTGGGAATTTCAGATTGAATGCAAACTGTAATGATCTATTCTGGAATAATTCTTTTCCTCTAAAGTAATTCCAAAAATAATAACTGTATGCATTTATTTATCACTGAGAGGTGCTATAAAAGAGGAACATTTTATATGTAATATTCCATTGAAACTTTAAAAATCACAAGAAGTCTTAGGGTGGTCCAAGAAATTGCCAGCATCACATAATAGTCAGCTATTTAGCAAAACATAACCCTTGGATTCTAGGGCCATTTTACTGAGAACAAGTGCTCATTAAATAATTTATTTAGCTTCATATTTTCTTAAACTACATTGGTGAATTAAGGAGGGAGATAGCCTGGTTAAACCCATCTCTCCCTTGGCTGGCTGTCTGATCCTGAATAGCTTGTTTCATCTCTAATTTGCAGTTTCCTCATCTGTCAAGTGAGCATAGCAATGTTTCAACCCCATGAGAGTGATATAATGATTACTTGAAAAATACAGTATTTTGTTAGCTGTATCTGGATTAATTTTGTAGTTGCATAATTAATACCTTGATATAAATACAAACATAAAATTCAACTTTATTTCAGTTTTTTTTCATGTATGGAATAATAATATTTCATTATCAGCTGGACAGCATTGACTGATTTTAAAAATTTTAATGGTCTCCAAGTCAAATAGCTCACTATAGTAAGATTCTTTTATATAATAGATTACTTTGCAAAATAAGAACATTCATTTGATTTGGTAATTTTAAGAAGAGTTTTCAGGTAGCATAGCGTTTATGGTAAAATTTTCTTTTTGCATTTCTATCTTCAGTTCATCAGAATTTATTTGGTTTTATGCAAGGAATCATAACTACTGCATTGTGACTGTATATATATCTGTATTCATATGAATATATTTTATGAGTCACAGTGCCATCAGTTCCAAAAACTTAACTCTGTTATGTTGTATTTGTTTTTCATGAATCTTAGTGGAAATTTGCAAAATATAATTCACTTTAAAACACAAGGGGAGAGCCATATGTGAAAAACAGAGGAAAGCTAGAATTAAAAACGATGATACTGTAGTGTTTAAATGTCAGTAATTTTAATACTGTGAAAGATCATAATTATTCTGCCAATATTCACTACTCAGTTGGTATAATTAAACACGCAACTTTATGCAAAATGTTTCATGGCTTACAACCAGAATGTATACTTTAAATTCTATATGAAAACAAACATACCAAAGTAAACATTTTTTTTAAATATAACAAGGTAGGACCAACTATATTATGATACAATTTAGGGAGAGGAAAAGAAACTCTGTATCTACTTTTTAAAAAAATTTTATTTTATTTATTTATTTGAGAGGGACAGTGAAACAGTGAAAGGGAGAGACAGAGAAGGATCTTCCATCCACTGGTTGACTCCACAAATGGCTGCAATGGCCGGGGCTGAACCAATGCAAAGCCAGGAGCCAGGAGCTTCTTCCAGGTCTCCCACGTAGGTGCAGGGGGCCAAGCACTTGGACCATCTTCCACTGCTTTTCCAGGCCATAGCAGAGAGCTGGATTGGAAGAGGAGCAGCTGGGACTGGAACCAGGGCCCATATGGGATGCCGGTGCTTCAGGTGGAGGATTAACCAACTGCACCACAGCACCAGCCCATGTATCTACTTCTATTTCCTTAACATTTTATTTTAAATATATATTTTTACAAGTAGAGACTTTCAACTTTTTCAAATGAATTGCTTAAGGCTTCTCAATACAGCACTTCTTGAGAGCACTGAGACACTTAAAAATGCTGGTCAAGTAATGTAAGCATGGTCTTGAGTCTATTAGTTACAGCATCTTTATTAAGTTGCACAGTGTGATAATGTTAACAAACCAGCTTATCATTTGCCAAAGTATGATCTTAAGAGTAAATATCAGCAATGTCCTCAGAAAATGTGGTTCTATAATAGTTACTGAGAGCTTTCAGGATGTAAAGTGTGCTTTGTGTATTTTCAGGTATTTATAGTATTTTCTGCTTTGCCAAAATAATTTTACAGTAGAATATTTTTTTTTTGATAGGCAGAGTGGACAGTGAGAGAGAGAGAGAGAGACAGAGAGAAAGGTCTTCCTTTTTCCGTTGGTTCACCCCCCAAATGGCCACTGCGGCCGATGCACTGCGGCCTGCACACTGTGCTGATCCAAGGCCAGGAGGTGCTTCTCCTGGTCTCCCATGGGGTGCAGGGCCCAAGCTCTTGGGCCATCCTCCACTGCACTCCCGGGCCACAGCAGAGAACTGGACTGGAAGAGGAGTAACTGGGACAGAATCCGGCACCCCAATCGGGACTAGAACCCCGGGGTGCTGGCGCCGCAGGTGGAGGATTAGCCAAGTAAGCCGTGGCGCTGGCCTAACAGTAGAATATTTTTTAAAAAAACATATTTAGCAATACCTTCTTTAGGAAATTTGATCTAAGGTCAAGCTGAACACGTTCAAAATATTAGCATCATTAGTGTTTCTTTTTCCCTATAGCCTTCACTCGAAGCAAAACTTTCCTAAGCACAATATGGCTTATAACAATCCTTCCTGCCTTGGTTTGCTCGCTTTGGCACCTGACTTCCTCTGCTGCTGATATACTGCCTGCACTGAGGTACTGCTGATTCAGAATTACAGAAGCCAATTGGTGATTCACTCCTTAGAAGACTCACACAGAGCCTTCCAGTACAAATAACTTTGCTGGATGATGTGACTGCTTCAGGAGATAGTATCCTGCAGGTGAAAGGCAGAAGAACAAGGTTTGTAGCTGATGGCTGACTAAACCAAAAGTCTAACTGTGAGAAGGAAATTAGGTTTGCTTTTGCTGCTTGGGAAAGAAAGGCCACTAGATCTGTTACAGAATTTTGGAATCCTTAAGACATATTTTCAAATAGAAAAACAAAGAAGTTTCTGAAATTAAAACTTTTGGGTTTGGATGCAAACTTACTAACAATATGAAAATATTAAATTAAAAATGCTTGTTATTATAGTTGTTGTTTTCACAAGAAAGGTTATTTTTGTAATTTTTAGGATTACTAGAAATTCCTCATATAATTATCACATAGGCTGCTTGACAATTCTAATCTCTTTGTAAAGTTTCTACAAAGTTACTACAACTTGCTAAGTCAGGGACACACAGTCCTCCAGCACTGAACAGACAAGTCCAATTTCAAAGGTAATTATGTCCTTGGATGAGTTATTTAGTGCCCATTCACCCAGTTTTCTTCATTTGTAAATGGGGATGCTGAGAAGGAAAAGAGGGGAGAAAAAATCAATATAAACAAATGAAGGTTCTTAGGAAATTAGTGGCAAACCAAAGATAAAGAAAATGATTCCTATCCTCAAAGAGCTAACAATGAAACAGGAAGAATCACATGTGACAGACACAAAAGTAAGAACAATGGGTCATGGAAATTTGGAGAAAGAAGTGACTGCAAAAGGTGAAAACTAATGATGCTTTCGGGGAAGGCTTCTTGGTGGAATATATGCCAAAATTATGATTAATAGGTATAATATCCAAGACGAGACATTGGAATGATTGAAGGTAGAATAGTTCAGGCTACTCAAGGTGTCTTAGGACACTTGAGCCGCTATAATAAAATATTATAGGTGGTGGTGGCTTAAACACAACACACATTTATTTCTTAGTTTTGGGAACCGGAAAGTCCAAGATCAAGGTGCTGACAGACTCAGTGTCTGGTGAGAGCTGCCTCCTGCTTGCTAAATTGCTGTGTCCTCATAAAGCAAAAGAGGCAGGTGATCTCTCCTGGGCCTCTTCTGCCAGGCACTGATCACCTCCGTAAGGCCTCATTTCTTGATATTATCACTGTGGAAGGTAGGATTTCAGTGTATAAAGTTTGGGAAGGGGTGACTGTAGCACAAGACACCAGTAATACTGTCCTTCTTCCCACCCAGCTCCACTAAAGGAGGCTACAAATTTGACTTGGAAATTTCTCCAGGTTTTATCTTCCAGGACTACTTCAGATATTCTTTTCCAGAATAGGTTGCTATCTCAGGCTCCTGTTTTCTGTTTTTGTTCAACCAATTCAGATTGGCAACATTCCCTTTACACTTTTGGAAAGTCCTGAAAATGTTGCCCTTTCTTCTATCTTGACCAGCTTCTGCTTCTGCAGGTCCAAGAAACCAGATTTCCAACTCTTTGCTTGTCTAGGAGATAGTATTAGATGAGTATGAACCTGAGGAGTAAAAGAGTTGCCAGGAAATTAGATCTGTGTTTAAGGGAGACTACTGTTCCATTTTAGGTGAAAATCATGATAGGTGAAAGGTAGTGGTGTGAAAAAAGTCCTGGAAGACATGTGGAAGTGCTTGCATGAAATTCTGGAATGCTCATCTAGTTAAAAATGTCAGACTAGTTTATTTGTGTGAAATGGGAGTGTAGTTAATATATCTAATCAAGAAAATAATTTGCTCTTGATTTTTCATTATGAGGGGTAATTTGGTAGCCTTGAGTAAAATGGATTGTCAAGGGAAGGGACTCAAATAATAGTTAATAGAGCTTTCTCTGGAGTCATAAAATTTGGAAGGCAAAAGTGGAGAAAAAATGAGGCTATGAGTGATTTCAAAAGGGGCAGAGGAAGAGGCTGTAATCATGTAATCTCCAAGAAGTGCAGGAGACAAACACAAATCTTGAAATGGTGTGAATTGGGACAATAAAGAGAAGCAGGGAAGCTCAAGAGAAGGAAGTGGTTTCATGCCCAAAGAAGGTGGTGTGGCGAGTACAAAGTGCAGTAATACAGAATGAGACACTCAATCCCATCTTGCCTTAATTGTAATTTTTGTGAATCTCTTATTTCCCAAATAATACCTCCCTAACAGACTGGCTAAATGAACAGCACAAAGTGGTTATGGAAGTTCCTGCACATACTTGGTGCTTCACAAAATTGTGTATGGAATTAAATATCTAGGTTGGAGTGGACTTTAATCCTGGTTCACCTAGCTCAGCCACTCTTCCGTGTTTTTATTTCATTCTTTAGAAGTGAAATATCATTATATTGTTAGAACTGTGTCTATGAACTGCATTAAATTTCTATATAAAATGAATTAATTAAAAAATTATTTGAAAGGTGGAGTGATAGGAGAGAAAAGAAAGAAAGAGAGAGAGAGAGAGAGAAATTTTCCATCTGCTTATTCACTCCACAAATGCCTGCAACAATCAGGTCTGGGACAAGTAAAAGCCTGCAACCAACCTCAGAGTGTCCCATGAGGGTGGCATGATCTCAACGACGTGGGTCATGATCCATTGCATTGTAGGTACAATAGTAGGGAGCTAGATTGGAAGTGGAGGAAGCAGCTGGATCTCAAACCAGCACTCCGTTATGGGATGTGGGTGCCCCAAGGCAGATTTACCTGCTGTACCACATTGTCCATCCCTTATTTTATTTTATATTATTTAATTTTTTTGGAATTATTTATTATTATCATGTTGTTGTCATGTCGTTATTATCATCATGTCGTCATGGGTGCATTAAAACAATAACAACTGGACTTCAAAGAAGTAGTCACTTGTGTTTTTCTTTAGGAAATAAACAAACAGATGGAGAGATGTCTCCCGGCTGTTGGTTCACTCTCCAAATTCCCACAGCAACTAGGGATGGGGCAGGCCAGAGAGAAGCCAGGAGACTGGAACTCCATCCAGACCCTCGAAATGGATGAAAGTGACTACTGGGTTATCAAGTCTTGAGCTGTCAAGTGCTGCCTTCCCAGAAGGAGCATGAGCGGGAAGCTGGCTATGAAGTGCAGCCAGGACTAGAACCCACCCACTCTGATGTGGGATGCCAGCCTCAGTCTTAACCACTGTGTCTAATGCTTGTGCCCCTTTTTACTTTTAAATGCATTCCCCCAGGGTGGGTCTTGTGTTGCAGATTAATTTGCCACTTGGGATGTTTGCATCCATATCTGAGTGCCTGGGATCATGTCCTGCCTCTGTTTCTGACCCAGTTTATAGAAGTAGGTGGTAGCTGAAGTACTACAGTTCCTGCCACCTATGTGGGAGATCTGGGTAAAGATCTTGGCTTATGGCTTCAGTTTGGCCAAGCTCTGGCTGTGCTGGGCATTTAGACAATGAACCATTGATGTAAGATGGTCTCTCTGTTTCTGTCTCTTTCTCCATCTTTCTTGCTTTGGTTTTCACATAAAAATCAATGCATACATACATACATACACAAACTGAAAGCAAATATATTTTTTGTCTCCTGTACCAAATAACCTTTCTGCTCACACTTGGACCTTTCCAGACACAAAGAACTCCTCCCCTTGCCAAAGATCACATTTAGTCTATGGACAGTCCTGAGTGCAAACAGTACAGTGTACACTGTGTGAATGATCTTCCTCAAGCATTCATTGCTAAGCCTGTACTGTGCATGAGATCTGCTTCAGCGGCTCAGATTCCCAGTGAGATCTGTCCAGGGTTGATGTGTGGAGCAGTACAGAAATTTGTGTTTTAAAGAGTTTTTCGAGTGACTCTGGTGAGGAAGTTATTCAATAAACATTACCCTGAAACTTCCCCCATATGTCCTATTTTGACCTCTAAGTGCTACATAGAATAAATGTATTATGATTCAAGGAAATTGCTATTGTGTCTCCTGTGACTTTCTTTTCCAAGTGTAATCTGAGATTATATAGATAAAAGTGCTTTGGAAAAACAAAGATGCACATAAAATAACTTCAAACATTATCTTGAGATGAAAGACTTTATTCTCTTAAGAAAACGGTGCATCCTTAAATAGCAATTTTATCATAACAGCTAATATTTATTGAAACTTTCCATATGCTACCTATATTGTATGACTTATTCTAATATTCATATTTCATCATTTTCCCATTTTACAGTAGTAGCTTAGAAAAGTCAAGTTTCTCTCCCAGGCACAAAATATTGGTACAGCCAAGTTTCAAATGTCACATTTTTTGCCTTATTATAAAAACTAAAGAGATTTTTGTTTCTTTTGTAGCAGGACAGTCTTCAAGGAAATTTATGGATATGATACCATGAGGGAGAAACATACCCACATTTAAAAGTAAGACCAAAATTCCATCTATTTGTATGTTTTTATCAGTTGTATTTCTATTTGTTTGCATTTATTATTATCATCACGTTGTCATGGGTGCATTAAAACAATAACAACTGGACTTCAAAGAAGGAGTCTCTTGTGTTTTTCTTTAGGAAATAATTTCCTGTGATCCTAGGTCCCTGGAGAAGCCTTATGTAGTGAGCTGGTGGTATTGAAAGTTCAGAAGCTATGGGAATAGAATGGGAAGAAAGCCAAGAGTAGACCAATGAAGATTCATTTTTTTTCTGTTTCACAGTTTTGCTTTGAGCTCACTGGGACCAGAGTCTGTGCACATAAGATCTGCAACAATTCATTCTGAATCCACCAAGAGTCATTTTACATACTGCAGTTTATAATAACGTTTAAATAAATCTCTTTTACAATGGCTCATTCCTTTTAGTTGTCTGCCTTATTAGGCTTAGAAACTAGAGTGATCTGAGTTCTGAGTTTTTAAGACTGAAATATTCCTACTGGACTGATTATCGTCAGAAGGAAAACAGAAATCCTTGGACCTTGCTTTTCTTAACTAGCATTTCTTAATCCTAGATGCAGTTTAAAATCACTTAAAATGGTTTTTTTTTTTTTTTCTAAAAATAATCTAATGTTGCTCATGTTTGTACTGGAGACCAGTTATAATCTTCGGGTTGTGACCTGGGTGTAACGTATTTCACAGATCCTAGGTGATTCTGCTGTGTGAACTACAACTTAAGCCCATTTTGGAGTCAAGTACAAAGTTGGCATCTTTATCACACTTATGAGTATTTAAGGGAAAACAAAAACCACAACAAGACAAAACTGAATTCTTAGTATCTGTAATCACAAGGTGAAACTTATTGACTTTTGAAAGATTAACTGAAAACTTTATTTTAGTTAACATGATCAATTCAGGAATCATGGAAGGAGAAACAGATGTCTAGGTGGAATCGTGAACAGTTCTCAGAGAAAGAAACAGTGCTAAAATAACCCTTGAAAATTTAATGATTAAATTACACAAAAATAAAACTGCATATGAGTAGAAACTAACTTTTTAATATTTCTAATGAGTATTAGTTTAATTTCTCAAAGATTAAATATTTATTTATTGTAAAAATTTTGATCAGAACTTTGCTTAAAATAAAATAATTTCTCATAGTAAAGACTGAAGACTTTCTTAGGGAACTATATTATGGACATTTTTACTGAAACAACTTACTGTGGTTAATACCCTGGGTCATTTCAATGACAAAACACAGCTGGACAATTGAGGGAAAAATAGAGAGGCTACATTATATATTTAATTTTTTCAGTTCATAATTTCTTTAGTCTGTGGAGTTCTAATCAGAACATATTATTTATTTAGCTATAGCTAAAATTATAATGTTTTTATTTGTCAAGACTTGATTCTTCTGCAAATGGCTGCCTGCATTGAGAAGTGGAGTCTTGGTTAAATGTCAGAACCTGTTTTATGTCTCACCAAGCATAGCTGGAATAGGACATAATTGTGTGAGCTCTTGGACAACCATTGGTATTGTGAACATAGCTTAGCTATCTCTACATGCCAGTGGTATGTTATAATGGCCACTGTAGAGACACCCCAATTGGAATTATTTTCACCTTGAGGGTCCCCAAGGAACACCTGTGATGGACTCCCATAAGGCTAAGGGCCATCTGAATTGCTGAGGTCATTTATTAGGATGTAATCTTTAGGAGCTTCTGACAGGACACCATGAGGCTGAAAATAGACATTCTCTTACGGAGAATGATTTCTAGTTTTGGTAACATTATGAAAACATTTTATTGTTCCTATTGTCCTTTTTTACTTTTGTGGTTTACTTTTACCTCATCCACTTCCAAGGAAAACTTGTCTGGTGTCATTCAATTTCCTAGCTGCTAAACTTTATTCTCACTTTTGACATGGGTCCCCTCACTTCCTCCCTTCCTCCGTCCCTCCTGTCTTTTGTTCCTTTCCTTACCTTACATATCTTTCCCTTCCCTCCAACTGCTGGCCACAATCAGAAGATGAGTTAGTTAACAAGTACTTATCGAATACTTCAAGTCCACAGTATTGCCACTTCTCAATTGTTAGGGGTTGTTTTGAAGGACATAAATTGAGCTATTAGTTCAGAGTATTTGAGCTTTTTTTTTCTGTCATGCTTTTATCTAGCTTCTGACTTTTAGATCCTTTTGCATCGTTTTGCAAGGTTTTTATAAAGTCATCCCTTTGTGAAAATGTTCTGCTTTGTTGAATGTCATGGAATTTTTATTGATTTGCAGTTCCTTCATCTTGGGACAAATACTCAGTTACCTCGAATGATATGTTTTTTTGTGTGTGTGCTGGCATTCCTTTTATTGTTTGCTGTATATGTTCTCTTTGACGGTTTGATTTTCTAGTTTTCAAGTAAAGCTTTTATCTTGACTTCTTAGTTTAGTTTCTAATATTTTATGCTTAAATACTTTTCACTGGAATTATTTTCCTTAAAATAAAATTATTAATAATCTTATTGCTATTTCTTTTATTGGTCCTATTGGTTAGAATTTACCAAGCTTCTGACAGACATGTATGTTTCTCTGTATATGGCTGATCACCTGGGTTTGCCCCTTCTGTGACACTGTCAAGGAAATCTTCACTGCTGAATTACTGAAATCAAATGACTTTTCTACCTGATCCTTTGTTAATTATAAAATATTGTGCAAAAAAAAAAAGATTACTGAGACCTGAAAAATCCATAAAATTTGCATTTAAGCTTTTAATAATAATAAATGACAGTGAAATTATACCTTTGGTGAAACAAAGACAAGGAAGAAAAAGTAAAAATTAGAAGACACGAAAACTAACATAGAGAAAAAGGAGACAAAAACAGTTTGAGACAATGTACAAAAAAGAAAAAGGAGTTTGGATGTAACTTACTTGTACAGTTTCTGTTCACAAAATTCATCAGGAAAATAAAAATATATATTTTTTAATGAATATTTCTTAATGGAGATAGAATATATGAGAAATAAGGACAGATGGTACAGATATAAATAAAAGTATGAGTAACAAATCGATGACACATCTAAACACATAAAAGAATTTTCCTGAAATGAAAACATTCTTCTGAACTCTAATTTCATTTTGTTGAAGACATCCATGAAACATACATAGACATTATTTAGAATTCAGTGATAATTCCTTATTCCTCCTCAGGCATTCCCATCTTTGACTGTACTATAGATAGGAAAATGGGTGGACAAGAGAAAGGTAATAGGGCAGGTTAGCCTCTAAAGAGAATATAGTAGATGGAGTAGAAAAAATATTAATTAAAAAAATTTAAGCCTAGCTTTCCACTTCAACAATGAGGAACAGTGATAGAAAGTAGAGTTCCTCAGTGTTTTTATGTGCATATGAGTTACTTGGAGATCTTGCAAAAATGTAGATTTGGATTCAACAACTCTAAAGTGGGATTTAAGAGTCTCCAGGTGTTACTTGATGCTACTGTTCTATTAGTGGACCACATTTGATTAATAAGAGTCTAGAGTACTTAATTTATCTGTGCTCTGCCACTTGGTTGAAAACAGCTAGAATTCAGTTCCAATATTCTTAATTTTATAGTCCACAAAACAGGCATTAACTAACCATAACTTTTTTTTCACTTCTCCTGAAGCATGCGTTTTCATTGATAAATAAAAATCAGTAATCTCCCTCATCATTTATGTTTCCATGAACTTTTTAAAGATATACCTTCAAGGAAAATTTCTTGCTCTTATAGCAATTCTATGTTCAAGTTTGTAAGGAATATAAAGCAATTGCTCCATTTTAAATTCCTACCATATGAATATGATGGTTCCACAGGGTTTGGTTTTTGTAGCTATGTCCTAAGTTTTGAAATTTGGACGTGGATGGATTCGTTTAGCTGGTAGAGGAAATTTCAAAATGGCAAAGCATTCAGACTGCAGCATGGGTGTTATTCATTGCTTTTATTCAACTTTAGGTAAGACTTGGACATAAAGAAGGCGTTTAGACAGACTTAGAACATTTGCAGATGGAGGAAAAAGGCAAGTTCAAGAGGAGAAACCCTGGAGGCCAGTGACAGACTGTCAGATTTTTTTGATTTTTAGTACTTTACTGAAGTATGATTTTTTTAACTTTTATTTAATGAATATAAATTTCCAAAGTACAGCTTATGGATTACAATGGCTTCCCCCCCACAACGTCCCTCCCACCCGCAACCCTCCCCTTTCCCACTCCCTCTCCCCTTCCATTCACATCAAGATTCATTTTCGATTCTCTTTATATACAGAAGATCAGTTTAGCATACATTAAGGAAAGATTTCAACAGTTTGCTTCCACACAGAAACATAAAGTGAAAAATACTGTTTGAGTACTCGTTATAGCATTAAATCTCAATGCACAGCACACTGAGGACAGAGATCCTACATGAGGAGTAAGTGCACAGTGACTCCTGTTGTTGACTTAAAATTGACACTCTTGTTTATGGCCTCAGTAATCACCCTAGGCTCTTGTCATGAGCTGCCAAGGCTATGGAAGCCCCCTGAGTTCACCGACTCTGATCATAGTTAGACAAGGCCATGGTCAAAGTGGAAGTTCTCTCCTCCCTTCAGAGAAAGGTACCTCCTTCTTTGATGACCCGTTCTTTCCACTGGGATCTCACTCACGGAGATCTTTCATTTAGTTGTTTCTTTTTTTTTTTTTTTTTTTTTTTTTTTTTTTTTTTTTTTTTGCCAGAGTGTCTTGGCTTTCCATGCCTGAAATACTCTCACGGGCTTTTCAGCCAGATCCACATGCCTTAAGGGCTGATTCTGAGGCCAGAGTGCTGTTTAGGACATCTGCCATTCTATGGGTCTCCTGTGTATCTCACTTCCCATGTTGGATCGTTCTCTCCCTTTTTTATTCTATCAGCTAGTATTTGCAGACATTATTCTTGTTTATGTGATCCCTTTGGTTCTTAGTCCTATCATTATGATCAATTGTGAACAGAAATTGATCACTGGGACTAGTGAGATGGCATTGGTACACGCCACCTTGATGGGATTGAATTGGAATCCCCTGGTATGTTTCTAACTCTACCGTTTGAGGTAAGTCAGCTTGAGCATGTCCCGAATTGCACATCTCTTCCCTCTCTTATTCCTACTCTTATATTTAACAGCGGTCACTTTTCAGTTAAGTTTCAGCACTTAAGAAGAATTGTGTATTGATTACAGTATTCAACAAAAAGTATTAAGTAGAACAAACAAAAAAAATACTAAGAGGGATAACATATTAAGTTGCTCATCAACAGTCAGGGTGAGGGCTGATCAAGTCACCATTTCTCATAGTGTTCATTTCACTTTAACAGGTTTCCTTTTTGGTGCTCAGTTAGTTGTCACCTATTAGGGAGAACAAGTGGTATTTGTCCCTTTGGGATTGGCTTATTTCACTCAGCATAATGTTTTCCAAATTCCAATCAGGGATCCCTTTTCAGTTAAAATTTAAACACCTAAGAATAATTGTGTGTTAATTACAGAGTTCAACCAATGGTACTAGAACAAAAAAAATACTAAAATGGGTAAAGTATTACATTGTACATCAACAGTCAGGACAAGAGCTGATCAAGTCACCGTTTCCCATAGTGTCCATTTCACTTCAACAAGTTTCCCCTTTGGTGCTCAGTTAGTTGTCACTGATCAGGGAGAACATATGATATTTGTACCTTTGGGACTGGCTTAATTCACTCAGCATGATGTTTTCCAAATTCCTCCATCTTGTTGCAAATGACCGGGTTTCATTGTTTTTGACTGCTGTATAGTATTCTATAGAGTACATGTCCCATAATTTCTTTATCCAGTCTACTATTGATGGGCATTTGGGTTGGTTCCAGGTCTTAGCTATTGTGAATTGAGCTGCAATAAACATTAATGTGCAGACAGCTTGTTTGTTTGCCAATTTCATTTCCTTTGGGTAAATTCCAAGGAGTGGTATGGCTGGGTTGAATGGTACGGTTATATTCAGGTTTCTGAGAAATCTCCAGACTGACTGCACACAGAGAGAAGGAGAGGTAAAAAGAGAGAGGTCTTCCAGCTTTTGGTTCACTCCCCAGTTGGTTGCAATGGCTGGAGCTGTGCTGATCTGAAGCCAGAAGCCAGGAGCCTCTTCTGGGTCTCCCACGTAGGTGCAGGGGCCCAAGGGTTTGGGCCATCTTCCACTGCCTCCCAGGTCATAGCAGAGAGTTGGATAAGAAGTGGAGCAACTGGGACTCAAACCGATGCCCATATGGGATGGCTCACATGGTTAATCCTCTGCCTGCAGCACCAGCATCCCCTATGGGTGCCGGTTCTAGCCCCGGTTGCTCCTCTTCCAGTCCAACTCTTTGTTGTGGCCCGGGAGGGCAGTGGAGGATGGCCCAAGTCCTTGGGCCCCTGCATCCGCATGGGAGACCAGGAGGAAGCACCTGCCTCCTGGCTTTGGATCGGTACAGAGCCAGCTGTAGCGGTCATTTGGGAGGTGAACCAACAGAAGAAAGACCTTTCTCTCTGTCTCTCTCTCTCTCATTGTCTAACTCTGCCTGTCAAAAAAAAAAAAAAAAAAGTGGAGATAGTGCATTCTTAGGGGAAAGTTGCAGAGAAAACCTTAGTAGAGATTCTGTGTAAGCAGGGTAGACACCATGGATATCTATGAAAGGTGCAGATGCACAGCAATGATCATTTGCATGAAAAATGACCCAGCAACCCTGAGCCAGGGAGAGCACCAGCTTTGGAGAGCAAGGTGAGATCAGACGACAGAGGCTCACATCACTGTTGATATAGCCAGAGGGAGAGCATAGAGGACTGCATTGTCATTGAGTCCAAAGCCCTGAGAGGAACACTCACTCACCCTAAGTAAAATAAAAAAAAAGGCATGTCTCTTTCTCTCTCTCTCTCTCTCTCTCTCTCTCTCTCTCTCTCCATCTATCCCCCTACAATGGTATCTAGCAACCAACTGTGAAAGGGTGGGCAACATTTTGGACATAAGTAAGTAGCAGCTGCTGCAGCTCTTGTGTACACACCCAGAAATTAGTGGGGGCAATCTTCATCTTGTCAGCAGAAGCAACTGCAACAGCTCCACTGCATCCACCCAGCAATGGGTGGGAAGAAGGAGCCATTTCAACATTAATGCTACCTGCAGATACTCTTTAATGTGCCCAGCACGATTGTGAAACAAGTAGGGCTATGGCCTGGAGCTATTGTGTACACATGTGACCCAGAGATTTTACCAGAGGGAAAATCAGTGTTCTCCACTGACTTTGAGTCTAGCTAGAAGGATTGACAAGGGGCTGGACAACTGTGAAGTGCCCTCAGCTTTGAATCACAGGCTCCAGGATCCCACAGCTCAATCTGACTATGGGGAGTACCCACACTCAATGGACTCTGAGAATCACACAGCCTCTCTGTCGATGCCAGGCTAGTGGGTGGAGTGGATCCTCTATACCTCATGTCTTTGGAAACCCTGAGTGCTGAGAGTGTGAGAACACTGTGACTACATGAGAGGGTACAAGGGATAGCTGAGTCTCTGGGAAATCACTGAGTGGCTCCATATGTTTAGAGCTCTTTGATTGCCTGAGGTGGTTCACTGCAGCAGGATCTGGGCTTACACTGAGGACTGCCCATATCCTTTGTGCAGTCCATGTGGAAGCATGAATGAGTATTACATATGTTGAGGGCTAACACCCAGATATTAATCATGTTGGAAGAGAGGTGAGGGTGTATTGAAGCCGACAGAAGTGACCATTCCCCTGCTTCTGTATACAAGAGATTTACCATACCCATACCTCAATTCTTGCCCCACCTTAGAGCACAGACCGGGACTCCCTGGCCACACCCAGCACACACCTCTGGGTACTCAATGAAAGAACAGACATTCCACTAAGTCACAGAGGCACAGTTCCAAGCTAAAAGTCATCAGAGGAAAAAAACAAAAAACAAAAAACAAAAAACAACAAAAAAAAACAAGTATCTCCACAAATGCCTACAAATAAATACAGAAACTGAAGAAACAACATTAAGGAAGACAACATGACTCTCCCTCAAAGGCACACAAGACTTCAGTATTAGATTATGAAGATGAAGAGATTGATGAAATGCTAGATATGGAATTCAAAAGATTAGTCAAAGGATTACTAGAAGCAAAAAAAGCAGATCCAAGAATTGGAGAAATCCATACATGACAAGAATAAAAACTTTTTCTGATAAAATTGAAATTTTAAAGAGAAAACAAAATGAAACTTTAGATATGAAGAATCAATAAATCAAATAAAAAATGTAGGGAAAGCCTTAACAACAGACTTGGTGAGGCAGATGAAAGAAGACAAATCTATGGAAATTTTTCAATCAGACAAAAAAAAGAAAAAAAAATTAAAATTTAAAATGGTGTTGGAGATTTTAACGGATATTATAAAAAGATCCAACATATGAGTCTTAGGAGTTCCTGAAGATTTGGAAAGAGAATGGACTAAAAGTCCTATTTAGTGAAAAATTGCAGAACACTTCCCCAATTTGGAGAAACAAAGGGACATCCAACTACAAGAAGCAAATGGAACTTCTAATAGACAGGACCAGAAAAGAGCTTCACCATGACACAATGTAGTCAAACTTTCCACAGAAAAACATAAAGAAAATATTCTAAAATGTGCATGAGAGAAACGCCAGGTTACTTTCAGAGATCTCCAATTAGACTCACAGATGACTTCTCATCAGAAACCCTACAGGCTAGGAGAGAATAGAAATGCATAGTCTAAGTCCTAGAGGAAAAAAAAAAAAAAAACCTGTCAACCAATAATACTATATACTGGAAAGCTCTCATGAATTAAGGTGAAATAAAGTCCTTCCACAAAAAACAGAAACTAAAAGAATTTGTCTACACTCACCAGCCTTACAAAAGATGCTTAAGGATGTATTATACATATAAACCGAAAGACAGTCATCATTGTGAAAGAATAGGAAGACAGAAAATTTTCTTGTGAAAGTACAAAGGAAATCCAAAGTAAACAATATGAATATTTAATGAAAATGTCAGGACCAAGTCATTACTTATCAATAATAACCTTGAATATAAAGGCCTCAACTCTCCAGTTAAAAGATACAGATTGATTGAATGGATTAAAAACCAAAGCCCATCTATTTGCTGCCTACAAGAAACACACCTTCCCAATAAAGATACAGGTAAACCAAAAGTGAAAGAATGGAAAGAGATATTCCATGCTAATGGAAACCAAAAAAGAGCTGGAGTTGCCATCCTAATATCAGACAAAATAGAATATAACACAAAACTCTTAGATAGAAATAGAAGAACATTATGTAATGATTAAGAGATCAATTAAACAGGAGGATGTGACCACAACAAATGCATATGTATCCAGTTCCATGGCACCTTGCTATTTCAAGGAAATGTTAAGGGATCTAAAGGGAGAAATAATTTCCAATACAATAGTAATGGGGTATTTCAACAACTACTTTCAAGGATGGACAGATCAGCTAGATGAAAAATCAACAAAGAAACAACGGAGCTAATTGACACTATGGACCAAATGGACATAACTGATATCTACAGAATTTTTCACCCCACATTTACAGAATACACATTCTTCTCACCAAATGCATGGAGCTTTCTCTAGGATAGACCATACACTATGCCATAAAGCAAGTCTCAGCAAATTCAAAAAAATTGAAATCATACCATGCATCTTCTCTGACCACAATGGAATGAAGCTCAAGAAAATTTGCCAACTTATGGAGACCAAAAAACATGCTCCTGAATGAACAGTGGGTCATAGAAGAAGTAAAAAAAAATTCTGGAAACTAATTAAGATGACAATACAATGTATCAAACTTTATGGGATACAGCAAAACAGGGTTAAGATGGAGGTTTATAGAAATTGGTGCTTACATCAAGAAATTGGAAAAGTTCTAAATAAATGATCTGTCAATGCATCTTAAGGACCTAGAAAATGAACTAAAATCAAACACAAAATTAGTAGGTGGAAAGAAGTAATTAAAATTAGAGAATAAACAAAATCAACACAAAAATAATGCAAAAGATCAATGAAAAGAGCCATTTTTTTAACTTTTATTTAATGAATATAAATTTCCAAAGTACAGCTTGTGGATTACAATGGCTTTCCTCCCCCATAACTTTCCTCTCACCCACAAACCTCCCCTTTCCCGCTCCCTCTCCCCTTCCATTCACATCAAGATTCATTTTCAATTCTCTTTATATACAAAAGATCAGTTTAGTATATATTAAGCAAAGATTTAAACAGTTTGCACCACACAGAAACACAAAGTGAAAAACACTGTTTGAGTACTTGTTATAGCATTAAATCACAATGTACAGCACATTAAGGACAGAGATCCTACATGAGGAGTAAGTTCACAGTGACTCCTGTTGTTGACTTTACAAATTGACACTCTTGTTTATGGCGTCAGTAATCTCCCCATGAAGAGCCATTTTTTAAATAAACAAAATTGATAAATCATTGGTCTAACTATCCAAAAGAAAAGGGAAAAAACTCAGATCAGTAACATCAAAGGTGAAAAAAGAAATGTAAAAGATATCACAGAAATAAAAATAATCATCAGGAATTAACAAAGAAATCTATAACAACAAATCAGGAAAAAATGGATAATGGGATGCCGGCACTGAATTTCCCCATATTTATGATTTTTTCTAGGTTTCTTCTTGCTATTGATTTTCAGTGTCATGCCATTGGAAGCAGAGAAGATAATTTATATGATTTCAGTTTTTATCAGTTTATTAACACTTCCTTGCATGAAATATATATTTTCCTCTGAATAATGCTTTATTTGCACTTGAGAATATATAGTCTCATGTTGGTTGAATGAAATATTCTATATATAAATGTTAGGTTTATAGTATTGTTAAATTCATATTTTTGTATTTATTATCTAACTTTCTATTTCACCGTTTATCATCCAGTTTTTTTGTTTGTTTTTTTGTTTTTTTTTGTTTGTTTTTGAATCACTCTTTATTTCCTCTTTCACTTTTACAAATTTCATCGTTTTATTCTTCTTCATGCTTACTTTTCTCTCTTTGAACCTCCAACACCGGAAAGCCTCTGAGCTATTATCTATATATTATTGAAAGTGGGATTTTGAACTCTGCAGCTACGTTCAGTTTTATCAGTTTTTGTTTCACAGAATGTAGGACTATGTTGTTAGGTGCAAATATGTTTGTAATTGTTATATCTTCTTAATGTACTGGCTGCTTATGAACTTCTAATATTCTTTTTTCCCTTCACCAACTTGTATCTTGCAGCCTCTATATCTAACCTAGTTACAGCCACTTCATTTCTTTATTTATACTGTTTGCATGGAATATTTTCTCCATTTTTTAACTTGCAATCTATTTGTGTTCTTGTATGCTAAGCTATGTTATGTTATGGACAGTATATATTGGATCAAAAAATAATCATCCTATATCTGCCCTGTAAGTGTTGAATGCATTTTAATTTAAGTTGTTACGGACTGGAAAATTTATTTTTGCCATTTTACTGTTAGTTCTTTTATGTGATGTGGTTTTTCTGTTCTTCACTTGCCCAGTGCTGTCTTTTGCGATTGCCTGATTTTTTTCCTATTGTACTACTTTTGTTTTTTATTTATTTGTGTTATATATACATATTTTAGTTTTTTTAATCATTGCCCTGCAGATTGCTATTAATGTCTTAATTTATAAAAGTTGGTTTTGGATTGATATCTAATTGAATTTAGATTTAGTCATTTACAGAACTTGTGCTCCAATATAACACCATATCCTTTTGGTTTTTCTTGTCATAAGTTACTTCTTAGAACATTTTTTCTCATTAATATGGATTTGTAATGTTTTATATAGTTGCCTTTTAAATCATATATGAAAGGTCTTTGGAAACTTCATGGAAATTGTGTGTTCTGAAAAAAATATGCCTGTATTTCAAAGGATTTTTGCATCAAAATCTATCTTTTAATCCCTTGTTTCTATAAACATTTTGATGTCCCCTCATAAGAATAAAAGAGGAATTGCAAACCAAAAATATGCTAATATTTACTTTTACATTCTCCTATGTAGTTAATATTGATTTTATTTCTTCATGTGCATTCAAGTGCTATCTAGTGTACTTTCATTTCAGCCTGAAGAATTCCCTTTAACATTCCTTGTTAGGAATGTTATCAACTTATAATATTCTTTTTCCCTTGGTGTTAAACTCTTTTAGATGTGTTTATCTAAGAATGCCATAATTTATCCTTCATTTTTATAATTCATATGTTCTCTGCATTGTTAATAGAATTTTCGTTTTATGTTTGAATATCTTATTTTTTTCTAGCCTCCATAGTTTCTAATTAGCAGTCAACAATTATTTCTTCTGAGGATCCCTTGTATACATACCTCTCTTTTGTCTTGGTAATTTAATTTCAGCATTATCTTTTTTCATTTTACTCTTTTTAAAATATATGTTTTATTTAAGTTATCCAAGTTTAATGTATTTCCTTTAGACTATTATAGAAGCATGGTGGCACTTCTCCCCATCCTGCCTTTCACTCACACTCCAACCTTTCCTCTCCCTCCCTATCATATTCTCAATCTTAATTTTTACAATGATTTTTTTAGTACACTTTATGTTTCTATACTTAACACTACCCTAAGTAGAAGAGTTCAACAGATAGTATGAAGAGAAAACAAGGCAAAACAAAATATTGTTCCTCAATGAAAGATACAAGGGCTATAAACCATCATTTGTTATCAAAATGTCTATTTCACTTCAATACATTATATTTTAGGTACTCTTTTCATTACATCTGATCAGGGAAATCATATGATATCTATCTTTTTGGGATTGGCTTATTTCACTAAGTATAATGGTTTCCAGTTGTGACTATTTTGTTGCAAAAGGCATAATTTCTTTCTTTCTTTCATTTTTTTTTTTTACAGTTGAGTGGTACTGCATAGTGTATATATACCATAGTTTCTTTATCCAGTTACCAGTTTGTAGACATCTTGGGTTGATTCCATATCTTGGATACAGTGAATTGTGTTGCAATGAACATAGGAGTACAAATAACTTTCATATACTGCTTTCTTTTTGTTTGGGTAAATTCTCAGGAGTGGGATGGTTGGATCATATGGTAGTTCTATATTTAGATTTCTGAGGTATCTCCATACTGAATTCCACAGTGGTTGCACCAGTTTACACTCCCACCAACAGTATATTAGGGTACCTTTTTCTCCACATCCTTGCCAGCATTTGTTATTTGTTGATTTCTGTACGTGTGCCATTCTAACTTGAGTGAGGGGAAATCTCATTGTGGTTTTGATTTGCATTTCCCTGATGGCTAGTGATCCTGAGCATTTTCTCATCTGTCTGCTAGCTATTTGAATTTCCTCTCTTAAAAAACTTCAAATTGTTTGCCCATTTCTTAACTGGATTGTTTGCTTTGTTGTTGCTGAGTTTCTTGAACTCTTTATAGTCTAGATACTAACCTTTATCAGTTGCATAGTTTGCAAATGTTTTATCCCATTCTGTTGGTTGCCTCTTCACTTTTTGAGGTTTTTTTTATTTTTTAAAATTTTTTTTGCATTACAGAAGCTTCACAGTTTTATGTAATCCCATTTGTCAATTTTGGCTTTGATTGCCTGTACCTCTAGGGTCTTTTCCAAAATCTTTGCCTATTCTAATGTCTTGCAAATCTTTCCCAATATTCTCTAATGATTTGATGGTATCAGGATGCAGATTTAGGTCTTTGATCCATTTTGAGTGGTTTTTTTGTGTGTGTGTTTGTAAGGTGTAAGGTAGGGGTCTTACTTCATACTCCTGTGTGTGGAGATCCAATTTTACCAGCACCAATTGTTGAAGAGACTGTCTTTGCTCCAGGGATTGATTTTAGCTCCTTTTGTCAAAGATAAGTTGGTTGTAGATGCGTGGATTGGTTTCTGGAGTCTTTGACAAAAGACCAGTCTCAACTGGTCCAAGTGAATGATCTTTCTGATTTGCTGTTAGATTCTATTGGCTAATATTTTGTTGAGGTTTTTTGCATCTATGTTCATTAGGGATACTGATTTATAGTTCTTTCTCTGTTGCATCTTTTCTGGCTTAGGAATTAATGTAATGCAGGCTTCATAGAATGAGTTTGGGAAATTTCCATCCCTTTCAATTGTTTTTGGATAGCTTGAGAAGAATTGGAATTAGTTCTTGAACTATCTGGTAGAATTCAGCAGTGAAGTCATCCAGTCCTGGGCTTTTCTTTGTTGGGAGGGTATTCACTACTGATTCAATTTCCAACTTGGTTCTTGGTCTGTTTAGGTTGTTTATGTCTTTATGACTCAATTTTGGTAGAATTTTATGTGTCTAGGATAATCTGTCTATTTATTCTATATTTCCCATTTTGTTGGCATACAGCTCTTTGTAGTAATTCCTGATGATTCTTTTTATTTCTATGGTATCTGTTATTAAATTTCCTTTTTTTATCTCTGATTTTGTTGATTTGGGTCTTCTCCCTTTTTTTTGGTTAGTTGAATTAATGGTGTATCTATTTTGTTTATTTTTTTAAAAAGCCAGTCTTCATTTCACCAATTTTTTTATATTTTTTGTTTCAACTTTGTTTATTTCTTCTCTGATTTTAATTATTCCTTTCCTCCTAATATTTTGGGTTTGGTTTGTTGTTGTTTTTCTAGGTCCTTCAGATGTATTGCTAGCTCATTTATTTGGTACCTTTCCAATTTCTACATGTAGGCACTGATTGCTATAAATGTCCTTCTTAACACTGCCTTTGATGTATCCCATACATTTTGATATGATGTATTATCATCTTCATTTGTTTCCAGAAATTTTTTTCATTTTTCTTTTAGTTTCTTCTATGATCCACTGAAAATTCAAAAGCATGTTGTTCAGTCTCCATGTGTTTCCACATGATCTAGAGATTCCTGAATTGTTGAATTCCAGCCTTATACTATTGTGGTCTGAGAAGATACATGGTACGATTTCAAATTTTTTGAATTTGCTGAGAATTGCTTTATGGCTTAATATATGGTCTATCCTAGAGAAACTTCCATGCACTGATGAGAAGAATGTGCATTCTGCCACTATGGGGTGAAAAATTCTGTAGATACCTGTTAGGTCAGTATTGTCAGTTAACTCTGTTTGCTTACTGATTTTTTGTCTGGTTGATCTGTCATTGTTGAAAGTGGGGTATTGAAGTCTCCTGTTATTTGTATTGGAGTCTATATTTCCCTTTAGATATATTAACATTTCTTTTAAATAGCCAGGTGCTCTGTAATTAGATTCATACACATTTAATATAGTTACATCTTCCTCTTGAAGTGACCCCTTAATCATTACATAGTGTTCTTTTTGTCTCTTTCTCAATTTTTATGTTGAAGTCTATTTTGTCTGATATTAGGATAGAAACTCCAGCTCTTTTTTGGTTTCTGTTAGCATGAAATATCTTTTTCCATTCTTTTACTTTTGGTCTGTATGTATAGTTGTAGGTGAGATGTGTTCCTTGTAGGCAGCAGATAGATGGATCTTGTTTTCTAATCCATTCAGCCAGTACGTATCTTTTAACTGGAGAGTTGAGGCCATTGCATTCAAGGTTATTATTGATAAGTAACAAGTTGGTCCTGCCATTTTTCCATAAATATTTCTGTTGTTTACTTTGGATTTTTTTGTACTTTTACTGGGGATTTTCTGCTTTCTCATTCTTTCATATTAATGGCTATCTTTCTGTGTTTCTGTGTGTGGCACACACTTAAGCACATTTTGTAAGGCTGGATGAGTGGTGACAAATTCAATTTCTGTTTGTTATGGAAGGTCTTTATTTCATCTTCATTCATAAATGAAGCTTTGCAGAGTACAGTATTCTGGGTTGATAGTTTTTTTTTTTCTTTTAAGATTTGGACTATACTTGCCATTCTCTCCTAGCTTGTAGGATTTCTGATGAGAAGTCAGCTGTGAGTCTAATTGGAGATCTAAAAGTGACAAGCATTGGATCAATCTCTTCATCTTCACATTCTAGTATTGAAATGTGTTCCTTTGGAGGAATTATGTTGCCTTCCTTATTCTTATTCCTTGTCTTGTTGAGTTTTATCTTTTGGCATTTGTGGAGATACTTGCTTCCCCTCTCGCCCCTCCCCATGATGGCTTTTATCTTTGGACTATGTCTCTGTGGCTTAGTGGAGTATTTGCTCTTTCAATGAATACACAGAGGCGAGTGTGGGGTGTGGTCAGAGAACTCTGTTCTGTGCTCCAGGGTGTAGTGAGTGTCCAGGCTATCACTCAAGTTGCGGATGGTAGCTCTCTTATTAACAGAAGGGGGGATTGGTCATGACTGGTGTGAATACTCCTTTGCTTCCTCTCCTTCAAGTGAAGCAATTCCTGGGTGTTAGTCCTCAGTGTGTTCACCACTCATCCACAGAACTCATTGTGTACATGGTCCAGCTGCAACGGGCTGCCCCAGTAACTGAGGAATTCCGAGAGTGTGACTCTGTACCCAGAACTTGCTCAGAATCCCAGCTACACCCTGCCCTTATCTCACGCAGTCATAGTGTTTTCACAGGCTCAGCACCCAGGGCTCCCATAGTTAAGGAATGCAAGAGAGTCCTCTCTGTCCCACTAGGCTGTCCTGTAAGAGAGGCTGAGGGTTTCTCAGAGTCACTGCTTGTGTGTGTTTTGCCTCAGGCAGATCTTGTCTGATCCCCCAAGTCAGACTTAGAGTCCATGGAGAACTCGGATTTTTCCCTCTGGTAGAATCCTTGGATCTCAAGCAAGCACAATACCCACTCTCCACACACAGCCCTACTACTTTCAGAATTGTGCAGGGCAGGTATAAGAGTCCCTGCTGGAAATATTTCTCTTCTATGGGGATGGTTCCTCTTCCCCACACATTGCCAGGTGGGCTCAGCAGAGCTAGTGTTTTTGCCTGATGACAGAGTGGGGACAGACTCCACCAATTGATTTGTATGCTGTGGTTTCCCCTACTAACAGTCCCCACTTACTGCAGGGTGCCCACAGAGAAGATGGAGCCCCTGATCCTGTTTATGTCTGAAATGATGCCAGCCTGCTTCCAGCTAGTTAGCTGCAGGACACCAGTGTGGCAGGGGAAGAAGTGGAGAGAGGGGCTGGCCTTTCCTCCTGCTCCCTCCCCTCAAGACCAGTTACCCAAATCCCCTGAGGGTTCTAGGTTGGACTCAAACATGGTGCAGTCTACTAGTCTCTCCCTGCAGCTGGATCAGCAGTGACAGGGGCTGGTGCAGTCTGACTTTACCTTGCTATCCAGGGCAGGCTGCTGGTTTTTTTTTGTTGTGTTCATGCTCTGTGCTCTGTGCCTTTCCCTTAGGTCCAGACCACTTCCACTACTTTTGCAAGACCTCACACTGCAGTTTTCTCTGCAACTTTTCCCTTAGAGTGTAACTTCTCCACTTTTTCTCTGCTAGGTTTGTGGAGCCTAGAGCAGACTTTCCTGTTATTGCTCCACCATCTTGCATCTTCTTGTATTTGACCTTTTTTAAAAAGATTTATTGGGGCTGGCACTGTGGTGAATTGGATAAAGCCACTGCCTGCTGTGCCAGCATCCCATACGGTGCTGATTCAGGTCCCAGCTGCTCTACTTCCTATCCAGCTCCCTGCTAATGTGCCTAAAAAAGCAGTGGAAGATGGCTCAAGTGCTTGGGCCCCTGTACCCATGTGGGAGATGCAGAAGAAACCCCTGGTTCCTGGCTTTGGATCAGCTCAGCTGCAGCCATTGCAGCTTTTTGGAGAGTGAACCACTGGATGGAAATGCCCTCTCTCGCTCGCTCTCTCCCTCTCTCCCTCTCTCCCCACATCTGCCTTTCAAACAAGTAAATAAATAAATCTTTAACAAATTTATTAATTACTTTAATTTCCATTTCTATTTCAACATGTTCTTATTCATCTTTTTATACTGCAGTTGGTCACATTAACTATTAGATTATCACATCACTTAAACTAGAGTCCTGGCAATTGGGTACCTAGTGTTTTTAATAATACGTGAGAAATATGTTTTGACCATTGTCTTTCTCTCTAACTCTGTTATATTTACCACCTGTGCTAGTATAGGTACTTCTTGGTTATGTCTTCCTGCACTATACAGGTGGCATAGCTATCTGACTGGTCTCCTTGCTATCGGTCTTTCTTTCTTTCTTTCTTTCTTTCTTTCTTTCTTTCTTTCTTTCTTTCTTTCTTTCTTTCTTTCCTTCCTTCCTTCCTTCCTTCCTTCCTTCCTTCCTTCCTTCCTTCCTTCCTTCCTTTTTTCTATAGGCAGAGTGGACAGTGAGAGTGAGAGAGACATATAGAAAGGTCTTCCTTTACCATTGGTTCACCCTCCAATGGCTGCCGCAGCCAGCGCGCTGCGGCTGGCGCACCATGCCAATCTGAAGCCAGGAGCCGAGTGCTTCTCCTGGTCTCCCATGTGGGTGCAGGGGCCAAGCACTTGGGCCATCCTCCACTGCACTCCAGGGCCAGAGCAGAGAGCTGGACAGGAAGAGGGGCAAACAAGATAGAATCCGGAGCCCCAACCAGGACTAGAACCCGGTGTGCCGGCGCCACAGGCGGAGGAGGATTAGCCTAGTGAGCTGCGGCACCGGCCGCTATCAGTATTTCTGATGTCCTTACATTCTTTCCCAACTTCCAGAAATAGTGACATAAATGTGAGTAAGACTTTATTATTCCCCAGTTAGGACCCTCAGTGACTCCGTCTTCTGCAATTTAGAGTGTTACTATTCCTTTGGTGTACCTGTAATAATTTTCCTTCAAATTAAAACTAATTCAATATATACAGAAAAAATTAGAGATGGATGCTACTGGAAAAAGAAATGTATCTGAGAATCACCATTGAGTTTTTAAACAATGGAATGACTCTATGTGACTCTATATTATGCTTTAATAGAGTAAAAATTTTAAAACTTGATGGCTCTTCAAATGGCTAATTTGATTCAAATATTATTAATTCCTACTAAATTCTATAGAAATGGATTAGTGTATATTTAACTGTACATATAAAATTATAACTCATATATGTAGTACATTTGTCTAAACAAACCTAATACTCATTCATGGAACTCCACTTTGAACAATATGATATAAAACTGATTTTCCATAGGAATGAAATTATATATGGTAATTATGCTCCTGAGAAACTATCAGAAGACTATTTGTGATGAAATCAGGGAAACACTCAAGAAGAACAAAATTTGGATATGAAAAACATTTATCAAAAGTTTCATCAATAATGAGTCCCAGGGCCGGCACCATGGTGCAGTAGGTTAACCTTCCGCCTGCAGTGCTGGCATCCCATATGGGTGACACTTCTAGTCTCAGCTGCTCCTCTTCTAGTCCAGCTCTCTGCTGTGGCCTGGGAAAGCAGTAGAGGATGACCCAAGTCCTTGGGCCCCTGCACCCACCTAGGAGACCAGGAAGAAGCACTTGGCTCCTGGCTTCCAATTGGTGCAGCTCCAGCTGTTGTGACTATTTAGGAAGTGCACCAACAGATGGAGACCTTTCTCTCTGTCTCTCCCTCTCATTGTCTGTAACTCTAGCTTTCAAATAAATAAATAAAAATTTTTAAAAAATGATGTGTCCCATAGTTCAAGAATTACATGTTTGTTTAAAATTAGATAGCAATAACGTCAACAACAACAAAAAACCATGAGCTTTGGTCAATTCAGTCACTAAGAAAAATTTACACATATTATTCTTAACAAGTGAAATATCAATGTTCATCTTCCACTCTTTTGATCAAATTTGTTCCTCTTTCATCCTCTTAATTGCAATAAAACACTCCTATTGTCTACCCTGTTAATATATCCAAAAACCTGGAGATCATTTGCTAATACCCTTTCCTTCATCCCTGATACCTAATCTGTCTGCAATTTCTCAGGGCTCTTCCATCAAGAATTAACTTAATTACAAAGTTGTAATTAACACGAAATTATTCTTAGGTGTTTAAATTTTAACTGAAAAGGGATCCCTGTTAGGAATTTGGAAAATATTATGCTGAGTGAAATAAGCCAATCCCAAAGGGACAAATACCACTTGTTCTCCTTGATAGGTGACAACTAACTGAGCACCAAAAAGGAAACCTGTTAAAGTGAAATGAACACTATGAGAAATGGTGACTTGATCAGCCCTCACCCTGACTGTTGATGAGCAACTTAATATGTTATCCCTCTTAGTATTTTTTGTTTGTTTGTTCTACTTAATACTTTTGGTTGAATACTGTAATCAATACACAATTCTTCTTAAGTGCTGAAACTTAACTGAAAAGTGATCACTGTTAAATGTAAGAGTGGGAATAAGTGAGGGAAGAGATGTGCAATTCGGGACGTGTTCAAGCTGACTTACCTCAAACAGTAGAGTTAGAAACATACCAGCAGACTCCAATTCAATCCCATCGAGGTGGCATGTACCAATGCCATCTCACTAGTCCCAGTGATCAATTTCTGTTCACAATTGATCATAATGATAGGACTAAGAACCAAAGGGATCACATAAACAAGAATAGTGTCTGCAAATACTAGCTGATAGAATAAAAAAGGGAGAGAACGATCTAACATGGGAAGTGAGACACACAGCAGACCCATAGAATGGCAGATGTCCTAAACAGCACTCTGGCCTCAGAATCAGCCCTTAAGGCATGCGGATCTGGCTGAAAAGCCCATGAGAGTATTTCAGGCATGGAAAGCCAAGACACTCTGGGGAAAAAAAAAAAAAAACTAAATGCAAGATCTCCGTGAGTGAGATCCCAGTGGAAAGAATGGGTCATCAAAGAAGGAGGTACCTTTCTCTGAAGGGAGGAGAGAACTTCCACTTTGACCATGGCCTTGTCTAACTATGATCAGAGTCGGTGAACTCAGGGGGCTTCCATAGCCTTGGCAGCTCATGACAAGAGCCTAGGGTGATTACTGATGCCATAAACAAGAGTGTTAATTTGTTAAGTCAACAACAGGAGTCACTGTGCACTTACTCCTCATGTAGGATCTCTGTCCTTAGTGTGCTGTACATTGAGATTTAATGCTATAACTAGTACTCAAACAGTATTTTTCACATTATGTTTCTGTGTGGGAGCAAACTGTTGAAATCTTTCCTTAATGTATGCTAAACTGATCTTCTGTATATAAAGAGAATGGAAAATGAATCTTGATGTGAATGGAAGGGGAGAGGGAGTGGGAAAGGGGAGGGTAGCGTGTGGGAGGGACATTATGGGGGGGAAGCCATTGTAATCCATAAGCTGTACTTTGGAAATTTATATTCATTAAATAAAAGTTAAAAAAAAAGAATTAACTTACATCTACTTTTTGTTACCATTACTTTCTTTTAATCCGTTTTCAGTCATCTAGATTCTTTAAATTCTTTCCTATCAACAATCGGTACTTCTGATTTAGCCCATTTACAATCCATTGTATACATCAAGAAGAGCATATTTCAAAATTATAAATAAATTTATTTATTTATTTATTTGCGAGGTAGAGTTACAGACAGAGAGAGGGAAAGATGAGAGATAGATCTTCCTTCCACTGGATTGCTCCCCAAATGGCCACAGCAACTGGGACTGTGCCAATCTGAAGCCAGGAGCCAGGAACTTCTTCTGGGTCTCCCACATGAACGTGGGGACCCAAAGACTTGGACTATCTGCTACTGATATCCCAGGTACATTAGCAGAGAGCTGAATTAGAAGTGGAGCAGCCAGGCCTCGAACCAGCACCCATATGGGATGCTGGTATTTCAGGCAAAGGATTTACCTGCTACACCACAGTGCCAGGCCTGCCGTTTAGTCTTAATTACATCCCTAAAGGCCCAATATCCAAAAAGAGTCACATTTTGGATGAAGGCCTCAACATATGGGTTTTGAGGAACATAATTAAATTCCTCATAGTGACTGTATTTAGAAACATAAATGAGTTAATATGAGGTCATCAAGGTGGACATTAATCCCCATATGACTGATGTCTTTACAAGAGGATGAGATTAAGACACAATCCTAGAAGGATGATGATGTAAAGACACAGAGAGAAGATATTCATGTACAACTGAAGGAAAGAACCCTAAGAAGAAATAAACTCTACTGATATCTGATCTTGGATTTCTAATCTCGAGAACTGTGAGACAATATATTTCTATTGTTGAAGCCCTCCAGGCTGTGGTACGTTATATGGCAACCCTGGCAAACTATTATACCCCCTCAGTGAAGCCTTCCATGCCTACTCACACTTATCAGAAGTTATCTGTTCTCACAGCACTGTGGTTCTGTGACTGGAATATGACTTCATGATAGAAGGGATCTTCTTCTGTCATTATTTATTTGGAGCATTCAGGAAAGTGACTGCCTATTGTGTTAATGCTCTGTTGATTACAAAGGTGGATGATGGACTGAATCATAGCATACCTGCTTGGAGGAATCATTTCACAGGCCACAAATCCAGAAAGAAGTGACACATGGGCTTGGTACACACTGAAGAAAGGACTTTTATAAAGCTCTGACCAAGAAAGAACAGAGATCTTAGAGATGTAATGATTTTAGGTTAAAGGGTTAATGGAGGCTTGACAACTCTAGCTGTGTATGAGAGGGAAAGTGTAGGCAGAACAAGTACAATGACTACATTATATAATTGAACAACTGCAGTTATGGAGTTGGAAATATAACATAGTTGTCTGTCCATGAGATTTCAGAAAATAAGAGGTAGGATATCACTTCTGGGTACCTGGTAGACACATCAAATATGTCTCTCCAAAGTCTTCCCCCAAATCTAGACCTTTAATTCTGGATATAATGAGGCCGATCTCCCTTTTGAATACAGCCATTCATCTGTCACATTCCAGATACACAGGTCCTTTCTTGAACATGAAATGAGGTAGCTGAAATGGTTGCTTAAGTTTGACATCTCTCAGTTTCACTTACCACATAAACCCACTCCATGTACCCTAGCTATTTGGCAGTGTTTGCTGTAGCTGTGTTTATATTTCTCCATGTAACTGCTATCTAATCCTTGTCCAAGGTGACTTACACTGTTTTTTACAGGTCCTAACACAAGTGCTGATGTTTCATTAAAATTATAGCAATCTTGATCTTTACCGAAGGCCTAGGGAAAGGCTAAAGAACAAGAAAATCGTGAGGCTAAGCATACCACCATCAAAGGAGAACAGCTGCAGAAAGGAAAAGAAACACATTTTAAAAGTGCAGCGACTAATGCAGTTTGGAGAGAATGTGTTTGGTATAGCATAACTGTTGACACACATGAACTCTATATCTATACTAGGTACTTGTGTTAGGTTCGATTTCTAATCCGATGTAATTTGTTATCCACATGAGCAAAGCAGTGTGAATATGAGCTATAAACCTGAACCTGAACCTGAAAATTGTCTTGTAAGATGGAACCAGATGCTTTATGATATTCTTAAAACTTAATTGAACTTGAATAAACACTAACTGCTTTGAGAATCCATGTTGTAAATGATTTTAAAATATATATTATTCAGATATTGGAATGAATCAAAATAACCCAATTTACTGTTAGTGGCCATCATGATATAGTCATGATTAGAATTAAAGCTTTCTCAGCCAGTTTTTATTTCTAAAACTTTTCAATGAATTCAATTTTCTGAAAACCGATGGTGAATTAATCAGTTTTAAGTATGCTTCATTAAATTCTTACAATTCTGTGAGGTAGACACTATATTATTTTAATTTTACCCATGAGAAAACTGTTTAAATATCTTATCCTACATCCAAGTCATAAGTGGTAGAAAAAAGAATTCATCAGAAATTAGTCTCTGGAAATGTGATTTCAGAGTAGGTTTCTCTAACTCTTATATAAGTTGAATTATAACAATATGTTTTGGTGTCTTCAAATTAAAATATACAATTTAAAATCCAATCTTATTTTCTTTATGCTTGTAATTATATGTTTTGTTGGCTATCTTACACACATACTTGTATAGTCCATGTGCTCTGGGCAAAACACAAGCCCAAAAAAATGTTTATTGTGGTATTTGATTGATTTTTTACTATATATCTGCTTTGATTTTATGATTCAAACTTTTCTCTGGTCAGGAATTTGACAAACCTAAATTGAGAATAGCTTTTCAGTTCCTGCCTTTAATTGCTGCATGTGTAACAAGATGTTATTTGTTTTGTGCAGTTGATATTCAGATACAGTTTCATTTCTCTTTTGTTCCCATTATTCTGCTTTCTAGCATCAGCCCAAGCCTCATAGTCATGTTTTGATTAAGAGAGTAATGCTTTATTAAATTTTGAATAGGGTCTGTTATCAGTGTGGTGTTATTCTTATTAAAATGGCAGCATAATATTCTTCAGCTGCTTTGTAAAAGAAGAACAAAATATGATTTCCATCCTTATACTGATTCCTAGTTGTTTACAGTGGTTTAAATAATTCTTACAGTGAAAGGCTCCCAATTTCAAGTTTTAGATGATATTGAGCTGTTTCACAGATTCCATTTTCTTTAGGTACTTTGGAGGTGAGGTTCACTTACTCCAACTTTATTTATTCTTTTTTAACTTTTATTTAATCAATATAAATTTCCAAGGTACAGCTTTTGGATTACAGTGGTTTTTCCCCCTATAACATCCCTCCCACCCTCAACCCTCCCTTCTCCCAGTCCCTCTCCCATCCCATTCACATCAAGATTCATTTTCAATTATCTTTATATACAGAAGATCAATTTAGTATATACTAAGTAAAGATTTCAACAATTTGCACCCACACAGAAACACCAAGTGTAAAGTACTGCTTGAGTACTAGTTATACCATTAATTCACATAGTACAACACATTAAGGACAGAGATCCTACATGGAGAGTAAGTGCACAGTGATGCCTGTTGTTGACTTAACAAATTGACACTCTTGTTTATGGCGTCTATGACGTTAGTAATCACCCTATGCTCTTGTCATGAGTTGCCAAGGCTATAGAAGCCTTGTGAGTTTGCCAACTCTTATCTTATTTAGACAAGGTCATAGTCAAAGTGGAAGTTCTCTCTTCCCTTCAGAGAAAGGTGCCTCCTTCTTTGAGGGCCCGTTCTTTCCACTGGAATCTCATCACTCACAGAGATCTTTCATTTAGGTGTTTTTTTTTTCCCCCAGAATGTCTTGGCTTTCCATGCCTGAAATACTCTCATGGGCTTGGGCTTTTTAGCTGGATCCGAATGCCTTAAGGGCTGATTCTGAGGCCAGAGTGCTTCCTAAAGTGAAATGTATTTAGATAACACTTAAGATATTTGAAGTTCAAAACTGATGAATAAGATGCTGCTTCTAAGAAATATTTTGGATTTTAACAAAATGAAAACATAACCACTGCCAAAGAAAAAAATAAGACATTATATTGAGTAATATCATCAGTATTATTCAGTTTATAAAATGCCAAGTCATATTTTAAGTGCTTGTAGATGTATTAATTCACTTAATCCTCATAACAAAACAATGAGTTATGGTCTATGGTTATTTTTTAAGGTAAGACAACTAAATACAGGGATTAAGCACCATGACCCTTGTCATAAAGCTATGATGATTTAGAGATGAGTTTGAATTCGGACCTCTTGCTTCACAGTTCAAGTACACTCTCTATGTAGCTCTAAAAACACATTTCAGAGGGACTCACACTGTGGCTTGGTGGGTTAGGCCCGCCACCTCTGGTGCCATCATCCCCTGTGGGAGCTGGTTGAAGCCCCAGCTGCTCCACTTCTGATCCAGCTCTCTGCCAATGGCCTGGGAAAGCAATGGAAGACGGCCAAGTACTTTGGCTACTGTACTGGTACTGTACCAGTACTGTACTGTGTGGGAGACCCAAAAGGAACTCCTGGCTCCTGGCTTCGGGTCAGCTCAGCCCTGGCCATTGCAGCCATTTGGGGAGTGAACCAGCAGATGGAGGACCTCTCTGTCTCTCCCTCTCACTGTAACTCTGCCTCTCAAATAAATAAATGTCTTTTTTAAAAAAGAAATGACATCTTTAAAAAGCATATTTCAGAGTCAAGCCCTTTTCAGGAGGCTTCAAAGACATTTATACTTGGTTTACAGTTGGAGAAATAATGTGGCAGAGGAGTCATGGCCACTCTCAGTGCTTTTGTTTTGAAATGCTCATTCTGAATTTCAAATGATTTTTTTTTTTTTTTGACAGGCAGAGTGGACAGTGAGAGAGAGAGACAGAGAGAAAGGTCTTCCTTTGCCATTGGTTCACCCTCCAATGGCCGCCGCGGCCGGCGCGCTGCGGCCGGCGCACCGCACCGATCCGATGGCAGGAGCCAGGAGCCAGGTGCTTTTCCTGGTCTCCCATGGGGTGCAGGGCCCAAGCACCTGGGCCATCCTCCACTGCACTCCCGGGCCACAGCAGAGGGCTGGCCTGGAAGAGGGGCAACCGGGACAGAATCCGGCGCCCCGACCGGGACTAGAACCCGGTGTGCCGGCGCCGCTAGGCGGAGGATTAGCCTAGTGAGCCGCGGCGCCGGCTCAAATGATTTTTGTTACTCAGCTTTGTTTTGGGATCAATCCTTACTTTACTAGTCAGGTATATTTTGACCTTAAATATTCTAAAATCTAGAAATATATTTTGTGATTTCAGAAATTTTGAACTTTTTTTCTAGGTCACAATCCTTGTAATCAGACATAGTGCCAAGTGTTTCTACAACATCATGTGACTCGCTTTTTTGCAAACGTTACAGAGCTTATCTGTTAAAATAAGCACCCTTCCTGGGATGATCATACATTTTATTCATTATGGTTGGTTCAGGATGCTAGCTAGTTATTACCTTTTCAAATTCAATTCTCTCTACATAGATAGACAGTATAGAAAGATGAGAGGTGTAGATTATTCACAAGTGAAAATCATGCACCAGAGTCTCTAAAGGTAATTCAAGAAGAGAGATTTATACAATGGTTTGGGCAATGTTATAGTTCTCCAAAGCCATGTATCCTCTCCTGAGGTGACTGTTTTGAAGAAACAGACTGAGTATGGGTGTTGTGCTGTCTCAGTTGGTTTGACTGTCAGGAATGCTACTTGTTTTCCCTACCCACAATGAATATCAATATTTTAAATGTGGAGTCTATTTGCAATCTTACCTAAAAGAAATCGTGACTCTGAACATATCAATATAATTAGGCTTGAAAGGACGAATCATAGTCTGCTATAACTAGATCTATATGATTTAAACATAGTATAAGTCAAGCTATAAATGATACATAATCGTTTTGAGGTTGTTCTCAATTTTCTTCATTCGAAGCTAGTGAAAAATATTTCTTTGCCAAACAGAACTAAGAGAAATATTCCTGTTCTGTTTCAGACATCTCCTTTTCAATTGTTCCTGTCCTGTTAAAAGCATTCTGGCTTACTGTTCTAACTATTCTGGTTCCTTCCTTTCATCATTGAGCTTGTCTTTGTTTTCTAAGTATGGACTTCTTCAAAGCTCATCTCAAGTGCAGAATATGGTCATATACCTCTCCTCTGTGCTTCAAAATGCTTGCCCCTGTGTACATTATTATTGGGGAATGGCTTCTGTTCGTATTTGTGTGGTCCTGCAGCTTTAATCTCTACATCTGTTTTCACCCCTTGGTGCTCTGGCCGGCCTCTGGGGTGGTGATGAAAGGAGTGTTTATAATTCACTTATTTTGGTGGGAAGAGTAAGTTACTAAATGAAATCTAAGCTGAAAATGGATTTTCTCCATTGGCAAAAATCTAGCCCACACTTATATATATGTGTGTGCATGCACACATGTCCAAGAGCTTTTAATGACAGCAACTTTTTGTGTAATATAATTAAAGCATCTCTCTCTGCTTGCATTACAGGAATGTCACTTTTTACCAAGGCTACATCCTCATTGCTGGTAGACAATATCTCAGTTCCTTGTCACCATCGAATCTATCTGCAATAACTTACTTGGTCAACATAAGCCAGTGATGTGGGTATAACATTTTCCTGGATATTAGATTCCTGAAGCCCCTTATCTTGAAGCTATAGCTCAGAAATACTTGTGAATTCATCATTACTCAGAAAGTTTGTCAGGAAGCTGCAGTCGGACTATGCCACCACCCATTAGATTCTGCCTACTTAACAGCAAAAAGAAGTGAAACACTGTCATCAGGAAATCTGGCCCACTATTTTTGAAAAAGAAAGTAAGGTTAATACCCATAATTGTACGTTTAAAATATTTTAAGCAAGTGTTATCCCTTTAATTTTTTTGCATGTGAATAATATAAAAAATGTGGTTATAAAGGCTAAGAAACTTTGACTGAAAAACAAAAATTATACACCTAAAAAAAACTAAGGAATATGTATATACAAAATATATAATGTAGTGTATATGACTAACATACAGTTTATTCATTGAATTAACAGATGTTTAAGTTCCCAATAAAGCTAAAGTCCATTAAAACATACATTCCAATAAAATATTTTGATTTTCTAAATATTAAACACAAATCTGAATTATTTAACAATTCTTTTTTTAGTATGCAGCTTATTTCACATAACATCTCAGTCTTTGAGTCATTAAGAAAAAATTCTAAAACACAGTTACATAGTCAAAATTCATTAGAATGGACCGCACATGCTCATCTGCTAAAATTTTGAAATATGCCAACTCATTTACTTGATATTAGATTTTTGTCCTTCTAGAAATGCCAGACATTTTATATATGTCTAAAATATTATTTTAATTTAGTTTTAAGCAATTTCTGCTGCAACGCTTTACCTTCTTATTAATTATTTTAATTACATAAAGTAATTAGTATTGTGAGAAGCATGCTTATATTAACCAGGATGAAAGAGACAATGTCATGAAGAGTATAATTTGTAGCCTTATTTAATAAACTTGGAAAAGAATACAAGATGCATTGTTAACACATAGCATTAAGAGTTTCTGAGATGTTATTTTACAATATTGAAAATATAATAAAACTGCCTTAATAAGGCATTCAACTTACATTTTCATTCTCAGAGAACCATGTCAGCTGCTACTTCTTACATTTTAAATATACTTAATAAATTCTTGTTGGGTAGATTAAACATGTGTTGACTAGACATTAGCGGTTTTAAAGAGATCTAATGTGTTGTCATAAAAAACTTTATAACATCCGTAGCAGCAGTTTTCCCAAGGATAAAGACAATTACTTTACATTGTATAAAGAGAATGACCACATCAGTGTAACTGCTTCAGCAGGAAGTTTTCAGATCAGACAGCTGTTTACAAGGTATTGCAAAAATTTATCAAATGTTTTATTTATATTAGAGGTTAAATGGAACATCTGGCTTTACCTGATAGAAGAGTTACACAATTGACCTAATTTTGAATTTTGGCAAAGACCAAGGTTTTGAAAGGTAGACCAGATAGCTCTAACCAGCTAAAGTGTTACTGCTTTTAAAATATCTGTTTTGTAATTAAGTTTACAAGTAAGCTTGGCCAATGACAGTTCACTTCAATATGCCATAATACCATCAAGTGTCCCAATAAATTCACTGACTATAATTACTATTAGTAATACATATATTTGTTTATTTTCTTTGAACAAATTAGGATATTTACAATGCTACTTGAAAAATTTAATGTCTGATTTAAGAAAATGACACTAAGAAAGTATCACTTATAATTTAGAAAGGCTTAAAAAGCTACTAAATTAAAGAGTTTAATGTTCAAGAAAAATACTAGATACTAAATATATAACAAAACTCATAAGAAAGTTTCTAAAACTTTAAATATTAAAGAGCAAAGATTATACTTTAAGGTTTGCTCAATTCCAGTTTTAAGATTGTTAATCCATTTAAGCATAACCCTATCAATTATTAAGAGAAGCAAAGGGTAGAGTCAATAACAAGTGTTTGGCTCACTAATCCAGCCTGTGACTCTGTTTTCTCCTTGCTTTCTGCATTGTGGAAAACTAGATGTTCAGTGGTAATTGCCGGAGAAGTTGGGAAGGGAGAAATAGAATCCATCTGTTAGACCTGTGCCTATACAAACACCCAAAGGCATTTCTGAAGAATTTACAATCAATAAATTTCTTAAATAATAATTTAATAATGTGTAATAATTCAATAATAATTTCTTTAATAAATAATTTCATTTTTAAATTTCAGCTTCAATAATGAAGTCCAACATAGTTTGAATCCACAGGATAGACATTCTGAGGTGTTTTATAATTGTGTTAAACCTATTTCTAAACTTAATGCAGCAAAAGAGCTGCAGATTTCTTTTCCTCCATAGCCTTATGTCCCTTTTAAATTTTTTTCCAGCTATGGCTCACTCCGGGCCCCAGCTGATTTCACTGCTGGAAAAATATCCTAAAATTAAGGGTGCAAGAAGCTGAATCTTTTCAACAAATGATATGAACTCTGGGCAAAAATTTTAAAAATAAATAAACACTTACCATATGATCTGGTTAGCCAACTACTGAGTATGTATCCAAAGGAACTGAAATATATTCAATAGAATCATCGTATCAAACACCTGCATATTCATGTGCATTACAGCATTATTCACAAAAACCAAGATATGGAATCAACCAAGGTTCCATCAATGGATGACTAGAATGTGATATATATATATATATTTATACATAAAATGATGGGATATTATTCAGTCATTATATATATATATATATATAAAATATAGATATACACACAAAAAGGCAGAATTAGAGAGAGACAGAGGGAAAGATCTTCCATCTGCTGATTCACTCCCCAAATGGCTGCAACAGCCAGGGCTGAGCTAGGCTGAAGTCATGAGTCTATAACGCCACCTGAGTCTCCAACATAGGTTCAGGGGTGCAAGCACTAAGGCCATATTCTGCTGCTTTACCTGGTGCATTACCTGGAATAGAAGTGGAGCAGCTGGGGTTGAAAGGGGAATCCATATAGGATGCTAGCATCACGGGTAGTGGCTTAGCCCATTGTTTCACAATCCACAATGCTAGTTCTCACTGAGTTTTGTTTTCTAAGTCTCCCCAGGTGTTTTGAAAGCTCTAGCAAGTACAGAGATAGTGTGTCTATGTGTGAGTGGGAAGATGGGGGCAGAGGTGATAGTCATGCACTGATGAACCTGATTCCCAATATTAAAACATGTTGGATGAGTGCTGATAATTGGTATGCTTTTTGATCTTCAATAAATACAAATCTTAAAATGCTCTTACTGGTATCTAGCACTCATAACTTAATACTAAGGGTATTGCTTTCATACGAACTCCTTGCACTTGGAGACAAACTCCTTTTCCTTGTGGGGTCTCAACAGCATCCTGACTCTCAGAATATTTGCTGTGGAAAGATTTTTCAAGATGGCAAAATAGATATTCCCATCATTTCTCTTTCCCCTCAGTAGAGAAGAACCATAATGACAACCACATGACTGTATTTTGATGTGAGGACATGAGGGAGAGAACTGGGATTCAACAAGGGGACACAGGAAATCCATAGGTCATGGAGACCTGGGACAATGGTCAAAAGAGGAGAAAAATGTGCACCAGCCATTGTGATGACTGATAACCCTCACTGCTAGGGCAAGAGTGAACAGGAGAGAGCCCCAGTAGACCTCATCTCCAGGGATACTTGACACTAGCAATCTTAACTATATGACAGCCAAAATCATAAAAAGCTTGGAACCCACAAAAGTAAGCTATCTAAATTATACAGGGAAGGTTCAATGTTCACAAATACATCAAAGTAATACACCACATTAACAAACGGCAGAAGAAAAACCATATGATTATCTCAATAGATGCCGAGAAAGCATTTGATAAAATTCAACACCCTTTCATGATGAAAACTCCAAGCAAATTGGGTATAGAAGGAACATTCCTCAATATAATCAAAGCAATTTATGAAAAACCCACAGCCAGCATCCCATTGAATGGGGAAAAGTTGGAAGCATTTCCACTGAGATCTGGTACCAGACAGGGATGCCCACTCTCACCACTGCTATTCAATATAGTTATAGAAGTTTTAGCCAGAGCCATTAGGCAAGAAAAAGAAATTAAAGGGATACAAATTGGGAAGGTAGAAATCAAACTATCCCTCTTTGCAGATGATATGATTATTTAGGGGATCCAAAGAACTCTACTAAGAGACTATTGGAACTCATAGAAGAGTTTGGCAAAGTAGCAGGATAAAAAATCAATGCACAAAAATCAACAGCCTTTGCATACACATGGCTGAGAAAGAACTTCTAAGATCAATCCCATTCACAATAGCTACAAAAACAATCAAATACCTTGGAATAAACTTAACCAAGGAAGTCAAAGATCTTTACAATGAGAATTACAAAATCTTAAAAAAAATAGAAGAGGATACCAAAAAATGGAAAAATCTTCCATGCTCATGGATTGGAAGAATCAATATCATCAAAATGTCCATTCTCCCAAAAGCAATTTTGAGATTCAATGCGATACAATCAAAGTACCAAAGACATTCTTCTCAGATGCGGAAAAAATGATGCTGAAATTCACGTGGAGACACAGAAGACCTCAAATAGCTAAAGCAATCTTGAACAAAGAAAACAAAGCCGGAGGCATCACAATGCCAGATTTCAGGACAAACTACAGGGCAGTTGTAATCAAAACAGCATGGTACTGGTACAGAAACAGATGGATAGACCAATGGAACAGAATAGAAACACCAGAAATCAACCCAAACATCTACAGCCAACTTATATTTGATCAAGGATCTAAAACCAATTCCTGGAGCATGGACAGTCTATTCAATAAATGGTGCTGTGAAAACTGGATTTCCACATGCAGAAACATGAAAGAAGATCCCTACCTTACACCTTACACAAAAATCCACTCAGCATGGATTAAAGATCAAAAATCTACAACCCAGCACCATCAAATGATTAGAGAACATTGGAGACACTATGCAAGATATCGGCACTGGCAAAGACTTCTTGGAAAAGACCCCGGAGGCACAGGCAGTCAAAACCAAAATTAAAAATTGGGATTACATCAAATTGAGAAGTTACTGTACTGCGAAAGAAACAGTCAGGAAAGTGAAGAGACAACCAACAGAATGTGAAAAAATATTTGGAAACTATGCAACCAATAAAGGTTTAATAACAAGAATCTACAAAGAGATCAGGAGACTCCACAACAACAAAACAAACAACCCACTTAAGAGATGGGCCAAGGACCTTAACAGATATTTTTCAAAAGAGGAAATCCAAATGGACAATAGACACATGAAAAGATGTTCAGAATCACCAACAATCAGGGAAATGCAAATCAAAACCACTATGAAGTTTCACCTCACCTCGGTTAGAGTGGCTCACATACAGAAATCTACCAACAATAGATGCTGGCGAGGATGTGGGGAAAAAGGGACACTAACCCACTGTTGGTGGGAATGCAAACTGATAAAGCCACTATGGAAGTCGGTCTGGAGATTGCTCAGAAACCTGAATATAACCCTACCATACAACCCAGCCATCCCACTCCTTGGAATTTATCCAAAGGAAATTAATTGGCAAACAAAAGAGCTGTCTGCACCTCAATGTTTATTGCAGCTCAATTCACAATAGCTAAGACCTAGAATCAACCTAAATGCCTATCAACAGTAGACTGGATAAAGAAATTATGGGATATGTACTGTATAGAATACTATACAGCAGTAAAAAAAAAAAAATGAAATCCCGGCCAATCCTTCGCCTGCAGTGCCAGCACCCTGGATTCTAGTCTGGTTGGGCACTGGATTCTGTCCCAGCTCCTCCTCTTCCAGTCCAGCTCTCTGCCGTGGCCTGGGAGGGCAGTGGAGGATGGCCCAAGTGCTTGGACCATGTACCCGCAAGGGAGACCAGGGAGAAGCACCTGGATCCTGGCTTTGGATCAGCACAGCTTGCAGACTGTGGCAGCCATTTGGGAGGTAAACCAATGGAAAAGGAAGACCTTTCTCACTGTCTCTCTCTCTCTCAGTGTCTAACTCTGCCTGTTTTTTAAAAAAAATGAAATCGGGTCATTTGCAACAAAATGGAGGAATTTGGAAAACAACATGCTGAGTGAATTAAGCCAGTCCCAAAGGGACAAATATCATATGTTTTACCCTGATTGGTGACAATTAAATGAGCACCTAAAAGGAAACCTCTAGAAGTGAAATGGACGCTATGAGGAACAATGACTTGATTAGCCCTTGTCCTGACTGTCAAGGAACAACTTAATACTTTATCCCTTTTAGTATTTTTTGTTCTACTTAATACTATTGGTTGAGCTCTTCAATTGACACAATTATTCCAAAGTGTTTAAATTTAACTGACAAGTGATCCCTGTTAAATATAAGAGTGGGAATAAGAGAGGGAGGAGATGTCCAGTTCGGCATATGCTCAATCGGACTTGCCCCAAACGGTAGCATGTACCAATGCCATCTCACTAGTCAAGGTGATCAGTTTTAGTTCATAATGGATCATAATGATAGGAGTAAGTGTCAAAGGGAACACATAAACAAGACTAGTGTCTGCTAATACTAACCAATAGAATTAAAAAGGAGAGAATGATCCAACATGGGAAACAGGATACACGGCAGACTCATAGAATGGCAGATGTCCTAAACAGCACTCTGACCTCAGAATCAGCCCTTAAAGCATTCGGATCCAGCTGAAAAGCCCATGAGAGTATTTCAGGCATGGAAAGCCAAGACACTCTGGCAAAAAAAAAAAAAAAAAAAATGACCTCTGTGAGTGAGATCCCAGCAGAAAGAATGGGCCCTCATAGAAGGAGGTACCTTTCTCTGAAGGGAAGAGAGAACTTCTACTTTGACTATGACCTTTTCTAAACAAGATCATAGTTGGCCAACTCACAAGGCTTCCAAAGCCATGGCAACTCATGACAAGAGCATAGGGTGATTACTAACGTCATAGACGCCATAAACAAGAGTGTCAATTTGTTAAGTCAACAACAGGCATCACTGTGCACTTACTCCCCATGTAGGATCTCTGTCCTTAATGTGTTGTACTATGTGAATTAATGGTATAGCTAGTACTCAAGCAGTACTTTACACTTGGTGTTTCTGTGTGGGTGCAAATTGTTGAAATCTTTACTTAGTATATACTAAATTGATCTTCTGTATATACAGATAATTGAAAATGAATCTTGATGTGAATGGGATGGGAGAGGGAGCGGGAGTTGTGGTGGTTGAGGGTGGGAGGGAGGTTATAGGGGGAAAAAGCCACTGTGATCCAAAAGCTGTACTTTGGAAATTTTTATTTATTAAAGTTAAAAAAATAAAAAAAAGTTACACAGGATGGCTTTGCTTTAGAGAAGGAAGTTAAAAATCTGTCTTTCCCAAGCTCCCAGATTTTAGGCTGCAGATGTGTGATGCCATCATGAAAAAGAAGTCACTGTTGGACTCCATCTAGTCCTAGGGGACAGAAACCCTTGCATATCACTATCCCTGAGGCCTCATAGTCATTCCTCAAGGTAGTATAAAATTCACTAGAGAAAAAAACAAACAATTTTCCAAATGAAAAGAAATTTAAAAACTGATGTGAATGAATCATTACTAATTAATAACTTTGAATATAAATGGGTTTAATTCCAAAATTAAAAAACACAGACTGATTGAATGAATTAAAAAAGATAAAAAATTTGTTGCCTATCACTCATTTCACCATAAAGATTCCAACAAATTGAAAGTGAAGAGATTGAAAAAGGATATTCCATGCAAGAAGAAACCAAAAACAAGGTGGGGATTGTTATGCTTACATAAGATAAAATAGACTTTAATACAAAAGCTCTAAAAAGAGAAAAAGGACACTATGTGATGATCAGAAGGTTAAAGCAACACGAAAGTATGATTGTAAATGTACATGTACCTAATGTTGAAGCAACTGATTTTGTAAAACAAAGAATATTGGATACAAAAAGAGAGAAAAATTCTAATATTATAATACTCAAGAACTTTAACTTCCTAGTATCAGCAATGGAAAGATCATCTAGACAAAAAAATTAACAAGACACATCAGGGTTAAACTACACTTTCACCAAATGAATCTGACTGAGACTTATAAACCTTTTCATCCAACAGCTCAAGAATGCAATTATTTTCATCTGCCATGGGAAATTCAATAGATAGACCATGTATTAGGTCACAAGATAAACTTAAATAAAATAAAATGAAATCATACTAATTACATGTATTTGTTTTCTAACTACAGCAGAATAAAACTAAAGGTCAATAATAACAACCGTAATTTTAGAGCATATACAAATACAAGATGACTGAACAACATGATCCTGAATGAAGACGATCACTCAGGAAATCAAAAGGGAAATTTAAAAATTCTAAAAAAAATATTGAAATAGAGAGAATCTTTCCAAATGAATTCTATGAGGCCAGAATTAACCTTGATTCCAAATAAGAAAATGACACAATACAACGCAAACCATAGACTGTTATCCCTGTAGTACATATATGCAAAGATTTTTAACAAAATATAAGCAAACTGAATCAAACAACACATTAAAAAGATAATCCACAATAAGCAATAAGATTTACTCAAGGGATGCAGGAGTGATTCAAACATAAAGCAATCAGTAAATGTGATACACCACAACAACAGCATAGCACATAACAATCAGTAGAAGCAGATAAAGCTTTAAACAAAATTCAACATCAATTCATGCTTTAAAACCTTGAATAAAATAGATAAAGGGACATATCTAAACATTATGTTTATATGCAGGAAACCCATAGCTGATATCATTTTGGATGAAGAAAAGCTGAAAACACTTCTTCTAAGATCTTGGAAAGAAGGATGTCCACTCTCTTGTTCTTATCTAATATAGCGTTGAAAGTTTTAGCTAAACAAAGCAATGAGGCAAGAGAAAGAAATTAAAGGTATACAAACAGAAAAGGAGGAAGTGTACATATCCCTTGGCAGATTCCATGATTCTTTACATAGAAATATCTTTTTTTTTTTTTTTTTTTTTTTGACAGGCAGAGTGGACAGTGAGAGAGAGAGACAGAGAGAAAGGTCTTCCCTTGCCGTTGGTTCACCCTCCAGTGGCCACCGGTGTACCGCGCTGATCCGATGGCAGGAGCCAGGTGCTTCCCCTGGTCTCCCATGGGATGCAGGGCCCAAGGACTTGGGCCATCCTCCACTGCACTCCTGGCCACAGCAGAGAGCTGGCCTAGAAGAGGGGCAACCGGGACAGAATCTGGCACCACGACCGGGACTAGAACCCGGTGTGCCTGCGCCCCTGGCGGAGGATTAGCCTATTTAGCCGCTGCGCCGGCTACATAGAAATATCTTAAAACTCCATAAAATGATGACTAGAACTGACAAACGGGATCTGCAAAAACAAACCTATTATATTTTTCATTTTATACCTGAGGGAAGTTAGCATAAATAGTAAGATGATTTATTCAAGATCACAGATATTAGGATAATAACATTAAATCAGGTGATATAGAATACAAATACTTCAGATTTTAATCATTTTTGTCTTGGAAGAATTTTGTGAGACTGTTATCCAAATTCTAGATTTATGGAAATTAAAATTTGCAAAACACAAATAATTTGGGTAAAGTCAGTCAGTTGGAAGGGCCAGAGTGAACTAGGACCAAATGCAGAGAACCATTGGTGAAATGCAGCAACATTGCTCTTTTCTAGGAAACCACCTTTTTTGAATGAAAGTTTAGAAGCCATTTGTACATCTTTTTATTTGGTATTCAAAATCACTTTGTGAGATGAGGTGTTAGTTACAGGAATCCAATTTTATACATGAGAAAATTGACACTCAAGAGATCTCTTAAGACCTCTCTCTCTGTCTCTCTTTCTCTTTTTATATAACTCTGACTTTCAAATAAATAAATCTTTAAAAAAAGAGATAACTACTCACCTCAAGAAACAATGATCCAGTTCTGTTCTTTTAATTCAATGCTTTGCTATTACACAAATCTTCTTTTTAAAGGTCAACAATATGGTTGATATGATAATATATGATGATACATAAAAAACAAAAGACACAGTAAAATGATATTTAGCATGAGTTATGATTATAGTAAGTGATATAGATTGAGAGTCTGGGAGATCAAGGTGGAATTTTGATAATCAATATAATTTATTCCTTGCATTTTTGGCTTTTCAACCCATTCTAAACTCAGAATTTTTCTGTTTTTTAGAATGTTTTTTCTAATTTGATCTCCAATAGAACTGGAACTAGTAATAGATATTTTACATCTCTCTCTCTTCTCCTCCTTTTCTCCTCCTCCTTCCTTCCTTCCTTCCTTCTTTTCTTCCTTCCTTCCTCCCTCCCGCCCGGCCGCCTTCTTTTCTCCTTCCCTTTCTGTCTTTTTCTTTATATTAGTAATTGCTCTGTGTGACAAGTTCTGAGGGTATACAGACAAAGTAAGCACAATGAATTCTTATAGTTCTGTGTTGCCTTGACATAAATTTTGTGTGATACTAATATGAAGAGAATAAATTTAATGTAGTTCTTAGATACAATCTTAAGAATATAGTGATACTTCCCTTCTTCCCTGCCAGATTTAGTTTTCTTATGCCAGAGGCAGGGCTCAGTCACCACTGACATAATCTCCATTTCTACACCCCACCCAAATAGCTCAAGCCAGTGGTCAGGCATAAGATCTTAGAGGCATCTCCCTTTCCTAGTAGATTGAACTCCCCACTCTTTCAGCATTTCCTTTCAACAGAGTGTTCAGACATTTGCTCATGAACTTGAAGTGATACATGTTCTGGCTATAGTGCTTTCTCTGTCCATGTCAGTACTCCCTGCCTTTGATATGCATGGCCTCCAGGTATGCTGATTTCTTTCCAGGGTCTGTAAATACTAAGAACTCATGAAATTTCAATTGTAGTTAGGTCATGGAAGTCATGCTCACAGTCTGGTCCCTGATAGTGTGTTCACACCAAAGGAACGTATTCTGGTGGACCCTTTGCTCTGGTCCTTTAGTCTGGGCTTCTGGTGGCTGCTGCAGATAGTAGCAACCTGTTAAGCTGATACAGAAACTCAGACTTTCATTCAAAACAGTATGATTTCAAAGAGGTCTGGGGAAGGATTTTAGTCAATGATGAAGCAACCATATGTTTTAAGAATCAGCATGGTAGTTTGGGAGAATGGTAGATGATTAGATTTGTCTGTCTAAATTATTGGCTATTTGCCCATTTTTGTCAAGAAGAGACACTGGAAAGACAAACAGAGATCACAGAGTCCAGTGTGCCATTCCAGATACTTTCAAAGTCATACAGTAGATAGGGCTGGGCAGTTAAATGTTTTGATCAAGAATGTATTTATCTACATTACTTCCAGGGAGATTTGCCAATAAACACTTTGGAAAAGTAATCAGGTTGTGGCAGGTTGAAAGTCAGTGAGATTATTTGGGAGTTGAATTAGTCTTCTAGAGAGGATACATCTGAAAGCTACAGATGGTTTGACTTAAATAGGATTTTAATTTCTCACAGTTCTGGACACTTATCCTAAGTTCAAGGATTTGGTAGGTTTGGTTTTTCCTGAGGTCTCTTCCTTGATTACAGATGGCTGCCTTCTCACTGGCCCTATACAGCTTTTTGTTTGTACATGTATCTTCCTGATACCTCATTCTCTGCTAACGACACTAATTGTATTAGACCTAGGCTCCACCCTGATGATCTTATTTTAGTTTAATTCTCCCTAAAGGTCTTACTTAGAAATACAGACACATTAGGTGTTTGGGTTTTAGCATCTAAATGTGGACATACAATTAACTTTACAGTGTTCAGTCTAATGGATCTCCAAAAAATATGTTCTTTTCACTTTCAGAATATATTCATTTTTCCCAACTATTTCAAACATTTTATCCATTTAACATCAATTTTAATTCCACAGTCTCACTCAGTATGTAATTTGGTGTGGGTGAGATTCTAGTTATGGTTGATCTTGAGACAAAATTTCCTTCCTACTGCTAATATATGAAATCAGACAAGCTATCTGTTTCCAAAGTATAATTATGGGTAGGTATGGAATTAGTACTCCCATTCCAGAAGAAAGAAATTAGAAATAAGTGATGATGGGTCTTAAGGAAATGCAAAACCTAGCAAGGCAAATCTTTGGGGTTTAGAATGATCCTTTCTGACTCTATGCTCAGTCCTCCAGGTCCTTCATGGCTGCAAGTGTTACACCTATGGCCCTAGGCAATGACTCAGCCCTGAGGCCTCCTAGGGTAGTGGGAGGCATCAAGTTCCATGGAAACTGAGGTAGAGAAAATTCCACATGTTTAGGCATTTGTTGTAATAGCACACCACTTCTTTCTACCAAAATCTGTATTAGAGCTCCCCAGAAAAATAGAATGAAGGGTGTGTGTGTGTGTGTCTTGAAAGAGATTTATTGTAAGGACTTAGTTGGCATGATTTTGGATGTTGAAAAGCTTAAATCTGCAGTGTGGGCTGGCAGGATCTAGATAAAGGAGAGTAGATGGTGCAATTCCAATCCGATGGCCAGCAGTTGGCCTACAGAGTCAAGCTTGGAAAACCAATGGTGCAGATGAATTCCAAAGAGACTTTGCTGAAGAATTCCTCTTTGCTGCATGTGGCTGATCTTTGATTCTGTTTAGATACCCAACTGATTTCCCAAGGCTCACACAATATGAAGGGGGATATGTTTTACTCAAACTTCACTGACTTAATGTTAATCTTATCCAAAAAACCCTCCAAATTGACATGTAAAATTAGCCATTATAAGAGTGTATTAGTCCATATGATAGGTGGTTAAGTTGAAACTATAGCAATGATATGAATGTGAAGTCAAGGATGACTTCATTTTTCAGACTAATATGAATGAGTAGTTGATGCTATTACAAACCAAAATCAAGTGTGTTTGAAGAGGAAAAAGTTTAGAGAAGAAGATAAATTTGGTTTTCAACATATGGGGTAGGAAGTGACTATGCAACATAAAGTAGTAGATCTACCATAAGGAGAAGGGACTATCATACACACAGAGATTTGGGAATTTTCAGCTATAGAAAGCAGTAGAAAATGTTTGGATATGGACAAAACTTTACTGAAAGTAGGTAGTAGGTTAATAACAAAAAATGGATCCTTGATATGTTAGGATTTAGGCAACATAAATATATTAGAGTAAGTTTAGTTAAGAAAAAAAAGTTGATTTGCTTTAAGGGTAACAGGAGACCAAGGGTTTCAGATCAAGAATGAACTGGAAGGAGTTTTGCTTGCTAGTCTATTTATTTTAATTTTGAGAGATATTTAAATTGATTTATATGCAGTTAATGAGAAAATAGTGAAATAGTGGCCAGCTTTGTGGTGAAGCAGGTAAAGCACACAGCTGTTTGTATCATTCCTGATGATTTTTTTTATTTCTGTGATATCGATTGTTATATCTCCTTTTCTATCTCCGTTTTAATTGATTTGTTGTCTTCTTTTCTTTTTGTTAGTTGGGCCAATGGTATATCAATTTTGTTTATTTTTTCCAAAAACCAACTCTTCATTTCCTGATCTTTTATATTTTTTGTTTCATTTTTTATTTCTTCTCTAATCTTAATTATTTATTTCCTTCTACTAATTTGGGGTTTGGTTTATTATAGTTTTTCTAGTCCTTGAGATACATTGATAGCTGATTAATTTGTTACTTTTATGATTACTTCATCTAGGCACTAATTGCTATAAACTTCCTTAAAACTGCTTTTTCTTTATCACATAAGTCCTGATATGATGCACTGTCATCTTCATTCATTTCTAGAATTTTTTGATTTCTTCTATGACTTACTGTTCATTCAGGAGCATGTTGTTCATTCTCTATGTGTTTGCATATGTTCCTGAGGTTATTGAGTTGTTAATTTCAAACTTCATTCCTTTGTGGTCAGAAAAGACCCATGGTATGATTTCAATTTTTTTTTTAAATTGATGAGACTTTCTTTGTAGCTTAGCATATGATCTATTCTTGAGACTGTTCCATGCACTAATGAAAAGATTGTGTATTATTCAACTATGATATGAAATGTTTTGTAGATATCAGGACTATTAGATGCATAGTGTCAATTAGCTCTGTTATTTCTTTGCTAATTTTCTGTCTAGTTGATCTGTCCATTGATGAAAGTAGGCTGTTCAAGTCCCCCATTACTACTGTATTGGAGTCTATGTCTTCTTTAGATCCATTAACATTTCTTTTAAATAGCCAGGTGCCCTGGAATTGTGAATGTTGAAACATCCCTGCATACCAGAGATAAATCCAATTTGGTCTGGGTGGATGATCTTTCTGATGTGTTGTTGGAATCGATTGACTACAATTTTGTGGAGGATTTTTGCAGCTATGTTTACCTGGGAAATTGATTTGTAATTCTCAGTTGCATTTTTTTCAGGTTTAGGAATTAAGATGATGCTGGCTTCATAGAAGAATTTGGGAGGTTTCCCTCACTTTCGATTGTTTTGGATAACTTGAGAAGGATTGGATTTAGTTCAAGTGTTTGGGAGAATTCAGCCCTGAAACCATCTTTGTTTCTTTGTGCATCACATTCTTAAACATCTTTTTTGGGCTGGATGAGTGGTGACAAATTCTTTCAATTTCTGTTTGGTATGGAAGGTCTTTATTTAACCTCATTTATAAATGAGAGCTTTGCAGGGTATAGTATCCTGGGTTTATAGTTTTTTTTTTTTCTTTTAAGACTTGGACTATATCTTACCATTTTTTCCTAGCCTGTAGGGCTTCTGATGGGAAGCCTGCTGTGAGTCTAATTGGAAATCCTGTGAAAGTAATTTGGCATTTCCCTCAAGCATATTTTAGAATTTTTTAAAAAAGATTTATTTATTTATTTTCAAGTCAGAGTTACAAAGAGAGAGAAGGAGAGGCAGAGAGAGAGACAGAGAGGTCTTCCATCCAATGGTTCACTCTCCAATTAGCTGCAATGGGCAGAGCTGTGCAGATCCAAAGCCAGGAGCTAGGAGCTTCTTCTGGGTCTCCCACGTGGGGTGCATGGGCACAAGAACTTGGGCCAGCTTCTACAGCTTTCCCAGGCCATAGCCAAGAGCTGGATCAGAAGTGGAGCAACTGGGTCTTGAACTGGTGCGCATATGGGATGCCAGTGCTTCAGGCCAGGGCTTTAACCTGCTGCGTCACAGCGCCAGCCCCAAGAATCTTTTCTTTATGTTTTACTCTGGTGAGTTTGATTACAATGTGTCACAGTCAAGATCTTTTCTAGTCATGTCTATTAGGAGTTCTATGTGCTTCCTGTACTTGGATGTGATTTTCTCCAAATCAGAGTTTTCTTTTATTATTTTACTAAAAAGGCCTTCAAACCTTTCTCTCTATTCACACATTCAGGAACTCCTAGAACCTGTATGTTCAGTTGTTTGATAGTACCCTGTAGATTCCCAACAGTATTTTTTTTTTTTTTTTGACAGGCAGAGTGGACAGTGAGAGAGAGAGACAGAGAGAAAGGTCTTCCCTTGCCGTTGGTTCACCCTCCAATGGCCGCCACGGTTGGCGCGCTGCGGCCGGCACACCGCGCTGATCCGATGGCAGGAGCCAGGTACTTATCCTGGTCTCCCATGGGGTGCAGGGCCCAAGCACTTGGGCCATCCTCCACTGCACTCCCTGGCCACAGCAGAGAGCTGGCCTGGAAGAGGGGCAACTGGGACAGAATCCGGCGCCCCAACCGGGACTAGAACCCGTTTTCTAATTTCCTCTGCTTGTTGTTGGTTTGATTCTATAATTTCCTGTGCTTTGTCTTCTCAGTCGGATAGTCTTTCTTCTGCTTCACAGATTCTGTTGCTAAGGCTTTCTACCACATTTTTAATTTTTTTAAAGATTTATTTTATTTATTTGAAAGACAGAGTTACAGAGAGAGGTAGAGGCAGAGAGAGAGGTCTTCCATTGGCTGGTTCACTCCCCAGATGGCCACAACTGCTGGAGCCATTCTGAAGCCAGGAGCCAGGAGCTTCTTCCTGGTCTCCTACATGGGTGCAAGTGCCCAAGGACTTGGGCCATCTTCTACTGCTCTCCCAGGCCGTAGCAGAAAGCTGGATCAGAAGAGGAGCAGCTGGTACTAGAACCTTCTCCCATATGGATGCCAGCGCTTCAGGCCAGGATGTTAACCCACTGTGCCTCAGCACCAGCCCCCACATTTTTTATTTGTTCTATTGAATTCTTCATTTCATTTTGATTTCTCTATAAGATCTCAATTTCATGAGAGGAATTTTATACCATGTCATGTATGGATTTCAGTAAATCATGCATTTGCTTCTGATTACTTCTATATAATCTTATGACAAATTTTTTAAATTCCATTTCTAGCATTTCTTCAATATCATCTTCACAGTCTATTGAAGTGGTGTGTTCTTTTGGGGGTGTCATGTTGTCTTCCTTATTCTTGTTTTTTGGGTTGGTGTGATTGTTACTTGGTATTTTTGGAGATACTCATTGATTTCTTCTTTGTTTTTTTCACTGTGGCAGCTTTTATCCTTATACTACACCTGTGTCAATAAAGTGGAGTGTCTGTTTTTGGTGAATATCTAGAGGTGTGTGGTGGGTGTGGCCAGGGAGCTCTGTTCAGTTCTCTAGGAGGAAGGGCATACCTAAGGTGACACATCCAGTTTTGGTGTGGTAAATCTCATTTTTTTCTTTTTAATCAGAAGGGAAGTTTATTTTGCCCCAGTGGGTATAAAATTCATCGGCTCTGCCCCAAGGACCACACAAAAGATCTGTGCAGTCCTCAGTGTAAGCTCTGATTCCCCAGCAATGTCCCTCACCAGGTAACCATGAAGCCCTGAGCATGTGGAATCTCCCACAGTGACTGCCCAAAGTCCCAGCTTCATCGTGAGTCCTCCCACACAGCCTCAGTTTTTTTCACAGTCCTGGCACACAAGCCTCCCACAGTCACGAGCACCCAGCCCCATGTTAGTTCTCCCCACAAGAGTCAGGAGTCTCCACTTGGCTGGTTGATAGTCAAGGACACAAGCTGGCACAGCTGTTTCATATGTCCAAAATGGTGCCCACTCTATCAGCTTGTTACAGGACACCACTGTAAAGTGATTGGGGAGAGAGAAACATGCCCCCCCTTTTTTCTACTCTAATTTGGCAGGTACACTATCCCCCACGGGGTTCCAAGCTGGGTTCCCTCTAGGCTCTTTTGGAAGCTTTATTGGCATTGCTCTGGACTGCTGTGGTCTGGTCTCAGCTTACTCTCCAATGCTGGTGTGGAGGCTCTCAACTGGTGAAATCCTGAGTTGCGGCCATCCACACCCTCCACATAGGTCCATTGTGTCTCTCTAATTTGTGTAGAGTTTCCTCCGAAATTTTCTTCCTAATTCTTTCCTGGGAGGTCTCTCTACTTTTTTTTTAATGATTTATTTATTTATTTGAAAGTCAGAGTTATACAGTGAGAGAAGGAGAGGCAGAGAGAGAGAGAGGTCTTCCATCTGATGATTCACTCCCCAATTAGCCACAACAGCTGGAGTTGCACCGATCTGAAGCCAGGAGCCAGGAGCTTCCTCTGGGCCTCCCATGCAGGTGCAGGAGCTCAAGAACTTGAGCCAGCTTTCCCAGGCCATAGCAGAGAGTGAGATCAGAAGTGGAGCAGCCATGACTAGAACCGGCACTCATATGGGATGCTGGCGCAGGTGGCAGCTTTACCCGCTACATCATAGCACCAGCCCCTTTCCACTTTTAAAAACTATCTTCTCCTAGACTAGAGCAGTGAGATCCCTCCCTATTCCACCATCTTGGAAGCTCCTCGACAGTTTGTTTCTTTTAGGACTTGGAATATGTCTCACCATTCTCTCCTAGTCTGCATGGCTTTTGATGAGAAATCAGTTGTTAGTCTATTTGGAGATCCTCTGAAGGTAATCTCTCATTTCTCTCATGTACATTTTAAAATCTTTCCTTTATGTTTCTTTTTTTTTTTCTTTTTGACAGGCAGAGTGGACAGTGAGAGAGAGAGACAGAGAGAATGGTCTTCCTTTTTTCCGTTGGTTCACCCCACAAAGGCCTCTGCGGCCAGCGTGCTGCGCCAATCCGAAGCCAGGAGCCAGGTGCTTCTCCTGGTCTCCCATGCGCGTGCAGGGCCCTAGGACTTGGGCCATCCTCCACTGCACTCCCGGGCCACAGCAGAGAGCTGGACAGGAAAAGGAGCAACCAGGACAGAATCCGGCACCCTGACTGGGACTAGAACCCTGTGTGCTGGCGCCGCAGGGGAGGATTAGCCTATTAAGCTGCGGCACCAGCCTTTCTTTATGTTTCAAAGTTAAAAGTTTGACTATAATGTGTCATAGTGAAAATATTCTGTTCGTGTCTAATAGGACTTCTATGTGCTTCCTGTGCTAGGGTGTTCCTTTCTTTCTCCAAATTAGGCAAGTTTTCTGCTATTATTTCACTGAATAAGGCTTCTAATCCATTCTCTCTTTCCATGTCTTCATGAACTCCTAAGACACAAATAGTTCATTTGATAGTATCCCATAAATCTCAAATACTATTTTCAGTTTTTCTAATTTCTTCTTCAGCTTCTTTTTTTTTTTTCTGACTGAAATATTTCCAAGGATTTTTTCTTCTAGTTCTGATATTCTTTCTTCTCCTCTCTAAGTCTTTTGCTGAGACTTTCCAATGTACTTTCCATTTGATGGTTAAATTCTTCATCTCTAATATTTCAGTTTGATTTCTCTTCAACAGCTCAATCTCTTAGCAAAACTTTTCACTCATACCATGAATTTCTTTATTTCATTAACTTTTTTCTCTGTGTTTCTGAGTAATTTTATTATAATTCTTTTGAATTTATTTTCAGGCATTTCTTCAGTCTCTTTATCTTCACATTCTGATGCTGAAGTTATGTGTTCCTTTGTGGGAGTCATGTTGTATTATTTGTTCTTGTTTCTTGTATTTCTGCATTTATTTTTAGGTATTTGTGGAAACTCTTCTTTGTTTTCTTCTCTGATGGGTTTTATCTGGACTTTGTCTCTGTGGTTTAATGAACTTCAGTGGTGTAATGAACTTCAGTGGATACCCACAGGAATGTACTGAGTTGGACCAGGGAGCTCTTATCAGTGCTTAAGAGAAGAGGAGGGTGAGAATCCAGGGTAACACCCAAGTTGGGCTTGGTAGGTCTCCTCTGTTGTCAGCATGGGGGATCGTATGATCACTCCTGTTGATGTAATCACAACCTTACATCCTCTCTTCCAAGGTGATTAATGCTTTTGGTTAGCTCACAGTGAGTACAATCCCCCACCCATGCAGGTGCATAAACCACCCAAAGGATCTGTACGGTCTTCAATGTGAGCAAGGAATCTTCTGCAATGACACATCCCAGGCAGTCAGGGAGCTCTGAGTCTCTGAAGCCAGACACAGTAATTGCCCAAAGACCCAGCTACACCCCACCACCAATGGAAAAAGTCACAAGAGTCCCACAGTCACAGTACACAAGGCTCCCATAGTCACAGGACATGGAGGATGCACTTTCAGCCCTGTGATCCTGGCCCACTTGCAGAGAAGTAGAGACATTCCCAGAGGCAATTGCCTGTGGGTGTTTCATCTTGGCAGTTTGAGTGCTGGAGTCTGTGATAAGTTGTGAGGATGCCAGCGCTTCATGGTTCTAAGTGGCTGTTCATCTCCCTGTCAGCCCAACCAGCCAGACTCAACGTCAGTGGGGAATACTGATTTTTACACCTGGTAAAATCCCCTGGTAGGGTGCAAAAACCACCACAGATTCTACTGGTGTCAAGATGGTGCCTTCTCCCCTGCAGTTGCTGGACACCCTGCAGAAGAGTGGTCAGAAAGAAATATTCTTTTCTCTCAGTAATTAGGTGGGCACTTTGCTTCGTGCTGGGGCTCCAGGCCACAGTCAAAGTCAGTGTATTCTGAAAGCTTTTTCCTCAGGCAGTATCACCAGTGGTACAGGCTGCCACAGTCTACTCTCACCTGTCTCTCAAAAGCTGGCATTTCCTTCAGCCTTGGCTGTGAGAGTCATGTGTCGTGTCCCCACTTACTGCTGCATGTGCACACTCTCCACATTGCTGCACGACTTCCTCTTCTTTCTGTACATTTTCCACTGCAAACTTCGCTCCAACTCTCCCCTGGGAATGCATTTTCTCTGCTTTTCTTCTGCTGTCTTCTAGTCAAAATCAGAGATTCAATTTTAAAGTTTTTTGCTCCTGCTTTTATTATTTATCAGAGCTACCATCATTTATTCTGTATTTTAGTATTTTTAAAGGAAGCCCCAAGGCCTGTGCTGTGGCGTAGAAGGTTAAGCCTCCACCTGCAGCGCTGGCATCCATTATGGGCACCAGTTTGAGTCCTAGCTACTCCACTTCAGATCCAGCTCTCAGTTAATGTTGCTAGGATAACAGTAGAAGATGGCCACATTACTCGGGTCCCTGCATTCACCTGGGAGACCCAGATGAATCTCCTGGCTCCTGGCCTCAGCCTGGCCCAGCCCTGGTTGTTGTGGCCATTTGGGGAGTGAACCAGCCATGGAAGACCTGTCTCTGTCTCTGTCTCTATCTCTAGCTCTGCTTTTCAAATAAATAAAATATTTTGAAAAAGGAGTCCTACATATCTGTCCTCTCTTTCCCAAAGTCTTCAAAGCGTATCTCTGAGAATTTAAAGAAAATACAGTACCATTATCACAGGAATAGAATTGATAATTCTCTGAAAAATGTACTTTTTTTTTAACTTTTATTTAGTAAATATAAATTTCCAAAGTACAGTTTATGGATTACAATGGCTTCCTACCCCCATAACTTGCCTCCCACTCGCACCCCTCCCATCTCCCGCTCCCTCTCCCATTCCATTCACATCAAGATTCATTTTCAATTATCTTTATATACAGAAGATCAATTTAGTATATATTAAGATTTCATCAGTTTGCACCCAAACAGAAACACAGAGTGTAAAATACTGTTTCAGTACTAGTTATAGCATTACTTCACATTGGACAACACATTAAGGACAGATCCCACATGAGGAGTAAGTACACAGTGACTCCTGTTGTTGACTTAAGAATTTGACACTCTTGTTTATGGCGTCAGTAATCTTCCTAGGCTCTTGAGAATTGATAATTCTTTCAAAAATGTATTCTTATTTTTTAAAATCCTGATTGTATGAGTTTTTTTTTTTATTTTTTTTTTAGCTTTTTTTTTTTTTTTAAACTTTTATTTAATGCATATAATTTTCCAAAGTACGACTTATGGATTACAATGGCTTCCCCCCCATACCGTCCCTCCCACCCACAACCCTCCCCTTTCCCACTCCCTCTCCCCTTCCATTCACATCATGATTCATTTTCGATTATCTTAATATACAGAAGATCAGCTTAGTATACATTAAGTATGGATTTCAACAGTTTGCTCCCACACAGAAACATAAAGTGAAAAATAATAGATGATTTTTTTAAATGATGATGAAATCAGAGCAGACCTATTGTCATGTTTAATCCCAGTGAGAGTCAAGTTGGGAATTGATAATTTCTTTTTTTTTTTTCTTTTTTTTTTTTTTTTTTACAGAGGATCAGTTTAGTATGCATTAAGTAAGGATTTCAACAGTTTGCACCCCCATAGAAACACAAAGTGAAATATATTGTTTGAGTACTCGTTATAGCATTAAATCTCAATGTACAGCACATTAAGGATAGAGATCCTACATGAGGAGTAAGTGCACAGTGACTCCTGTTGTTGACTTTACCAATTGACACTCCTGTCTATGGCATCAGTAATCTCCCTATGCTCCAGTCATGAGTTTCCAAGGCTATGGAAGCCCTCTGAGTTCTCCGACTCTTATCTTGTTTAGACAAGGTCATAGTCAAAGTGGAGGTTCTCTCCTCCCTTCAGAGAAAGGTACCTCCTTCTTTGATGACCTGTTCTTTCCACTGGGATCTCACTCGCAGAGATCTTTTGCCAGAGTGTCTTGGCTTTCCATGCCTGAAATACTCTCATGAGCTTTTCAGCCAGCTCCGAATGCCTTTAGGGCTGATTCTGAGGCCAGAGTGCTATTTAGGACATCTGCCATTCTATGAGTCTGCTGAGTATCTCACTTCCCATGTTGGATCACTCTCCCCTTTATTTACTCCATCGGTTAGCGTTAGCAGGTACTAGACTTGTCTATGTGTTCCCTTTGACTCCCAGTCCCTTCACCATGACCAACTGTGAACTGAAACTGATCACCTGGAACAGTGAGATGGCATTGGTACATGCCACCTCGATGGGATTGAATTGGAATCCCCTGGTATGCTTCCAACTCCACCACTTGGGGCAAGTCAGCCTGAGCATGTCCCAAATTATACATCTCTTCCCTCTCCCATTCCCACCACCATGTTCAACAGGGATCACATTTCAGTTAATTTTCAACACTTAAGAATAACTGTGCATCAATTACAGATCTAAACCAGTCATATTAAGTAGAACAGATAAAAAAAACTACTAAGAGGGATAATGTATTAAGTTGTTCATTAACAGTCAGGGCTATGCTGATCAAGCCACCATTTCCCATAGTGTCCACCTCACTCCAACAGGTTTCCCTCTTGGTGTTCAGTCAGTCGTCACCGATCAGGGAGAACATATGGTATTTGTCCCTTTGGGACTGGCTTATTTCACTCAGCATGATGTGTTCCAGATTCCTCCATTTTGTTGCAAATGACTGGATTTCGTTGTTTCTTACTGCGGTATAGTATTCTAAAGAGTACATATCCCATAATTTCTTTATCCAGTCTACCGTTGATGGGCATTTAGGTTGGTTCCAGGTCTTAGCTATTGTGAATTGAGCTGCAATAAACATTAGGGTGCAGACCGCTTTTTTGTTTGCCAATTTAAATTCCTTTGGGTAAATTCCAAGGAGTGGGATGGCTGGGTCGAACGGTAGGGTTATCTTCAGGTTTCTGAGGAATCTCCAGACTGACTTCCATAGTGGCTTGACCAGCTTGCATTCCCACCAACAGTGGGTTAGTGTCCCTTTTTCCCCACATCCTCGCCAGCATCTGTTGTTGGTAGATTTCTGCATGTGAGCCATTCTAACCGGGGTGAGGTGAAACCTCATTGTGGTTTTGATTTGCATTTCCCTGATTGCTAATGACCTTGAACATTTTTTCATGTGCCTGTTGGCCATTTGGATTTCCTCTTTTGAAAAATGTCTATTGAGGTCCTTGGCCCATCTCTTAAGTGGGTTGTTGGTTTTCTTTTTGTGGAGTTTCTTGATCTCTTTGTAGATTCTGGTTATTAACCCTTTATCTGTTGCATAGTTTGCAAATATTTTTTCCCATTCTGTCGGTTGTCTCTTCACTCTCCTGACTGTTTCTTTTGCAGTACAGAAACTTCTCAATTTGATGCAATCCCAATAGTTGATTTTGGCTTTGACTGCCTGTGCCTCCCGGGTCTTTTCCAGAAATTCTTTGCCTGTGCCAATATCTTGAAGAGTTTCTCCAATGTTCTCTAGTAACTTGATGGTGTCAGGTCGTAGATTTAGGTCTTTAATCCATGTTGAGTGGATTTTTGTGTAAGGTGTAAGGTAGGGGTCTTGCTTCATGCTTCTGCACGTGGAAATCCAATTTTCCCAGCACCATTTATTGAATAGACTGTCCTTGCTCCAGGAATTAGTTTTAGATCCTTGATCAAATATAAGTTGGCTGAAGATGTTTGGGTTGATTTCTGGTGTTTCAATTCTGTTCCATTGGTCTATCCATCTGTTTCTGTACCAGTACCATGCTGTTTTAATTACAACTGCCCTGTAGTATGTCCTGAAATCTGGTATTGTGATGCCTCCGGCTTTGTTTTTGTTGTACAAGATTGCTTTAGCTATTCGAGGTCTCTTGTGCCTCCATATAAATTTCAGCACCATTTTTTCCAGATCTGAGAAGAAGGTCTTCGGTATCTTGATTGGTATTGCATTGAATCTGTAAATTGCTTTTGGGAGAATGGACATTTTGATGATATTGATTCTTCCAATCCATGAGCATGGAAGATTTTTCCATTTCTTGGTATCCTCTTCTATTTCTTTCTTTAAGGTTTTGTAATTTTCATCGTAGAGATCTTTAACGTCTTTGGTTAAGTTTATTCCAAGGTATTTGATTGTTTTTGTAGCTATTGTGAATGGGATTGATCTTAGAAGTTCTTCCTCAGCCATGGCATTGTCTGTGTATACAAAGGCTGTTGATTTTTGTGCATTGATTTTATACCCTGCTACTTTGCCAAACTCTTCTATGAGTTCCAATAGTCTCTTAGTAGAGTTCTTTGGGTCCCCTAAATACAGAATCATATCATCTGCAAAGAGGGATAGTTTGAGTTCTTCCTTCCCAATTTGTATCCCTTTAATTACTTTTTCTTGCCTAATAGCTCTGGCTAGAACTTCCAGAACTATATTGAATAGCAGTGGTGAGAGTGGGCATCCCTGTCTGGTTCCAGATTTCAGTGGAAATGCTTCCAACTTTTCCCCATTCAATAGGATGTTGGCTGTGGGTTTTTCATAGATTGCTTTGATTGTATTGAGGAATGTTCCTTCCAAACCCAGTTTGCTTAGAGTTTTCATCATGAACGGGTGTTGTATTTTATCAAATGCTTTCTCGGCATCTATTGAGATAATCATATGGTTTTTCTTCTGCAGTCTGTTAATGTGGTGTATCACATTGATTGTCTTGCGCACATTAAACCATCCCTGCATACCAGGGATAAATCCCACTTGGTCTGGGTGGATGATCTTTCTGATGTGTTGTTGCATTCTATTGGCGAGAATTTTATTGAGGATTTTTGCATCTATGTTCATCAGGGATATTGGTCTGTAATTCTCTTTCAGTGCTGCATCTTTCTCTGGCTTAGGAATTAAGGTGATGCTGGCTTCATAGAAAGAATTTGGGAGGACTCCCTCTTCTTCGATTGTTCTGAATAGTTTGAGAAGAATTGGAGTTAGTTCTTCTTTAAACGTCTGGTAGAATTCAGCAGTGAATCCATCTGGTCCTGGGCTTTTCTTTGTTGGGAGGGCCTTTATTACTGTTTCAATTTCTGTCTCAGTTATGGGTCTGTTTAGGTTTTCGATGTCTTCCTGGTTCAATTTAGGCAGGTTGCACGTGTCCAGAAATCTATCCATTTCTGATAGGTTTCCCTGTTTGCTGGCATACAAGTCCTTGTAGTAATTTCTGATGATTCTTTTTATTTCTGTGGTGTCTGTTGTTACATTTCCTTTTTCATCTCTGATTTTATTGATTTGGGTCTTTTCTCTTCTTTTTTTAGTTAGTTGGGCCAATGGGGTGTCAATTTTGTTTATTTTTTCAAAAAACCAGCTCTTCGTTTGGCTGATTTTTTGTAATGTTTTTCTTGATTCAATCCTGTTGATTTCTTCTCTGATTTTAATGATTTCTCTTCTCCTACTAGATTTGGGTCTGATTTGCTGTAGGTTTTCTAGATCCTTGAGGTGAATTGAAAGCTCATCTATTTGGTGTCTTTCCAATTTCTTGATGTAGGCACCTATTGATATAAACTTTCCTCTTAACACTGCTTTTGCTGTGTCCCCTAAGTTTTGGTTTGTTGTGCTGTTATCCTCATTTACTTCCAGAAAGTTTTTGATTTCTCTTTTGATTTCTTCTATGACCCATTGTTCATTCAGGAGCATGTTGTTCAATCTCCATGTGTTTGCGTATGCTCTAGGGATTCCTGAGTTACTAATTTCCAACTTCATTCCTTTATGGTCTGAGAAGCTGCATGGTATGATTCTAATTCTTTTGAATTTGCTCAGACTTGCTTTATGGCCTAGTATGTGGTCAATCCTAGAGAAGCTTCCATGTACTGCTGAGAAGAATGTAAAATCTTTAGCTGTAGGATTGAAAGTTCTGTATATATCTGTTAGATCCATTTGGGCTATGGTGTCGTTTAAATCTACTGTATCCTTGTTGATCTTCTGACCGGATGATCTGTCTATTTCTGAGAGTGGAGTATTGAAGTCCCCCAGTACTACTGTATTGGGGTCTAAGTCTCCCTTTAAGTCCGTTAATAAATCTTTTAGATAAACTGGTGCCCTGTAGTTAGGTGCATATACATTGATAATTGTTATATCTTCCTGTTGAATTGATCCCTTAATCATGATATAGTGTCCCTCTTTGTCTCTCTTAACAGTTTTTGTGGTAAAGTTTATGTTGTCCGATATTAAGATGGCTACGCCCGCTCTTTTTTCATTTCTGTTGGCATGGTATATCTTTTTCCAGCCTTTCACTTTCAGTCTGTATGGATCTTCGTTGGAAAGATGTGTTTCTTGTAAGCAGCATATAGATGGGTTTTGTTCCTTAACCCAATCAGCCAATTGGTGTCTTTTAACTGGACAGTTCAGGCCATTCACGTTCAAAGTGACTAATGATAAGTGGTAACTTTGCCCTGCCATTTGCCAAAGATAAGTTCTAATATATGCTTTGAATTCCCTGTGATCTTTTGCTGTGAGGTTTCCTTCCTTGGTTTCCTTCCTTTACCTTCTTTCATATTGATGACCGTGTTTCTGTGTTTCTGTGTGTAACGCATCTTTAAGCATCTTTTGCAGGGCTGGACGAGTGGCAACAAATTCTTTCAATTTCTGTTTGCAATGAAAAGTCTTTATTTCACCTTCATTCACAAATGATAGCTTTGCAGGATATAATATTCTGGGCTGGCAGTTGTTCTCTCTTAGTACCTGGGCTATATCTCGCCATTCCCTCCTAGCTTTTAGAGTTTCTGATGAGAAGTCAGCTGTGAGTCTGATTGGAGATCCTCTGAGAGTAATCTGACGTTTCTCTCTTGCACATTTTAGGATCTTTTCTTTATGTTTCACTGTGGAGAGTTTAATTACAACGTGTCGTGGTGAGGATCTCTTTTGGTCGTGTTTATTAGGGGTTCTGTGGGCTTCCTGTACTAGGATTTCTCTGTCCTTCTCCAAACCTGGGAAATTTTCTGCTAATATCTCACTAAAAAGGCCTTCTAATCCTTTCTCCCTCTCCATGCCTTCAGGAACTCCTAGAACCCGAATGTTGGGTTTTTTAATAGTATCCTGAAGATTCCCGACAATATGTTTCAGATTTCTAATTTCCTCTTCTTTTCTTTGGTCTGACTGTATCCTTTCCTGTTCTCTGTCTTCTAAGTCCGATATTCTCTCTTCTGCTTCACCCATTCTGTTTGTAAGGCTCTCTATTGTGTTTTTCATTTGATCTATTGAATTCTTCACTTCAGTCACTATCACAGTTTCCTGTTGTACTAGTTGTTTCGTTTCATTTTGATTCCTCCTTAATATTTCATTTTCACGAGAGAGATTTTCTATCTTGTCCATTAAGGATTTGTGTAGTTCCAGAATTTGTTTTTAATTCATTTGAATCATTATCCCACAAGGTTCTTACACTGAATTTCATTGACTCATTTCTTAAGTTTGTTTTAATACATAATAATTACCCCCTTTGTCTTTCAAAATATTTATTTGTTAAAGAAATTGAATTATTTTTTCTATAACATTTCACACTTTCTGGAATGCTGATGGCATCCTTATGATTTATTTATTTATTTATTTATTTATTCATTCATTTATGTGAAAATCAGAGAGAGAGGGACATTTTCCACCTGCTGAGTTATTCCTTAAAAGGCCACAATTCCCAGATCCAGGCCAGTCTAGAGCTAGGAGTCAGAAACTCCATGTACATCTTCCATTTTGGTGACAGGGGCCCAAGTGCTTGGATCATCTTGTGCTGCCTTCTCATGCATCTTAACGAGGAGCTGGATCAGAAGTAGAGCAGCCAGTACTGGAACCATCACTCCACCATCTAATGCTTACATTGCCAGCAGCAGCTTAACCTATTGTACCACAATGCCAGTACCTATGATATTTTCTTTAACATGTTCCACTACCCTAAATATTTCCTGTAAAATAATAGTGGATCTAGAGACTTGATTTAATTTGATTAATTATTGCTAACTATAATCATCTGTAGATGGTGCATCACAATGCAAGGCATGGGATTTCTTGTCTCGGTTGGGTGATGTTAATATTAATCAGTGGGTTCAGGTGTTGTCAATCTCATCCTCCCATTATAAAGTTCCCCATTAACTTTTCACATGATAATTTTAACAGTCATTGATGGTTTCAACTAAGGTATAGTATTTGAACTGAGGTTTCAAAATTGTGATTTTTCATTCTAAATCAACCCATTCTTCTGCAGTTATTAGACATAATTCTTCTATACAGAAAAAATTCTCTCATCAAATATTTCATGACAGAAAGGCAAGATGTTATTTAATTTTTTAGAATAATTATCACCCTAGCAATTTCCCAAATGACTACAAAGACACAAATGGCAAAATTCAGACCATGGAGAAATTAAATCGCCCTGTTTCTTCAAGTAATAAATTGAAAGGGATAAAAAAGAAGATATGGAAGAAGGGAGAACTTCCAGATTATAAGAGACTTAGGGAACTATATAGCAATCACAATATGTGCCTTAATTGATCTTTATTTTGATAACATTTACATGTGACATTTGAAAATCAATTTAATTTGGACACTGATAAGAAAGTTGGTATTAATGAATTATTGATAATTTTACCTATGATAATATTGTGGTCATTTTTCAGAGATTATAAAATGAAATAGTTATGAAAGCAATAACATGATGTCTTGGAATTTCTTAAAAAATAACATGAGAGTGGCTTTAGAAAAATAATATATTGCCATAAGCTGATAATTTGTGAAACCAGCAAAGTGTTGATGTGAATTCATTATACTCTTCTGTCTTTTTTGTATTTTTTGTATTATGTATTTTTTGTCATAATGATAATTTTGCAACTCTATCCAGGACAAGAAAATTAAAGTAGCAGTCAAATTAACGTCATAATATACATTTTCTTTTTCATTTGAGATCCTTAAACATTTGCATATATTACTTTGATATTCAGACATAGCTTTCATCCTGTACTTTACTCTGTGTCAGTTTGGTTGCTTCCTTCCTTAACTACATAGCAACAAGAGGGCAGCAACTGTTTTTTGGTTTTTGCATTTTCAATATTTAGCAAAATTTTTGGTACATAGAGAGTTCTCAGCAAATGTTTGTTTAATAAATGGTTGACATCTTTAATACTTACCTCATTGGTAATCAGAACACTTCCAGTAGAGAATTTGTCACTTGAGAGACTACATATATATGGTCAAAATGATAACCAAAATGATTAAAACAAAATAAAGCTAGATGATACCAAAAATTCTGATGTCTAGATTAATTTACAATTTTAGAACTATTGTACTTGTATCATATCCTAACATATGAAGACATGACAATTTTATCTTTTTTAGCTATTATTTTTCTTTGGAAATTGCTGATATGAAAATTTATATTAATAAATTATAATGGAAAGTAGTGAATTTTGTTGCTAAGAAATCACTGGATTCTTGCAATAATAAGAAGTTGAGAATGAGGACTGATTATTAGTTTCCCTAATGATCAACTTATTCCATATTTGTTCTCTCTGCAATGTGACTCTCAGGGCAGATTGGAACTCTAATTAGGGGTCTAGCATCCCTTTGATGTTGACGGCAACTCTTATTAGTATTAATGTATATGGAAGAGAGAATAGATCTTTAAATAATTTAAAAACAGCTTTGTGTATTATGAATACAGACATATGAAAGATTTAATGATGTGACTTTTACATATTTATACTATGAGCACACAAACACACACTCCATGTATTGTATATAACTACATCTTGGGGACTAAATGAAGCTCATAAAATTTTGCCATTAATTATGTTGACAGAGGGAATATCCTTTTGTGTTTATTCATTCACTCCTAGAAATGATAGCAGCTTCTTTTAACCATGATCTGCCTAATTTTCAAATTCAAGTCTCTTAAAATAACCCTAGCTAAGATTTCCCTAAGTTGAGGAACACATATTTTATAGTCACAACAAACTGAAAAACAAGAAGCCTCAGCCTATGTCTTTATGTCAGTCATGTGAGAGTACATATTTCTTAGTAGAAAATTTTTCACAATAGTTGGCATTTCCTCCTTTTTTGGGTGTATTTCTTTCATAAATATTGTGAGCTACAGCTGTAATCCTTCTTTGGGCACCAGTGACCTACAGTGAAATTGTGCTGCATGGCATTTGTAAGTCAAAAGTGGTGCTTGACATGGCAGTAGGAATAGCTTGTCTGGGGCTTACATTTAACCTACACACCCGTCCTGGCTTTATATATATACTGTTTAACATCTACATTATATCTTAAAGAAACTTTGGAAAGCACAAAGAAAAAAGTAATGCTGAGTGAGTTTTCATTCAGGGAATAACAGAAGCAAAGCTAGGAACAAAATTCTCCGAGGGTATTCTCTTGACTTAGATTTAAAGCCAGGCATTTCAGATTTCCTATATGCATAAATAATTTTTTTTCTTTAGAAAGTCCTGCCCCTGAAAAGCAGGCCCTGCGCTGGTTTCAGTAAAACCCCTTTTGAAGGACTCTCTGCACAGGTCAAGGAATAAACAATGCCAAGGGGCAAGGTCTTTGTTATGCATGAAGCCGCTGGCCATTTCAGAGCAGCTCTGGGTGTCAGGGAACCTAGTTGATGACAGATGGTGTGACTGTCCTTGCAAATTTTTCTCCTTAAAATGACAGCCTATGTGGAAATACCCCATAATCACTGGGGAAAGATACTATAACAACCCCCTGATAATTGCATAAAAGGAAAGAGTTTTTATTTCAGGTATATAAGAAAGCATGGCTGTTTGTAATGAAGAATTGGGAAAGAAGAAAAATGTCTTAGTTCAAAGGATAGTGTTCCCCAACACACAAAACAATATAAGGCAGAAAAAAAAAAGATAATCAATATCCTTTCAGATTTCACCTTTTAAGTCATATATTGTTTAGTTTGCTGTCCTTTAAGTCTGTTAACTATATACTGTCCTCTTTGAGTGAAAGACAATTTGTTCACCAACTTAAATTACTACAAATGCAAGCAGAAATAGTTAGGGAGATTAACCAGGTATATCCCAGGCCAGATGTATAGTATAAAAGTATTCAGTTGTTTGCTTCAAAATTCATGTATAATTAGAGAAATTTTAAAAAGTCTTCTCCTTTCTCCACTTAGTGATACAGAACACACAGAGATAAAGACAAGGAGAAAATTTTCTAACTTTAGCAACGATCTTACATCCATCTTTCTAAATTTTGATTTGCTGTCTGCTTGTTTACAATCATTAAGGAAAAATTTCTAAAATTCTGAATGACAGTTAGGGGTCTCTGGCTAATTTACTCTATAGATTTCTAGTGACAGTCAATATCATAAAATTAAGACATATTAAAGAGCCTTGGTTAATTCTGAATGCAAACATTGCTTTAGGTTGATTTAATGAGAAACTCGGAGCTGTCGTTTCTTCTGTACTTCAGCTTTACATACTATAATTTTCTCATGTAATACACAGCAGACTCAAAATGTATGCCAAGAAGAGGAATGAGTTCACAATAAAAGAATCAATAGTTTGTTATATTCTTGATTTTATTATTTGTATATTCTTTTAGTAACTTCATTAAAATTAGAAGACTAAAAAAACAATGTTGGGATCAATTCATTAAATTGTTCTTTAAGCTTTCTGTTAGAAGGAAATTAGTTTTCTGTTTAAAATCATGATGTATTAGCAGTTACTAAGAGAGGCGCCTTGTTGATGGGGATGAGTAGCTTCTTCTCTTATTCCACATTGGCCAATTTTATAAATTATTTTTTGCCTTTGTTCATTAGTCCCCTTCATCATAAATCCCTGTAATAACCAAAGTCTCCTGTGATTCACCATTATAATTGTGTTTCTTGAGATATGGATAGAGTTCAGTTCTATTTTTGCAGTTTCTTTACTATTTTTAGGGAATGTACACAGGATTGGATCAATAAACTGAATATTGTAGATTTGCCTTTGATTGGTAACTATATTAGGAAAATGTAAAGGAATAAAAAGAAAGGATGGAGGGAAAGATGAAGAAAGGGGTCGAGAGTGAAAGGAAAGAAAGGAAAAAATATGGCTATAATGTATCACTTTAATTTGTTGGCTTTCTAAATCAGATATTCTGCCCCATGACTTTCCCATGATTTTTCAGTGTGGCCATTTATAATACAGTTTTAAAACAGTGTGTATTTAAAAGTCAGAAAGATAAAGAAACACACACACACACACACACACAGAGAGAGAGAGAGAGAGAAAGAGAGAGAGAGAGAGAGATCTATGTATCTTACATCTCCAGTAGCTGCAAAAACTAGCTCTGGGTCAAGCCAAAGCCAGGAAACAAAAACTCCATCCTGGTCTCCCACATAGGTGAGAGGGACCCAAGTACTTATGGCCATCTTCTGCTGCCTTAGCAGGAAGCTGGATTGGAAGTGGAGAAGCCAGGACTCGAACCTGTGTTCTGACATAGGATGCTGGCTTCTCAAGCCAGGGCTTAATTTACTGTGCCACAATGCTGGCCCCTTTAGTATTTCTTTAAATGAGTAAAACACCATGAAGTTATATAAATGTCCTCATAAAGTCCAGAAATTAGCTCACCAAATGGTCGTCTTATCTTTTTATCCCTCTATAGAGAAATGTTCTAAGGTGGTAGAAAGGCACTGGGAATTCAAATCTCCGCTAAAGCTGACTTTGCTGTCTGTAGCTCATTTCTTGTTTTATTTGCAGTGGCCTTATTATCTTCCCAATCTTTCTTCAGCTTTCTCTATCCAGAATGTAGTGCATTGTTTCACATGTCATTAATCAGGTTTAATGTGTTCAAAGGCTTCTCTGAAATTTGCTAAGGTTGAGCTGAGCTAATTACATGAATATAAACAGGTTTCTTGCATACAGCACTTCTCAGAAACTTTAATATGCTGAAGTAAATTATAACACAAAAAATGGAGTTAAAATATGTAGAATTTTGGGGGCTTAATTGGTCAACAAGCCATTTTCCCCCATTCTGGAAGTAATTCACAGGACTTCTGGTCCACAAGACATTCTGGAAGGTAAGTCTGACATGTGTCTCAGTGCCCTGGGAATACACAGCTGAAATCAGTGAGGTGCCTAACAGCATGGTAAAGACAAGCTTTGTCTCAAGTCTGAAAGTGTAGTTCAGTAGCACTCTCTGAAGGAATGTCTGGCACTCAGAAGGAAAAGGTGTTTGTTAGGTTAGAAAATTCACCAAAATAGGCAATCAGACACTTACTATCTCTGGACCTAAGTATTCTTAGATATCAGATGAGTTAATCTGCCAAGTTTACTTTGTGTAGGTGTCAGGATCAAATTTTGTTTGTGAGAGGTACTTTGAAAATGGCAAAGAACAACAAGAATTACTGTTGAATATAGTCATTTAGTAAAAAAGCAAGCATCTTATAGGTTTGTTTCTCAGTTTTGAAATTATCAAGATGCATATATTCTGTAAATTGATCTATTTGATCCTCAGTTTTATCATATATAAAATGGAAATAGTTCTGTATACTTCAGGAGTTAAGAAAACTAAATGAAATACATCATCAATGCCCAAATTCAGCAAATGTCACATACATAATCATCGTATTAGGTTATCTCACTGGGAATTGTTTTGTGGGGCTGAAACTCCTGGGATATACTAAGGGTGCTAAGTTCCCTTCTGAGCAGGCCTGAGGATTCTAACTCATGATATTTACTGAAGAAAACTCAAAAATGTAATAGTTTCAGGATAAGAAACTAAGACATTAGAAATACAGAAAAATTAAAATATACGATAATTGGGCCTTCAAAATAATCTTGACACTCTGTTAACCAATTTTGTGGGATTCTCTCACAATGTTCAAATATTCCTATTTGGAATGATTTTAGTCTTGTACAATTATCTGAGCAAAGACCTATTTCATTACTCTGAAAAATGGCCTGCATTGCTTAGAGGAGGGGATTTCATGCAAAAATGGAATTAAAAATAAGTTTATCTTGGTGCAAAAAAGATAATTTAAAATTTATGCACAACTTTTTTTTATAATATGCCTTTTCCATGAACTTTTGAAGATACCACATATGACTTTTCCTAAATACTCAGGAAGAAAAAAAATATTTAAATCAATCACTTAGATATTATAATTTAATATAATCCATAATTTTATACTTAAATTGATAATATTTATTTTCCATAAGCCTATGGCAAAGAATAGTATAGCACCCTTCATTTGCAATATTTGTGGCAAATCACGTTTCCTTTTGTATCTAAGACTCACATCTTCCTCCACATTTCCACATGTGTACAGGAAGATGCAAACTTGGTCTCAAGTCATGGAAAATCCACATAGGAGAGTGAATATGCAACTTGTAAAAATCATACTGAAGGGCAGATAATCAGTTTTACATTTTTTATCTTAGGAGACACTTTAGCTTGCAAGTTAAAAATGTCTATATCCATATAAATTGATTAAAATTTTTCTCATATAACTAAAAATGGAAAAGTAGAGGTAGGATTTTGACCTAGCAGTTAAAAGGCTTGCTTCCCAAATCACAGTAAATGCCTAGACTGACTCTAATCCTAATTTCAGCTTCCTGCTCATCATAAGTGATGGCTCAAGCAGTTGGGTTCCTGCCACTCATATCGGATACTTGAACTGAGTTCTTTACTCCCAGCTTCAGCCTAGGCAAGTCTTGGCCACTGCAGGTCCTTGGTAAATGAACCAGTGGATGAGAACTCTGTATGTCTACGTGCATGTGTGTCTCTCTCTGTGTGTGTGTGCGCACATGTGCCTTTCAAATATAAAATTTTTAAAATTATATTAAAAAAGGGCCACCTCCTCAGATCTTCCCTCTCAGAGCCTCTATCGTACTGATGGGGGTCCTCTTCCCCATCTTTCCCTAAGGCTTTCTCCTCCAAATTATTGAGCTATTGACTCAAAGTTCATCACCCTGGATGGGACTTCTTTGACCACTCTCTCCACTCAGTACTCAATTCCCAATTTCTTTTGGGAGTCAAAAAGCTTGTGTTTCACTTACTTGATTATGTGTTTACTGTTTGTCTTTCCACTATTTTTCTTCTTACTTGAAATTTGGTAGGTGATCTAAACATTTTTTTAAAAGAAAACATGTACAGGTGTAGACTGACTTTGTTCTTTGTGCCTTTCAAAATGCTATTGTTTTTGAGAGAGAGAGAGAGAGAGAGAGAGATCCTCCATCCACTGTCTCACTCCCCAAATGGTCACAATGTCCAGTGCAGGACCAGAAGGAAGTCAGGAGCCAGGAGCCTCCTCTCGGTCTTCCACATAGGTGCAGGGGCCCAAGGACCTGGGAGATCCTCCACTAACCATGACCCCCCAGGCATACCAGCAATGAGAAAGACAAAATGTGCAGCAGCTAGGATCTTAACCATATTGGCATCCCAGGGGTCGGCCCAACTCACCACACCATATCACTGGCCCTCAAAATGATTGTTGACACCATTGTATAACTAACAGACATCATTATGAACCCTTGTATAATATTCATGTAATCTTAACAACAATATTATAAAGTAGATAACACTACTATTCCCATTTTAAAGATAAAGAAATTGAAGAATGGAGATAAGTTTACCAAGGTAGTTAACAGCTGACCTAGGGTTTTTGTAAGGTGGACTGACTCCAGGGTCCAAGCTTTTCACCATATAATCTACATTCTTTCTATTATGGTATAATGGTTTTCCTTTATTCATGGAGAATAAAGGCTAAGCCTCTCAGTGGATTCCTGGAACTCCAGATAGTAACAGATCCCATAATTTAATGCCTTTTCTGCCTTTAGTGTCTATTGCACACAAAGCAATAGCTTTCATAGTTTGAGGTACAGTAGCAAAAATATCATGGATTTCTTTCTTCCTTTCTCACAGCTTCATGATTCTTATCATGGATCTTTGCAATCTCAGCCTAATTTTTTCCTCCTTTCCTTATTAAGCTGAGAACTTTCACCTTTTCACTTAAAGCAAGCTCTTTTTGGCTTCTTTTCAGCATATCCGAATTACCAACATCACTGCTCTTGCACTTTTGGATCACTATAGAGTAAATTAAGGATTATTTGAACATAAGCTCAGTTATACTTTGAGAAATGATCTTATAACTGAATTGGCTACTAAAAGATTAGTGGGTAGATCGTGTTACAGTGTGGCTGGCTATACTGAACAAAGGGAGGATTCACAGCACAAATGAGGATGAGTGGATAGTTAAGATTCTATCACATTGCTCAGAATGGTGTGTATTGTAAAACTTATGAATTATTTTTTTCTAGAATTGTCCATTTAATATTTTGAAAATTTGGTTGACCATGGGTTACTGAAATCGTAGAAAGCAAAAACATGGATAAATGACAATTTCTGTGCTAAGAATTATGTATTACAATTTTAATGTAGAATGAATGAATTTGATTTTGGTGTTTCTAATTTACCATAAATTCTGAGGAAAATTCAGTGGGTACCAGATTAATTTATTGCTTGAGACACAAGCATCCCTTGTCAGAGTGCTGGTTAAATCCTTGTTCCTCAATTTCCAATCCAGGTCCTTCCTAATGTACCTGGGAAGGTGACAGAGGCTGCTGGGCCCAGACCTGGCTGTTGTGGCTGTTTGAGCAGTGAAGCTCTGTTGATGTTTCAAATAAATAAATCTTAACTTTAAGAAAATCCTAATTGGTTACCAATATCTGGTAAAATATTCTAATATTTGGAACTCCTAAGGAGTTCTGTTTCTGTAAGTCATTTTAGTCACTTAATCTAGCAATATCGTTGTATCATTTCCCATCTGTTATCATTTTTCATTTTTATCCACTAACTTCTGTGTGGACATCATTTGCAAGTTAATAGAATGCTTTTGGTGGTTTGGGGGAGCTTATGAACTGAGATTGTAAATTAAAAAAAAAAATGAGGGTGTGTGAGAGAACTGAAGGAGTGCCTGAGACGTGAGTACTCTCGAGAGAAGCCACTCAATAACCTTGGCAGCCCAGTGGGAGATTGCAGGGGAATCTGAGCTTACACCGAGGACTGCACAGATCCTTTGTGTGGTCCTGGGGGAAGAGCAGATGAATATTATATCCACAGGGGCCAGAGATCAGACACTGACTTCCTTCAATTCCACTCAGCTGTGTGGAATTACTTACCTTCTGAATCAAGAGAGAGAGAGATTTACCACACCTATCCTGGGTGTGTCATCATTGGTACACCCTTAACCCTGAAGAACCAAACAGAGCTCTCTGGTCACACCCATCACAAGCCTCTAAGGATCCATCAAAAGCAGACAGTCCACTTAATCTAGAGTCATAGTATAATGAGAAAAGCCACCACAGCAAGGGAAAAAAAGAAGAAACCAAAGAATATCTCCACAATGCCAAGCAACAAATGCAGAAACCAAGGAAACAAGAACAAGGAAGACATTATGATGCCCCCAAATGAACAAGACACTCCAATTCAAGATTATGAAGATGATGAGATAGAAGAAATGCAAGATATGGATTTCAAAAAATTTATGATAAGAACATTTAGAAGTTCTCAAAAACAAATTCTTAAACTACAGAAATCCTTACTGGGAAGGATAGAAAATCTCTCTTGTGAAAATGAAATCTTAAGGAGGAATCAAAATGAAATGAAGAAACTAGTAGAACATGAAATTGTGATATTGAAGAGAAATCAAAATGAAATGAAGAATTCAATAGATCAAATGACAGACACATTAGAGAGCCTTAAAAATGGAATCAGTGAAGCAGAAGAGAGAATATCAGACTTAGAAGACAGAGCACAGGAAAGTATACAGTCAAACCAAAGAAAAGAAGAGGAAATTAGAAATCTAAAAAATATTGTTGGGAATCTACAGGATACTATTAAAAACCCCAACATTCGGGTTCTAGGAATTCCTGAAGGCATGGAGAGAGAGAAAGGATTAGAATGCCTTTTTAGTGAGATACTAGCAGAAAACTTCCTGGGTTTGGAGAAGGAAAGAGACATCCAAGTACAGGAAGCTCATAGAACCCCCAATAAGCATGACCAAAAGAGATCCTCACCATGACACATTGTAATCAAACTCACCACAGTGAAACATAAAGAAAAGATTCTAAAATGTGCAAGAGAGAAACGTCAGATTATTCTCAGAGGATCTCCAATTAGACTCACAGCTGACTTCTCATCAGAAACCCTACAGGATAGGAGGGAATGGCGAGATATAGCCCAGGTACTAAGGGAGAAAAACTGCCAGCCCAGAATATTATATCCTGCAAAGCTCTCATTTGTGAATGAAGGTGAAATAAAGACCTTTCATCGCAAACAGAAATTGAAAGAATTTGTCACTACTCGTCCAGCCCTGCAAAAGATGTGTTACAAACAGAAACACAGAAACACAGCCATCAAGAAGAAAGGAGGTAAAGGAAGAAAACCTCCAAGTAAAAGATCATAGGAAATTGAAAGCATATATAAGTAATATCTTTAGGAAAATGGCAGGGCCAACTTACTACATATCAATAGTCACATTGAATGTTAATGGCATCAACTCTGCAGTTAAAAGACACAGACTGGCTGAATGGATTAAGGAACAAAAGCCATCTATTTGCTGTTTACAAGAAAAACATGTTTCCAACAAAGATGCATGCAGACTGAAAGTGAAAGGTTGGAAAAAGATATTCCATGCCAACAGAAATGAAAAATGAGCTGGCATAGCCATCTTAATATCAGACAAAATAAACTTTAACACAAAAACTGTTAAGAGAGATAAAGCGGGGCACTATATAATGATTAAGGGTTCAATTCAACAGGAAGATGTAACTATTACAAATGTATATGCACCTAATTACAGGGCACCAGTTTGTTTAAAAGGTATGTTAAGGGACTTAAAGGGAGACTTAGACTCCAATACAATTGTACTGGGGAACTTCAATACTCCACTCTCAGAAATAGATCAACCAGACAGAAAATCAACAAGGAAACAGCAAATTTAATTGACACTATTGCCCCAATGGATCTAACAGATATCTACAGAACTTTCAATCGTATACTTAAAGAATTTATATTCTTCTCAGCAGTGCATGGAACCTACTCTAGGGCTGACCACATCCTAGGCCATAAAGCAAGTCTCAGCAAATTCAAAAGAATTAGAATCATACCATGCAGCTTCTCAGACCACAGTGGAAATTAGCAACCCAGGAATCCCTAGAGCATATGCAAACACATGGAGACTGAACAACATGTAGGATCTCTGTCCTTAATATGTTGTACTATGTGAATTAATGCTATAACTAGTACTCAAACAATACTTTACACAACAACAAGAAAAATTATAGACCTTCTAATGTTCATATTTATGGATTAGTAATAGGTTTTGAGGGTAGACACTGTGTCACTGAAATCTATTTTCACTTCTTTTTACCTTGCGCATTAAAGACAAGCTAACCAACAGCTGTATTAATATGGATTAAGAAATCTGGAAGGTCAAAATAATTCAGTAATAATTTTCCCACTCAATGGCAGTGTGATCTTAGGTAAGTAATTTAGTTTTTCTGAGTCTTGGTTTTCTCATTTGTAAAACTGCAATTATACTACTTCTGCTATGGGGGCTTTCTTGAAAACTAACTATACAAATGCATTAGCAGGGACAAATTGCTCAGTAAATAAGTGAGTTTGTTCTTTTTATGTCCTCCTCATGATGTTATGAATTTCTTTAGTCTCCGTGGAAGAGAGAGCCCAAGTCTGATGGCAGTCTTGTTGTAAAATCTCACTGCACTTTACCGAATACTAGGTTTTACAAAATCTAACTAGATTTTATGGGACATACTAGATAAGGTTCACTTACAATTGATATTTCCAAACAGAAAGGACTCAGGATTTAAGCTCTGAGTGATCCTGAGCTGGAATTGATCATGAAAAAATGGGTGTGAAAAGAAGGTGAGAGGATAGCTAAAGACAAGGAAGAAGGTCCTCAACTGGTGGGAATTTTCTTGAGAATAGAATATCTAAACTTTATGCATGGAAGTGATCCATTCACTGGCAGAAAGCATGCGTGGAAGTGCCAGCAAGAGCCAGGCATCAATCAACAGGAATGCAGCCTTTGAAACATCCTGCCTCTGACTCAGATCTCCCTTGAGTCTTGTAGAAGACTATGTTGAGATTGTGGCTCCAATTTAGCAAGTGAGCCATTTTGCTGAACTCGTGTGTAAAGTTAAGATATAAGGCTTTAGAATTGAGCTAGTGATAAAACTGTATTTTGTTAAGCAGATTTATATTTTTGAATATATGTATATATATGGATATGTGGGTGTGTGTATGAATTTATAAACATATGTGCATACATACATAAAAGTAATTGGAAAAGGTATAATTTAAAAAAGAAATAAGTTAGCCAGGATCATAAAGTTACTTTGGGGCAGACATGAGAACCTAATCTATATCTATTTTATTCTACTGCCTATTCTATAATAGCATGCTAGTGTTTCTAGTTTTTAATTATATGTACATATAAAGTTACTTGCACCATTTTAAGCATTTACTAATTATCATGTACTATCATGTCCCTGTAAGTCTCCTAGTTAGTCTGTAATATAGATGGATTTTAGGCTCACTTTACAACCAAAAATGTGACTTCACACAGTAGGTCACTTATCCACAGTAATACAGTTGGTAACGTCACAATCCCAAGGGAGATCTGCCATGATCTCTCCTATCCCAAGTCTTACTCAGACTTTTCTTTTACTGTTTTTTTTTTCCTAATATGCATGCTGCTCCTAATTTACTAAGTAAATAGTAAGCATGAATTGAAAATACACTTTTATTTTCATAAAGTTCTTTCCAGCATCATGGAGCTCACATACTAGCACTAACCATCATGTTGTTTCATTTCTAATCTCATAATTAATCATTAGTGAGAAAATGTTTAAAGGAAAGAAAAATAGGGGTCAAGTAGCTTTGTAAATTCCACTCCCTTCACCATTTGGCTACTTTATAGTAAATCAAATCCACTTTATATTATGAAGCTTGTCTTTATTATCCCATTATGGCTATCTCACAAAGGAAATAGTGAGTATGCTTCACTTTTAAGTCATTTGTAATTATAAAAAATATGAAGGAAAACCATGGACTCCTTGCATGCTTTTAAAATTTTCTCCCTTGGTTGTTCTTGCAGGTTTTTAGTGTTTTATAAAGAAAGTATTAGAAAGCTGTGTTTTCATTGCCCTGATGCCTTTAATAGTACATACTGTGCAACTAAGCTGGATACCTGATTGATGCCATTCCTACCTGTCTAGGAAGATAATGATCAAACATCCAGGGGTCTGTCTCTAGGTGATATGTGCATGGAACTCCCATTAATGTTAATGGGAATCCTGCAGCTAAGCACAGTGGCTGGAGACAAGGGGCTGAAGGTGTGGTAGGTCCATTAATACCTAGTTTTTTTTCATAGCAGCTGGTTGGAATATAAGTTGGCAGTTCTTTTGAAACTAGCAATTGGTAGCATTTAAAATGTGCAGATTGTGCAAGATATGTACATATATTGACAATAAGGTCTACAAGGTATTCTTACACTAAATTTTACTAAACACAAAGATTTCTGAAGAAATGCTTGTTTTTTTTTTTTTTTTTTTGAGAATGTTTCTTTAATACATTTCCCTGAAAGTTATTCAAAATCTATAAAACATTTTTGGTAATTTATGGTTGATTTAAAAATATAGATGTGAAATATAAAAACAAAAAATGTAGTTAAAACATATATTAACTAACTAAAATCTAGACAAGAGAAGTATAAATATGCAGAAAGATGAAATTTCAGGGTTATGTAAAGTCATATATTTAAATTGTCCAAAGATAACGGTTGATATTTCAATAATTTCAAAAAAGTTAATGAAATTACAATTAATAGATAAGATTATTTGTGTGAAAATCCATGTGTAGTGTTCAATGCACATTTCAATAAACTTTTCAAAGATCTTCCATGTATACAATTTCAATTTTTTTCACCAAAACAAAATTATCTTTAATTTTTAAAAGATTTATTTATTTATTCATTTAATAAATAGACAGAAGAGAGAGGCAGAGAGAAAGACAGACAAACAGAAAGATCTCTCCTCCAAAAATTCACTCCGCAAATGTTTACTGGGGTCTAGAAACTCAATGCAGGACCCCCTGCATAGCAGGGGCCCATATAACTAGAGCAGTCACGTGCTATCTCCTAGGATCTGCCTCAGCAGGAAAGTGGAATCAAAGTGGACTTGAGACTTGAGCCCAGGCATTGATATGGGATGCAGTTGTCCCAACTGGCATTTTAACCATGCTGTAAAATGCCCACCCCCACATTCATCTCTTCTTTTAAAGATTTCTTTATTTATTTGAAAGTAATAGTGATGTGTATATATATATATATATATATAGAGAGAGAGAGAGAGAGAGAGAGAGAGAAAGAGATCTTCCATCTGCTGGTTAATTCCCCTGGTGGCCAAAATGGCAGGACTGGGCCAAGAGCCAGGAGTTTCTTCCAGATCTCCCACAAGGGTGGCAGGGGCTTGTGGAGGTTTCTGAATGTTATATTGAGTAAAATTTTCAAAATATGTGCTTATTTCTTGGGTTCTTAAACATTGGTCAATTTTATGCCTCTGAGATGGTATATTTCTAATAGAGGTAACTTTCTTTATAATAATTTCCTTTGCATTTAAATCTGTTTTGTTTAATATTTATATCTTTTGGTTAGTAATTTCCAAGTGTTATTATCATCTCTTATTTTTAGGAAGATTGTATTTATTTATTTATTTGAGAGGTAGAGTTACAGACAGTGAGAGGTAGAAACAGAGAGAGGTCTTCCATCCGCTGGTTCATATCCCAGATGGCCGCAATGGCCGGAGCTGCACCAATCCAAAATCAGGAGCCAGGAGCTTCTTCAGAGTCTCCCACATGGGTGCAGAGGCCCATAGCAGAGAGCTGGATGGGAAGAGGAGCAGCCGAGACTAGAACCGGCGCCCACGTGAGATAAAGGCGCAGCTGGTGGAGGATTAACCACAGCACTGGCCCCGTTATCATCTCTTTTAATTATATTATGACAGTAGATTTTAGGTTAACCTCTTTGTAACTGACATAAAACTGGATGTTGTGACTTGAATGTGACGATATTACTCTTTGATATGTATATTACATAATGTTTGAAAAATTAATAAGGGTATATATAATTCCTTTTTACAAATTTATACAGATTTGTCTTACATATCCATATACACGTGTGTGTGTTTGTGTATATATATATAATTAATTCTCCAAGCATACTAATAAAATAAATGCCTATGCACTCAGAAATCAAGTTAAAATTAAAAAGGAAGAACTCAAGTTAGAGTTTTGGGGCCAGTGCTGTGGCATCCCATATGGGCACTGATTTGTGTCCTGTATGCTCCACTTCCAAGCCAAATCCCTGCTAATGTGCCTGGGAAAGCAGCTGAGGGTGGCCAAAATTCTTGAGCCTCTGCATCTGCCAAGGAGAACTTGAAGCAGCTCCTGGCTCCTAGTTTCACACTGGCCTAGCTCCAGCAGTTTGGGTCATTTAAGGAGTGAAACAGTAGATGGAAGATCTCCACTCTGTGTCTCTCCCCCCATCCCATAACTCTGCCTTTCAAATAAATAAATAATTTTTTTAAAAAAGAGTTCTAATATTACCAATTCAAAAAGTGCAAAAAGTGAATGACTGTTGTGGCATAGCTGATTCAGCCACAGCTTGAGACGCCTGCATCACAAATGAGAGAGCCTAGGATCAATTCCCACCTTTGCTTCTGACACAGCTTCCTTGTAACACACCTGGGAGGCAGAAGGTAATGACCCAACTAATTGGGCTTCTTCCACCCACATGGTGAGTGAGCCAGCAAATGGAGGATCTCTTTCTCTCCTTCTTTGTCACTCTGACTTTCAAATGAAAATGTATTAATTTATGTTGTCGCTCCCCGTCTTCGTGGAGGAACGACATAGAACCCTGCCTAGGCTTCATATCCGAGTCACGGCACCATTATGTCGCTCCCCCTCTTCGTGGAGGAACGACACAGGGCCCTGCGCTGTTCTTTCGTCTGCTCAGCCCTCCCCGGGTTTGCTGCTGGTTCTTCCCGGGTTGGCTACTATCCCTTCCACCTCCGTGGAAGGGCAGTTCCCCCTGGCCACATTCCCCACTTCCGCAGGGGAGCGGCACACCGCCGGCCGGCTCTTCTCGGGGGCTGCACAGGTGTTCCCCTTAGATGTTCCCCTTAGATGTTCCTGGTGCATGCCGTCTCTCTCCTCCTTTATAGTCCTCCTCCGCCAATCCCAACTCGGCTGCCCACACGCCGAGTACGCTGCTCTCCTCCAATCAGGAGCAAGTCCTACAGTTTATTAGTTGAACTGGAGGCAGCTGTGCGGAAGCTGTTTACTTCTCTCCCAGCGCCATATTGTGGGAGAGCAGATGCATAGAATAAGTCTTAATTCCAGTAACTTAGTCCAGTCCGGATTGCTCCCCACATATGTCTTATAAAGAAGGCTACAAGTTGAATTTATATTTTCTTAATAGACATTTTATACTCTTCTATAAGTAAAAATATAATCTTGCATTGTTATTATCAGATGTGGTCCTTCCATTGTTTTCCTGTTATCTTTATGTGGCAGAGGTCAGTGCAGCTTCTCACTATTCAGCCATCTTAGATCTACTTTAATTTTTATAAATAAACCATGATTTAGATTTCTATTTTGTGATTATTACTAGAAAGTTATTGCAAACTTTTTTGTTGATTTAGTTCAGTGAACTTACAGCATCATGAGAAATAATAAAATATTGTTGCCTTTAAAATGGCTTATGTTAGCTATTTCTAACATACACATATACATCATATAAGTAATATGTATTTTTAGTACTCTAAGTCAGTCTATGATATGCTTTTTTATTTTCTTAATAGCACCATCTGAAGGGCAGAAGTCTCCAGTTTATCACTTTCCCTTTTGTGGTTAGAGTGTTATATTTATGTTTAATTGAAGAAATTCTTTCTTATTCCAAAGTTGTAAAGATTTTTGCTTCTTTCTTTCTAAAAGATTTAATTCTCCCATTTTATAATGATTTTCATGATCCATTAAATTTTACTATGTATGTGGTGTGAGGTAGGATTTGATTTTATTGAAATGTTCTTCAGTTGTTCTAGTACATTTTGTTCGAAAGATTACCTTTATCCTTATTACATGGCCTTGAAATTTTTGTTGTAAACCAATAAGACTTCTGTTCCATTCAGTTCATCTACATGTCTCTTTTTATGCTAATTCCAGATTTTCATGATAATTTTTGTTTTTTATCAAGTATTAAAAGCCTTCCAATTTATTCTTTCTTTTTCAACAGTTTTTTAGTTTTTTTTGCTGTTGAAGACATGAGAGCATGGAAATATCAAAGTTGTCAACTAAACTCACTTTTGTATATCCATGGAAATTTTACAGTCAACTTCTCAGTTTCTACAAAGACAATTTGTTAGGATTTACTGGAATTACCCTAAATTTATAGATCATTTTGGGGAGAATAGGTAGTAATATTAAGCCTCAAAATGCACACACAAGCTTTGTCTTTGCACTTATTTAGAATTTTTAAGAAGAAAAAATATTATTCATTTTTAAATATTCATCTACGTAACTTTCCAAACAACACTTTAAAAAGTATTCAACATATTTTGTAGTACTTAGTGAATATTTCAGATCAAATATGAGGTTAAGTGTTAAATATTTTATGATTTAAATTCCATTGCAAGATGTGCTTAAATTGTTTTTAAACTCTTATTATTTATTACATTTGAATTTTTGAAACTTTGGCAAGAATATGTCATCCTTCTGCTCAAAAACCTCTGTTTCTTAGTTCTATTAATAAAATCCTTTAATGAACTAAGAGATTTAGTCCCATATAATCTGGCCCCTGCTGTTTTACTGACCTCATTGTCCCCATTTATTCTGTACAGACAGGCCGGCTGCCTTGCCCTTAGGAAGGATCCCAAGCACTCTTCCACTCCTGTTTTTTCCTTGAAACACACTCCTTCCTATACAGGCTGCTTACTTTCTGTGATCTCTTCCCCAATAATGGGCTGTCCAAAGGTGACATTCAACAATGTAATCTCCAGGCAATGTCCACCCCTTTACTTTTGCTTGATTTTGTTATACAACACATTTTATACTTGCTCAAGTTCTGTGTACTTATTTATTGATTTATTTATTCTTGCATTTCTTTATTTCTTTATTTTTTTTTTTTATTTTTTGACAGGCAGAGTGGACAGTGAGAGAGAGAGACAGAGAGAAAGGTCTTCCTTTGCCGTTGGTTCACCCTCCAATGGCCGCCGCGGTCAGCGCGCTGCAGCCGGCACACCACGCTGATCTGATGGCAGGAGCCAGGAGCCAGGTGCTTTTCCTGGTCTCCCATGGGGTACAGGGCCCAAGGACTTGGGCCATCCTCCACTGCACTCCCTGGCCACAGCAGAGAGCTGGCCTGGAAGAGGGGCAACCGGGACAGAATCCGGTGCCCCGACCGGGACTAGAACCTGGTGTGCCAGCGCCGCAAGGTGGAGGATTAGCCTAGTGAGCCGCAGCGCCGGCCTATTCTTCCATTTCTTATCCCTCCTACCATAGCCTTGTGAGGAAAGGAATTTTGTTTTGTTTAAAGCTTTTTTTTTATAACAAGTGCCTAGTATATTGTGGTTGGCACTCAATGAATACTAAAATGAATGAATTTCATAGCCTGATAAAAATAATTATTTCAATTACTATAGCAGGAGTCAGACTGCTCTGGGTTGAAGGCTGGCAAGATGTTAGGGAAAATCATGGCAGGTGAATAGTTCTGTTTGGCAAGGTTTCTTTGATTGGAAACAGTATTTGGATAAAGTAGAAGCCATCTGGGGAGGTGATGGCACAGGAATCATGTGTTGTTTTCTATTTGAACTATAGAAGAGACCTAGGCATATTTGTTTAAGAGAATTAGCAAGATCCCCTAATGTGACCAAATTGAATTCTCTTAAATTTCCCAATAGAGGAGATATTTCCATTTATGTTGGATCAATGGACCCCATTCAATATTCAACTTTCATCATTCATCCTCCCATTAGAGCTTATTTCTGCTGCCCTAGAGAGGGTGTGAGAGGACCATGTTTTTGCTTTCATCCTGGTCAAAGGTAAAATCTTCAATATTATTATATATTATTAATTACTATAATTATGGAAGATCCAAATGGTCTACATGGTAGATATACAGTTCTCAAAATAATCTAAAGACAGGGAAAGTTCAATGATTTGGACCAAGAACAACCCATGATGGTATCCTATTTCTTCCTCTTTTTAGGCATGCTGTTTAATTCTGCAAAGCTGGGTCTCACATCTAAAAATGGGAGATGGAAAGGCTATATATAAAGTTTCTAACATTGGCATCTATATTTATAAGTTTTTATGAATAAGTAGTAAATTTTTATACATTGCTTGATCCTTCAGAGTTTGATTTAACCAAAATTGTATATTTAATATTTTATAATTTAAATATTATAATTTGTACATGCTTTGGCTCCCAATTCATACAGTTGTTAAAATTCTAATATGTTAACAGTTAATAGATTAATGTTAATGGTAAATGATTAAAGATGATTTAAGGGTGGGGTCTTGATCCAATTATGGTATCAGGAAGATGGCCTAGTGGAATATTTATAGGCTATTGGAGGCTTGCACTTGGAAGGTAGTTTTTGAGAGAGTTCTAGTTATATTGTGTGTCACCCCCCACCCCCAACTTACTGGCCTGCCGTGTGATCAGTCCTATGCACACAATCCAAGATTGCCAGCCCCCATTCTTATCAGACGCCAGACTAATGTGGTCACCCAATCTTGGACTGTAAGCCACCAAATAGTGAGCTGAAATAAACCGGGATTCATCAGAACTTGGTATTCTTTTGGTTTTTAAGGTTTCCATGTGCACTGCTCTTCAACATTAACATAAGAGTAGTAAGAGGTATCAGAAGTTTTCAGTTAAGCTTAAAATATATAAAACTTTATACATAATGTAATTTAATTGTCAATTTAAAATAAGATGGCATAATTGTGTTTTTAATCATCAAGCATGAAGCACACAATGAACTGTAGTGATGTAGCTTTGTGATTCTTAACACTGTGGTGTGCATCAGAATCAGCATTAAATCAGACTACTGGACCCCAGTCTCAGGGTTTCTGATTCTGTAGGTCTGGAGTTGAAGGATAAACTTTCATCTCTCACAAGTTCTCAGGCAATGATGATGATATTGGTTGAGGGAACACACTTTGAGAGCCATTGATCTTGGACTAAAGGCCATGATTCTCAAACCTGGTGCCTATTGATCTCATCTAGTGAGTATTTCATTCCTCTTTTAATAGATTTTATAACCCCAAGATTTATGAAATTATAATCCTTGGTGGCAGTACATTAGCGTTTCCTTTCTCCTTCCCCCTCTCCCTCTTATCCTCCCTCCCCTCTCCCTCCTCCTCTCCCTTCCTTTCTCACCTCTTTCCTCTATGCTCTCCATTGCCTTCTCTCATCTTCCATAGCCTCTCTCCCCACCCTCTCCTCTCCCTCCCTCATCTCCTTTTTCTCCTCTCCTCTCCTATTTTCACTCTCCTCTCCTCTCCACTCTTTACCTCTCCCCTCTTCTCCCTTTCAGACTTTGAACCTCCAAACTGTGAGCTGAAATAAACCATCTCTTGCCATTCCCCTTCTCCTCCCCCACTTCTTCCTCCTCCTCCTCCTGCTTCTTCCTTTTTCTCTTCCCATGCTTAGATATTACTCTTGATCCTTTTGCTCTAAGACAGTGGTTCTCAAACCACTGAATATTAGATTTAACTGCCATGACCAGCATTTCCTATTGAATTGTTCTGAAGTATGTTTTGAGCAGCAATATATTTAAATCTGAGAAACACTGCTCTCAGTTTTTATTTTGCTCTTTAATTTTAGATTGTTTCTTTGTCATACACCTCTTTCTGATGTTCTACAAGTATTTATTAGAAATGCATTGTGGGATGGCTTGGGTGTTTGGCATAGTGGTTATGATACTGCATGAGATGTCTGCATACCATACTGGAATATGCCTGGGTCTTGTCTTGGCTCTGCTACCAATTTCAGTTTCCTGACAATGCCTACTCTGGGAAGCAGTGGAGATGGCTTAAGTACTTGGTTCCCTGCTTCTCATGTGGGAGACCTAGATTGAGTTTCTGGCTCCTGACTTCGGCCTGTACAGCCCCAGCTGTTAGAGAAATTTAAAGAGTGAATTGGCAGATGGGAAATCTGTCTCTCTGTCTCTATCTCTGTCTCTCTGCCAAATACATAAATAAATAAATATATTAAAATCTAAGATGAGTAAAGTCATATTTTGGGCTGGGTGCACTACAGAATATGACAGGATATAGAAAGGAAAATTAAGTAATATATGCAAAGTAATTAGAACAATAAGGATCTGGGATTACTTCTGTCTTGGAAGATTAAAAAATATTTTTATTACACATTGAATTTACAATTTTAATTCTGCCTGACTGAAGCTCTCGGGGTAGTTGGTTTCTCAACTCAAGGATAGAATATTCAAAATGTCAAAGAGATACCAATAGGGAAAATAAATTATTGAGTGGATGGACATCTAAGATCTGTTAAAACAATGAATTAGCTTTCTAACAATAGTAACTTTTATATAATAGTGTCTATTTCTTGCAATAACATCAAAAGTTGAAAGATTATTTTTGAAAAATATATAAAACAATACTTAGAGTATCTTCATTGTCTGGAATTACAGACAATTATGACGATTTCTTTCTTTCCTTTTTTTTTTTTTTGTTCTCAGACACACCAAGTAGTAAAGCTTGACTTTCATTCTAGTACTCTTTAAAGAACTTTGTATTTTGTTAGAATCATGAAATTTTAATATTCATTTGTATTTTGTCCTGGAAAATTGGTCAATATGAGTTCTTATTTTCCTGTGTAATTTTAAATTGAATTATCCTACTTGGCTAGAGGTCTGTGCTAACAATTCCAATCTAATTAATCTGTTCTTCATATAAACTAGGTAGCTTTGCTTTATTTTCTGTTATAAATTGCACCTCAGTGTCCATTTTGAGATCGAATGACATATTTAAACAAAGATGTCTTATAAAAGAAATGTGGATATTTTAGTGATATCTGTAACCTATCCTCCAATAACAAATGTGTTTATGATTTATAGGCACTGAATTAGTTGTGAAATTGCCATGTGTTAATTTTATCTGCTTTATTGTCTGCCTCTTCATGAGACATTTCTCCTCCTGGTGATGTAAAGCTTACTTGAGTGATTCACATATGTTCTATCGAAGGCTACCTCCAAAATTGTTTGACAACATTTTTTCTTTTTTTTTTTCTTTTTTTTTTCTTTTTTTTTTTTTTTTTGACATGCAGAGTGGACAGTGAGAGAGAGACACAGAGAGAAAGGTCTTTCCTTTGCCGTTGGTTCACCCTCCAATGGCCGCCGTGGCCGGCGCACCGCGCTGATCCGATGGCAGGAGCCAGGAGCCAGGTGCTTTTCCTGGTCTCCCATGGGGTGCAGGGCCCAAGCACTTGGGCCATCCTCCACTGCACTCCCTGGCCACAGCAGAGAGCTGGCCTGGAAGAGGGGCAACCGGGACAGAATCCGGCGCCCTGACCGGGACTAGAACCCGGTGTGCCGGCGCCGCAAGGCGGAGGATTAGCCTAGTGAGCCGCGGCGCCGGCGGACAACATTTTTTCTTGAGCAATGCCGTGGCCTGTTTACCTTGAATGCACAAATCCAGACATTTATAGTATGTTGGTGAATTTAAAATTTAGGAAAACCCAACATCCTCTAATGAATTTCTCAACTTCTTCATCTAAATACTATTTTTGAATATTTAGACTTTTCTAGGAGTCTCTGTTCTGTCTTTCTTAATCACCCAGGTCCCCTCTCTCAGGGTACCTATGTTATTCTTCTGTTTTGTATCAAGCCAGAGATAAGTTAAGCACATACGAGTATTTAGAAGGAAATACAAGCATGTTATTTTTTCCTTTTACAATATAAGAGGTGACATGTTATACAGTTTGGGACCATATTTTTCTCAACTTCATAAAATATTTCATCACTGTACACCAATATGTAAAAAATTTCCTTACTTTGTTATTAATTGAATGCATTTCAGTTTCTGAGCCTGATTTATGTATTCAGACTTCAGTTGATGAGTACTTATGTTGCTTCCACTTTGCTATTAGAAAATATTCTGTCAAAAATAATATATTTGTGTATTTGAATATGATTAAGTTTGTGAATAAGATAAATTCCTAATATCTAGCAATTACTAGATTGAAGCATGGTAAGCTTTAAATTTTGATAGATATTGAGAAATTGCATTTCATATGTATACCAGAAAATTCACTTATTCCATTCAAATAAAATAGATCAGTTTATTTTCTGTCCCCTTACCAATATCATGTGTTATCAGAATCCTAATTTTTGTTAAATTGGTAGGGAAAATATTATCTTAATACAATTTTTTAAAGATTTTATTTGTTCATTTGAGTTACAGACAGTGAGCGGAGAGGCAGAGAAAAAGGTCTTCCTTCCATTGGTTCACTCCTTAGATGGCTGCAATGGCCAGAGCTGTGCCGATCTGAAGCCAGGAGCCAGGAGCTTCTCCTGGGTCTCCCACGTGCGTGCAGATGCCCAAGGAGTTGGTCCATCTTCTACTGCTTTCCCAGGCCATAGCAGAGAGCTGGATTGGAAGAGGAGCAGCTGGGACTAGAACCAGCGCCCTTATGTGATGCTAGGGCTTCAGGAGGATGATTACGCCATGGCATCATCCCCTCTTAATACAATTTTAATTTGCATTTATCCAGTTACAAATAAAATTGAATATATTTACTCAATGCTGAAGCATTCATATATAGCTTTTTAAAAATTGATGGCTTTTTTTTTCTATCACTTTGAAAGGGTCAGTCTATACATTATGTTAGTCCTTTCTCTATAATACAAAAAGCAAATTTTCGCTGTTTGTCACTCTGTCCTTATTTGCAGTGTTTCTTCTTGTATTTACAGATTGTTGATTTTTGCATGATCACCTTTATTACCATTTTCCTTCGTGGTCAAGTCCTGGCTTATCTCTCTTGTGTATACCATAGCCTATACTGCAAACTGAGCTTGCTTTATCTGGAAGTCTTATAACAAAATTAACTATTTTAATTGGGACATTAAATGTTTGTAAAAGTAAATCTTTTTTTTTTCCATGGGGAAGATACTTTTTTATTATTAACCAGTAAATGATTCCACAAAGAGACTAATCTTATTTATCAAAAGTCCCCAAACTATAGATTTTTTTAAAATTTTTATTTAATGAATATAAATTTCCGAAGTACGACTTATGGATTACAATGGCTTCCCCCACATACCGTCCCTCCCACCCACAACCCTCCTCTTTCCCACTCCCTCTCCCCTTCCATTCACATCAAGATTCATTTTCGATTATCTTAATATACAGAAGATCAGCTTAGTATACATTAAGTAAGGATTTCAACAGTTTGCTCCCACACAGAAACATAAAGTGAAAAATAATAGATGATTTTTTTTAAATGATGATGAAATCAGATCTTAAAACTCATCATGTGCCGGCACTGCAGCTCACTAGGCTAATCCTCCGCCTGCGGCACCTGCACACTGGGTTCTAGTCCTGGTTGGGGCGCCGGATTCTGTCCCGATTGCCCCTCTTCCAGGCCAGCTCTCTGCTGTGGCCAGGGAGTGCAGTGGAGGATGGCCCAAGTGCTTGGGCCCTGCACCCCATGGGAGACCAGGATAAGCACCTGGCTCCTGCCATCGGATCAGTGTGGTGTGCCGGCCGCAGTGCGCCAGCCATGGCGACCATTGGAGGGTGAACCAACGGCAAAGGAAGACCTTTCTCTCTCACTGTCCACTCTGCCTGTCAAAAAAATAAATAAATAAAAATAAAAATAAAATAAAATATTAAAAAAACTCATCATTACCCCTTAAATCATTTAAGGTTTCACTCCAATCTTATTTCGGCTTTAAAATTTGTCAAAAAGGAAATGTAAACTTTAACCTAATTTTTAGTATTATTTAAATGAATGGGAATTAGTGACTATTAAAGAAAAAACTTTTTTAAAGTATTTATTTTATTTATTTGAAAGGCAGAGATACAGAGAGGCAGAGGCTGAGAGAGAGAGAGTCTTCCATCCACTGGCTCACTCCCCAGACGGCCACAATGGCCCAAACTGCACTGATCTGAAGCCAGGAGCATCTTCCAGGTCTTCCACACGGGTGCGGGGGCCCAAGGACTTGGGCAATCCTCTACTGCTTTCCCAGACCACAGCAGAGACCTGTATTGGAGGTGGAGCAGCCGAGACTAGAACAGGCGCACATATGGGATGCCAGCACTGCAGGCGGTGGCTTTACCTGTTATGCCACATTGCTAGCCCCAAAACATCTTAAAATATGTTTAGTAACTGTAGGTAGCATTTCAAATATTAACTTTTTTCTTCCCTCTGGTGTATATTAATCTACATGCAAACAATCAATTTCCTTTTGGTGGTATTACAGCAAGATGAACAAATGTTTTAGAAGTAAAATTGTGAAAAGTTCCATGAAATAATTATCATCTGCAATTTATTATTTTCATATGGAACTAAAGTAAATTTTGTTGTTTCTTGCTTTTTTGTTTGTTTCTGCTATCTTCTTTAGTGTATTATGTTAAAATAAGCAATGATATTTTTAAAAGAGAATTGCTTAACAATTCACTTCAACCTAGTCATATTAATAAGGACATTTCTGGAAATTTCACTTCTTAAGAAAGTAAAGGGATTTCGGGAAGTGTATTTCTCTGACTATTGAAGCAAAGGGTTGATCAGAGAAGCAAATCATTGTCTTGTGTCTAAATATTAAACAAGCTGGATTGATACTGGAAGCGTTTAACAGAAAGGAAGTACCTTGGCACATTTTTCTCCAAATATTTATTTATTTAACTGAAAAGCTGAGCTACAGAAAAAGGGGGAGGGGAAAGAAAAAGAGAGAGATCTTCCAGCTACTGGTTCACTCCCCAATTGGCAGCAATGTCTGGGGCTGAGCCAAGCCAAAGTCAGGAGCCTAGAATTCCATCTGGATCTCCCATGAGGATGGCAAGGGCCCAAATACTTGGGCCGTCTTCTCCTGCTTTCCCTGGCACACTAGCAGGGAGGTGGAGCAGAGGTGGAGCAGCTAGGAATAGAACCTACATTCATATGGAATACTGTCTCTAGAAGTGTAACCTTACCCGATTTCACTACAGTGCCTGTCCTCGTCCTGCACCTTGACACTTACAAAGAATATTGCAAAAAGTGAAGGATAATGTGGTTTTTGTTGTCTATATTGAAATGAAGTTCTTGTCTTCCTGGTTTCATTTTTCCTTGCCAATATTTATAAGGAAGTTAGTTTTGCTCTGTTTGACCCTAAGATAACAAATGATCAGGATTTGTATGAACTAAGACTTGTGAGCTCCTGCTTGAGGCTTGTATGGGGAAGTTATTTAATAGTCATTTTAAGAAATGTAGCATACAAGGATAAGCACAAATTTCAGACAAGCACATTTTAGGTAGGTCTCTGGAGGCCTAATTCACACACTTACCCACACAAGAAGAAAGATCACATCAACCTTCTGAATTAGCTTTTTTTGAAGATTTTTATTGAAAACTCAATACAGACTTGAAAGCTCAACCTGATAACACATTAGACAGGAAGGAGTGAGCTTTTTCCACTTATTTATTTCCTGACTTGGGCCAGGTTGGGCCCATGACTATAATTCTGGACACTTATTATAGAATCAAAACAAAGGGACTTTGTATCTGTTCAATGAGGATACTTCAAGAAATTTGAGCAAAATGAACTTAAAATATGTTTGTTTAGAAGCCAAAAAATGCAGACTATTTTTTATGCATACATGTTGTTTTGAAAAAGTTCATGAAAGTACATACTATAAAAAAGCTATGCATGTGTTTCAAAAAAATTGGCACCAAAATAAGCTTATTTTTATGCCCAGTTTCCCACGAACTTTCTGAGGTGTCCTCGTATTTAAGGAAGGATTTTAGAGAGCCAGGCCTTAGGATTGGTTAAATGTACCTTTCACAAATTTCTGGCCATATGGCATGGATCTGCTGACAGGATGCACTTGCATTTATCTATTTTGTGTGAGCTATGTGCATTGTTTCTGGAGACTAACACTTTTCTATATTTAGACTTCTAATATTTTTCCTTAAGTTTGCACTAAGGTTTACTGCAAATAATAAACTGTATTTTCTCTTCCCCCTCAACAAAATCTCAGGGCTGAAATAAAAACAATTCCCCTTTGTTAAAAATGATTCCATTTAAGCATCATTCATTAATTCCATTTAATTGATGGAGGTTAACACTCTATGTGCTACTCTGGCAACTCTTTTTTTTCCCATGGAAGACCAAAAATGAATGAATATTCACAGTTAACTCTTAGCTTCAGGCTAAAATGTATTATGCACCATATTTTGGTTTTTAAAAATAATCACCTTGTCATAGTTCAATGGCAAAGTGAAGTGAACTCTGTCAATAGAGAATATTTGAGAGGAAAAAAACACTTTTCACCCCCTGGAGTATCATTTCATTTGAATGCTCCCGGTTTTTTACTTGCTGCTTTTTTTGGAATGCTCCATGGGAAAATATAATGAAGTCTAAAATACCATGCACTGAAAACTCATCTCTGCTGACAGCACATCGCTGACAAGTACTGATGTTCTCATACATTGTCCCCAGTTGAACACTATATTTTATGTACGTAAAATGCATGTCTAGAAGTTTCTTTTCAAATTCCATAAGAAGAGAAAAAAACCTGGATTCCCATATGTCTAACAATGTATTGCATGAATATATTAACATGATCACAACACCAACTGCTTTCATTGTTTTGCTGTAAATGGAATCACAGTCAGGATACACATTACTGAAATTCATTTGTTAACATAGTGCAAAAGAAAGTAAAAACATTTATTAAAATTATTTTGGTAAAATAAAATGAAAATAGTATGCATTACCTGTGATAGAGGATCCAGGCAGTTGAACCCAACTACATGATTTTTAAGGGATGATAAGACTGGAGAACAGATTTGAGTTCTCTCATTTTAAAATTTGCTTTTAAGAGGCCGGCGCTGTGGCTCACTTGGCTAATCCTATGCCTGTGGCGCCGGCATCCCATATGGGTGCCGGGTTCTAGTCCCGGCTGCTCCTCTTCCAGTCCAGCTCTCTGCTGTGGCCCGGGAAGGCAGAGGAGGATGGCCTAAGCGCTTGGGCCCCTGAACCTGCATGGGAAACCAGAAGGAAGCACCTGGCTCCTGGCTTCAGATCGGCACGGCGCTGGCCGTGACAGCCATTTAGGGGTGAACCCATGGAAGGAAGACCTTTCTCTCTGTCTCTCTGTCTCTCTGTCTCTCACGGAATATAACTCTACCTGTCAAATAAATTTTAAAAAATTTGCTCTTAAAGAATGAACAAAAACATTTCCATAAGTTGGGATAGGTACTTTAGAGGCCAGACTATTTTTTTTCTTATTACCTTCCACCTAATACAGATTGAGTAGATTAAGATTATCCTTCCTATGTGAATATAATTAATATATTTTTTAAAGATTTATTTATTTTACTTGAAAGTCACAGTTACAAAGAGAGAGAGAAGAGAGAGAGAAAGAGAGAGAGATCTTCCATCCGATGGTTCACTCCCTATTTGGCCGCAACGGCTGGAGCTGTGTTGATCTGAAGCCAGGAGCCAGGAGCTTCTTCTGGGTTTCCCACGTGGGTGCAGGGGCCCAAGCACTAGGGCCATCTTGTATTGCTTTCCCAGGCCATAGCAGAGAGCTGGATTGGAAGCGGAGCTGCGGGATCTCGAACTGGCGTCCATATGGGATGCTGGCACTGCAAGTGGTGGCTTTTACCTGCTACGCCACAGCGCAGGCCCCATACATTTTCTTTAGTATCTTGTTCTTTTTATGGGCCTGCTGCCCTCTAAAAATCACGTAGGCTCTCAGTGCTTGACAGGGACCTACCTCAGTAATATGGGGCTCCAGGCGCTACCTTCTGACAACAACACTCTGAGGTTATCTGAGAGTTTTAGGGACTTTGAGGTACTCAGAAGAAAGCACAAGGTGAATTCAAGAGACTCACTGCTAGGACTTAAAGATGCTCCATCCAAGCAATTCTTTGAGCTGATAATCTTTTTTTAAACTTCAGGAGACAAAGTTGAGGAATTTTCTATTTATGACAGGGCACCAAAAGCTAGTAGTTATTCAAAATAATTGATCCCAGAAGAAAATTGTGTTGCGCTGTGGTAAATGAGCAAAGTAAGTATATTATCAGTGAATTTCATAACGGTCAAAGGCAGCTTTATAGCAAAAAGTACCAAACCAACTGTGTTTTAGCTTTCCATGAATATTTGCTGTAGAATTCCATACATATGGAGCTACTTTTCTGGATGAATGTTACAAAAGCCACCAAAGTGTGGAAAACTACAAAATTGTATGTATATTTATAAATAGCATTATAAATGCTGAAGCAATACACATCTTCAAATACATACGTAAGTCCTGACTGTTGTTAAATTCCATTTGGTTGTGGTCAAAGTGAGAAAGACATGTAGAGAGTATGATGTTGTCAGTGTAAGAAATGAATGAATGAAGATTATTTTTGTCCAGTTTCAAAATGGTCATCAGCTACACCATATTTAACAGAATGCAATTGGATAGTCAGTTATAGTCTTTGCTCATTTTTTTCATGAGAAATGTCCCATATTTTGTAATATGGTTTATTACTACTTGAGAACCAAGGATATCAAAAATCATATTTCATTACACATCTTAAGTTTCTGCTTCCTCTCATCTCCTTAACGTTGCTTGCGGAGATCCTTGGATGAATCTCTGTCATGGTACTGAGAACAAGATTGACATAGTGGTGCTTAGAAATCTGTCTCCTGGAGAACAAGAGCTCCTTCTAACATAGTGTTTGTTAACTAAGTAATTTCTGTTGATCTTGACTTACTATGTCCATTTGCTCAAAAATTTCACTTGGAAAGCATTCTCCAAAGGAAGGTTATGGATTTTGAATAGCAGCTTAGGGAAGCAGGCATAGAAATCCTTGACACTACTAAGGGAGTATGATCTGCATTAATAAATATATATCATCAAAAAATACTGGTGAAACCACATTTGGGAAGATGCCTATTTCTTAGTGTAAATTAGAACAGGGGGTATGGATTGAGGGAAACTGAAAAGTTCAACCTGGAGAAGGCTTTAAGTTTATACATTTTTAAATTAAAGCATAATAATTAGGAGCCAGTGCTGCGGCGCAGTGGGTTAATGCCCTGGCCTGAAGAGCTGGCATCCCATTTGGGAGCCAGTTTGAGACCCGGCTGCTCCACTTCTGATCCAGCTCTCTGCTATGGCCTGGGAAATCAGTAGAAGATGACCCAAGTTCTTGAGCACCTGTACCTCTGTGGGAGTCCCGAAAGAGGCTCCTGGCTCCTGGCTTTGGATCGGTGCTGCTCTGGCTGTTGCGGCCAATTGGGGAGTACACCAGCAGATGGAAGACCCCTCTCTCTCTCTCTGTCTGCCTCTCCTCTCTCTGTGTAACTCTGACCTTCAAATAAATAAATGAATCTTTAAAAAATGTAATAATTATATATAATTTATGGGGTACAAATGATATTTCAAGACATTTTTGCACTGATCAAATCACAGAAATTAGTATTTCTATTTCCTTATTTTTTTTTAATGTTTGGAGACTTCAAATTCCTGTCTTCTAATTCTTCCTAAAACTATTCACAAGAGCCAAACTATGAAATCAAGTTACATGATCATCCACAGATAAGTGGACAAAGAAAATATATATATACACAACGGAATATCATTCAGGCATAAATAAACCAAAATCCTGTCATTTGCAACAAAATGGATGGATGTGAAGATGTTTTTTGGTAAAGTAAGCTAGACACAGAAAGACCAATATCATACATTCTCTCTCATATCTGGAAGATTTAAAAGAAAGATTGCTCTGAACGTATAATAGTGATTTCTGGAGGCTGGGAAGCATGGAGGGGTGGTGAGGACAGGAGAACATTCCATAGCAGGTATTGAAACACACTAAAGACAATGTGTTCCTCAGGACTGTGGGTGAGTGTTGCTCACAAATGCCTTACCTTGGTTGTATTTGTTCAGGTTCTTTTATTAAAAAGATGTTATGTATTTATTTGAGAGATTGAGTTAACAAAGAGAGAGAGGGAGAGACAGAGAGAAAGGTCTTCCATCTGCTGGTTTGTTCCCCAGATGACCGCAACAGCTGTAGATGAGCCAATTCAAACCAGGAGTCAGGAGCTTCTTCTGGGTCTTCCACACAGTGCAGGGGCTCAAGCACTTGGGTCATCTTCTACTGCTTTTCCAGGCCATTGCAGAGAGCTGGATCAGAAGTGGAGCAGCAGGACACGAACTGGAACCCTTAAGGGATTCCAGCACCACAGGTGGAGGCTAAGTGTACTTCACCACAGCACCAGCCCTGTTCAGTCTCTCATGAGGCAAAGTTTTGTTTGCTTTTTGTGGATATAGGGAAAAAAATTAAATAAACAGCTATAGTTACCTGAAAGCACATTTAGCTGTATATAAGAAATAACTTTTTATTTTCCATCATCCTTTGTGTTCCATATGAAAATAAACATAAAAGTCCATCTACCATTAGCACTTTATCAATATAAAAATATTTTCACATAATAACCCCAAGTACAAAGCCAGAATTTTGTAATAGATGTGATTTCCTTGATATATATAAATTTATCTTTAAGAAAAACTCAATATCCTTATTTTTCTTAATTTGACATGGTCAATAAAAAAGCAACATGCATTGGCCTTAATCTAGGATGGAACTGTTGGCCTGGTTTACATTCTTTCCTTCTCTTTCTGAATCTTTAATTTCACAAATTCCACACAAAGGTAACTGCGAAGCACAACTGTTCGGGTAATATAAAATGAAAACATTTTAAAGTTATTTAGTTCTTCATTAATGGCTAAACAAACAATTAATGCTCTTAAACTATAAGAAAAATATATCATTTTCTTTAAAAAAAAGTTTCTCTTGTTTAAAACCCTAGAAAATGCATTCAGGTATATTTTTTCCTCTTTGTATTAGTTAGGTTCTATTTAGGTGTTGGTGCAAATCATTTAATAAAATAGACTTTTATGTTCCCTCATTTTCTTTTCACTTTTCATGGATAAATTAGCTTAAAATATTACAAACTAGAGTGATGGATCATAATTCACATTTAAGAAGTAGAAAGTTTTAGATAATTTTTTTTTTTTTTTTTTTTTTTTTTTTTTTTTTTTTTTTACCCGGGAGGCACAGGCAGTCAAAGCCAAAATCAACTATTGGGATTGCATCAAACTGATAATTTTCTATACTGCAAAAGAAACAGTCAGGAGAGTGAAGAGACAACCGACAGAAGGGGAAAAATATTTGCAAACTATGTAACAGATAAAGGGTTAATAACCAGAATCTACAAAGAGATCAAGAAACTCCACAAAAACAAAACCAACAACCCAATTAAGAGATGGGCCAAGGACCTCAATAGACATTTTTCAAAAGAGGAAATCCAAATGGCCAACAGGCACATGAAAAAATGTTCAAGGTCATTAGCAATCAGGGAAATGCAAATCAAAACCACAATGAGGTTCCACCTCACCCTGGTTAGAATGGCTCACATGCAGAAATCTACCAACAACAGATGCTGGTGAGGATGTGGGGAAAAAGGGACACTAACCCACTGTTGGTGGGAATGCAAACTGGTCAAGCCACTATGGAAGTCAGTCTGGAGATTCCTCAGAAACCTGAAGATAACCCTACCGTTCGACCCAGCCATCCCACTCCTTGGAATTTACCCAAAGGAATTTGAATTGGCAAACAAAAAAGCGGTCTGCAGCCTAATGTTTATTGCAGCACAATTCACAATAGCTAAGACCTGGAACCAACCTAAATGCCCATCAACGGTAGACTGGATAAAGAAATTATGGGATATGTACTCTTTAGAATACTATACCTCAGTAAGAAACAACGAAATCCAGTCATTTGCAACAAAATGGAGGAATCTGGAACACATCATGCTGAGTGTAATAAGCCAATCCCAAAGGGACAGGTACCATATATTCTCCCTGATCGGTGGCAACTGACTGAACACCAAAAAGGAAACCTCCTGAAGTGAAATGGACACTATGGGAAACGGTGACTTGATCAGCATAGCCCTGACTGTTAATGAACAACTTAATACATTATCCCTCTTAGTAGTTTTTTTGTCTGTTCTACTTAAGATGACTGGTTTAATTCTGTAATTAATACACAGTTATTCTTAAGTGTTGAAAATTAACTGAAATGTGATCCCTGTTAAACGTAAGAGTAGGAATAAGAGAGGGAAGAGATGTATAATTTGGGACATGCTCAAGCTGACTTGCCCCAAATGGAAGAGTTAGAAACATACCAGGGGATTCCAATTCAATCCCATCAAGGTGGCATGTACCAATGCCATCTCACTATTCCAAGTGATCAATTTCAGTTCACAATTGATCATAATGAAAGGACTAAGAGTCAAAGGGAGCACATAAACAAGTCTAGTACCTGCTAACACTAACCGATAGAATAAATAAAGGGGAGAGTGATCCAACATGGGAAGTGAGATACTCAGCAGACTCATAGAATGGCAGATGTCCTAAATAGCACTCTGGCCTCAGAATCAGCCCTAAGGCATTCGGATCTGGCTGAAAAGCCCATGAGAGTATTTCAGGCATGGAAAGCCAAGACACTCTGGCAAAAGATCTCTGTGAGTGAGATCCCAGTGGAAAGAACAGGTCTTCAAAGAAGGAGGTACCTTTCTCTGAAGGGAGGAGAGAACCTCCACTTTGACTATGACCTTGTCTAAACAAGATAAGAATCGGAGAACTCAGAGGGCTTCCATAGCCTTGGAAACTCATGACTGGAGCATAGGGAGATTACTGATGCCATAGACAGGAGTGTCAATTGGTAAAGTCAACAACAGGAGTCACTGTGCACTTACTCCTCATGTAGGATCTCTGTCCTTAATGTGCTGTGCATTGAGATTTAATGCTATAACGAGTACTCAAACAATATATTTCACTTTGTGTTTCTATGGGGGTGCAAACTGTTGAAATCTTTACTTAATGCATACTAAACTGATCCTCTGTAAAAAAAAAAAAAAAAAAAAAAAAAAAAAAAAGAAATTATCAACTCCCAACTTGACTCTCACTGGGATTAAACATGACAATAGGTCTGATCTGATTTCATCATCATTTAAAAAAATCATCTATTATTTTTCACTTTATGCTTCTGTGTGGGAGCAAACTGTTGAAATCCTTACTTAATGTATACTAAGCTGATCTTCTGTATATTAAGATAATCAAAAATGAATCTTGATGTGAATGGAAGGGGAGAGGGAGTGGGAAAGGGGAGGGTTGTGGGTGGGAGGGACGGTATGGGGGGGAAGCCATTGTAATCCATAAATCGTACTTTGGAAATTTATATTCATTAAATAAAAGTTAAAAAAAATATTTTGAAATCTCAAGAACTGAAAAAAAAAAGGGAGTAATCGTGGCACAGAGGGGTTAAGCCACCACTTGCAATACCAGCATCCCCCATAAGAGAGCCAGTTTGAGGCCCAGCTGCTCCACTTTTCATCCAGCTTTCCACTAATGTGCTTAGGAAGGCAATGGATGATGTCCCAAATGTTTGGACCCTTGCCACCCATGTGGGAGACCCAGATGCAGTTCCTTGCTCCTAGCTTAGCCTTGGCCACTTGGAGAGTGAACCAGTGGATAGAAGATACCTTTCTCTTCTCTCTCTCACTCTCTCTTTCATCTTTCTGTTTCTCCCTTATGCTCTGCCTTTCAAATAGTAAGTAAATAAATAAACTTTTAAAAGAAAAGAAGACCAGAGTTAGTATTTTTCAAATAAAACCTTTTTCAGCTTCAAAGAGAAATGCGAAGCTACACAGAAAAGTAATGCCTTCTTTCACTGGGAAGTAGCCACCTTTATATCCAATAGCAACTAAAAGAAAATGTATTTAATTTATTATTTCAATTTACAGAAGTGCATCCACAGCTCAGATCTCAGTGCAACCTGAGTATATATTTCATTTCAGTAAAGAAAGACTAAACCGAATCAATATTTGAAGGGCCTGGCACAGTATGAAGGTCAACAGACTCGGGATCGCTGGGACTGACCTGCGTATCTGTGTGTGATTGCATGAGGATGTGTGCCTTTGTCATTGCCCCACAAATCTAAAAATTACACATCCAGGGTTGTTATTGTCTGTGTGCCCAAGAATGTCTTAGAAATCTGATGCATAATCAGTCCATAGTTTTCCTCCTCTGCCATCTACTTGCTTACTGCTCATGGAAAATTCATTAATTTCAAGGCCTTGCTCTTCTCTTTTTGGAATGAATAACTTTTACATTCAAACCAATGCATTTAAATCCAGTTAGAAGACTAACGTGGTTGATTAGAATACTGTCAACAAGTTATTATGTTTCTTTTAAACTTTCCTTCAGGAGAGTTCACGCTAGGTATTTTTTTTTTTTTTTTAAGTTCTCATGAAGTTCTAGGAATCGATGTAGCAGCTCTACCAGTCAGTATCCTCACATAACTATACAATGGTTTTCATTGTGTGCTGGATCTAATTTTGCTTTTATGTGCAAAGTAATATATACTTTCCCTTATGGTCATCACAAAATGATACCAGCAGAAAAAGGTGATCAGTGTTACAGAGGGTCACCACAGAGTAACACTGATTCGAAATGAGTTGACCCTCCTTGCCAAATTAGGCAAAAGGGTATATAGCACACAATTGAATCATTTTAAAGGGTAGCAATCTGAGATGCAACTTAACTTTATTAACTTGCAATTAGTCTAAGTGTCAGGTGTTTGGTTGGGATGCCAGTTGGGAGGCCTGCAACTGAATCAGAGTGTTTGGGTTTGAGTCCTGGTTCCGTACCCTGTTCCAACATCCTGCTAATGTACAACCTGGCAGTCATCAGGTGATGACTCAGTAGTTGTGTTCTGGCTACCAATGAGGAAACCAAATGGAGTTCTCCCAGTTCCAGCCTGATGTAGTTCCTGCCATTGTAGGCATGTTGGGAGTGGACACTGACAGAAGCTCTCTGTCTTTCACTCTGTGTCTTCCTGGCTCTAGAACGTGATTTCCATTTTTTGTCTTTGTTTTTGTTTCTTCCTTTTTTCACAGTTCTTCTCAAAACCTGCTATATTCTCACTAAGTTTTTTCCCCCTCTTTTTTAGACTCAGTACCAGAGTTATACCATAGCACTCAGAAAGGCAGTGCAAAATATTTCATTAGAGTTCAAGGACAAGATCAAAGCCTCCTTGGTAAAAGATAGTGAAAACCATGAGGTAGCCTAAAGAGAGCTTTCCAGAATTCTTTCACGGTTTTGTACTGGAGTTGTGAAATACTCAGAATAAGATTAGTAAAAATAATTTTGTCTCTGACTGAAGGATATGTATATTTTCTACCATCATTATCTTAAAATTCACTGTTTTAATACTTGCTGAATAATCCATAAGCTGTAGTTTGGAAATTTATGCTCATTAAATAAAAAAAAATTACTTGCTGAAGTATAGGCGACTGTTGTTTAAAATGCCAGCCTAAATAATGTGTTAGACTCTATGTGAAAAACCTAAAGACCCAATCATGTCTAGATATACTTCTATTGCAAAATCATTTCTAGTCACTTATTTGTGATGAAAAAGGAATATCCTAATAAAATTATTTAAAATCATTAAAGATACTTTTCTTTTGAGAAAATATTGCTATCTTGAACGTCTTACCTGATCTATGTCATTTTATCTTCAGTATAGAGATTATTCTAAAATTTGATACACAAATCTTATAGTAGATGCTAATTAGTGTTTTCATTTGAGGTATTTATTTTTAATTCTAGGCATTAAATAGATTTTAACTCAAAGAGCCATAAGCTCTAAAAATGGAGTAATAAGTCTGCAAAGACAGAGTGGAATGGAACAATTTATGAAGAAAATATGAGGGTTTTTTTTTAGGCAGAGAAGGTGAAAAATGGATTGAGGCACTATCTGGAGAAGGTACTATGAAGCTCTCCTGAAGGGGCTGAAAGAAGCACTTTGGGTTGGAATATTCTAGAAATACTTTTTTTTAAAGATTTATTTTAGTTATTTGAAAGGCAGAGTTATAGACACACACACACACACACACACACACACACAGTGAGACTGAGAGAGAGAGAGAGAGACAGAGAGTTTGATTGTTGCCTGCTGGTTCACCCCTCAAATGGCTGCAATAGCTGGGGATGGGCCAGCCTAAAGCCATTAGCCTCAATTCTATTTGGGTCTCCCATGTGGGTGCCAAAGACACAAACACTTGAGCCATCTTCTGCAGCTTTCTCAGGCACACTAACAGGGAGCTGAATTGGAAGTGGAGCAGATAAGAATTGAACTGGGTTCATATGGGATACTGGTTTCACAGGCAGAGGCCTAACCTGCTGCATCACACATTGACCATTAGAAATACTTTTGGTCTAATAAGCAAAATAAGAATATATGGCAAAGTTACCATTGTGACCTTTGCTTATATATAATAATTAATATTCCAAGGTGTCACCCTTAATTCCATTATATGCAGATTATAATTTAATGTGTTGATAAATAAATACACAGTGGTTTTTTACTGATTCAACAAATGCCTTACTTTTTTCTCTCTCTCCTGAAGATAATCCATTCATATATGGAAATACTTAAGTGGATTACCTTTTCCTCATAAGTATACAGTAATTATCAGTGGTTGTTAATTTCTTTGGAATTGTGAATCCATTTGAGAAGACCCATGAATGGTTTGGGCTTTGCCTCAAAATAATGTTCATCTATATGCACAATTCTGGAAACATTTTCATGGGCTTTATAAAGTATTCAGTGTTTGTCCACAAATATTTAAGATGCTATGGATTTAAATCAATGTAAGATTCTACACTGGGTGGCAGTTTCCTCTGACCAAAGGAGATTGTTGTTACTTTGGAAAAAATATAGCTGAGAAAATATTCAATTCTGGCTGTAAACTTTAGAAATGCCATCACTTGTGTGCCTATAATGAATGTTCAGGGCTTTTGGAATTTTACCAACTTTATTTTTAAAGTGAAACTTCTAAACTTCTTCCTTTCTATCCTTTGCTAATTTATCTGAGAAGTATGACTAATTATGAGTGTACATTCCAATGGGAATCCAAGTTAATTTTTATTAGTGACAGGATGTGCAATATCATATGTAAACGAAAAACAACCTCCTAATTAAAAGATTTCTAAAAGAGATTTTAATTTTCTGAACGTTGCTGCTCATACTAAATAATATGTCTCAACTGAGACAGCTTACATCATTGCCAAGTTTCTGTCATTTGGCAGGGTTTGCCAATGTTTAAATCCAAATATTCAATAAAAGAACTCTGCTGAAAAGGACACCTTTCTGAATGAATACAGTTTTATCTGACATTCACATATAAACCAAACTACTGTCCCATCCAAGTTATCATTGGACAACCAATAGTCAGTAATTAAATATTGATTGAGTGCTTACTATGTGCTAGGCTTTGCAGTGCGATACACAGTCTTTATCTTAAAGACTAGTGCTCTACTCAAGAGACAACTAGGATTTCATGTGATAAATATTACTTTAGGGAAAATTGGAATCAACTCTAGCTTCTTACCCAAACTCAGAGTATAGGGAAAATTTATTGATCCTGATGTTTGAATTTAGATAAAGGAATAGGTAGGATATACAATGAACAAATGAAAGGTATTGTGGGAAATGAGAATGGGTTTGGAAAATTTTGGTCCTGTCTGTTAGAAGAGGATGTAAGAGGTCTGGAATCCAGAGAGTAAGGATTTTGATCTCATGAGCAGTATGAATTTTAAGAAGAAGAAAAGTTTGGAAAATCCCAATTAGCTGTTATAGAGAGTAGTTAGAAAGCTGGATGTGATTTCAAAATGCCAGGTGAAAGACACTGCTGACCTGAAAGGGGAAAAGTAGATAGTTAAAGGAGAATTAGCCAAGGTTAATAACTGAATGATGTTTGTCAGATGAACCAAGGGTGAAAAACAATTCCCTCATTGCTGTTTTAGCTAATTCAGGAAATGATAAAATAATTCCTAGTGAGAGACAGAAGAGAGGACCTCAGAAGGTCAGATGAGTTTGGACTGAAGTCTGTTGGTTCTGAGATGCTAAGTCAAGAATTACCAATGGTGTGATTGTCTTGTTCTGCTTGGGCTGCTCTAAAAAAATACTATAAACTGAGTATAGTGTAAGCAATGTAGAACAATTTTCTTACAGTTCTAGAGGCCAGGAAGTCCCAGATCAAGGCAACTGTGGAATCAGCATGTGGTGAAGGCCCTCTTTTTGGTTCATTGAGTAGTGTCTTTCTGATGTTTCCACAAGATGGAGGAGGCCAGGAACCTCTCTCCAGCCTCTTTTATAGAGGTATCAATTCCATTTACAAGGGACTTCTTAGTGACTTATTCAGTTACCAAAAGGCCCATCTCCTAACATAGGGGGTTATGATTTTAGTATATGAATTTTGGGAAGATGTAAATATTTAGACCCTTACAGCTATATCTTAAAGAGATGTCATATGCCAGCTAAGATAAAGATTCAAGTGATCGTTGGATTAATTTGCATATGTCACAAATTCACCTGATAAAGATGAGCTTCTCAGATCAAGTCTGAAGTAGATTAAGATGGAAACTGTAACATCATGGATAGAGGAATGGGAAATGAGGAAGTAAGTGGAGTTAATGGACACTGCTCTCTCAAGCACTGTAGATTACTAAATGGAGGGCAGCACCAGAGAGAACAACATTCATTTAAAAATATCTTCTATCTGCTGTTAAAAAGAACATACTTTTTTGTATATATAAAGCAAAATGCTACCAATATTGTACTTTTGCCAAACTTTAATAAAGCACCCAACATAACACTGAGACTTATTCAGCTTTGTATATTTTATTTTCCTTCCCTTGTTATGAAAATCAGGAAATTTATGATCACTGTATTATTTAGAACTTATCTTCAGGTGTAATATCAAGATTGCACGCAAGAGTCAGGAATAGTTTAAAAAAAAGGACTAGAGAAACACAAGTCTATGTTTTGCGAATTGACTGAAATTCTCCCTAAACAATGGAAATAACCATATTAAAATTAATGTGCCTGTTCTCTTTTATTTGTAATTTCAATCTGGCTTGAAAGCCTGAGCTGTTTAATGTTGATCCTTAAAGTAGTCAGAAGGCCCAGATTAAAAAAGTAAATTTGAGTAAGATATAATCTCCTTCCTCTAGTGGATTCCAGTGATCAGCACTATGGTTGCTTAGGGTGGCTGACCACCATAAAGGGCAGCAGAATCTGACTGCAGTGCCCACCATTAGTTTAGTGTACAGAGATTGTGCATAGTCTATTTACGCAGAACAAAGATTCTGATCACCAAGTTCTTTCACGGTTTCAACTAAATGATGGGCTGACTTTTGTACCCAGTGTTGATCCAACGCTGTAAGTGTGTAATTTGAAGAGTTAAGAAATTTGTTAAAGTCAAGGTATCACTTTTCATCTTATAGCAATTCTAATTTATTTGTCACCTTGTTGAATAAACCCTTCCCGATACTACAGCAAAGAATTATTTAGGATAATTAGGCAAAAAATTCTTTGATCATCTGAAGTAAAATAAGGGAAGCTATCTGACACATTTTACAGACTGTTTTCAGTAAAATTAACTGAATTATATATAAAGAACATTTCTGCACTTCTTATTAAATAATCCAACATACATCATTATAATGGCATTCACTATCTCTATTTTAATGCATATTACTTGCATTTTTGTAAGTAATATGGAATGGAGTGCTAGCAAATTCTCTATACTTTTCTCGTCCTTCCCTACATTTTATTATTGCTGTCACAATTTAGATTGTTTATGTTGAATGTTTACTAACAAATTTTATAGCCATAATTATTTTAATGCTTTTGTATTTTAACCTTTTACTCTCCTTAGAAGTAAATACATAGTCAAATTCTTATTACTATCAATGTGGAATCTATTATCTAGTATTTACTTCTAACAATACATTTTACATTTTAATATATTCTCATATTATTAATGAGTGTCGTTTTGTATTCACCTAAGTACCTTTATACTATTTCTTGTGAGGTAGGTCTTACAAGACTGGTTGATAAATTTTCTCAGCACTTGTTTATAAGAGGAAGTCTTTATCTCTCCTTCATTTCTGAAGGACAACTTTGCCAGATAACTTATTCTTGGTTGGCAGATTTTTTTCTTTAGTTCTTTGAATATATCATCCTCTGCTCTCCTCCACAGGGTTCCTTCGGAGAAATCGACTGATAGCCTTATGAAATTTCCTTTGTATGTGGTGAGTCACTTTTTTCTCACTGCTTTCAAAATTCTCTTTGACTTTTGACAATTTGGTGATAATACGTCTCAGTGAAGTTCCCACTGGATTGAATCTGAGGATTTTTGAACTTCATGGATCTGAATGTACAAATCTCTTTCAAGATTTGGGAACTTTTAGACTTTATTTTTTAAAATAAACTTTGTGATTCTGTCTTCTCCATACTGGATGCTCATAATGTGTATATTGGTTCATTTGATGATGTCCAATAAGTCCTGTATACTGTCTTCACTCTATTTTGCTATTATTTCTGTTTATTCCTCAGATTGGATAAATTCCAAATTTCTGACTTCACAGTTTATTTTTTCTGCTTGATATAGACTGCTGCCAGTGCTGTTTATTGCGGTTTTTTACTTACTATATTCTTCTATTCCAAAATTTTTGTTTGGTTCCTTTTTAATATTTCTTTCTATTGGCATCTCATCCAGTTGATGTGTTCCTTTCATTTTGCTGTCTATCTTCAGATTTTGTTGTTGTGTTTTTATATATCTTCATGAGTGTTCTTAAAATGATTATTTTGAGTACTACTTGTAAAGTGATTTGTAGATTTCTATTTCTTTGAGGTCAGTTACTAGAAAATTTTGATGTGCTATTAGTAATATTATGCCCTTGATTTTTGTATGCTTTTATTCACCTTTCATTATTTCTGTGCATTTGAGCGAGTTTTCACCTCTTCCAACATTTTAGAACTTGACTCAGTAGGCAAGGATATTTACCTGTGGGAGGTTTTATGTGCAACAACTGAATGAAGTGCAGTATCTCAGGCTACAGGTAGAACACAGGGATGCTGCTTCCATGTGGCTCCATCAGCTAAACTAACACAGAAGGGATTCTTAGCAGTCAAATCTGTGGACACCTGCAATGGCCTTAACATTTAGGGCTGTTGGGCTCTTCAGTGGGGCAGTCTGCAGGACTCTCCTTTTTATTTATTTATTTTTTCCCTTGGAGGAATGTTCCAGTCAAGGGAAAGAGTCCTGGCATTGAGGACATCGTGAATGTGTGAATCACTCACGAAGATGGTTTTGGGCCTCTGGAGAAGATCACTGTGATTCTGTCCCAGTGGATACAGGACACATCAGTAGCATGGATGCAGGGATGAAAAGGTGCAACAGGCATGAGGTCCCTTGGAGGCAGAATTGATCAACAGCCATGGGAGGACTGACTGCAACTGTGACTCAAGCCCAGGGAAATGGGTGTACAGCATTGGGAGCATGGTGTTAGAGGGCAGGATGCAGACTGGTGGCAAATCAGTTCTCATAGTGTGGTATCTTTATATAAAATTGTTCTTTGACTATTTTATTGACTCTTATTATGGGCTCAAAATGTTCTTTTGGGATATAGCAGTTACCTGAAAAATGTTTGAATGCTGCTGTTTTCATGTATTTTAATTTTTTTAAAAAAAATTTAATTGCAAATGCACAGAGACACAGAACTTTCATCCAATTGGTTCACTCCTCAAATATCCACAACAGCCTGGACTGGAGTAGGCTGAAGTCAGGAGCCCAGAACTCAATCTGGGTTTCCTATATGGATGTCAGGGATCCAGCACTTGAGCCATCATCTGCTGCCTCCCAGGGTGCACATTAGCAGGAAGCTGAAATCAGAAATGGAGTCAGAACTTGAACAAAGACATGCTGATATAGGATTCAGGATTCTCAAGCAGGAACTTAGCAGCTATACCATTCAGATAACATATTGATTATTTGATTTCTAATCTTATCATCTTTCATATAACCTTTAAATGTGGCCAAATGAAAATAGCATTTGAGAGAGAATGAGTAGAGGATATCTTTATACAATAGAATGTACAAACACATACCCACACATGGATTTATATACAAATGTGAATGTATACACATCTGCTTATATATTTATTCATTTTTATATGTATAAATATTATAAACCTATATGTTATATAAATGTATATGTGTATGTTCTCTTATAACTTAAAAATGAAAATGTGTGAACTTTTACTGATGAAGTGTGAAGAGAAATGAAAGAATTTACTCAGAGGTAATTATTATCTTAGACAACAATTTTTGTATTTGACAATTAACAATAAAATATTTCAGACCCATTTTGAGATGTCACATAATTCATATATATGACCAACATATTATCTATTTTTCTGAAAGAAAAATAGGAAAATATATACATAATATATAGCTTCAAAATAGACTTACTTAACTGGAGGAAATGGGAGGATTAGCAATTCTGGATTTCATTGTGATGAAGTTCAGTTACTCTTCTAATTCCCCTATGGTTAAATTTCAGTATTTAATTTTAAAAACAGCTTCGATCAGAACAGTACTAATGAGTGTACCTAAAAATTTTTTCAAAATATTTTATAATTTCTAACAAAATTATTTGCTTACAAATATATGTAAGAGATGATCATCAGTGGGATTTCACTGGAGACAAAGCTTACTCCATGTGTGTGTGTGTGTCTACATATGTGAGTGTTTTAATCCCTAGAAGATTTAGTTTAGTCAGCCTGACATACGGGTGATAGGTTTTTATCTCGTAGCCTAATTACCACCTTTAATCTTTTTCAGTGGTTAGGCAGTCTCTCTCTGGTTTTGAGGCATGCTGAAGATAAAAGCAAGGAGGCTGGAGGTTAATCCCTCTTGCACTTTATTTCTTAATTTCTGCCATGGGGATTCCCTTTCATTGTGGTGATCTATTAACAAAACTTGTGATATGTTTTGAGTGAAAGACCACAGATAGTTGATTTAGAAACATCATTTGATATTACTCAGATGCAAAACTTATAGGTACTGTAATTAATATGTGTTCAATGAACACAACTCTAACTTCTTATGTCTTCTTTTATTATTATTATACACAGTGAATTAAACTAATGGCTTTGCAATTGATATTGACCCCAAATAGCTCCATTTCCAGAATTATTCTAGAAAAATTGTAACAGAAGAATGAAAAACAGCCCCAGATTTAATTAATAAAAAAGTAACAGATAAATGCTAGCTTATGATTGTGGTTTATTTTATTAATAAGGAAACTAATGAAAACTTTATGCTATGATTATAAAAATTCAATAACTGAAATTTGACATTCAGTGAATTATAGAGATTTAACTTTTCATTTCAGAATTTAAAAATTTAGTATGTTAATATTGTTAAAAGAATGCAGATTGGTGCCTCCTCACACGAGGTACTGAAATGTAAGAAAAGGGGCACAGAACAGAGAGGAGACAGAATATGAACTCGCAGCCAGATGGAATTTATTCAGAGAAATTAAATCCACAGAGGTTTACCAATGACCCAGACCCCATGAAGTAAATATTGTAACATCAGAAGTCCTTTTGAAATATTAAGACAATTTTCTTGTTAAGACTTCAGAAGATATACTAAGAATTAATTTTCTTTAAGAATCCTCTGTTTGGAATTTTTAGTAAGCTATAGATTTGTAAGTATTTTGAAAGTAAACGAAACCTTGCAAGAGCTTCCTATGACTTTGGTTTCCACCAGATCAATGTATAAGGCGATTTTCAACCCATTTTGTTTCAATGGAACCAATATGTTGTTTCATCAGAACTGTAATTGATGAACTACTTCTCAAAATTAAACTCAAGTGTCAACAGAATGCTAATAAAACATGTTAAAATGCAACAAATTTCTTGGAAAAAATACTAATATAAGCAAATTATAACAAAAATTTTCAGAATTCTCTGTTATGAGATTTTTAGAGAATGTTTGTTAAAATACTTGTGTGAGACATAATTACTAAGGAAAATGTAGCCAGCTTTACTTTTACTTCTTTCTGTAAGCAATGCTTTCATTCTGCATATATAACTGGATATGGTGATAATACAATGGCTCAAACGAGGTCTATTTGCTTCCAAAAATATTCTTTTTAGAGATTTGTAAAGGAAATTGAAGACTACAAATCTAATGAATGAGTTTAAGTATTACCTTCTTTGTTTCTTCATGGACATAACTTCTTCAGTAGAAATACATAATTATGCATTCTCTTTTCCTTAAGTATTTTTCTAAGAAAGTTTTATGTGCACATTGCAGGAAGGTCAAGTACAAATTCATTGCATTCTGCCTTACCTGCTCTCCTGCCGCTTCATTTACTATGTGTCCTTGACTAGTTATAATAATTTTCAACTCTATTTTTTCATCAAAAATTAAGATAATATTTACTTTATTATGCATTTATGAAAATCATGCATACTTATAAAGTTCCCAAAACACACACGGAACTCAACAAAAATTAAAGACTTCTTATTATAGAGATCTCCTATTTTCTAAGTAGCTTTGCAATATATTATTTACCTAGTGTGATGGTTACACTGAATTGAATAAGATATGAACTTTTTTGAAAACTGAAAACCAGGAGACAAATAATTGTATTTCTCAGTGAAGACTATGCTGTTCTCTCTTATTTTATTTTTTTAAATCTCTGAATCAAATGCTTTTTTTTCTTTCCTATGACCATTCCTTTTCTTGTATAATCACTGACTTACAAAAACTATTGTAAACTTATCTGCAGTGGCAATGATAGGCCATTATGTTATAGGTCTACACAGCGATTAGACAGTACCAGTTGCAAGCATTCAGTGACATGGTTCATTCACAACACCAGAATGGACTCTGCCTGACTCCTTACTCCCCAGTCAGTGAGCAGAGGACCGAGTCCCTGGTTTTATTTCCTTTGAACCTGTGCTCTCAGGCTGGCTTTATGGTCCTGCAACGAGAGTGGTCAAGACAATAAAGTTCCACTTCTTTGGATTTAGTGCTCTCCCCTTCAATCTTAAAATTCTTAGGGGATTTATCTTGGTGTTTATACTCTGTAAGTCATGTGAGATGAACAATGGAATACATATCAGAGATTTGGAAGCAGCTCAAAAGTGTCTACCTTCTCAGATGATTTCTTAGACCATTTTCCCTAGTAGCTGTTTCTCTCTGGCCAGTATCCCATTTTCTCCCTTTCTCTATGACTGCTGAAGCCCTCTTTCTGGTGAAGACATGAGGTTGAAACCCCCATTTCTCCATTCCCCTCTCACTTCTGCAAGGTCCATGTGGGGACTTAGGTAAGGGCATGGGCTGGGTTGCGGTCAATAGTACATGCTGAGCTGTGGTCCAGGGTGGGAAATGATGGCAGCAATGCTCAGGCTAGCAACTCAGCAAGTGTGATGATGTCACCCTCTGGGGTCAGGAATCTATTGAATTCCATAAGCAAGTTCATGATATGCAAGTTCAACTTACTGCCTCCAAATTTCTTGATAGGGATATCTGCCCAACATATGTTGGGTGGTGTTCTTAGAAATGGCAAGCTGACATCTCAGCTCTGGCCAGGTCTACCGCATCTATCAGGTGCCTGGTAGGAAGGACTCCTGGATGCCAAATTCCAGGTGGGATTCCTGAGCATCTGTGAGGGTCTGCATTTTCCCAGGAACCATTCCCATTCCTAGAGGGTAAGACTTTAAGTAGCAAATAAAACACACCATAACAGTCTATGCTGTAGCATGGTGGGCTAAGTCTCTGCCTGAGGCACAGGAACCCCATAAGGGTGCCAGTTCATGTCCTGGCTGCTCTTCTTCTGATCCAGATCTCTGTTGTGGCCTGGGAAAGCAGTGGAAGATGGTCCAAATCTTTGGGCACCTGCACCCATGTGGGAGACATGGAAGAAGCTCCTAGCTCCTTACTTCAGACTGGCTCAGCTCCGGCCACTGAGGCCCTCTGGGGGATTAAACCAGTGGATGGAAGACTTCTCTCTCTCTCTCTCTGCCTCTGCCTCACTCTGTAACTCTACCTCTTAACTAAGTAAATAAAATCTTTTTTAAAAATTAAATATACCATGAAATGAATGTGAGACCACAGAGGAAGTAATAAATTTTACATTTTAAATTTTTTATCCTGCTTTTTGAACAAAGGTCCCCACATTTTTACTTTTCACTAAACCCCCTATTTTGTGTAATAGGTCCTTTTTGCTCCCCTGTTCCCTGCACCTCGTTCATTAACCTTTTTTTTTTTTTTTTTTTTTTTGACAGGCAGAGTGGACAGTGAGAGAGAGAGACAGAGAGAGAAAGGTCTTCCTTTGCCGTTGGTTCACCCTCCAATGGCCGCCGCTGCAGCCGGCGCACCGCGCTGATCCTGGCAGGAGCCAGGAGCCAGGTGCTTTTCCTGGTCTCCCATGGGGTGCAGGGCCCAAGCACCTGGGCCATCCTCCACTGCACTCCCTGGCCATAGCAGAGAGCTGGCCTGGAAGAGGGGCAACCGGGACAGAATCCGGCGCCCCAACCGGGACTAGAACCCGGTGTGCCGGCGCCGCTAGGTGGAGGATTAGCCTATTGAGCCACGGCGCCGGCTCGTTCATTAACCTTTTAACACTATGCACATTCCCTTCACTTTCTCTCTTTCAACCAAAGTGGTCACATTAAACTCCATCCATATAGAGCTGGTCCGATAAAGGTCCTGGCCAGTGCTGTTATCCTGGGTCTTCTAGGTGAGTTCCAGAACTGCTCCTTCACATGCTGCAATGATGGCTGAATCTTTGTTCCCTAAGAAGCAGTGTCCTGAGTCAAATATAAAATCCAAATTTTATGGTAATAGTTACGGTAAGGGTCTCTGAAATGATATTCAAAATATTCACACAAATTCCTAATATTGGCCTTCCTTAATGAATGAAAGTTTTTATTCATTTAATTAATATTTCTTGATTAATACTAAACTTTATGCACTCTGCTAAGTACTTAAATTACATTAATTCACTTAATAAATATTATTGAATATTTTATTTGATATTGAATTATAACTGGGGTCAAAGCATAGAGTGGGAAACAAAAGAACAAAATCCTCTGTTCCTATGGAATTCATACTTTAGCTGGGAGGATAATAGTACACAGACAATGGGCAACTAAATAATGTTCAACTGTTATTAAGTTTATCAATATTTAGACATCCCTGACATTATTTGGATTTGTAATTTACCTTTATAAAATAGCACACATACAATATGTAACAGAAACTCTCTCCTTTTAGTTACTAGAAGGGACGGGCTGATTATTCTGAACTAGAAAACTGTTTTCTTCTTAATACGCTATGCTATCAATAGCCAGTGAAAATTAGTGATGATTGAATCAATAAACCCAAGCGCATAATGTATAAAGTACATAGTTTAGGAGAGAGTGGAAAAACCCTCTTCCTTAAAATAACTCAAAATATGAGGCCAACGCTGTGGCATAGTGGGTGAAGCTGCCACCTGCAATGCCAGCATCCAATATAGGTGCTGGTTCGAGTCCCGGCTGCTCCACCTCCAATCCAGCTCTCTGCTATGGCCTGGGGAAGCAGTAGAAGATGGCCCAGGTCCTTGGGCCCCTGGATCTGCATGGGAGACCCAGAAGGGGCTCCTGGCTCCTGGCTTCAGATCAGCGCAGCTCTGGCTATTGTGGCCAACTGAGGAGAGAACCAGCAGATGGAAGATTCTCTCTCTCTCTCTCTCTCTCTCTCTCTCACTTTCTCTGCCTCTCCTTCTCTCTCTGTAACTCTGACTTTCAAATAAATAAGTAAATCCTTTTTAAAAACCTAAAATATAATTAATAATTCAAGAAAGTATATGCAAGGGCCAAACCTTGGTAGAGAAATAGAGCTATCATTGTGTTTCAAACAAAATGGCATGGCCAATGGGAGTCAGACATGGGAAGTGATGTTGGAAAGCTGTCCTACATATGGCTGGGATTAGAAAATTATACCAAATGAAAAGGCATTCTGGGTAAAGGGATGGCATGAAGAGAATGGGGAAGGCTGTCGGGTAAATTCAGTGTTGATAGCAGTAATGACAAAAGGGGGATTAAAATGCTAAGCAAACAATGAAAAAGCTTGAGTACTAGCAAATGATTTTAGATATTAGTTTGTAGGCTATGAGTGACACCAAATGCTTTGGTGCTTTTTAAAATATATACTTAGTAATAGTCTTTTAGTAGTTTTATTTACTGGGAAACTGAAGTTAAGAGGATCAGTTGATGTTACTGAAAAGACATGGTTCTAAAATGGCAAACATTTTCATTAGGATGAGAGCATTTGTACTGAACATGAAATATCAATTGCTATGTTTTGTTATAGATGATATGGAAGATAAAACATAAAAAATGACTGAGATTTTGACCCTCAGGGATGAGGAAAAGAATAGAATTTTTCAAAGTGCCAATAATAGGTAACTTATTAGGGAGAAAAACTGAAAAAGCAGTGAGCTTCCCTCCCCCCAGTACTGTTAAATGTTGGTTTCCACAATTCTCCCTTTTCACAAGCTCCTTGACTACATCAATTCCATACTTGACAATGAGGCTGACAGTCCATTTGCCCTGAGAGGCCAACTGGCATCTACTGTCATTGCAAATAACACCATTTCCTCAGTGAAGGTTGAACTAAATTACTTTAACAAGGCTAAATTAAAAATCAAACATGTTGATGCATTTAATGTGAGTCACAAAGGACACAAAAGATCATCAAAAATGAGTGGCAATATTGATTGTCATAAACAACCCATCATGAAGTAAGACGGATTCAGTACTGACCCTTGAAATGCATTTACCTTATTCCTAGCATGTGGGCTCATAGTTTATGTAATTTAAAGGAATTATTTATTTTTTCTTATAGTTTACTTTTAATGTATTGTTTTAAAATTTTATTCCTCATAATAGTATATTTTTCTTTTAAGTAATAATGCTGGTGATAACTTCATCCTACTGTTGATAATTTTATGAAAAATATGTCATTCTTTTATATCACATGTATGAAATGTATATACTGATAATGCACAGAAAAAACATAGTTTTTCAATATATACAAACACAGCTTGGATATTGTGAAGCAGCAAAATTTTTGTTTACTTTGCTCAACTTTTAATGCATTTCCATCCATTTTTCTAAGAAAATATGTACCATACCTGTGGCCTTACTATTTTGCAAGTTTGAATTCTGTAATATAGCATAGGATGGTCCTTTTAATTTGATTGTGTTATTAAGTATTGAGAAAACTAATGATATTATTGGAAATTTATTAATACAGACTTTCTTAGATTAAATTTTTACAAGTAATAGCCAAGAAAATTTTAGCTAAGGTAAAAAATAATTCTGGTAGACACGCTGGACAAAGATATTTCAATATTTATTGATCTAGCACTAACTTAGAGGAAAGTATCTTTTCATATTTATTCTTTTGAAATTCTTATTATATGTTTATATTTAAGAGAGAGGGAAAGAGAGAGAGAGACATAAACACGGAGATAGAGAGCTTCCATCCACTGTTTCACTCCTGAAATGCCCACGTTAGCCAATGCTGGGTAAGTTCAAAGCTGGGAGCCTGGAATTCAATCCAGGTTTCCTTCAAGGTGGCAGGGACCCAAGTACTTGGGCTGTCACCTGCTGCCTCCCAGAGTGTATATTAACAGGAAGTTAGAACTGGGAGTGGAGCTAAGACTTGAATCCAGGTACTAAAATACAGAATGTCCCAAATGTCTTAACTTCTAGGCTAAGTGCCCATCCCTTTATATTTATTCTTTATCTTTATTGACAGGTTTACCAATATGCAGAATGCCATGTGAATATCAGGATGTCCTAGATAGAAGAATTTAAGCAAATTTCCATATAGAGCATCAAACAAACTGTGGAGTATATTGCTCCAAGGGCTCCAATAGGAACACATGCAACATAGTTTCTGTATTTCAGGACTAATCTATTCACATTAAAATACTATAAGAAGATAGGAATACTTACAATTTTATATGTTCAATTGATATTAAGCATGATAATCACACTTTCCTGCCTAATATCTGATATCAGAATTTCAGTATTTGAGAGGGGTATTTTATAGCTAGCAAAAAGACTGAGTTCTTTTTATTTTGACATTTAACTTCAGCATAGTGGCTGATTTCATATGAATTTTTTTAAAAGATGTATTATATTGTTTGTCTGAAAGGCAGAGCTACAGAGAGAGAGAGAGAGAGAGGTAGAGAGAGTGCTCTTCCATCCATTGGTCCACTTCCCAAATGGCCCAAATGATGGGGGCTGTGCTAGGCTTAAGCCAGGAGGCAGGAACTCTCCCAGGTCTCCCACATGGGTGGCAGGAGACAACTACTTGGGCCATCCACTGCTGCCTTCCCAAGCACATTAGCAGGAAGCTGGACCAGAAGTGGGGCAGCCAGGACATGAACTGGTATTCCAATATGGAATTTGCATCAAAGGTTGCAGCATAACCTGTTGACCCATCTTTATGAGTTTTTTTAATGCTGTGTATTCAGAATGTAATTCATCTGTGGTATAAAATAGCACATGAATTATATACACATTCTTCAACCTAATAAACCCATATTTGTGTCTCCAGACTTTTCTGCCTACTGTACAATAAATATGCCCCCTACTTCACTCATCCAGTATTCTACCAAATTTTCTCTATAACACATGGTTAGATTTCATCCCTTCTGTCCTAAAGGGCTTTATAAATTTCTTAATATGTTATTCAAAGCTCTTCAAAGTGTGACTCTGGCAAGCATTTAATTCTCTCAGTAAATATTGAACTGTTGCCAAATGCCAGAATCTCTGAGGTCCCAGGGGTCCCTGGCTTCATGTGGCTCATTGGTGAACTAGCAGTTGCAACCCAGTGTGATCAACAATTCTTATGCATGCACATTAAAGTCCAGCTAGGATCAGAGGTGCTAGGGAACTTTTCCTAAATGAATTGGTGGAAAAAGGCAAATAATCTACTCAGAGTGTTGCAACAATCACTGAATGTGACATGCTCCTTGAAGGGCAAGAATTTCTGATGAGGGGTATTTAGAGATTAGTGAGAGCCTTGCAGATAAAGGAGGTTGGAACCAAATAATAGTAACTAGGTGCCAGCCTTGTGGTACAGCGGGTTAAGCCACTGTGAATTAAGCTGCCTCTGCAATACCAGGATCTCATATTGTAGTGCTCATTCAGTGTCCCAACTATTCTGCTTCTGATCCAGCTCCCTGATAATGTGCCTAGAAAGGCAGGGTAGGATGATTCAAATGCTTGTGTCTCTGCCATCCATGTTTTAAACCTGGATGGAGTTCCAGGCTCCTGACTTCACTGCATCCAGCCCTGGCTATTATGGCCATTTGGGGAGCAGACCAGCAGATGGAAGATCTCTCAATCTCTCCCTCCACCACCACCAGATTTATTGCCTCTAAAAATAATTTAAAACTAGAATTGTCATCATTTCTTAACAAAGTACATAAAGGATTGAAGGGAAAAGAGGAATGTAAAATAAGCTTTGCTTCTAGCTAGGCAAATGGATCAATGCTTGTGTGACATAGAACAAAAACCTGAAAGAAGAGAAAATTGGGTCAAGGTGGCATATAAGAGATTAAGAGGTTAGTGTGGGATCATATTAAACCTGAGATCCCACTGGGGATCTGAGCAAAATGTTATCCATAATAGGCTATTGGATATCGATTTCTATAGCTTAGGAACTAATTATGGGCTTAATTCTAACTCTGGGATTCACTGGGATATAGCTGATATTCCAAGTTGAGGCTGCTTAATAAAGTGGCTTATGATACTTCAACAATTCATAATTAAGGAAGTTTTTGCCAATTCACATTTATGGGCAAATCTGGTGCACCTCTACCTCTGCTTCTGATTTTCTCTTTTTTCCTCTTATAAAACCTCATGGAATTTTCTTACATTTTCTTTTAGACAAATTCTCCACTAGCAAATATATTACTGTTACTATATGATGCATCAGTGTAGTTTATAGATTTTAGTTAAAAGAAATATTATGCCAAATATTATAATAATTTTGTTTTAAAATTTTTTATTTCATTTTATTTGAACGGTAGAAAAACAGATACAGATAGAAAAACAGAGATATTTTCCACCCACTGGTTCACTCCCTAAATACACAGCAGCCAGGGCTGCTCCAGGAGCTTGGAGACTCCAACTGGGTCTTCCACACTGGTGGCAGGGACCTGAGTACTCAAGTATGAGTCAGCTGCCTCCTATTATGTATGTTTGCTGGAACCTGGATCAGAAGCACAGTAGCCTGGACTCACACCAGGAATTCTGGTATGAGAAGCAAATGTTCAAAGAAGTGACTTAATAGCTGAGACAAGTATCTACTTCCATAATAATTTTCATAGCTGATTCTTTCATTAGTAAGACACCCTTCCTATAAATTCACTTTTTACATGAGGTGCAATATAGTTTGAAGGTACACTACTTTTACAAAATGACTATCTAAATCTATTGTAGCCCTCAATTTTTCATTATAGAAGTGAGAATTTAGTTTTTTTTTTTTTTTTTTTGACAGGCAGAGTGGATAGTGAGAGAGAGAGACAGAGAGAGAGATCTTCCTTTTTGCCATTGGTTCACCCTCCAATGGCTACCATGGCTGGCGCGCTGCAGCCGGCACTCCACGCTGATCCGATGGCAGGAGCCAGGTGCTTTTCCTGGTCTCCCATGGGGTGCAGGGCCCAAACACTTGGGCCATCCTCCACTGCCTTCCCGGGCCACAGCAGAGAGCTGGCCTGAAGAAGGGCAACCGGGAAAGAATCCGGCGCCCCAACCAGGACTAGAACCCGGTGTGCCGGCGCCGCTATGTGGAGGATTAGCCTATTGAGCCGTGGCGCCGGCCAGAGAATTTAGTTTTAAGGCATTTTTTAAGGGAATGACTTGCCTTCATTGATTTAATGTATTTATTGCTACTATAGATTTACTTTTTTTACTCCCTTTAATTTTCACTAAAATGTACCAATCCCAGTTTCATAATTGCTTTAGCTTTCTTGCTTGGATATCCTAAATCATATATGATGCAAAAAGAAAAAAATTCCAAAATATTAAGTCCAACTGATGAAAGATAGATAACTGTATTATCAAAATCTGGTTCATAATCTATATGTTACTGATAGTCAAAAGAGCCAAAAATCAACACTTTTCTCATGACAAATAAAATTGTAATAAATATTCTAATGTCTTTCAGAAAGACAATACCACAAATAATAACATTATAAAAATGTTTAAATACAAAGAACCGAAGAATATAAGGTTGAAGAAGCTATACTATTTTAATGAAACACTTTATTGATTCCTATTTGTGTCAACATCTCTTCAACCACGAATCAAAATGTGCTCATGTTAAGCCCTTAAAGTAAGTGTACTAACGAATGATACTTCTATTGAGTTTTCATTCTTCTCTAAGACTCACAGAATGTGTCTTGATTTTTTGAGCTTCACCATCAAGAGAATCTTTGGCATGAGAGGGCTTTGCTGTTGCTGTGCTTGATTTGACCATCATAAAGGACTACAACTTCCCAAGCTCACATTTAACCAATTTCCATAGGCAGACAGTACAGCAAAATTTGATAGGGACACACAAATGGTATTGCATCAGTGAAGCCAAAGTGTGAGTCTAATTAACTAGAATGATAGATCAACGTCTTGCATACAAACTTTATTCTCTATAAAATACAAATACGGTCTTATTGGAGAGGTGAAGCTAACCTCAAGGAAGCTGGACTAAAATTACCTATTGCACATTCATAAATGCTTTACATATGAAACCATTATTTGCCTTTCAAATTTTTTTCTATTTCTATTTCTTTTCTTTTTTTAAGATTTTTTTTTTATTTTTTTTTTTTATTTTTGACAGGCAGAGTGGACAGTGAGAGAGAGAGACAGAGAGAGAAAGGTCTTCCTTTGCTGTTGGTTCACCCTCCAATGGCCGCCGCTGCAGCCGGCGCACCGCGCTGATCCGATGGCAGGAGCCAGGAGCCAGGTGCTTTTCCTGGTCTCCCATGGGGTGCAGGGCCCAAGCACTTGGGCCATCCTCCACTGCACTCCCTGGCCATAGCAGAGAGCTGGCCTGGAAGAGGGGCAACCGGGACAGAATCCGGTGCCCCAACCGGGACTAGAACCCGGTGTGCCGGCGCCGCAAGGTGGAGGATTAGCCTATTGAGCCACGGCGCCGGCCAAGATTTATTTATTTATTTATTTGAAAGTCAGAGTTACATAGAGAGAGAGGAGAGGCAGAGAGAGAGGAAGGTCTTCTATCTGATAGTTCACTCCCCAATAGGCCGCAACGGCTGGAGATGCGTCAGTCCGAAGCCAAGAGCCAGGAGCTTCTTCTCAGTCTTCCATGTGGGTGCAGGGGCCCAAGGACTTGGGCCATCTTCTACTGCGTTCCCAGGCCATATCAGAGAGCTGGATTGGAAGTGGAGCAGCTGGGACTCGAACCTGCGCCCATATGGGATGCCAGCGCTTCAGGCCAGGGTGTTAACCTGCTGGGCCACAGCGCCGGCCCCTCAAATTTTTTTCTTTAAATTTCCAGATTTGTGAAACTGCTGTATGATATTCTAAGGATGCAAATATGTTGTTATTCATTTGAAAAGCCATAAAACATACAAAATAACATGTGAACCATAATGCAAACTATGGATTTTAGTTATAATGACATATCAGTATTGACTTTTCAATTGTAACACATGTGCCACACCTAGAATACAAGATAAAGAAATAGGAAAAATTCTTTTGGAGGAGAGGGACATATTAGAACTCTATACTTTCATTCAACCTAAAAGTGGTCCTTACAATAAATCTACTGATTAAAAAAAATCAAAAGGTATCTGTAAAAAAATCAAAACTCATGAAAATATAAAGAAAGAAAAATACCACCCCAAATCCTACATGCAGATACTATTATTTTGATGATCATTATTCATTTTCTGTTTCTGTCTTTCTTTCTCCCTCTTTTGTCTCCTCCTATCTCTTCTCCCCCTCCCCTGAATTTTATTGTTTTTTTAGAATCCAAATGAAAAGCATAGCCTGGATTCACATTGCATCTCTGCAGATTCTCTAAATCTGGCTCTAATTCTAAACAAATGTACAAACTGAAGCAGGTTACTTCCACACAAGTGCCTCAATTTCCTTATTTATAGAATAGAAATAATAGCAAGAGTTTACCTCATTGGCTGGTTGAGAGGGTGGTGTCATCAGAAATGGGGATGTTCTGACCTCATAGCCTGATGCACAATGAGCACTCAGTAAATGCTGCTTACTGATTTCTCCTGTGGGTTGCAGAAGAGGATTGAAGAAGAGGAAATCAAAGATTTGAAGCATTGCTGACACAATGACAAGGTGGCCATGTGGCAAGGAATTTTACCAGCCTCTGGGAGCCAGAATGGGCCCAGCTCAGAACCAATGAGAAGCTAGTGCTGTGGTGCACCAAGTTAATCCGTTGTCTGTAGTTCAAGCATCTCATATGGGCACCAGTTCTAGTCCCAGCTGCTCTACTTCCAATCCAGCTCCCTCCTAATGTGCCTGGAAAAGTAACAGAAATTGGCCCAAGTATTTGGGCCCCTGTACCCATGTGGGAGTCCTGGAAGGAACTCCAGGCCGTTTGGGGAGTGAACCAGCAGATGGAAGATATCTCTCTCTCTCTCTCTCTCTCTCTCCCTGCTTCTCTGTAAGTCTTTCATATAAATAAATAAGTCATAAAACAATAAAAGGACTAACGAGAAGACAGAAACTCTGTCATAATACTGAAAGGAACTAAATTCTGCTCACAACAACTATTATTTTAGTTGGGGTCTCCTGTGACAAGAACTCAGTCTGATTGATATTTGTGGGGAGCAACCGGACTAGACTGAGTTACTGGAATTAAGACTTATTCTATGCATCTGCTCTCCCACAATATGGCGCTGGGAGAGGAGAAAACAGCTTCTACACAGCTGCCTCCAGTTCAACTAATAAACTGTAGGACTTGCTATTGATTGGAGGAGAGCAGCGTACTCGGCGTGTGGGCAGCCGAGTTGGGATTGGCGGAGGAGGACTATAAAGGAGGAGAGAGACGGCATGCACCTGGAACATCTAAGGGGAACATCTAGCTGAAGGAACACCTGTGCAGCCCCCCGAGAAAGCCGGCCGGCGGTGTGCCGCTCCCCTGCGGAAGTGGGGAATGTGGCCAGGGGGAACTGCCCTTCCACGGAGGTGGAAGGGATAGTAGCCAACCCGGGAAGAACCAGCAGCAAACCCGGGGAGGGCCGAGCAGACGAAAGAACAGCGCAGGGTCCTGTGTCGTTCCCCCATGAAGACGGGGAGCGACAATATTTGACTTCAACCCTGTGATACTAACTATATAGAGAGGCAGAAAGCAGCATCATGCTCATCTTCTGACCTACGGAATTGCAAGGTGAACAATTGGTGCTGTTTTATGCTACTAATTTTGTGGTAAATTTTTATGAAGCAATAGGAAACTGACATAGAAGATATGAAGAGTAAGAGTGTCGAAGGAAAGTGAAATGCCAGGTGTTCCAGAAAAATATGTCTGCTACTTTGAACATTCTTGGGAGTCTATAAGTACTGATTGAGTGAATAAATGTGAATTGAATGATGTTAAAAATAAGTCACAGAGGAGCCGGTGCTGGTGCTGTGGCATAGCAGGTAAAGCCACCTGCAGTGCCGGCATCCCATATGGGTGCTGGTTTGAGACTCGGCTGCTCTGTCACGTGGATGAAAAGACCCAAGGACTTGGGTCATCTTCCACTGCTTTCCCAGGACACAGCAGAGAGCTGGATTGGAAGTGGAGCAGCCGAGTCTCAAACCAGCACCCATATGGGATGCCGGCACTGCAGGTGGCTTTACCTGCTACGCCACAGCACCAGCACCGGCTCCTCTGTGACTTTTACAAAGTGCTATGCAGCTATAGTACCCTCAATTTGCTGTCTTATGCTAATAAATGGCAAAGTTATATTCATTTATCTGATAATTTTTTAACTTTTATTTAATAAATATAAATTTCCAAAGTACAACGTTTAGATTATAGAGGCTTTTTCCCCCCATAACCACCCTCCCACCCACAGCCATCCCATCTCACACTTCCTCTCCCATCCCATTCTTCATCGATTCATTTTCAATTATCTTTATATACGAAGATCAATTTGGTATATACTAAGTAATATCTAAGTAATATCTGATAATTTTAACTTAAAGAATTTTAAACTCAATATTTTAAATTTTAAATGGAATTATTTCTACATCTGTAAAACATTTATTTATATTGCTTGAAAGATGTGTGTGTGTGTGTGTGTGAGAGAGAGAGAGAGAGTGAGAGAGAGAGAAAGAATATCTTTCATTTTTATTTGCTGTTCGTTCCCCAGTTGCCTGTTGCCTGAAGCCAGGGCTGGGGCAGGCCAAGACAGCAACCTCAAATTCAACCTGGGTCTCCTACATGGGTGGCAGGCAACCAACAATTTCAACCATCATTTGCTCCTCCCAAGATGTGCATTAGCAAGAAGCTGGAGTTGAGATAGGAGCTGAAACTCTAACCACTCCTCCTCCTCCTCCTCCTCCTCCTCCTCCTCCTCCTCCTCCTTCTTCTTCTTTCTTTAAGAGTTAGAGAGAGGCAGAGGCAGAGGGAGAGAGAGCGAGAGGTCTTCCATTTGCTGGTTAACTCCCTAAATAGCCAATTGGAGGTGAGCCAATATGAAGCCAGGAGCCAGGAGCTTCTTCCTGGACTCCCACCCTGGTGCTGGGCCCAAGGACTTGAGCCATCTTCCACTGATTTCCCAGGCCATAGCAGAGAGCTGGATTGGAAGTGGAGTAGCCAGGACTTGAACCAATGCCCATATGGGATGCTGGCACTGCAGGCTTCAGCTTTTCCTGCTATGCCATAGTACCAGCCCCTAACCTATGCACTTCTAGATGAGATGTGAGCATATCAAGAAGCATCTTAAGTGCCTTGCCAAACCTCTACCCCTAATGATTTTTAAATATTTTACATGTTTAAAAAATTTTCCATAACTGTGTGAAAAGTATGATTACAAGGCAAGCTAGAAAATGACATAATAGAGGAATATTTCATCTATGGTAGTACAGATAGTCTCATGTACAAGGAGCCCTCTGTAAATTTGGGTTCCTTGAATTCAATCAAATGTCTTAAAAAATAGTTTTAAAAAATTGGATCTGTACTGATAACATACTTTCTCTTACCACTATTCCTTAATCAATACAGTAAAATAATTATTTATGTTGTTTTAGGTATTATAAGTAAGCAAAGCATGATTTAAAATATATGGCAACTTGTATATATATTATATACAAATACTGTGTCATTTTATATAAGGGATTTGAGCGCCCGAGGATTTTGGTATTTTGAAGAGGCTGGGGTTTCTGGCACAATCTGTAGCTATTGCAGGAGGAGTGCATACCAATGAAATTAGTAGATAACACAGGGCCTTCCCAGCCAGTAACTGAGTCCTTCCCTAAAAAATAAAGTCAAAGACTCAGTGATGTTTATTAGGTGTCATTAGTCATATACAAGAAATAGATACACATCTTTACTTGCAACATTTACAATGAAATCATAGATAGGAAGGAAAGGAGAATTAGGAAGCAAATCTGCTGTTTGAGACAGAGGTTGAGCAGCTCACGAAAGTCATTCCAAAATAGTCAGAGATTTTGTGAGCCTATGGCTAAGTCACTGGCAGCTGGAAACCAGCCTTGTTGCAGTATTTAATCAGCTCACCTTATACATCACAGTGGTCATTTTAAAGAGGTTGTGTTCACGTAGGCCTTGCTGTGTGGACAATGAGGGAAAGACATTTCCAGTTGGGGGAGTATTGTTCAACTCAGGGGGTGAAAGAAGGTTGATTCTACTGGGGCAGATGAATCTTAGCAAGATGGATACGGTATATGCCTACCTACCATAGGTACAATGAATGGCCACAAATATGACAGTATGAAACAAAACAATTTTACCAGTTTATAGTTCTGGATATCCCAGGGCAAGAACAGGTCATCAGGGCAACATTCTGTTTGTAAGACCGAGGAGAGAATACAGTCTCCTGATTCCTCCAGCTTCTCAAGGCTGTCCTCATTCCTGAGGTCGTGGCCCCACATCAGTCTGACCTCTGCTGCCCTCCTTGCATCCCTTCTGACTCTGAGGATCCTGCTTCTGCTTCCTGTTTCCACTTAGAGGAGGGAGCTGTAATCACACTTGTGATTGCATTGGGCTATACTGGATAACCCAGGATAATCCCCCCTTATCAAAGACTTTCATTTAACATCACATCTGCAGTCTCTTCGGCCATGTAAATTTATAGGTTTAAAGGTTTTGGAAATTAGGATATGGGCATCTCTGATAGGTTATTATTCTGCCTAACACAATGGGTAATATGGGTCAGTTGATTAAGGGCCTTAAATGGTCAACTGAAGAGATTAGAGACCTTAATACTGAGCAAAAGACTGATTTAATGAAAATAACATTTTAATAAAATTAATGTCACAACAGATGGCTCATTGAAACTAGAAATTGTTTCTGAAGTAGATGACTTATAGTTATCTACGTAAAAGGTGATTAGAGTATGAATTAGAAGATGCCAGTGAATTACATGCTATCATCAGATAATTTCACACTTGCACTTTAAGAAATAAGAAAATATGATATTTTTGAGACATAATTTACACTCCAGGCACTGAATATATTAATACATTTAAAGTGTATAATTAAATTGTTTTTAGTGTATTTACAGTTTTACAACTATCACTAAAATAAAGATTAAAATAGTTCTGTAACCATTAAAAAAAACCTCTGTACCTGTTAGCAATAACTTATTTCTTTCCAATACCCTAGCCTTAGGTAATCTTTGATCTACTCTCTGTCTCTATAGATTTGTGTATACTGGGTATATCCTATGAATCAAATGATACATTATATGGTCTTTTGTGACTAATTTTCTTAGCTAATTTTTTTCAGTGTTCATCCATGATGTCATACAATCAATATTTCAGTCTTAAGGCTGGTGTTATGGTACAGGTTAAACTGCTATTTGAGATACCAGCATCCCATGCTGGAATGTCAGCTGCTCCACTTTCAATCTGGCTTACTGCTAATGTACCTGGGAACACATCAGAAAAATAGCTCAAAGACTTGGGCCCTTGAAATCTATATGGAAGACCCCACTGGAGGTCCTGGCCCTGGGATTTGGTCTGGCTGAGATCTAGGTGCTGTGGCCATTTGAAGAGTGAACGAGAGGAAAAAATCTCCTCTCTTTCTCACTCTCCCTCTCTCCCTCCCTCCCTCCTCCACTCTCCCCCATCTCTCTGTCCTTCAAATAAATATACACAAAAGAGGCTTTAAAAAATACTTCAGTCCTTTTCAGTGGCAAATAATATTCTATTAAATGGACGTATCATATATTATTTACCCACTATCAGTTGATCAGCATGAATTGTTTCCACTGTTTGAATATCATGAATAATATTATTATAGCTATTTGCTATAAATTTTCCTGTGGACATGTTTTCATTACACATCGTGTATACCTAGCAATTGTCTTGTTAGGTCATAACTCTTTATTTAACATTTTAGGGAACCACCAGTTTGTTTTCCAAAGTTAGATGCATCATTATACATTTCAAATAGTACTATATAAGGATTTCAAGTTTTAGCAAATTCCTGTCAATGCTTGCTATAATCTGTATTTTTTAGTTTAGTCATCCACCAGTGTGTAAATTGATATCTTTATATCTTCGTCCAAAATTAGTTAATTATTAGTTTGAGAGTTTATTTCTAGACTCACTGTTCTATTACCTGATTTCTATTTCCGTCCTTGTTTCAGTACCACATTGTCTTGGTAACTATAGCTTTGTAGTAAGTGTTGAAACTTGGATATGTGAGTCCTCCAACATTGTTCTTCTCATTCAAGATAATTTTGCCTACTTTAGGTACCCTAGATTTTCTCTATATGAGCTATGAAATCAGCTTTGCCAATTCCTGAAGAGAATCTTGCAGAGATTTTTCTGGTGCTAATATTAAATCTGTAGATTAAGATTTAGAAAGTCATATTGACAATATTATCTTCAATCTACTGTAATTTGAGGGCTGTCTCTTAGTTTTACATAAATGTTTTTATTATACTGAAGCAACTCCTGTTTCCTGTGTGTTGAGGGTTTTTGTCATGCGTTCATTTGTGGTTTTGTCAAATGCTGTTTCCAAAGATATGGAGATGATTATCTGGTCTTTGTCTTTTCTTCTACTGATATGGCATGCTATATTAATTGACTTTTGGATAAATGGCTATGTATTATGAGACTACTTCAAAAGCCTGTGGAAAATAAAATTAAAAGACATTTATTTTAGTGCATAAAAATTTGAAATCCTTGCATATTTTATTTTTATAAAACACATTCCTATGAATTTTTTGAAGACCCCCCCATATAATTTTTTTATGCTGCTGGGAATCTGTTTGCTACTATAACAATCTTCATTATTCACAATTTCCATATTCACTCATTTCTGACTTAGGAAAATGTACTGGTGATCCCTAAATCAATACTTGATAAAGTTTTGTGAGCAGGGGCTTATAAGAATCTAACCCTGTGTTTCCTCAGTTGCAATGGGTCAGTGCACACTAACAATGTTCTCAGTGAATGCAGAGAACATAACTACCATGAATAAAAGGAATAAACTGTATATTTGGTAACTTTTTTCATATGTATTCATTAGAGAAATAGTCAGTAGCTTTTAGCTCTTGTGACATTGAGAATCAAGTATTACTGGCCTAATAAAACGAGTTGGGATTTGTTCCTTTGTTTTGTTTTGGGGAGAGTTTATTGAAATTTGACATGAATGCATCTTATAATATTTGAGAATTCACTGGTGGAAAAAAGTCATGGGCCTTAGCATTGCTTTTTGGAAAGTTTTAGGTTCTCTACTTATGCATAAAGCAACAACACCACATCACAACAGCATAGCCAGCCTAATGTCCTTATAAGGAGTAGTCCACAGTTATGTCTGGGGACCTAAGTTTTGGAAGGATTCCCACCATTCCCAGAATTTATGAGAATGTTTCACTGTGGCTTAACTGTTTGTACAACCAATGTGATTTATACAGAATACTGATTTTCCTTCTAAGAGTCTGGAATTTTGAGCACATACTAAGCATGGCCAGCTCTAGCTTGTTGAGTTTTTCAGGAGCTTTCATAATCAACAGTATTTCACACAGATTGTCACAACTTGTTGCTGGAGGAATGAAGTGCGTCCCATGTGACTTCATTGAATTGCAAATCTTGAAAGCTTGTGTTTCCCTGCAACCATACTCGGACTTTGCCTCATGCACCTTTCCTTCTTGTTAATTGTTGTTTAGTGTTCTTTCATTTCACAAATTCATAACCAAAATAATAATTATAAGCTGAGTATTGTGATTTCTCTTAGCAAATTCCCTAAGCTCAGGGTGATCTTGAGGATTCTTAACATATTTATTTAATCTCCACTTGTTTTTAAAAGCATTTATTTATTTGAAAGGCAGAGTTGCAGATAGAGAGAAGGAGAGACAGAGAGGTCTTCCATCTGCTGGTTCACTTCCCAAAAGGCCGCAGCACCAGAGCTGGGCCCATCCGAAGCCAAGAACTACAAGCTTCTTCTGAGTCTCCCACAAAGGTGCAGGGGCCCAAGCACTTGGGCCACCTTCTACTGCCTTCTTGGGCCATCACCAGGGAACTGGATCAGAAGTGGAGTAGCTGGAACACAAACAGGCGCCCTTATGGGATGCCTGTGCCACATGTGGAGGCTTAACCTACTGTGCCACAGCACCAGCCCCAATATCTTTACTTATTAAAGACCTACTTTGATTTCCTAATTCTTCTTGAATCAATTTCTGCATTTAATATCATCTCAGGAACTTGTCATCATAGTTATCTACTTTTTTTGGAATGCAGTTATTTACAACATTCCCTTACAATCATTTTGTTTCTGTAAGGTCAGTAGTGATGCCCCCTCCTTCACACTTGTTTTTACTAATTTGAAGTTTTTTTTCTATTTTTTTCTTGCCAGTCCAATAAAAATGTTTGTAAATTTTGTTGTTCTTTTCTAGTTGTTAATGTAGAAAGTTAAGTTACCGATGAGAAATCCTTCTTCTTTTTTAGCATAGATATTTACAACTATAAATTTTCCTTTCAGAAATTCTTTCACCGCATCCCATAAATTTTTGTATATGATGTCCTTATTTAATTGATCTGAAAGTATTCTCTAATTTTCTTTGTGATTTCCTTGATCCTTTGGCAATTTAAGAAGGTGGGTTTTTTTATTATTTATTTATTTATTTATTTGAAAGTCAGAGTTACACAGAGAGAGGAGAGGCAGAGAGAGAGAGAGAGGTCTTCCATCTGATGGTTCACTCCCCAGATAGCCGCAACAGTCGGAGTTGCACCAATCCAAAGCTAGGAGCCAGGAGCTTCTTCCGGGTCTCCACATGGGTGCAAGGACCCAAGGACTTGGGCCAATTTCTACTGCTTTCCCAGGCCATAGCTGAGAGCTGGATTGGAAGTAGAGCAGCCAGGTCTTGAACCAGCACCCATATATGATGCTGGTGCTTCAGGCCAGAGTGTTAACCTGCTGAGCCACAGCACCAGCCCCAAGAGGATAGTTTTTAATCTGTACATCTTTTTGAAATTTGTTGAAGATCTTGAATTTACAGATCGACATCAGTGATCAAATCTGGGAAGTTTTCATCAATTATTTTTTTTTCAAATATTTATACGCTCTTTCTCCTATCATCCTTGGATTCCCATTACATATATACTGGTGCACGTTGGAGTTCACTTTTCATTATTCTTTCCTTCTCAATGTTTTGTATGCTTTTTAATCAAATTATATTCATTTTAATCAATTTCTTTTTTCCATTCAAATCTCCTGTTGAGCCTCTGTAGGGAACCTTTCATTTCAGTTACCTTCCTTCTCAACCCGAGAATTTTCATGTGATTCTTTCTGTATTTCTTTTCATAAATATGCTTTATTTGATGAGACATTGCCACCATGCTTTTCTTTATTTCTTTAAGCAAGGTTTCCTTTACTAATTTGAAAAAGTTTATGATGACTGCCTACCAAAATATTAATCCCTATCAAAATACTGATGTCATTCTTTACAGAATTAGAAAAAGCAATCCTAAAATTCATATGAAATCACAAAAGACCCAGAATAGCCAAAGCAATCCTGAACAAGAGAAATCAAGCTGTTGGCATCACAATAACCGATGTCAGAGACTACTACAAGGCTTATAGCAATTAAAATGGAACAGAATACAGAGCTCAGAAATTCATCCTTGTACATACAGCCAACTGATTTTCCACATAAAGCTTGGACCATACAGTGGAGTAAGGATAATCTCTACAAATGGTGCTGGCATTTGTGTGTGTGTGTGTGTGTGTGTGTAAGAATGAAATTAGATCCTTGCCTCTCACCATATACAAAAATCAACTCAAGATGTATCGAAGACTTAAATTGACTGAGACTATTGCTGGAAGAAAACATAGGGGAAATACTCCAAGACATTGGTGTAGCAGATGACTTCTTGAACAAGACCCCCAGGGCAGGCACAGAAAATAAAAGCAAAACTAAGCAAATAGAACTATATCCACTCATCTTTCACACAGCAAAGGAAATGATAGAGTGAAAACACATCCAGCAAAATGGGAAAATATATTTACAAAACACCTGTCCAACAAAGGATTAATATCCCAAATATTTCAGCAACTTAAAAAACTCAACAACAAGAGATAAAACAACTAATCCAGTAGAGAAATGGGCTAAGGACTCTGATAGACAGTTCCCAAAGAAGAAATACAAGTGACCAACAAATATATGAAAAATTCTCAACAACATTAGCCACCAGGGAAATGCAAATCAAAATAATAATGAGATATCCCTGAACCCTGGAAGAATGGCTAAAATCCAAAACACAGAGAGTAGCAAATGTCAACAAGGATGTGGAAAAAGGGGAACACTAATGCACTGTTGCTAGAACTGTAAAATTAGTACAGCCATTGTGGAAAACAGCGTGGGAATTTCTTAAAAATGCTATAAATAGACTTGCCATATGATCCAGCAGTCCCACTACTGGCTATATATCCAAAAGAATTGAACACATGAATGAAAGAGCTACTTGTGTCACCATATTTATAGCATCACTGTTCTCAATAGCCAAAATTTGGAATCAACCAAGGTGTCCATCATCAGATGAATGGATAAAGGAAATATGATATATATACACAGTGGAACATTGCCTGACTATAAAAAAGAATGATATCCTACCATTTGCAGCAAAACAGACGCAACAGGAGTGTTGCAGTTGATTTCTCAACAGTGTTGCAGTGGATTCGTTTCTGAGAGGAGGAGCGTGGTGGGGGCAAGAGGTGCGGAGTCACCACACAGACCCCGGGAGTCGGGTGAAAGCAAGATTGAGGCAAGCAGCCCACAGACTCGTTTATTTCAGTTGGTATGTATATATAGCCAAGACCAGCCAATCCGGTCAAGGGGCGGTCTATGCCCCAACCAATCACAGCCTGTTGCCAGGCAGGCTCCGTTTGCCATGTGGGTTTCAAATCCATCCAATCACAGCCTGTTGCCAGGCAGGCTCCAGGTGGGTTTCAAAGCCATTCCTGAGTAACTGTTGCTCGCTTGCCAGCGGCCACCTTGGAATGGCCTTCTCATTCCACCACACAGGAGGATGTCATGTTGAATGAAATAGGCTGATCCAGGAAGACAAATACTGCATGTTCTCCCTTATATGTGGGAGCTAAAATTTAAAAAAACAAAAAAGAAATTTCTTCGTGTATTAGTATCGCTGCACATATCATTTTGTAAAGTTTTGTTTCATACCTTTGTCAACCAATGATTAAGAATGCTATATTGGCCAGCACCGTGGCTCACTAGGCTAATCCTCCGCCTGCGCAGCTGGCACACCGGGTTCTAGTCCCGGTTGGGGCGCCAGATTCTGTCCCGGTCGCTCCTCTTCCTGTCCAGCTGTCTGCTATAGCCCTGGAGTACAGTGGAGGATGGCCCAAGTGCTTGGGCCCTGCACCCACATGGGAGACCAAGAGAAGCACCTGGCTCCTGGCTTCAGCCACATGGGAGACCAAGAGAAGCACCTGGCTCCTGGTTTCAGATCAGCGCGGTGCGCCAGCCACAGCGCGCCAGCCGCAGTGATCATTGGAGGGTGAACCAACAGTAAAGAAAGACCTTTCTCTCTGTCTCTCTCTCTCTCACTGTACACTCTGCTTGTCAAAAAAAAAAATTAAAAAAAAAAGAAAAGAATGCTATATTACTATAGTTTTAATGATCTGTGATTACTTTAAAATTTACTGTATATGAATGAAATGGTCATTTTTCCATTAAATTACTGTTTATAACCATTGTCTGTATTCCCATTAAGCTAGGGTCTTTCAGTTTACTACATATTAAACTTCTTATTTGGTGAAATATTAAGCCTTTTTACTGTAGTGCAAGTTTAAATTATGTTATCTCAAAAATAAAAAAAAGAAAGGGAGAAGGATGGAGCATGTGAAGGAGAGAAGGGGAGGGAGAAAGGGAAAGAGGAAGGGAATATCATATACTTTTAGACTTCTATCTACAAATCACATTGAATCTCTTACAAACTAATTAAAAATTAAAATAAAATAAAAAGATGTCAGGAGATAAGAATTTCAGTTACAGGTATAGAGGAAGTAATAAAACCTGTAAATAATTCTATAAGATATGTATAAATGAATACTGGCAGGTAGACAGATATTAGAGAAAGCCAGTTAGTAAGAAATATATAAAAAAAGTTGACAGACTAGATCAAGGAAACTAACAGTAAGGAGATGAGCTGCATTAAGTGCAGTGAAGAATTGGCAAGGGTAAGGATAGAATCCCTATCTTAATTCCATTAGGAAGATGATTTAGTTGAACAGTTTCAGGAAATTTCTGAGTCTTGAATTAAGATTATAGGAGTTTAGGGAAGAAAAGAGTGGGTGGTGAGGGCAGAAGAGGTTGGAGGGGCTGGCGCTGTGGCGCAGAAGCGCCAGCATCCCATATGGGCACTGGTTCGAGACTCTGCTGCTCCACTTCCCATCCAGCTCTCTACTATGGCCTGGGAAAGCAGTAGAAGATGGTCCAAATCTTTGAGCCCCTGCTCCCACATGGAAAACTCGGAAGCTCCTGGCTCCTGGCTTCGGATCTGCACAGCTCTAGCTGTTGCAGCCAATTGGGGAATGAACCAGAGAATGGAAGACCCTCTCTCTCTCCTTCTCTCTCTATCTCTGCCTCCTCTCTCTTTGTAACTCTGGCTTTCAAATAAATAAATAAAATATTTTTTAAAAAAGTAGAGGTTGGAAGTAGGTTACTTTTCTGAGAATCTCAAGGGTAAAATAATGATAAAAAATAGAATTTCAGTGGATTGGTATTTTTAAAGAGGAAGAATCTTTAAGTTTTGGAAATTCAATCATATTCACAAGAGAAATGAATATTAAAGAAAATAAATGAAGTACAAAGGATAAGTACTACCACTAGATTCATATATCTTAGGAAGAACGGTTTCCATACCAAATAAGGGAGGGCAGATTTTACTCTATAAGAAGACCCTGGAGCATCAGTGACTTGAAAAGAACCATGAGAGAGGTATTGGGTTAAAGTGCACACCGTGAACCAGTGATGTGGCTATTAGGAAAAATTCTCCAAAATTCATAGTTAGGGTCAACACGGAGAACATCGGTTAAGTTTTAAGGATGAATATTAAACTGGTGTCGTGAGTTGACTTTCAACTTTTGAGGCAGACATTTAAAGGAATTCTTTAAATCTGATTTCCAAATGTCCACCTCTTGTGTTCGACTCTACAAGAATGTAGAGTGACTTAGTGGCTGTTACACTTCTCAACCAAAGACTGGAAAAGTTCTCAGATTATTATAAGAGGTCTGGCTCAGGCTACTGCAATGGAGGCTTGGTGAGTAGAGTGGTGAAGCTGTGCCTGCCCGCTTATAGCTCCAGGAAAAGTCTTGCTTTCACTGTGCTCAAGGCAGGTCTCCAGTTTGAATATAACCTGGGGGAAAAGGAACTGGTGGGAACTCTGGCTCCATTACTTTTCTTTCTCTGATCTTGCCTCCTTCACCTCTTGATGCCCCTGGATTTTATGATGCCTTAATTTCCTCATGACCTATATCGTAAGGGCCTATTAGATGGATAATAATTATTGTATCTAAAACAATGTAAGTTTTAGCCCCCCCCCCATTGATATTGTAGGTTAATACAGAGACTCATTCAAGTTACAAGCAAACAAACAAAAAAAGGAATTACTAGTAATAGTGGTGATGCTGATTGGATTGATTTTCTTCCAAAAATTTATTTGTTTACTTGTGAGTTCTATCAGTAGCTGTTTTCCTACAAAACTGAATGCTATTTCTGTCTGGGTAGGAAAAAGTCTATTCATTGAGGTGGTCAAGAGCAATATTTACAGTTAAGACTAAGTTTAGTACAACTCATTCATTATTATTGTTATTGTTATGTTATGAAAATAAAAAGGCCTTTTCTCTACAGTGTGGTGGTGTTGTGGATTTAATCAAATTTGAAATTGGGGAAAGTTGGGAAATTTATCAATTTTTAAGGAATTAGAAGTGGATTCTTACCATTTAAAGCTATAAAGCATTCTATCTTGTTTAAAGTTTATACATTAAAATAGTTTTTTTTAATCAACCACTGTCAATCCATTCAGAGCATTAAAAAAGAAGCTTACTTGTATTTCCTATGTGAAATTATTGCTCATGAACATTGCTGCATGGTACGGAATTAACCAATTAAATTATTTTTACTTAATTAAAAAGCTAAAAAATCAAATTTTTGTGTAAGATACAGCAATAGGTTCTGGTGAGCTATAATATCTTTAATAATCTTAAGTAACAAAATGTAATAATGTTCGTCTGGTTATTTAAAGATCTTTTGATGAAAGATATTTTGGTTTCAACTACTTAGTTAAGATTCTAATTTGTTTGCAGTTCTTTTTCTCAGTTGAGTGTTTTATCCTCATTGATAAATACCCAGAATATGGGGTGTCTGCCTAGGGAGAAATATAAATGTATTTGTTATACTTTAGCACTAGTGTAAAGGCTTCTGTGTTCAATATTCAGTGCTTATACATTAAATACAGTTTGTTCATTATAGGCCATTTGCTTCCTTTTCTAATTACAGAAGATTTGTGCATAGTGAATAGTCATTATTTATAATCTTGGTAAATTTAGTTAGGACATTAGTTAAATCTTTATTCTTTCATAATATGGGAAGTAATTATGATAGAAGAAAGAATGTTAATTTAAAAAAGGCATTTTTATCATGATTTTACATGAACAAAAGAGTTTTAAAAGTAATTTTAGTTTGGATTAATTCATATTACAATATGTAGCTAAGAAAGGAGTTTATATATGGAATCAAAGCATTAAAAATCTATAAGCACTACCAGAGAAATAAAAATGCCTAGTTTATTATTCAAATATAATTGCATCAGAATTTTTGTATATTCCTGTGAAACTGAAAAGAAAGTTGGTCTATCTCTTATGATATAAACAGTGATCAGTATCAGCAGAATATAATCTTCGAAAAGCTATTGTTCTAGTCAAAATGAGTCAGAGTTTTAATCCAAATAGTAGGAACCACCATTCTTTTATTAATAGTTAAATGTCTAAGATTTTATTTTTTAAAATAAGCTTGCGTTTATTTTTTTCAATTCAATAGAGCATTTACTACATTATTCAAATTAAAAGAATAAAATCTGGGATTAAAAGTAGAAACAGCTGCCCATCTGTCCCATTCCTACGTGACTGTTCAGATTGACAAGCTGGATTTTGTAGCACCTAATTCCAGCAAATGTAGGACACTATGCATTTTCAAATTGCCAAAAAGTCTTACTCATATTTTAGCAGCATTTTATATTGCCTCCATCTTAGAGGAAATATGGTATCCATCTCTTTAAAAAAATGTACTTCATGATGTCACATGATTGCTTGCTGTAGAGTTTTCCTTTTAAAAGACATATATGACAATGCAGATCAGCAGACCACGAAGCTGATAGTGATTTTTTTCCCTTTCTAACATAAAACATGTTTAGTAAAGTACACTTTTAAAAATGAGGATTGTGGATCCTGAGTCCAGTGTTATAAAGGCAGCTAGGGCACAGACAATGTGTGATTGTATTTCTGAAGAAAGCAATAACATGGCTACCAGAAGATTCCCACATACGTCTAGGCTGGTATAAAATTTAAGCCTTTGACCACGTGATAGAGTCTTAAATGAGCAAAGGGCAAATTCCTTCCATGTTAACATACTTCTACTTCAAACATTTTAAAAAGACAGATTCACCTTGTTGGAGTGCCTCATGTATGAATATGAATATGTGATTTTTATACAGAGGAGTATCTCAGAGTCACTGCCTCAGCCCAGAGAATCAGGATATAATTCTAACATCTTGCAGGTGCTTGCACATGCTTCACTTTTCAACATGCACATAAAATGGCTGCATGTAGAAAGGCTGTATAACCACAGTAATTGTCAGGATAAATGAATACTGAATGTAAGAATTGTTACTATGACATGTCTTACACTACCTACATGTTAAAAATCCTTTTATGCCAATAATTTGCATAACATGCTTAGACAAGCATATGTTGTCTCTCAATTTCTTAAAAGAAATGACCCAAGTTAATAGTGCAGCAAGAAAAATATTCATATTTCATTATATACAGTTAGTTTGGACCATAGATACTACATATGGGCTGTAGATAGATCCTATACAAAAAAGAAATAAGGAATGTAAGGAACTTCTAATCTGATACTTCAGCAATTTATATTCTTATAATGAATGCCATTCATTTTCTGATTTTTCAAGCAAAATTCCACCCTAGATGTTCAAAATATTTTTGAATATTTAATGTGACAGCACTTATCTGATGCTTATATTTGAAAAATGTAAATCTCCTAACCCATGGATTAAGAACCTACAGAGTGCAGTTGTTTTCTAATGTGTACACTAAAACAAATTGTTGATTCTGAAGAAAAATTGGGGGGTGGGGATCCTATTTTATCAAAATAGCTTATGCAATGGTGACTTTAACCTTGACTCTAGACTACATATATATATATATTTGTAGCTCATCTGTTAGCTACTTTTCTTCTAAACATCATCTTCTAAGAAGTAAGTGTGCTATTTTAATAGGCTCATTCCAATAACATAAGATTTTGTGTTGTGAAAGGAAAGAATTTCCGCACAGAAGCAGCAGCTAGGCAGTACTGAAGCCACAGCATAGTAGACCTTATATGCTTGCAGAATTCATGCCCACTACAACTGCCTCCCTTACTATATGCCTATTTTCACTGTTTATCCAAGTCCTAAAAGAAAAGTGCCATTTACCAACATTGGTTTGAAACTATGCATCATGATTTGGAGGAAAGTAGCAAACACAAATGAAGTCTTTGATCAGAAATAGGAGAATAAATGTCACTTCTTAACAGAATGAAGTGTGAGAGGGACAAGAAGATTGACCTAGATATCTTGTTTTTGCTGGAGAATTTCTATGTAATCTCTTTAGATGACAGTCATGAAATACAGTGAGGTGATTTTGTGTTCCAAAATTTTTGTTCTCAGATATTTCCGGTTGGCTTCTTACTCTGCCTGGATTTTCAGTCAGGCAGGTGGTGTTGTGAAAATGAAAAGTCAGATAATGTTGTGTAAAGCATATCGTTGCTTAAAACACAATGAGCTTTTAATAAATATCAAGTCCTTTCCCAAATTTTAACTCTTAAAATTGTAATACTTATGAATTTAGGATACAATTCAAGTTTCTAGATTTTGTATGAAGTCTTATCTTACTTAAATAAGAAAGAAAATTCTAATTGGCCCACCTTTTGCCCAAATGAGAAGAATCATCTAGATAAAGATAAACAAATTATTTTGTTTGTCCACTTTATTGTGGAAGTGAGCGGCAATCATCCCCCACCTCCATCTCTCCTCACTTTATCTGGGTACTTTGTGCAAATCAAGCTTATCTCTAGGAGGCAGGAGGCTAAGAAGAGAATCGCAGAACAGAATCACAGGCTGAGGAAGAAATGATAGTTCTCAATAGCTAGTCTTAAACAGCTGTAGGGGTTATTACCTGGTTTCAAATATCTCAGGCCATGCTCAATCCATCTTACGTACCCATATTAAACCGATAGACGCTGCCTTTGAGAAGCACACAGTAGTGGTAGTTCCTTGGCAAGGCTACAGATAAATCAACGGATAGTACTTTGGTACCAATCACAGTTGCTCACTCTCATTTTTTCTTTATTGTAAGAAAGAAAAAGAAAGAGCAAGAAAGATCCATCATAGTGTCTGCACTAGTAAATTAATCTCAATTATTTTCTTACTTGGCTTTAGTAGAAATAGAAAATAACCGGTTGGATTGAAATGATGATCTCTCTTTAGAATCAGCTATCATATGGTAACATAAAAACTGGATGATGAGAAAGACTCCTAGGTTCTGGCTTAATCACTGCCCAACCTACTATATTCAAGGCAAGTTACTCATATTCTCTGAAACTGTTTCCAGCCCATAAAATGGGTAAAGTGATATTTTTGATTACTCACAATAGTGCCTGTCAAATAAAATATCAAATGGATGATGAGATACTATATTATCTCAAAGCAACAATACAATTTCTTTTAACCTTCCTATAGTAAGCAATCACATTTATAAAATACACACACACACACACATATATGAACTGTAAATGTATATGCACACATGTGTGTCATACATATATTGGTTTAGCATAATAATATTGTGCTGTATTCTCCTTTTGTTTCACTGACAATTATAAATCTATTATTCCATGTCATTAAATATTACAAGTTCACCTTTAATTTTAGTGTGGTATTTTATAATAGCCTTAGTCTATAATGCATTTAGTCTTATAGAGAAGTATATAGAAACTGGTTTTGTTTTTCTTTTTGTATATGATGCTGCACAAAACATTATTGTATCATCTTTTTTTGTTTTTTTCTCGTTTATCTCATTTTGCCTACAGAATTTGGATGTAATCAAATTTATCTACATATCCGTTTACTGTTTTATGACATGGTTAGAAAGACTTTTCTCGGATTCAGCTTATAAACACTTTAACCATTTATTTTCTGAGAGGTAAGTTCATTGATTTATTATGCAAAAAGAATTATTACTAATATTTTTTTTGTTGTTATTGCTGTTAGGAGTAAGTAATGAGGTTTGAGATTCAGTTTTACATCTCCACAAATAACTTGCTGATCCAATATCGTGATTGAGTCTATTTCCCACTAATTTTAATATTTTGTTGCATATTGTTCAATTTATTTCTGGATGGTCTACTTTATTCATTTGATTTGCAATGTTTTCACTAGTACTACACTCCTTAAATTACTATAGGTGTTGTGAATAAACTGCTAGCAAAAGATTTTGAGGTTGGTAAGCAAAATCCTGCAGCTGAAAATATGAATAGAAGTATTAGTTCTGTAGTTTAGTGGGTTAGAGCAATGTCTGAAAAAGGTGAGTGGGAACAGTAAGTGTGGTAAAGATGGTAAATGGGGGCCAGAACTGTAGCGCAATCGGTTAATCTGCTCCCTGCAGCATGGACATCACATATGGGCAACAGCTCCAGTCCTGGCTCTTCCACTACCAATCCAGCTCCCCATTAATGTGCCTGGGAAAGCACTTGGACATTGGCATCCACATGGGAGACCCAGGTAATCTCCTGGCTCCTGACTTCTGCCTGGCTCAGCCCCTGCTGATGCAGCCATTTAGGCAGTAAACCAGCAGATGGAAAATCTCTCTGTCTCTCTGTCTCTCTCTGTCATAATAACTCTGCCTTAAAAAAAAAGATGATAGGTGAAGAAAACTATAGACAAATGGCATTGCAATTCCAAAGGGAGCTGGAAACATGCTTACACAGGAGTGTTGGTTTGTACTTTCCAATACAATACAATGCATGTTTATGCTAGAGTGAAGGGATATGATTGGGTTTTTCCAGCACTGGAATTTAAGTGGGGTAGTTACACAAGGTAAAATGAATATAGGTTTGAGGGTGCCAGCACAATGATACTTAAAATGATGGTGTACGAGGTCAAGGCTTGTTGCAGAAAGACATCTAAACAGGAGAATACTGATAGACTGAGAAAAGAAATGAGTAGTCCAGAAATTAAGGATGCTGGTGAAACTTAAGAGCTCATTATATCTAGAGAGTGAAAGAACTAAGAAGTTAGAGTTAAGGTCAGAGAAGAGCATGTTAAAGCATACCTGGCTGTGATAAGTATAATAAATCCATTGTTCTTTTCTTTGTGCTGCCTATATTTTTATAGGAAAATTATCAGAGAGGTGAGACACGGTTGAATAAAATGAAAGAACAGAAACATTACAGACAGAGAAAGTATACAATTTTTCTGTTAAAAAGAGACACGAGGGCTGGTGCTGTGGCACAGTGGGTTAAAGCCCTGGCTTGAAGCACCAGCATCCCATATGGGCGCCGGTTCGTGTCCCGGCTGCTCCACTTCCAATCCAGCTCTTTGCTATGGCCTGGGAAAGCAGTAGAAGATGGCCCAAGTCCTTGGGCCCCTGCTCTTATGTGGGAGACCTGGAGGAAGCGCCTAGCTCCTGGTTTCGGATCGGCACAGTTCCGGCCGTTGCGGCCATTTGGGGAGTGAACCATCGGATGGAAGACCTCTCTTTCTCTCTCTGCCTCTCCTCTCTATTGTAGCTCTGACTCTTAAGTAAAAAATAAATAAATCTTTAAAAAAAAGAGGCATGAAAATGTAAAGAAGAAAAGGAAGGTAAATTAATATTTTTCTATATATTAAAATAAAATCTTATTATGATTGGAATGTGTGGCAATATGCTTAATAGAAAAAGAGGAATGACAAGCATTTTGAAATAAAAAGAAAGCTGATCTGATCTAAAATATGGTGCAAAGTCATTACAATGTGACAGGAGGAGAAAGAGAAAGTGGGTATAAATATTTGAAAGGAGTTCTCCAAGTTCAATTAAATGCTTAGGCAGGTCCCCAAATTAAATGAGATGCCAAGAAATCATTGGCAAACAAAGTGTTGTAATTAAGTGCCACAGGGCTAGGAATGGGGCCGAGCCTCACAACATTGTGCCATCTCTTCATGGCCTTGTTCACCATTCTGTAATGGGAAACCCAGTAAATGAAACAAACAGATCACAGTCCAAAATGGCACAAAAAAGATAACTGAAACCAGATGCTACAGATAAACACAAGTGTGGCCAGTGATGTGGATTCCAAGGGCAGCTCTGTATTGGCCAAATGGGAATTTACACTCTGGGATAAAAAATGTGCCAGGTTCCTGGGGTCCAGTCTGAATGAAGTGTACATGGAAACTGAAAAGCAGGCTGCAAGTTAATAAGTTATGCTTGCCCTTCAAATAAAAGTATTCATGAATTTGTAGGCTGGGTAATAACCAGAGTTTTAAGATCCTAATTTGAGTTCTAACTTACATGGTCATCTTGGCAGTGCCATTAAAAAATGAAGGGTGTAGGTACAAGCAGAATCTTAGATGAAAATGTAACAATCAGAATCTCAAACTATCTAATAACTGCAACCAACTTTCCAAAGTCAGTTCAGTGTAGTATATATGTGTGTGTATAATATTTATAGTAAGAGTTATAGTTTGTTGTAATTTTGATGTGTTTGTTCTATTGCTGTTTAAACTAGAAGGGATATGGTGCTGGCACTGTCCCAGCTGCTCCACTTCTGATCCAGCTCTCCGTTACGGCTTGGGAAAGTAGTGGAAGATGGCCAAAGTACCTTGGGTCCCTGCACCCACGTGGGAGACCCAGAAGAAGCTCCTGGCTCCTGGCTTTAGGTCAGCCCAACTCTAGCCGTTGTGGCCATTGGGGAGTGAACCAGCAGATGGAAGACCAGTCTCTCTCTCTCTCTCTCTGCCTCTGGCTCTCTATAAATCTGCCTTTCAAATCAATAAATAATAACAAAATCTTAAAAATAAATTAGCAGAGATAATATCACTTCCAAATAATTTATTTTGGTATTGTTTTTTCTTCTTTGTTTTTTTAGATTTGTTTACTTGAAAGGCAGAATGTCAGAAACAGGGAGAAAAAGAGAGAGAGAGAGAGAGAAACAGAGAGAGAAGAGAGAGAGAGATCTTTCAGATTTTCCAGCCAGGGCTAGGCCAGGTCAAAGAAGGAACTAGCAACTCTATTTGGATCTTCCATGTGGGTTCAGGGACCCAAATACTTGGGTCATTATCTACTTCTTCCCAAACACAGCAGCAGAGAGCTAGACTGGAAGCAGAGCAGCAGAGATTGGAACTGGCCTCCCTATATGGAATGCCCATTTTGCAAGTAGTGGCTTAACCAACTGGGCCATGGTGCCAGTCCCTATTGTTGGTGTTTTATGTATTTGTTTTTGTAGAGTAGAATGGTTTTCCTGGTGGAGAGTTGAGGAGGCATTCTAAAATATTGCAATAGACAGAGAGAACTAACTTGGAGATTTTTTAATCCTTAAATCTGAGAATCTAAGAGATATGTTTAATTGCTTCCATTCTAATGGAAGGTGATAGCTTTGTTGTATATGGGATGGGGTGGAGAAGCAAATATGAAATTACAGCAGCTGAACCATTGCTACCTAAAGAATTTTACTAGGCTCTGAAACCAGTTAATCCAAGGAAGCTGAATTGTATGGTGTTATAAGAAATTGAGATTCAAATATTGTTCTTTATTAAAAACCAATAGATGGTATAAAGGAAGTGCTCTGCCTCATCGTAAATAGGAAGTGCTTTCTTTTCACTACTCTTATTCACACAAACTATTATATTCACTTAAATAGCACCCTTTAGGATAAGTAGATTCAGGAGCCATGTTGCCCAACAAGATCCCCAATTTAGAGATGTACAAATTAATACAGAAATATATTAAATGATTTATTCAAGGAGGTCACATGAGTCACAGAGATGAGACCAGAGTCCTCCTTTTGGTTTAAACCTCCATCTAATTGGCCAATACTTTCACTATACTCTTTAGATTTTAAAGCTAAAATAATTAATGGAATATAATCCTCCAGTAAAGCAGACTGGACTATTATAATCTCCAATTTGGACACAGGATTGCTTGATACTTGATAAATCTAACCAAACCTCAATGATGGATTAAAGCTGTTTCTAGAATCAAGTATTTTAAACAAGTTGTAGAAAAGTTTTCCATTTTTATAACTGACAGTCAAGAACACACACAATGAAGTTTGGATAAAAATTACTTTAGAATGGCATTATGTGCTAGAGAATTTTGCCTAAGTAGAGAAATTATCTGTGAAATGGGGATAAAGCTTTTGACTGCTTTGCTTCATATGGAGTGAGGATTAATGAATAACACTGACAGACTGCTCTGAACTGATTGGAAAAGACATGAAAGAGGGAAATAGGGTATTGTCAATACGCCAGGATGAATGAGGAATGAAATTTTGTCCAGGAGGAAATGTTAATTCATTTATAATTTAAGTGGTGAATCCATAAGATACTTACATGTATTCTCCATTAGAGCCACACTCTAAATATAAAGTTAGAACAGTTTTTATTTTATCTCCAGAGAAACTAATAACAGAGAAATGTAAATTTCAGCAACAGAAATTAACACTAGATATTTAAAAAATCTTATTATTTCACAATCTGCTAATTTATAATTTATAATATTTCAAGAATGGATTGGGCTTTAATATACACTTGTCTTTTATAAAAACAGACATCATAATGAAGTTAAAACTGTATGTAAAATTGCCCTGTTTCTACAGAAGGAAACATAAGTATTTATCTTGCTTAAACATTCAGGCAGATTTTAAGTAGCTTAACAGTAACTACTGGCTACAAATAATCTTTCAAATGATTTTTCTATTAATCCAAGCATATTTTGCAGAACACCCACTTTACAACATTTTTCTTAGTACTTCTAATTTACTTTCTATCATTTAAAGCCATACACAGCTTTTCAATCTTTTAATCGCAAACTTCCAATTGTATAGGGTTTAAACTGACCTTTTTCCTATACAATAGGCTAGTCCTTGATGGGTCTCATACTTGCTCATTCTTCCTCAGTCTTTCCTAATGGTCTCAGTCTAGGCATTCACCATTTATCAAATGATGGCAAATTTTCCATGTCACTGTTTCTTTCTAGAGCAGACACTGCATTTCTTGGTCTCTCTCTTTCCCAATGTACATCTGCATCAATTGTTTCGGTAATCATTTTTGGAACTAGCATCTAGTATGACAATCCTAATGGTATAAATTTTTGAATGATTCCCAGTTATGTAATTGCCTAGAGAAGAGAGTACAATATCCTAATCATATATGTTAAAGGAAAAAAAATTAGACAGATTGTGTATAATAGCATTTATTTGAGCAAAGAATGATTCATGAATTGGGCAGCACACAGAACCCAAAGTTCAGAGAGCTCCACGCAGCAATGCAGGAAGGCAATGATGTTTAGGGACAGAAAAAGGAAGTGCCATATAGAACGTTTTGATTGGTCACAGCTTGTCACTTGCCTTACTTGGACAGGGTATGCTAAGACATTGCCTTCTAGGGACATGACGTGGTCACTGGGTAGACTGTGGGTGGCTGTGGCTCAGCTTCTGCAATTGGCTGAGACTCAGTTAATTGTTAAAAGGATACATTTTTATAATATGCCCTTAGGTTGTAATTTGTTTATATGTTAAGATTCCTGTTCACTATATAGAGAGTCAAACTACAAAAGCAGCCTTGGGTCAAATCAATTTAATTTAACACATTATACATAATTCTTCATGACTCACCATGGTGTTCCTGCACATCTTCCGTCACCTCATAGAAGTGGCCCCCTTAGTCAAGCCTATAATCAGGTTTATTTGCTTTTCTGGGATCCCTTCCCTTTCACTTTTCATGGTTCTGTATCTTTTATCATCCTGGTAATACTTCTGGAAACACCTTTCATTACTGCCTCTGTCCTTCCTATGATAGATGAATAGCCATTAAAGCTTTTATATTTTAATATTAATTTTCTTTTTTTTTTCTTTTTTTTTTGTTTTTGTTTTTTTTTTTATTTTTATTTTTATTTTTTTTTAAACTTTTATTTAATGCATATAAATTTCCAAAGTATGACTTATGGATTACAATGGCTTCCCCCCCATACCGTCCCTCCCACCCACAACCCTCCCCTTTCCCACTCCCTCTCCCCTTCCATTCACATCAAGATTCATTTTCGATTATCTTAATATACAGAAGATCAGCTTAGTATACATTAAGTATGGATTTCAACAGTTTGGTCCCACACAGAAACATAAAGTGAAAAATAATAGATGATTTTTTTAAATGATGATGAAATCAGAGCAGACCTATTGTCATGTTTAATCCCAGTGAGAGTCAAGTTGGGAGTTGATAATTTCTTTTTTTTTTTACAGAAGATCAGTTTATTATGCATTAAGTAAGGATTTCAACAGTTTGCACCCCCATAGAAACACAAAGTGAAATATATTGTTTGAGTAGTCGTTATAGCATTAAATCTCAATGTACAGCACATTAAGGATAGAGATCCTACATGAGGAGTAAGTGCACAGTGACTCCTGTTGTTGACTTTACCAATTGACACTCCTGTCTATGGCATCAGTAATCTCCCTATGCACCAGTCATGAGTTTCCAAGGCTATGGAAGCCCTCTGAGTTCTCCAACTCTTATCTTGTTTAGACAAGGTCATAGTCAAAGTGGAGGTTCTCTCCTCCCTTCAGAGAAAGGTACCTCCTTCTTTGATGACCTGTTCTTTCCACTGGGATCTCACTCGCAGAGATCTTTTGCCAGAGTGTCTTGGCTTTCCATGCCTGAAATACTCTCATGAGCTTTTCAGCCAGCTCCGAATGCCTTTAGGGCTGATTCTGAGGCCAGAGTGCTATTTAGGACCAACATGGGAAGTGAGATACTCAGCAGACTCATAGAATGGCAGATGTCCTAAATATTAATTTTCTTAATCATTGGTTTATATGGACACCTGCTAAATTTTGTGAACACATGAATAAATATAACAACAATGGTTTAGGATTTCTGAACTCTTCTGCTAAACACTTCATAGATTATTTATTTATAGCCGACTACAGTTAAAAAGAATGATGCATATTATCTCCTTTCTCCACTGCTTATCTTGTAAGGATTGGAGAGTTCAGAAAATATGTTAAAGGAAATGCAGATAGTAAGTGAAAGAGCAACATAAAATCAGCTCATGCTCTCTTATCATACTTTCCAATGGTTCTTGCTTCTTTCAGGTCAATTTTTCTCTACTACAAGGAAAACTCTAAGAGCAGAAGCAAGGCCTTCTTAGTATTTGTAGCACCTCATACAAGTTGTAGGATGAAATAACCAAATCATGGCATGAGCTACTCAAAGAGGTAGTGAAAATATTAGTAACACAATTGCAAGATTTTTCTATGTCTACATATGAAATGGTTCACAATTGCATTTATAAAGCTTGATGTTCATAAATTTCAAGCCTTCCTTATTTTCTGGGCAACAAAAATACTCCATTTTTTCATCTGTGGTAAACAAACTCTTGTTTTGGCAAAAGGCCAAGATACGAAGGACCACTTCGGGAGAGACTTCAAAGGTGGATATTAATTGGGCTAAAGTAATACTACTGGTTTCTTCTTCTTTGCTGGAGTCAATTTAGAAATGAGTATGTGGTACAGTTATGTAAGAAAAGTTTAGTCTTCTAGGTTCTGGGGAGATTTTATTATTATTAAGAAGGAGCATAAGAACAAATTCTGTCTGTCTTTTTGTTTTCGGATATTCACAATGATACGCTTCCTTGTGTTCCTCTTAGTCTCTAGGATCACAAGGGGAGCACACTATTGGCTAATTATTGCCAAGAATTTGACGGCAGAAATCGAGGTCTTGTCATGGGTGAGATGCTGAACTAATCAATTCTGGGATTACTATATCCCTAGACCTCTTGTAATATGAGAAACTACATTTTCTTTTCTATATGTGCTACTTAATTTTCTGTTGATTATTGACTGTGAGTAGTTGTGCCGTAAAATGCCTTGGTGCACTTTTTTGTGTATCTGTTCTGCTTGAGGCTCACAGGTGAATGTGTTTGTTCTGAATGTGGCGGACACATTTCATCAACTGTCAAAATCCTGGCTACTATCTCCTCAGATATTCTTTGTAACCCATTTTCTATTTTCTCTCCTTCTGTGACTCCAATTATTCATACATTACTTTGTTTTCTATCATCCCATTGATCTCAGATGCACTATTCCACATTTTTTCTCTTTGTGTTTGGATAACAATCTTCAGACTTACTGACTTTTTAATTTCTATGACCAGTGTGTTGATAAACCCAGAAAATAAAGTTTCCCATGTAAATGTGGCTTTCAATTACACTTCACATTTGGCTTTTTAATTTTTAATGGTTTTTCAAAATGATGAAATTAATCTATTTACCTATGTAGTCTACTTTTTCAGCTTTTTTGCACATTATTTTGACGTCTGATCATTTCTGTCTTGATTGCATTTCTGGGTCTGTTGGTGATGTGCCACATTTCCTGGCTTCTAGAGATGCATTATAATTCTTTTTTTCATGCAAAATATTGTGTTTCAGAGGACAGTAGTGGACTGGTGTGGAATAGCAAGTGAAGCCACCACATGTGATGCAGTACCCCACATGGGTGTCTGTTTGTGTTCTGCTTAATCCACTCTCAACTCCCTGCTAAAGCATCTGGAAAAGCAGTGGACAATGGTCTAAGTGCTTGGGCCACTGCCATCCACATGGGAGAACTGTAAGAAGCTCTCCTGGTTCCTGGCTTTAGCCAGGCCCAGCCCTGGCTGTTCACTCATTTGGAGAGTGAACCAATAGATGAAAGATCTCTCTGTTTATCTCTCTCTCTCTGTAACTCTGCCTTTCAAATAAATAAATAAAATGTTAGAAAAATAAATAAAAAAGGAGTATAGACAAAAGTAAATAATAATACAACACAGAAAAAGTAGGCGTTTTCTCTGAGGCCACCAGGCTAGAGACTCACCATATGTCATCATTTTAGTTTAATTCAATTCACCAATGTCTTAAAATGATTTGAGATCAAAATCAGGATTTTCTCTACATTAGGGCTCACTACTTGAGCACCCAGACTCCAAATATCTCACTGGACTAGGTTTGAGCAAGCTTCCAACTGGCTGAGGTTCTTGCATATTCCTGCCCCTCAGTCCTGTCCCCAGTATTCTTTGCTTCTTTGCACTCTGCTGCTGTGGTCCCAGCTTTGGAGGGCTGGAGTGGTAAATCTGGTGAAGGCCTGGAGCTTCCGTGAGGGGCTTCTTTCTGTTCCCTGGCCCTGACCTCAGATTTGGAATGCTTGGGCCTCCAAGGTGGTCTTCCTCTGGGGCCCATGTTGTGACAGAGTGGCTTAAGCTGCTGCCTGGTCAGAAACCAAATGGGCAGCAATTCAAGACCAAGCTGAATGCACCTAGGAAAGCACCAGAGGGTGTCCCAGGTGCTTGGGCCCCTCTACCCATGTGGGAGACCCAGAAGAAGCTCTGGGTTCCTGGCTTCTGCATGGCACAGTTCCAGCCATTGAGGCTATTTGGAGAGTAAACCAGACTGGAAGACTCTAACTCTGTAACCTTGCCTTTCAAACAAACAATGACTAAATTTAAAAACAGAGGTTGTCTTTCAGCTCTGCTACCTCTCCTCTAGCCCTTCACAGTCTCCTAGTCTGTGGCGGCTGTGTTTGCTTACCCTGTCCTTAGCCTTCATCAGTTCTATTTAATCTTTCACATAAGTACTTAATGAAGGTCTAGGGAGAAGCTGGCGGGTGAGTGCAGACCCTGTGTATAGCTCCTGCCTACTGCAATTATTCTAAACTGCCATGCCTGCCCATATGGGCTGCAAAAATTTCTAAAATTTTTAGTGATACTTTCTTATCCCTTTCCTTCTCTCATCATTGTTCCTCTAATAATAAAAGTGAGTTAAGATTTTGTTTTGGTTTGTTGTTTCTGCTTCTAGGAAGAATTAGTCACTTTCTAGACTTCAGTTATTCAGTAGATTTTTTGCATCCTCAGTTCTACTATGGATTAAAACAATCAACCAGTAAGGACAATAAAGCTAGGATTTTGTAGGTTATATGGTTCATTCTCATGACTGGGATGGGAGAAACTCTACCCTGAGACCACATTTATCCTAAGTGGAAGTGGAACTATCTTTAATACAGTTTTAATTGAGTTTTCTGGTACTTTGCAGCTGGATATATCCTAATCTGATCTATACTGCATTTGAAATTGTTCTTGGAGATGAGAAAATCACAGAATATTCTAATTACTTTTTTGCTGATTATAAAATTAACCATTTTTGTTATAGACAATATTTTTAGATATGGAAAAATTAAGGAAAATTTATCCAGAGTCACTTTTCATGAAGATAAGCATTATCATTTTATTAGATATCTTTTCAATTATTTTCTTGTAAAAATATGTACTCATAGTTTAAGGTAAAATGTGCAAATATATAAACTTTTATTAATGTATAATGTACATTTTTAGTGTTGTTAAATATTCTAAATGCATGATTTTTAACATCATATGTTATTACATTTTATGATTTTCCAAAAGTTTTATTTAATTGATCATCTATTATTGGGCATTCTTAATGTTTCTAACATATCAATGACAAATAATCCTTCAATGGTGTATTTATGTATTGCTTGAAATTTGTTGAAGGTCAAATAGCTGGTTCATGGCTAATCCTGCACTAGGTATAAGGTCTACACTTGTGCTCTTCAATAAACACTGCTTGCAGTGGAGTAAGCGGAACTTTACAGGTCAAGGGCAAAACAAAGGACAGGAAGTTTACTGTGGCAGAAATAGCATCTAGTAAGAGGGTGTAAACTGTCATGATTCAGGAACTGTCTAAGTTAGAGAAATCAAGAGTGGGGCAAAAAAACCCAAGCTGTTATGATTGGACTCATTAAATACTTCCTGACCAAGTATAAAATGAATCTGAGAGGTGATCTGTTTAACTCTCAATGAACACTCATCAACATCATCTGCCTCTCACAGAGTGCTCACCATACAATGCCTACTTCCTTACCATAGTGAGAATTTAGTATCCTTCCTTTCTTCCTTGCTAGCAATGCCTTATTTTAGGATCTTACCATTTGTATCTTTGATTATTGCGAAAGCATCTTCACTATATTTTCTGCTTTTGGCCTTGTCCCTATCCAACTTATTTCCCTCTTGTTTGAATTCTGTGCCATCTTTAGAGATCTCATTTTATTTCTTAAAAAATCAAATCCCTTAGCTCCATTGACAACACCCTTCATAATTTGGTCCCTGCCACATTTATACCACACTATTTGCCAATAGCCCACACTGATACTCCATTCATTTACAGTGAATTTCTAGCTTCCCAAACATACATGGCTTTATTTCTCCCCGCGTTTGCCCTTGTTGTTTGTCAAACCTGGGATGTCCCTCCAGCTTCCCCACCAGTGGTTATCCATGTTTACTTCAACTCATCTTTTGAAATACAACTTCAGGGCTGGCACTGTGGTTTAGCAGGTAAAGCCGCTGCCTGCAGTGCCAGCATTCCATATGAGTGTCCGTTCATGTCCCAGCTGTTCCACTTCCAATCCAGCTCTCTGCTATGGCCTGGGAAAGCAGTGGAAGATGACCCAAGTCCTTGGGCCTCTGTTTCCACGTGGGAGACCAGAGGAAACTCCTGGCTCCTGGCTTCAGATCAGCACAGCTCAGGCAGTTGTAGCCGATTGGGGAGAAAACCTCTCTCTCTGCCTCTCCTTCTCTCTCTGTGTAACTCTGACTTTCAAATAAATAAATCTTAAAAAAAAAGAAATACAATTTCAGTTTCATTTTTATTGGAACTATCAGAGAACACTGAAAACCAATATAGACTTTCTACCCTTTGCTGCTCAAATATCCTCTTCATCAGCTTGTCATAGCACAAACTATAGGACACCACAATTCCCAGTTTTGTTTCACTTGTATAAACAATGCTTTCATTTTCACTTTGTATTTGTAGCAGTTAGCTGGCTCTTAGCAATTGATTAAACAATATTTATTAGAATCTATAATGGTAATATATTAGTTGACAAAAAAGTGAAATTGTCTAATTACCCATTTCCTCTCTTAGCCTTCCACATGTCAATGAGATATTTCACTGAAATTCACTATTGTTAAAGATTAGAAATTAAAAAAAAAAATCATTCTTACTGGGAATCTTTCCTTCCCATTTCATCATTTATATTCTATCAGCAAGTCCTATTGGTCAAAATGTTCTGTCCAGTTCTCACTCATCAGTCTTCTTGCACTTCAATATGTTTTATAACTGGTCTCTTTTTTGTCTCTAACCTTCTCACCATGGTCTTTACACCACTAAGCAGAGTTCTTTTAGAAATGGAAGCTTTCTAAGATGCACTTTCACCATCACGCTTTGTGTGAAATCCAGAGTCCTTTCCGTGACTGACAAGATCCCATATGATTGGCTACCGCCGCTGTCTCTGTCTTCGTCCCTTTGTTCATCCCCCCTCCCCCTTGGACGCTCCAGTATATTCATAATGGCTTTATTGCAGTGTCTCAGCAATGCTATGTTGTTTTATCAAGGGACTATGCATTTGCTGTGCACTTGGCTTCCTGTCTTCATGCCATGCAGTTCCCTGACGGAGCATCACCTCCTCAGGGAGCTTCTTTTAACAGTTGTGTTACTATAGCCCCCAGCCTACTCTTGGCCTCATTCTTTAATCCTCTTCCCTCCCTTTATCTCCTTTGCAGCACTCTCACTAGAGGATATATCATATTCACATTTTGTTTACATTTTCATTTGCTGAGTTTTTACTCTAACATATGTTCCATAAGGCCACACAGTTATCTTGTGTACTGTTGTATCCTAATGATACATATTCATTGAAAGTGTGAGCTATAAGCTGTATTTAGTAAACTAGACTATTTTTTCTATATTCTTTATTTTCTACTATATGGGGTGATTTCTCAACTTTTTTGAACATGATTTGCAGTAAGAAATACATGCTGTATGACAATATACACATTCTGATATTACAATGCATGTACAGTGATAAATGTATCTCATAAAGCAGTACTTATATTTACTATATGAAGTACATTCTTTTATTTTCTGTTCTATTTTATTTTTTACCAAATTGACCTTTCCATTTGGTAGTAATAGATTATATTCAGGACTAATTCTTAATGCTGTGTTGTATTTTGCCAGAGGGTTATATCCAGGCATATGTATGTATCTATATAAAAATGAGAGTACACATACACACACACACACAATTCTGTAAGTACTTACTGTAAGAACATGCTGCCTTATGTTCATTGTCAGTGTAACAGAATTATAATAAACCATAAACTTAATAAAAGATTTACTGGAAATTATGACCTTGATTTTCTACTCAAATGGGAATTTCATTTGAATTTTAGACTTGACCTTCAGAAAGTATTTATTTATTTTTGAATTGAGTTAAGCTTTAAAAGAGTTAAAACTAAAAGTAATCAAGCAAAATGTTTTGTATGTAAGGAGAAATATTTTAAAAATTGAAAAAAGCTTATGTTTCTGTTAAGAAAATGTATGTGACAAAAGCTTAAAAGTAAATATATGAGTGTAAGAGAGTCCTTCTCTTAAGCTGGGATCTTGGATCTTTGAACCAGGAGGCTAAATCCACAGCTAAAGAAATGGTTTTTCTTTTCCTTGTGAACTTGTCATTAGAATTTAAGTCTGGCAGAACGAGGGGCTCACTTCCAGGGGCTTGCAGAAAGAATGGCACTGGTGAAGGAGGGGCAGAAAAGTTGGAATAAGGTCAAGAGATTACTTCTGTATCCTTTTTTTAAAGCCTGTAAATTTCACTGTGATTTGTCATGTTCATTCATCTTGTTGCATTTCTCAGACAGAACACTGGGGAACAGCAAAGAGAATTTTATTTATATAAATTAATGTGCTAATTAGCTGCAGTCTCACAGCTCTTGGAAAATTGCCATTTCATTTTATTGCACATTAAGGATTGGGTGTCCCAACTCTTGCATGCCTTTGGAAATGAAGAAATAATCCCACTAAAATATTTCTGCCACCCAAAGGGAAATGTTAAATACAATGGGCCTCAAGCTCAGTTTCTGAGTGCTCCTTGGCTGCCTGTATTTTACCATTTGTGCTCTTAGCTCAGTGTGTTTGTAGTTGTTTTTTTGTTACCATATAATAAATACCTGAGGGGAGATCCTTAGGAAAGATTTATTTATACTTGAGTTTTGGAGATTCAAAATCCAAGATAAGTGACCTCATTAATCTGACATTTGATGAGGGGCACTATATGGTGGAACAGGTACAATGGGAAGGTTACATGGGGAGCCATGAAATAGAGAAACAGGCAACAAACTCTGCTTACACAACGAGTTCTCTATGAGGACTAACTTTACAGAGAAGCACCAGGTGACCTGATAACCCCAGAGTAGGCCCACCTCCCAAGGCCATAATTAGCTCAAGTCTCCATCTATATCAATGTAGTTTAAATATTGGCATATATTTGGGAAGCTAAATTGTGTTCAAACCATAGCTCTTGGAATATTCTCTCTCTCTCCCTTTTTTTTTAATTGTTTATTTATTTGAAAGGCAGAGTTACAGGCAGAGAGAGGGAGAGATAAAGAGAGAGATCTTCAATCTGCTGATTCACTCCCCAAATGGCTGCAGGGCCAAGGCTGAGCCAGGATGAAGACAGCAGCCAAGAGACACTTCTAGGTCTCCCATGTAGGTGGCAGGGACCCAAGCCCTTGTGTCATCTTCTGCTGCTTTCCCAGGTGCATTAGCAGGAAGCTGGATTGGAAGTAGAGCAGCCAGGACAGGCACTGGTGTCCATATGGTTTGCCTGAATTGCAGGCAGTGGCTTATATCACTATGCCACAATGCCAGCCCCAGAATCTCCTTTTCTTAAAATTTAGTTTTATTTTAAAGGGTAATGGAGAAAGACAGAGACAGACAGACAGACACACACACACACACACACACAGAGAAAGAGACAGAGAGACAGAGAGAATCTTCCATTCACTGGTTCACTCTCCAAATGGCTACAACAGCCAGGCCTGGGCCAAGCAGAAGTATTCAGTCCTGGTCTCCCTTGTGGGTGATGGGGCCCAGCTACTTGGGCAATCTTTCAGTGCCTTCACAGGCACAGTTAAATCAGGATTGGAAGCAGAGCTGCTTGGATTTAAACAGATACTCTGATATGGGATGCTGGAGTAGAAAGTAGTGGCTTAACCCACTGGGCCATAACGCTACCCCCATTTAAAACTTTTTTGAATAGTTTTACAAGTTCACCTCCTGTATCTATTCCCCTGCATCTTATTATATCAATTAATAATTAAGTCTATGTATAAAATATATGGCATAAATATATGTACTCTGATGTACTCAGGATATTATACTAATAAGCAAACAAACCTTATGAAATGCATGAAGCATGAATCCCAAAGGCTGACATATTTTAAATTTGGGATGTTATCTCTTTGACTATGTCCCAGAAGTTGGATTCGAAACTACCAGTGCTGTGATGAGTAAGCACCATGTGGATTTTTCCTCATTTTGGTGTTTACATGATAAATGTGTGTTCCTTATGCTCCAGAATAATACATGTATTTTGGAATGAAATGCAATTTGCTTCACTTTTCTTGGAAAAACTGCAAACTTGTACATTCAATGACAGAAATAAGAAATATTCACTACCATCACGTAGAAAACAAGCAACTAATATGTGTGAGTGTTAGTTGTTCATCAGGGCTACCCCAAACACTGAGTTGATAACAAACATACTCTGTTTCTGCCCATCTTCTTGCCTTAAGGATTTAGAAAGGTTTACTTTTTTCTACATTTCTCATGATTGTTTTCCAACAACACAGCACAGAACTCTCCTCTTTTAAGATACAGTTACCTACTAACGTGCAATCAGGCTTCCTGGAGAATATTCTACTCCTGCATTTCTACCCAAAAGTATACCCTACCAACCATTGAGAATGATGTTTTCTCAACTTCTCCTCTTAGAAGTTGAAGAAATATTTCTGATTTGAAATACATTGATTTCTCCTTTTGTTTGTGTAGCACATCTTAAAATTACATATTTTAACAATCCCTCCTTTATTTTTATAAAGTGAAAAGAATGCCAAATAAAATATGAATAAAATGGCTAGAAAATGAAAGCAATGATCTGGAAAGTAGTATGATTTAACTTTTCTAAAGTAAAGGAGCATGTTGAATGACACAGCTGAATGCAAGAGGGGTAGGGAGGCATTTTAGATGGCCTTCTCCTAGCATCCTTTCTGCAAAAAGAAAACAGGACAGTTCTAAACAGAAAATGTGGAAGTATATTGTACGAAGGGGATGGCATCAATGCTGTATGACGTGGCCTTGGTGTGGTCCTAGTCCTATTGTCAAAGAATAACTTAAATTCAGATAAATTGATTTCACTGGCACATGTTCCTTGCCCTATATGAAATAAGGTTGGCTGTACAATTTTCATAAACCTATACTAGTTCCATGATTCTGAAAGTGTATGTTATATTTTTCAGATAAGCTATGACCTGTTAGTAAATCTTTACTTTCATATTAGCTATTACAAACCATTAGATACAAAAGAAAACAACAGAAAAAAGTTACCTACATATACTAAATCAGGAAAGTTCTCCAAAAATAGTAAACAGTAAGTGGTGAGAAAAATAAATAGTTTTGTAACTCATAAATTATATGTTTAAAATATTCCAGAGTTGAAATAAGCAGTTACTGGTTATTAATAGTTGTGTTTCATATATAGCATTACTTCCTATAAATATTGTCCAGGGAATAAAAAACAAAGAAAACCTCCATAGCAGTGATAAGTAGTAGTGTAGTAGTACTCTAGAAGCTTTTTAAAAAGCTGTTGCATATCTTCTGGTACATGTTCTTTCTCTAGAACCCAACCAAATAAGGACTGTTTGGTAACATCAGCATTAGCTTACTAAATAATGGCATTTGCATCTTGAATTATTCTATTAGATTCTAACCTTGGCACAGTATAACCCTTTTTGCTGAAATATTTATAATTACCTAGTAACATGGGAAATAAACAATTTATCCCTATTATCAGTGTGCATGTTTTGATACCGAAATAGCAAACTGTGAATGACTGGGTACTAATAAGATCATGGAATATCCCCAGCTTGTCATATTGTCTAGTAGCAAATATTTGCATCAGGAATTGGCTATCCGAATATTCCTTATGGAAAGCAGCTGAGAGGTTTTGATTTCTTTCACCTTGAAAAATCATTTTATTCTATTGTTCCTGTGATAAATATTTAGGGTAATGTAGTACAAAGACTTCAGGCCATGCTTAAATTGAATATTTGCCATTTGTACAACATGTTGTTTCAGAAGTGTCTAATTCAGGGCCGGCTCTGTGGCGCAGTAGGTTAATCCTACTGCTCCTCTTCCAATCCAGCTCTCTGCTATGACCTGGAAAAGCAGTAGTAGAAGATGGCCCTAGTCCTTGGACCCCTGCACCAACATGGGAGACCAGGAAGAAGCACCTGGCTCCTGGCTTCGGATCGGCGCAGCTCTGGTCGATGCAGCCATATGGGGAGTAAACCAACGGAAGGAAAACTTTCTCTCTGTCTCTCCCTCTCACTGTCTGTTATTCTGATGTTCAAATAAATAAATAAATCTTTCAAAAGAAAAAAAGAAGTGTCTAATTTGAGGGTGATTTAGGTAAATCATTGTGAAAGTGGTCCTGTTTTCCCTATGTTTTACATAGGGAGATTTTGAAAGTCCTTCTCCCTTCAATGACTCATTTCAAAAATGGGGAAATAAGCACCTAACTTACCACTCATACCTTGAAAAATGGGTTATAAGCTGCACACACACATACATACAAACATATTTGGCAATAGAGTCCTTGAGTTTGCAGAGAGTAAAATAACCTCAATGAAATGCGTGAATAACAATTGTGGAATAGCAAAGATGCACATCAACTTTTATGCCATTAGACAAAAATCTTTCAACTCATTGCAGGCGACTGCTAATAGTTAACGATTTCGATTAAAAAGATCATCCTTGCAGGACACACACATGTGTTGTCATGGATGTTATTTGAACACCTCAATATCACATCAAAAGGCAAAGGCTTCGTTGCAAGTCAGAACTTTAATTTAATGAACTAATATTTAAGCAATTCACATAGTGTATCTCTCACCATCTTTCAGCTGGAAAGCATTCATTAAAGAAAATCTATGCTAATGTTAGCAGAATAAACAGAATTCCAAATAACACAATGAACATTCTGAAATGCCCCCTGGTTTCCTTAATGGATTTACTGCTCAGCTCATCCCTATGGCAGCCTGACACCCACATGGCAGTCCCCTTGTCCATCCTTATTTATACAGTGTAACAGTATAAACAAGGGCTCCAACATGCGTGCATCTGGCTACTCTCGCTACTCATAGCAAGGAAACATCAACTGCCTCTGAAAAGTTCTGAATCGTTTCTAGTTTGCTGCTTTCAAAGCTTGACCTGTGTTATTCTTGAATTCTATTTTATTCTCTTGAAAAAATATATCTTTTCATGATCAGGAAAAAAAAAAAGTCTAAATGAGTTCCAAATCACTTCAGATAATTATCAGCATTGGATCAGCTAAATGCAAGTAGATCAAGGAAAAGCTATTATATTCTTCCCAACCACCTTGGGAGCAGCATGTATGTCTTGCTACACTTGTATTGTATGAAATTTACATTTTATTGATGCCATGGCAGGCCATCTCACACTTCCGGTCTTGGCTTCCTCAAACACAAAGTATGAGATTAAATAGAATGACTGCTGAATCTGTTAAATTCATTCTTACACTGAAAATAACCTATTAACTAATCCTATTTTGTAACTTTGACTGATCGTGTATTGTGTATAGGAAATCTGAGTTGGGGGAGAGATGTCTACTTGAAATGTTCAGAAAAATCTCGAGACCTAGATTTAGTAGACATGGTTCAAGACATATTTTTTTTGAAGTTAGCTTTAAAAGGTTTAGGATTGGATGAATTAAAGAACATCTAGCCCTCCATGATTTTCATAGCAACTTAATAAAAGATTATTTCTAAATGAAATTTGCAGACTCCTTCATTAAATAAAATAAAGCAAGAGAATGAAAAAGATAAACAGGTGCATATACTTATCTTCCAAATTACCCAAACCTACAAACAAAAATTTACCCAGGTGACTATGGCCAGATAATATCATCCATTGACATATAGTCAGTAGTTAAAATAGTCACAGGTATATATTAGTAAAATTAATATTCCTAACTTTTTAAATCATAATGTATTGAAATATATTAGTTATTAGTTCCTACATATTACAAACATTTGTTATGACAAAACAGGCATTTTTTACAATACATATTTTAAAAACTCATCCTCCTATAATTGGGGGTTGGGATAAGCAAAATATTTTATTTAATATTTTATTTAATGATTTAATTTTGTAATTACTGTATCATTTATCTAGTTCATATTCTGAGTGGGTTTGAAATCCTAAGTAAGAGATCGTTCGTAGGAAGAAATTGATCAAGTTGCTTTATACTAATCACATTTAACATTTTATAATAATATCTTCTGCAATAAAGAGACATATGGCAATAAAACTTTATAAAAATATTTTAAATGTACACATAAGAAATTGGATATGTTTAAGTGCTGTCCCCTTCAAATAATCACCTTAACCAATTGAATTGATCAAAATATTACTATAAGGATTTTTTGGAATTATTTTACAACTTGTGACACATACTTCTAATTTCAAACTACCATAAAAGGTTGAAAATCTTTTTGTTTGAGATTATTTTGGCTTTAGAAACAATGAGAATTCATTCAAAGCCTACTCTAATACACAAATTGAGTGATTCAAACTGGATAATGCCATTTGGGGGGTCTAAAGATGTGATGCAAAGGTAATAAGACTGACTTTCTTGTGTGACTAATGGAAGAAATAACCAAATAAAGTACTCTATAGGCAAAACCCAATGACTTGGAACCAAGTGTGAAAGCTTTCTATTTAACAAATGGCAAAACCTTAGAGAAAATAGTAAACTGACTGGGGCCTAGGCTACACAGTATTCTGTTGTTCCAGTTTCTAACTTTGCTGCTTATCATTGTTTCTCTCTTCCAAGAAATAAATTCATTAAAGGCATCAAAGGATTGCCACAAGGTAATGAGCATACACATTTAAATTAGGAAATTAGTATGCCTATATCCAACTAAGAACTGACCTTTTTTTTTATTTTATTTATTTATTTTTTACAGGCAGAGTTAGAGAGAGAGAAAGAGAGACAGAGAGAAAGGTCTTCCTTCCATTGGTTCACCCCCCAAATGGCTGCTATGGCCGGCGCACTGTGCCAATCCGAAGCCAGGAGCCAGGTGCTTCCTCCTGGTCTCCCATGCAGGTGCAGGGCCCAAGCACTTGGGCCATCCTCCACTGCCTTCCCGGGCCACAGCAGAGAGCTGGACTGGAAGAGGAGCAACCGGGACAGAATCTGGCACCCCAACTGGGACTAGAAGCCAGGGTGCTGGTGCCGCAGGCAGAGGATTAGCCAAGTGAGCTGCGGCACCAGCCATGAACTGTCCTTTTATAAGCTATCTTAGAGGCATACATATGTCCATAGTTCAACATTACTACTGACATTGTTCAATTCATGTTTGGAAGCTCTTCTTTTACAACAAGATTTATGAAACTGTTTATGAATCACACATGAGGCAGGTCACATTATCACATTATCCAACCTCTTGCATACTCATTCTTTTCCTCTTTTTCTTCTTACCTTTACCCCATATGAGATAGACTACCTATTTTTTCACCAATGTTGGGGCTGAATAATATCAGAAGCTCTCTAGACACATGCTAATTGACCTCACTAAAAATTTGCAAACAGGGCGTTTATTAAGAAGGCTAAAGTTTTCCTACTCCTCTTTTCCTATATCTCTCTTTGCCTCTGGTAACCATTATTATAATCTCAAATTCTTTTTTGTTTTTAAAATTTTATTTATTTGAGAGGCAGAGTTACACAGATAGAGATGGAGAGATAGAGACAGATATTCCATTTGCTGGTTCACTCCCCAAATGGCTGCAATGGTTGGAGCTGGGCTGATCTGAAGCCAGGAGCCAGGAGCTTCTTCCAGGTCTCCCACACCAGAGTAGAGGTCCATCTTCCACTGCTTTCAGGCCATAAGCAGACAGCTGGATTGGAAGTAGAGCATCCAGGACACAAACCAGTACCCATGTAGGATGCCAGTGCTGTAGGCAGAGGCTTAGCCTACTACGCCACAGTGCCAGCCCCCTATTATCTCAATTTCTATGGGATGATTTTTATTTTTTAGATTCCATGTATGAATGAGATCATGTAGTATTTGTCTTTCTGTGCCTGTTGTTTGTTTTCACTTAATATAATGACTTCCAGTTCTATTCATGTTGTTGCAAATCTCAGGATTTTATCATTTTTTATGACTAAATAGTATTCCATCATGTATGTGTACAAAATTTTCTTTACCTGTTCATTAATGAGCATTTAGGTTGTTTCCATTTCCTGGCTGTTGTTAACAGTGCTGCATGAAGCTTGGGAGTGCAGTTGTCTCTCCTATGTACTCATTTCTTTTTCCTAGGATGTATGTCCAGTAATCAGCATTGCCTGAACATTTGGTAATTATAGGCCATTTTAAAGCGAGGAAAAGCCACACAAATGGAATGAATACAGATACTTGAGGTTATACCTCTGAACAAAAATATTCATTTGGAAATGTAAGCTTGGTTTCCTTGTTACACTGACCTTACTATTTTATTTGAACCTCTTACTCTTTACAAGTGTATAGTTTTTATAATCTACTTAGGAAACAATTATTTGGTGCATTAATGGAATGTATCATAGAATTGCTAACTTCATTCCAGAAGGAAGGGGCTAAGTGAAAATGGGTATTTAATGGAAAATTTTAGAAGGATTGAGTATATTTTAGTTGGTTAAGATATAAACTTTAAAATCATATGTAAATTCTCTTTTTAAGGAAAAAATATTCTTTTAGGAAGAATCAGCCTCATGTGAAAATACTAATATTTTAAAGATTTCTATCATTCTGTAAATTATTATGTGAAATACAAAGGGAAAGTGGAAAAATTCCTTGAAATGCTTTGACTCTATGAGCATAGAAGGTAATTAAATTATCTACAAAATAAAATTGAACTTCTTGTCTCAAAATACATTGGAAAAGAACAATCTCCTTTTACACCCCTAAGGAATTCACAAAGGAACATCTTCAGTTTCCACTTTCCTTCAAATTTAGTCGTGCTCATTCTTCAGTTTGATGATTTTCTGGGAAAAAATGGAAACTATTACTTTTTTCATTAGCTGCAGAATGAGCACTTTGGTTACCTTACAAAATGGTGGTTGTAATAAAACAGATATTCAGGCTCTGACTCTTCCTTTGTGTTTGGATATATTATTCTTCCTCTGTCTGGAATGAATGTGATATCAATGATTACTTAAATAAGTAAATACATGCATAATCTTCCTAGTAAGTAGGGATTCGATTAATTTTTTTCATATTAACATAAACCAGCAAGACAACTGAAAGTCCACATTTAGGAAAGATTCATTTTTTTTAAGATTTTATTTATTTGAGAGCTAGAGGACAGATTCATTTTTACAAATTCATTTAAATCAACCCTGTTTCCCTTTGCAAACATGGATATATAGTACCATGTTTCAAAATATATCCTATAAACTTTGCTTTGACAATAAAACCCAACGAGAAGGAGTGCAATTAATACCACATTTTGATCTTTATCATGCAAATGCCAAAATATTTTTGTTATCTAATGTAGTGGGGCCAGGATTACTTTACATCTGAAGCATGAGAGAAATATTTGACACATGCTATCAGGGCTTTAAAGTGCCTGAGTGTGTTGTTTTAAATATTTCCTGCATCCGTGATCATTTCTCCCTCTCTTCAGGCATCATTCACCCATCATTCCCTCTCTCAACAGAGACATACATACAAACACACACACACCTAAAATATATCCTTCAACATAGATAATATCATCAGTTAAGCAAAATAACAGTTGATTCGTGTTAAGCAAGATAACAATTTGATTCAATTAAAAATCAGTCTGTGAAATTTATCATTACATAAATTTCAAGGTATTCCACCCAATCTTTAGCATCAGGTCATTCCCATCAATTAGAATGATTAGTGAAACAGGAGGAAAAAGCATTTGACCATATGTCAGAAATATCTATCTAATACATGCTGGGCATTTTGTCAGATTTTCATTAAGATGTTCCTAAACACTTCCAAAGCCCTACTGATATAAAATGGGACATCTTATTTCTTCAGGGAAATTTTTTAGTAGTGAGAAACTGGATAGAGATCTTTGTGTCACCTGCAGCATTCTGAAGCATTCTATCCGTTTACATGCCTCTTTGCACATTTTCCTCATTATTCCAATTAGCAGTTCTCATAATTTTGATTTTTGATACCACATTTTAAGGTGAATGTACATGTATCACACACACGAGCATCAGTCCTTCATCTCAGCACCCAAAACAACAAAGGTATTTGAAACCAACACGGAATTCCCAGCTCTGTGCCTTTTTCCTGGCGAGTAGTCACGCTGCACATTTATGGATGCCTCTGCAAGTGGCGTTACCTCCTTAAATCTGCAGTCTCCCTTCTGTAGGCTTCAGTTCCAGCACAACTTAGCTGTTCTCCCTACAAACCCTTCTCACCTGCCCCAAGTGAGGAATGCTTCGCAAGCTTTTGGCAAGACGTGTTGTTAAAACTGAGTTATTTATCTAATAAACATTTTCATAAAAACTCAAGAGTGTTTTTTTATCTTTTGTCCTAAATAGCCTACAAAATTTCAAATCTAAACTATTAAAGTTAAAAAAAAAAAGAAAAAGAACCAGAGCAATTATTACCTTCACAACATTACTTACCATATCACCATAGTGTCTCTCAAGTAGCAAAATTCTTTTTTTTTTCTTGGAAAGTCATTTAGCTAACATGTTTATATGACAGGTGATCATATCATCTTTACAGTTTTGTTTACGAGGAGTTGTTATGATATGGCAAAATCCTAATAAAATAGTTCAAGAAAATCATGCATTGTATCAAATTGTGTGATTTATAACAACAATTTTTGTAAAATGCAAAATCCTAGGAGAAAAAAAAAAGACTAGAAGGAAATTTTCAAAAATGTTTTCAATACTTGTCTATGATTGTTAGTATTATAGATGATTTATGTTCTTACTTTTTCTATGCCTTATGCCTATATGCCTGTATGTTCTTATGCCCATTATTCCTATGGATCTCATATTTGACACATGAATTCAAAAAGAATCACAAAAAATGTTTTTGTTTTTTTTTTAGCTAAAAAAATTGTGGCAACTAAGTGTATTCATCTGGTAAAAGACAAGGCAGGCATGAATACTTCTTTGTGTTAAATGAGATAAATCTTAAAAATTTTTCATAACAGATTTAAACAATGGTTTGAATATCTACTAGATAATTTTGTGACGTAGGATCTTCTTAGAGTAAGTTTCTATATGAGGAAAATTTTATTAGCTTAATGTTACTTAGTATCTATTGATATTAAAGAATTCTTGTTTAATAACACTCCTATTATCCTGAAATATTTCTGTTTCTTTCGTGTGGATTTTTAGAGTATTTAATCAAAAATTTGTTTGTTTTACAAATTAAAAAATTTATGCCAATTTAAAGATAATTTTTGAAATACCAAAAACCTTTTCAGAGATATTAAAAATACTAAAGGTTTTTTCATCAGCAGAATTTTTCTTTTAAAATTGTATGTGACAGCCTATAATTCTGAAATTATCAACCAAATATTTGATAAACAAGTAGTTTTGAATAGGGCTAACTATATCTATAACTACAAAATGTGGACTTGATTAGAAAATTCAGGGTTTTTACTGATTTAATTTTTACAGGAAAAATGTCTGTTTTATAAAGCATCACCATACAAACTTTTTTGACTCTTTCACATAGACTAAAATGGTATTTTCAGAGTATATTGATTATGCTGCTTAAAGGTATACACAGTAATATAAAACACTCTTCTCAAATGTTGTATAGAAATTAGATGCAATGTTGGTGGAGACATGGTAAAAAGGTGAGTAAAAACTGTCCGGAGTTCCACTGTACAGGTGCACTCAGCAATTTAAAAATACTAACTTTATTCCATTTAATGGTAAGGAAACATTTCTTTTTCATTCTTTGCCTAAAGGTCATCTATAATTGAGGAGAAGTTAGCAAGAGTCCAGAGGCTGAGTGTGGCTTTGATCTCAGTGTCCAGCCTTTCTCAGTGCAAATCATTCTGGGCAGAAAGGTAGGAGTCACATCAATGATTCGGTTGCCTTACTAAAGGTTATCAAGGCCTCTCTTCCCTCCCCTTTCACCTCCCCCGTTCCCCCACTGTTTGTGAGCATCTCTGTATGTCTGCAGCAGTTTGCTTGTCTTGAAGAAATTGTACGCAGGTATAGCTTTAAACCTTAAATCTGTTCTTTATGTGTGTTTGGTTACTCTGACTTTGCTGAGATTTAGGGCATGTCGTTTCGTCACTGATCATCTTTATCAAATCATTAAAAAACTGTAATGCATCTTATTTGATTTTGTATATGCAGAATATTCTTCGTAGAATATTCTCATTCCCTAAAAAAATTTGAATACAATTTGATATACAAATCACTTTTTTAATCCTATGATTTAAGCAAGAGGGCAATAGTATTAATACTATGGGTTTTCTTTGAAAATAACAGTAGCCCTAAATGCTCCACATTAGAATAAACCCTGGAAAATTAAACAAACACTTATCATATTTAGATACATATATGGAATTCTTCAGAAATATTTTTATATATTTTAACTTATGTAAAACGCATTAATAACAGAGAAAAAAGATTAAAATCACTCTAAATAGGTTTTTACAAATTATTTATACTGCTTTGTAATATTTGAAAACTTGGCAGTAATTTTCTCAAACATCATATAAATCATTGTCAGAGTGCTGCCAGTCATTTTAAATTACACAATAAAACTATTTTTATAATCAAATATTTCATCAACTATAAAATGCATGAATCTTTTATTCAATGGATAAAAGTTAAGCCTGCTATTTCCAAAAGCAGTTCTTTTAAGTACTTTTGCATGACCAATATTTGTTCACACAATTTTGCATTTTAAAAAATCAAGTAAAAGTATTTTTCCATTAATGCATTAAGGTAGTTTAGATATCAATCCCTGCACTGTTTGATTGGGTGAATATTTATATAAATAAAATATTTTAAGTGTTTGTTTGCAATAGCTACACCTTTTTGCCAATAATGTCTTCAAGCTTTAGGGTAAATACTTTAGGAGAAGAAGAAATTCATGGGACAAATTCTTACAGATACTTCCGTTTCTCCCTACTGTGTTCTAAACTTCTTGATAATTAAGTGTAGATACACAAAATATTGTATTTAAAATGATAACTGGATTTTTTTTGTGGTATGAGTACTTACTGTTGCATACCAAAGAAATATCTGTTGTTTTCCTACTAAATTCCGTATTTCCTGTGGAATAATCCCATTTCTTTAAAGGTACTAATTCTGTACTGTGTTTTAACAATAGCCAATCTCTAATTACTCAGGTTTCTGCATTATGTTTGTGATTATGGTAAAATACAACATGGCCATATAAAATGTAATGCATGTTTATAATTTTTATATAATTTATGATCAATTTCAATGTTTTACATTTTTATTATATGCTATGAACACAATGTAGTGACATCATGAGGCATCAAAATAAATTTATTATTTTAAATCAGTTGTACAAAAAGCAAATTTCAGGTACAAAGAAAGTGATTATATTTATAAGGGATTACTTAAACACTATCATATTAATATATTTATAATTTGTATAGCTAAAATTTTGAATAGCAAATTCTTTAAAAAATTATCAACATAAAAGCAGCCAGGGTCTTTTAATCATGGAAGGACTCTTTTCTGCAACACTCTGAAAATTGGGAAAAATATTGCTAGTGAATTCTAAATTTAATAATTCAAAACAAGTTTTCATTTTAAAAAATGTCCTGTATTTTCATATTCCCTAATTCAATATGATTTCATTTTCATGGCAAATTTATTAATCATATATATCTGATCATATATTAATCATGTAGTCTTAACATTTGCCTTTCTGAAAATATCCAATTGCAATGCTAACAAATAGAAATAGCTTTTGCAGATGACACTTTATTCCCAAGGAAAAAAAAATACCTTTTAGTTTCATCTGAATATCATTTAAAAAGCTAGAGATAGCTGTTTTTCCAAACCTGTGATCAAAAGGTGTCCATTTTCCTAACATCATTAGTAATAGAATCTCATTTAGCAGAAGGGCCATTTTAATGTAACAGTATTTTTTATTAAAAAAAAAAAAAACAGCTTGTCACACTCCTCTTTAATAGTGAAGGATTTCAGTTTCTCTTTCTGTAGACATTTGCACCCAGTATTTTCCAATTCTGTAATGCAAACATTCATGGAGAGGTTAAATACAATGTTGGCTCTATAATATGTATGCAGAAGAGCTGCAGGCATATTGCCCAACCTTCCTTGAATTTAACCTTGGGTCAATAGACATGTTTAAATGTAGACTTGAACATAAATGGTACCTACCAAAAGGAAGTAAATGAGTGTGAAAGTTGTTTATTTTTTTAAGTATTCATATAAGAGCAAGATCTCCAAGGGGGGAAAGAAGGTGGAGGACGGACAGTCCAAAAGCCTTTGATTGAGCATATATTTCCTCATTTTAATATGGTGATTGTACCAAATCTCAAGTAGCCAATGCTCCACCAACATTTTCTTTTCTATATTCCTGATATGTTCTCTCTTTCCAATTCCTCTATTTCCAGGCAGTTGTACTATATGAAATTGACAGCAATTGTTCTGATTCATGGTTTAGGAGGAGTAGCTGATTAATCCCATGTCAGCAGTCCTGACCTTACGTGGAAAATAGAACCACAGAAGCCCTACTCAACAATATATCAGGGAGCAGAGCTATGTGGCTTGCCCTGCTCTTAAATGTAATGAAAGTTTAGGGCAGTGCTGAACAGTGATTTGATGCCTTCTCCCATCCCCCAGTTTCTAATCTATGTTTCAAAAGAACCTTCTGAGAGAAGGGATGAGTGTGTACTGAGGAAAGGAGATGAACAATTAAGATTATTTTCTGGAACAAAATCTTAAGTTTACAAATATTTTCTGTTTTCTAGGAAATGCCTTAAGACATTACATTTTTCATAGACATGATTATTGTTTTTAAGGATAATAATGGTTTCTATATGTTTATTTTGAACCGTTGAATTTTGAAATATTTTTCTTTTTTTAATGACTACAGAATGCTCTCCCACCTTTAATGTAGATCCTTAACTTATACTTCTTACAAGATAATTGCAAGCATCCCCCAGTTCTGGAATCATGTTTCATAGGGCACCCTCAATTTTAAAGAAAAAAAATGCACATGCTATACTTGAAAAGCACAAATGACAGACTTTGAGGAAAGTATGTTAGTCCCTGAGATCACATTTTTCACACAAGCCCACACTGTGCAATGTATGTCTACTGTGCATTGGAAGAAAACCTTAGAGCTCTGAATTATGTTCTCAGAACTTATGATTAAAATAAAAGGATAAAGTAGGATTACGTCTTTTTCAAAGAGGACCATGTGCACGAAGGCACTAATGTGTGAATTTTATTTACAACCATAAAGCAGATTGAAATGCCAAAGCAACTTGAAAATCTGTCAAAAAACATGAAATCTTCAAGCACAGGGTGCTAGGAATGATGGTCACAGAGGACCAGTGGAATCTCAGTACTGGAAGCTGTGCACAACTAGTCAAAGAACAAAACAGCGCATTAAACAACTACCTAGTGTAACTAGATAAAGCTGAAATGTGCTGGAATCTTCCCTTGTGAACTGCATAATAGCACTTCCAATGTTCCCTTTCTGTCACCCTCTGTCACCATCAAGCCACGATTCTGCTGCAGTCAGGTGAACAGTCGCACAGTTCTTACGGCTGGCTGCGTGGAATTCCAAGCAAAGTCACATCTCTACAATTTTCCTTGGATAGTAATAAATAACACCTTTTCAGTACATTTACTTTTTCCTAAATACATTGGAAACAAATTATGCCAGATTTTCTTATACTTTCTCCTAAAGGAAAGGTTTTATTTTGACCGAATCCTTCACTGTGCAAGTGCAGCCCTTTGATCAAGTAATATTTGCATTTCTGGTATGGGTTAGGATTTTATGTTCTTTTTGCACACGTTGTCTATAGCTACATGTATCGTGTTGGTTTGTGCTAGTCAGCATTAAACACATTAGGTACCAAGTGTTGCTTTGTGAACAGAATCCATATGTATTAAGCAGAAGACAATAGAATGGTACAATTTAAAATTCAAAATGAATAGATCTTTGGAATGAAATGCATTTTAGCATAGTTGTTTTAAATATATGCTCAGATACAAAATGTGATATTTTGATTTTTAAATGCAGCATTTTCAGATTAGCCCTGTCTTATAATTTAAAAAAAAAAAAATGGAGTGCTTCTTGAGGCTTTTCTTCAGAGATAAGCATTCTGCATGTACTTATTCAGATAGTGTTAAAACCAACTGCAGGTGACATTAGGATGCTCGAAGTGTTCTTAAGCATAAAGCTGTGTCTTTTGAAAGATCAGCAAGCATGCACCATTGTCTATAAAAATGGGAAAAAAAATGGCAAATGTGTGTGTGTGTGTGTGTGTGTGTGTGTGGAGAGAGAGAGAAAGAGAGAGAGAGGGAAATGATTTTTATCGGTTTGGGATTTATTTTTTCTTTGCTATAAGGAGGAAAGTTCTTTTACCTTCACTTACAAAGCTGGTAGAAAACAGTTTTGCCCTTTTCTCAGGTTTTGATGACATCTTTTCATAAAATCTCCAAGCCTAGGCTGCTTTATTTTTGCATGTGTGGATATTAAAACTGCCTGGATCACAAAGACATATAAACACCTTGTCAATAAAGGAGTAAATTAAACAAGTGACATTAAAAAATTTTTTTCCAATGAATTTTCTTATTAGCAGCCAACTATTTTGGGTGCTTTCAGGCTTAGAGCTTTAACATTTGGTAAAATTTAAATAAGGCAAGATTTGAGTTTCTTGAGTTTTAACAGACATTGGTGAAGTGATATATTTTATCAATTTAAAAAATATATTTGAAATTAGGTGAGTTTTTCTTAAAAGAACAATATTTTTATGTGTATTTACTAGATTTCACATAGCATATTCTTTTCAAAAATAGATGATGGAAGTGTGCATTTAGAAGCATTGCGATAGAGTTCATAGAAAATAAAGGCAAGCAAAATATAAATTACCTATCTCTTAGCCAGGGTTTAGTTTCTAATGTCAAGAATATCAGGTAATATGAAAATATGTGCTATTGGAAGAGATTCTTTTTGTGTCTTCACTGATCTGTTGGTTTCTTCTGCTTTTCCTCACCTATTGAGCAAGGCAGCATGTAGTATCTGTGAAGAAGCTTGATGTTTCTGAGATAATATGTTTTGGAAAATGCTGTTTGCAAGTGTATTTGCTTCTGTGTTGTGTTCATAAGCAGGAAAATATAATTCATCTCTGCATATCTGCTGGACTGGACAAATCAAGGTGACAATCCGTGGTTAGCTCTGTCAGGCCCTTTGTCCCACCGCTGCTGTGAATGGAAGGACAATGGGAGCAAAGTGAATATATAACAGTCCAGCTGCCTTGTTGTGACAGCCCAGTCCCACCATGGCAGTGTGTCAGCTCATGTTTGTGTACTGGTAGCCAATCCATAAGATGACAATGCAAATCGTGTGAAAAGTCTTCTATAAGATAACAAATCATGTTGGGGGTTGAGGTATGGGGAGGAGAGGAAACAGGGAGGTTGGACACATGTCTTAGAAAAATAATGACCCGTAAAAGGTTATATTTTTGGTACAGTGATTACATTCAAATGCAGGACCCTCAGCCCAATTCTGGCATGTGTCTCAAAGATGCAGGTAGGCGCTTACACTTAAATCGATCATACCCTTTCTGTGTGCAAGGGTCTGCATTAATGTTACTTTTAGGGCTGTTTATATTTCATTTACGCATGCAGTTAATCATCTTTACTGTGTTGATGCTACTGGCATCAGCAGTGTGACTTAATTAAATTTGAAATTATAGTACAGTAAATATAGGCTTCCAACTAGCCAGTCCAGATTAAATGCTGTGGTCTATTTCTTACCCATGGTGTTTTCCAATTTAAATGTTCATTTGAAAGGTTACATTTCAGACTGAAATCAGGTTTCTTTCTTTCTTTTTTTTTTTTAAACTCAACTATTATTAAACAAGAATAGTTCTCTTTCAATGAGTGCTTTATTCCTGTTATCTCTATTCTTACTATACAAATTCAGTGTAATCTGTATTTATTACTTTACCTTTACTATTTATCTAATTAAATGCCTAAGGTTCTCCATGGAATCATTTTACCCTTTTAATACTCTTCCTATCTCCTCCTGATATATCAGCTCTGAGCTGCTTTGAAAAGGTCTCGCCTCCATTTTGTTTCAGCCTGGTAATCAAGCAATTAGCCCACAAAATGGAGGTCCTCTGCTCTGCTCTATATACCGGCTGTGAGGTGGGTGGTTTTACCTGTTTGAAAGCTCAGGCAGAACAGTTTACGGCTGATCTTATGAATTGGCCTCTGAAGAACGTTCTCATGATGTCAAATAAATGATTCTTGCTTAGAAGAAACCTTAGTAGCTTGAGAACTTTATGGTGTTGTCACGAAAGAATTATCTTATATTCAAGATCTGCACATCTCTGATCTTCTAACTTGAAAAAGTAAAAATTTAGATTATTTATTCAAAGATTCCAATGATAAAGCACCGAGCTCTAAACCATGGGCTAACTTCATCCCTTTAAATGTTTATTGCTTTGTGCAGTGCAGTCTTCTTCAAACAATTCATAACGTGTCTAGCAAGGTACCTGACTAGAAATGCAGTCACACTCATAGCATGTACACAATCAGAGCTTGAATACGAGAAAATCTGTCATCCGTAAAGTGCAACGTAGGACTTGTGTGTAAAAAATGCATGCTCTTTCCTTCCTTCTTCTTCTTCTTCTTCTTGTTCTTTTTTTTTTTTAATGCAGTGCTGCCTTGTCTGCACTTTTTGAAATTGCATATTTATCAGATCATGAATTATTCATAAGATTGAAAAAGTGGAGGGGGGTGACTAGAGGATGAAGAGGAAGAACATACAAAAAAATGTATGCTTGAAATACATGGGATAGGAAATGCTTTTAATGTGAATGCTAACAATTCTCCTTCAGGACAGCTGTATTTTGATTTTTTTTTTTTCTGTCTGTTGCTCTGAGATCCAATAATGAACAGTTTGGTGTTTAAAAATTGCCTTGCTGTGTTTTCTACTTGCTTCCTGGGAAAATCAGAAAGGGTATGGTGTATTTGGAATTAGGTGAATTGGGGAGTACAAAAAAGAGCATTCAAAAACTTCTAAACTGTAGCATATTTAATAAATATTAATCTTTAGTCAGTCTCCATTGTTGTCAAAAAAGAGCTGACAGATTGAGCATTAATGGAATGTTTCATAAATTAGAAATGAAACTATCAGCAGAATGTCCAAAGTAGAAACCAAACATTGCTCGAGTCAGAGCTTTGGGGCAGTGGAATAGCCCAATCTTAAATCTAATCTTTTTTCATTCCATGAGAAAAAAAAATAATAAAACTCCAATATCTACTAGGTGAAAGCACATATTCTGCTTCTTCTCAAAGGAATGAATGTTTCCTATATTTTTTTTATCACATTGATATTTTTCACTTCTATTTCTCAAAAAGAAATTAAAAATAAAAACAACCAACTAACCAAAACACTACCGCCCTCTCCTGAAATGGTTATAAAAACCAAGAAATTCAATACTAAGGTTTTTCTGAATGAGTTTAAACATTTTAAAAGATACAATAGCAGCTAATACTGCAGATTGTAAGCTTTCTATTGCCAGGATGTTTTACTGGAGCACTGGGAGCAGAGGATAGTTTATAAGACGAGTGGTTGTACTTGGACCGTGTTGTAGCTTCCTATTGTATCACACAATATACCATGATGCTGAGAAACTAAGTCCCCAAACTAACCACCCTGTTAACAAAGATGAATGATGTGACCTATAACAATAAGGTACAAACACAATTTCTTATCCTTCATCCCCACAATATTTCCTGTACAAAGTATGTGACACAGGAAGCATCTTCACCTATGTTAATCTTTGAAAAATTACTATACCAAAAAGAAAAATATATTCTGAGTGTGTGTGTGTGAATGTGTATGTGTATATGTGTGTGTTATGCAACACACTCCATTTTTTGTTCCTGAAAATTCTGACTTTTGTTTTTTAACAGGTTAAAGTTGAAATATGAGCTCTTTACTACTTCTTCTTACCATTCTACTCATTTGAATTTATTAACTTTTCCACATGGTAGTTCCGAATACTCACCTGAAGTACCTCTCTTCCTATCGGCCTGAGATATATAATTTGAAAGTGGGCTAGTAGAGTGTATAAAAATGTTTAGCCTAATCACTCCCTAATGACAGCGACTTATGTCCTTAGTGCAGTCGATTTGTTTCCTGGGTTTTAAAAGTAGATTATTTCCATGGTGCAGGCTTAGTGTAAGCTGTTGAGAAACCACAAGCACTGCACTTCAGCCTGAGTTTGGGACGTTCGCCAAGGGTAATCTGATTAAAAGGGCATTTTTTACAACATTGTGCTGCTTTGAAAATTCTGTGCAGCCTGATAGAGTGGGGGCCAAAAAAATTGCTTTTTGAAGACTAACTAGTTTTCTCAAGTAAAATTGAAAGCTTGATGATTCTCTTTACCCCAACTTCAATGGATAAATAAAATGACTTTAGTAACACATCCATTATACCTACAAGCAATTTTATGATCCAGTTAATGTAGCTTTTTGTTTGTTATGATTTTAGTCACATGAATTTAAATCATAGATGTGACTCTCTGTTCCAGGGAGGAATATGAAAATATTTTTTCTAGGGCTAGTTTTGCTATTCTGTGACCTACCTGTATATGCATTATGCTCTGCTTTGAGAAGCAGTCACTTGTGGACTGCCCTGAGAACCAGTAGCAATCATGGTTGCTTGAGAAGTTTAGCAGCTGTAAGTTATTATAAGCTAATTATCATATCTCAAATCTTGGTGTCTTTTAAAAGAAAGAATATAATACTAATTAAGTATGCTGTGTTTGCACACACTGGTGTGCACTCCAAGAAAGTTTTTTGCATCATTTATTTTATTGAAGTATTTTCATGTTCTTTTGTGGGAGCTAACTAGGCAAACAAAGATAGATAACTAAACCTGCTCCTCCTCCCCCAACATTCTCAGAGTAGGATGAACAGCAAAGATATGTAAGAATCCATCCACTGAAATCAATAGACCTCTTTTAATCTGAGTGTTTGTTACATTGCCACTAGTAATTATTTGAGTTTCTGTTATTTCTTCCAACTTGCCATCCTAGTGGATCTTCTTGGCATTTTGTCCTCATTGAAAGACCTTTAATGGTATATTGCCTTTCCCTCAACAAAATGGCTTTCCAAAATAACTAAAACCTTTTAATGAGATACCATGACACAGTTCTGAAAAGAAAAATAAAGCACATTTTCATTTCATGCAATGTGCCAGACACTGTGCACAGTGCTATTTGAATAAATCCCCACCTTCAACTGCTCATGCTCTGCTGGGAGAATGATGTAAAGAGATAGGACTTATATTCAAAACAGAAAACAATTACTGAGAGATCTCAGAGGGACCAGAATTCCTTTTTATAAAGGGATTGGTATTACTGAACTAGAATTAAAAAAAAAAAAAAAAAAAAAAAAAAAAAAAAAAAAAAAACTCCTTCCAGGAGTGGAATATTTTCTAATCTTTAAATTTACCTGGTCACAGTAAGAACTAATGCCAGTGAAAGACCTAGACAATTTCTTGCAAGCACTTATTTCCTAAGTTTTAGTGGCATCCTAAAATATGTTGAAGTTTTCTACATTGTGTGCTTCTGAATTCTGAGATCTACATTTTCATGGAAATAAATCCCTAAGCTTATTGTTCTCAGTAATTATCAAAAATGGTAGCATTTCTTAAAATATACTTTCTAACTTTTGGTAACAGGCAGAAAATGTGCTGAAAACAACTCCAGTCAAAACAGAAATTGAGAGATGCTGCAAATTGAATTGGGCCTTTCTCCATGACAAACATCTATTGCGTTTCTTTGTTAAGGATGACAGTTTTCTCTTCTGAGCCATTTTTAACTATAGAAGGATCGGGAATGTGTGATATAGTAAGGAAGATTCAATGACAAAACATGGCGTTTCCAAAGAAACTCTTTGCAGTCATTAGGTCGTGTTTCAGGATAGGAGTGTTGTCACTTGAGAGCAAAATTCCTATCTGTGCCAATGGGATTGGCCTTATAGATTCAGAGAGCATTTTATGGTCTTTTTCCCCCTGCAGAATAGAAAGGATAGTCTGACTCAGACACATTAATATGAATGGCTTGGAGTTATATGATTGAAGATTTTTTAATACTAGCACCAAGGTCAGCTTGTAGGGTAGAAACGGTGCTCCAGGGTGCCAGTGAGCCAAAATACATATTCCTGTGACCAGCAAGACAAAGAGTGATGATTTTATTCTGGAGAGATCTATGTAAGAGGGAAGAGGGGTTCTCCTGCTTTCTCTGTATTAGGCATGGTGTTTTAGAAGCAGTCCTTTCAAAATGTTCTAGGAAAAATTGGCAGTGGGAGGCCACAAGTCTACATTTCTACCAGTATAAACCTTTTGTAGCACCAGTAATGTTTGTGAACATATTTTCCCCTTTGAAGTTCAATGGGAGCTTTCTTTTTTTTTTTTTTTAACTTGAGTTTTGGATATCTCTTTAAGATTTTTAAATCTTGTGCCACTTAAAATGTGATATTCATGTCAGGAAAATGTCCTGCTGTTCTAGGAAAAGGAGGGGGATACCATTAAAAAAAAATCTTGATAATCAAGGCCACCTGTGATCCTGGGCTGCTTTTTGGAGCACAAAGCTGTCCTCCGAACCAAAGCGCATTTCTGTGATCCACAAGAGCCTCTTCCCACTAAGAAAAAAAGAAAACCATGCTGCAGCAGGATCAGCTGCTCTCTGTTCCTTCCTCACAAAAAAATCGAGGTGGCTGCTATTTAACACAAAGCCCCATGACCTTAGTGCTGTGGCTGCTTTGAAACACCGAGCTATTTAATGATGCAAATTACAAACAGAGGGAAAACATCAGAAGAATCTGTCTGGAAATTAGCTTGTTTGACTGAAAATTAGCTAGCTTAATCGAACTTGCAGGACTCAGATTCTCTCTGCAGAGACCTGGCTTGGAGCTTTGGTCCATTTGCATGATCTCACCACCTAGTAGAACCCTTGGAAATGCTGAAAATTAGAGACAGGAAAATCTGTCTTCTATGTAAATGGCTGAAATGCCCAAACAATCTCGTGGATTTTTAGCAAGGGCCTTATGGTCTTCCAAGATGCATTATATTAAATACTTGGGGGGAAATCAACCTAGAAAAAATAAGCTAAATTACTATTATATTTAGCCATTTCTAAATGGCTGAATCAAATTCTTCTTTGGCCCTAAAGGGCTAAGATGAATCATATATGTGTATGATTATATCAGCTTTGGTTTGAGAACACTGAATGGTAGCAACATGACCCAATTCATGCAGAGAGATTCCTTGTAAACATTGAATCTAGTCAAAGACTTCAAAGACATGCTTAAAACATAGGGTTATGTTTCAGGCTTATGAATAATTCTGAAGGTCAAAAATTGTTCCATGAAGAGATAACAGCATCAGGACATCAAGATCTATATTAACACACCAGTTCTTAAAGGAAGGATTCAACAATATTAAAGCCTTATTTTCAGCTTCTAAGAACTCTAAACAGGATCGTGGAATGATATCTTGGAAGAATTTTAGAAATATTTATGTTTTCATAGGAGTTAGCTAGATGGAATGGCTGCTTGCTTTTGTTTAAAACACCAAAGTAGCAAAAGTCTCAAGCCATTTGCCAAACAGCTATTTTGCTTTATGTTCAGTCTACCAATCAAACCCTTTGGTGTGAGAAAAAAATTAATATACATAAAGAAATTATGACATCCAGAACAGTATATTCTTTAATTTAAAAATAAGGTATAGACGGTAAAAGCATAAATAATTATTAAAATAGCCTCCTGTGCTAGAAAAATTTAACTTGAGGAATGTACTAGTTCAAAAAATTGTTGGAAGCAATATAACAGGATAGATACAATGGAAAGAAATTTATTGCTAGTATTTCAGTATCATAATAAAATAATAAAGATGACTTTAGGCAGAATTCATCAAAAAGAAATTACAATATTTTTATCACTTCTCTATAAAATATATTGTTATTTGCTATTTATAGACTTTAAATTTTAATGAAAATCTCTGGTAATAGTTTCTGAATTTCTATTGAGAAAACTGACAGTTCATAAATACGTCATATCTAGCTATTAGGGACATATTATTTCTAACTTTTTACAAGAAGGTAATTTACTACTTTTGCAACTATTTTTAAACAACCGTGGTTACATGAAAATTTGCACTCTGTAGAACAATTTCTTAAGCTGAATGATTCCTCATGATGAAATAGCCTGTGGCTTACATAGAATATCAGTGTCAAGGGGTCCCCTTATTTGATTATGATACTCTATTACTTCATAGCCAGAGTAATGCCAATTTTACTTTTAAGATTTTTTTTGCAAATTAAATGACAGATATTTTTGAATAGTGTTCTGAGAAGTGTTGAATGCAATTCATTGAATGTCATTATATTGCTGATAAAACATTTTATAAATTAATTCACAAATCAAATCTGAAAAAAATGATGCAAACAACATTTTCAATCTCTGTTTAAATAGCACTTAATAATTTGAATTGTTTGTTTATCTTTGGCATCATTACATGGTGTAGAAGCAAGCAAGCACTGGTCCTCAAAGAAGACAGACTGCACAACTGTTTTGTCAGGTTCCCAGAAGTCTTTGATGTTCACAGTCTACTGTTTGTTGATTGTATACATCAGCAGTTTCTGGTTTCATTCTGTTATAATTGTGATTTAACACTCAACACAAAAAAGTTATTTGAATAAGATAATTCTTCATGCCACTGTTAAATTTTGGAAGAGATAATAAAATGTTTTCTCTTTCATTACCACGTTTAGTCAGTTTTTATTATACTTAAATCCCATGCTTGGCTCTAAACAACCTGAATTTTGTAATATGAATAATTTTCTGAAAATGCTCCACACCTAGATGGAAATTCCACAGCATTCCTTCCCTTTGTTTCTCCTATTGCTTATCCCTACTTCCTCTAGCTCTATAGTTTCCTGCACAAGGAAATACATTCTCACCTGGATCACTGTTTAAATCCATTGCTATTCTCTAACTATTCTAATATTTCAACTTTAAATTTTATCATCCCAGGGATATCCTTACACGGGTATTATAATGGTGATGCCAGTGGAAGAACACTAAAGTCTATAGTCTTCATTCTATGAGATAAGGTCTGCACTGTGAAATTCACATGGCTTAGTATATTATTGTCATTATTCTATTTGGTTGACTTTGATCTTGCTTCTGCATTTGGTGAGTGAAGTCCCTTTATGACTTAAAAGCCTTAAATATATAAGATTTATTTGGTCACCAAACTAATTCTGAAGCCCAATGTGTTTACACAAAACCTTCAATTATAATATCACATATATATGTATAATGCTAGTTATGAACATATGATATAAATATTCTAAATGCACGTTATGGTACATTTAGAATGTATTAATATATGTGCATAAGCACATTTATATCACACTAGGTTGCAAATAAATTTATTTATTCTGTGAGAATTAAAATTGCAAAAGATTTATATAGGCCGGGCATATATTTTTACAATAGGGAAAAAAATTTTCCCTTAAAAGAACATAATGGTGGTTAGCTTTTAAGTTTCACTTTGATAGATTCTAAGTGAATCATTCCCCTGAAGGTGAGAATAGGGAGCAGGGGTCAAGATACCCTTAAGACCCTCACCCTGCTCTGCACAGGGAAGCTGGCATCCCGAGATTGGGGTAGGGTATGGATGGAGGAAGCTGCCACTCTGCGGCAGAAGCACATCTATCCTGCTCCAAGCTGTGGACAGCTCCTCCGTAGAGAAATAGCTGATGGCCGCAGAGTGCCTCTTCTCCATCCCCACCCCCACCCCACAGCAGTCTGAGCTGGGCATGTGAGCTGAGATGTCCGACATTTTCAGCAGGAGCCTGCGGCAAGAAACAATATTGGGTGCCTCTGCGGGCGGAAGGCACAGGCAGATGGGAGGGAGAGATGGGATGGCAGAGGGTGGCAGGGACTTAGCTCTTCACAGGACATCTCCCTGGATCTGAAGGCTTATTTATAAAAAGCCAATCCTATTTACACGTATTGGCTTCCTGGACAGCTAGGGCTGTGCACTTTGTATATGGGACTTGACTTATCACCTTAGGTGGATTTCAAAGCCAGAGCTTTTGAAAGACAAACAAACAAACAAAACAACAAATTTTTTATAGAATTGCCTTTTTTCTAGAAAGCATCCACATGTTTACTTATTCTACCACCACCAATAGGTCATCTGTGCTTCTGGCATACCATGGTCATTACACAAAAGTAAATATCATTAACAAGAATAGGATTTTGGAATGACTTTATGCACATGTAAAATTAATATTTTCTGTTCTGTAAGAACAATGAAAGTTTGCAAGGCTTATATAAAATATGCTAAAGTTGTAAAACTAAAGCTTTTTTGTGATCAGCATCTTTTCCTTTAAAAAAAAACTAAAACAAAAAAGTGGTAAGTGGAAAGGAAATTCTGTGTATTGTGCATGTGAGTCAATAAATTGAGTATAGTCAGATAGGTTCAGTATATCCTAAACTTCCAGCTTCTCATCGTTAGATTTACTGAGTAATAAGTCTGTTAGCATTTTCTCATTTTCTCAGCATAGGCACCACTCAGACTTATTCTGAGGCAGTGAATACATGGAATGCACACTTACACCCTTCATAAAAAGATCTGATGCGAGGCAGAGAGCCAGAGAGAACTTCAAGGATTTGGCAAAGGCAAGGACGTATCTTAACCTATCCCAAATTCTCATTTTGAACGTGTAAAATTTCAGTCACTTAAAAAAAATAAATTTAATTATGTGTAGTTCAGTACTTTCTTCACAGAACTGGTACTAGAAATAGTTTAAGAACAAACTGTTCTAGGTTTTATTTTTACTGGATCTGTAGGTAAAACTGCCAAAACTGTCACTTAAAATGTTGTTTGCCACCAGATTTTGGAGTCCTCATTTCTGGTTTAGAACTTTGAAATTCGCAAATGTTTGAATACTTGTTCAGTTGTGCAGATAAAAATTCCAGAATGGTCCAAAGCATTTCTTTCTCTAAATGGAAGCAAAAGAAATTAATAAAAGAAGATGCGAGGGAAGCAGGAAGAAGGATAAAAAATCAACCTAATGTGAAAAGTAACAAACACTTCACTTTGACCTACTTTGTAAGTTTTTTTTCCTACTGAACTATATGTGCAGAGACAAAGTCAGCTTCCTTTCAGAGTGACATGATTATTCTTTTGTGGCACCTTAGAAATCCAGAAAGAAAAAAACTTCTGGGGTCATCCTGACATTTCCTGCCAACTACAGGCTGAGTCCAGGCCCCAGTGGCTTGTGCCATGCGATACATATGGCAGGGTCAAATGTTAATGGAGCACCCGTGATTAGAAGAGGAAAGGATTTATTTTGTAAACTCCATTTTGTCATTGTCGTTTCCATACCACTCAGCCACAGGCACCCGTTCTACCTTTCCCCTGTTCTCAGCCCCAACACGCCTCATCAAAAGGAACAGGACTCTACATTTTTGTGTTGTTCTTTGGGTTGCTCTGGTTGAGCAAAGATCATCATGCTCTGATTTAGTGTTTTCAAATAAGTGTGCCCTCTGCTGCAGCCCTCTATTGAGAGACAACACAGCCCAAGCGGGAGAGTTCAGCATGGCCACTAATAAAACACAAGTGCGGCTTTGTCAGGCCACGAGTGATTACTTGAACAAGTGCCAACGAAGAAACCAAACATTAGAGCTCAGCGCTTCAGGCCCTCAAGACAAAGGGCCAATTGACTTTCCTCATTAGTTTTTGTGCCAAACATGTAAACACAGTTTCCTTTCTATCTTTGATGCTCAAAACATGCCAGCTTGTTAACATCTTGGGTGGTACGGTGGTTTACGAGTCTTTAAAGACTATTATATACGGTTGGGTATTTTTCTCTTTCTTCTTTCTGAATAAGATCCATTTCTCCTATTATTTTTTTTTCTTTTTAAGGGAAGAAGAAGCTTTGAGGCTATTTTTTAAATTACTACTAGCTTCATTGATTCAAATGAAACAATTAAATAACGTAAAATCGTGTGTGTGTGTGTGTGTATGTGTGTGTGAATAGATAGGAAGGAAGGAGTGAGGGAGGGAGAGAAGGTGAGAAGGAAGGAAGGAAACAAGGAAGGAGGAAACAATTTGTAAAAAGCTACAATCCTCACTCATACCAGCTGAATATGTAGATTAAAATGTCTAAGAGTTTCTAAAGTGAAGCTTGTAAATGAGTAATTGTGAAAATTAGACTGTGGAGCACGAGAGACTGGTGCAGTAGAACGAAGATTAGGGTAGAGTCGAGTCAGAGTTCCATCTTGGGGTGACTGCTGTTACATCTCCTCACCAGCCTTTCCTGGAGCAGTGTCCCATTGGATGTGAGCCACACCATTTATTTCTCCCCTCTTCCTGTTTTCTTCCATGGTTGGTTTCTCTTTTATACCTGTGCTTAGGGTGCTTCATCTTCCTCCCCCTTTCAATTCTGACTTCTCAGGCCACATGAAGCAGTTTTCTCAAAGCTATAGGGGTCTGCATGCTTGCATAGAAGATATGTGACCCATATTTGTCTCCGTAACTAGGCCTACAGGAGAAAAATGGCACTGTATTGGTAGACAGATAGCCATAATTGTGAGTCTTGGCTCTATGAGTCAGCTCTAGGAACCTCTTCATTGTTAAACCATATTTACCTGTTAAATGTATTATCATCGAAACATGATAGTATAATATATGGTGGAGAGAACATATGTTATTGCATACTTTCTGGATAACCATTTAATTCCATCTATCAATATTAATGTGTATGTCTTTGAGTCAGCAATTCTGTTCTTGGAATTTATTATACAAATATACTCACATAGATGTATAAAATATTATTTAAAAAATAATGTAGCATTGTTTGTAAAAAGAAAACATCAGACAGAAAAACTCCTAAATGTTCATCAGTAGGGAATGAGGTACATAAACCATGGTACATTCATACTATGAAAAGCGATTTATCAGTTAAATAGAATGTTGCTATTTTGCATATGTTGAATTAGGATGATCAGCAACTTCCATTTTTTATGTGAAAAAACAAGTTTAGAACACTGTGTCTAAGAGGTTAGAATTTGTGAAACACAAATGCATACACATATACATACACATATATATGATTATATTCACAGATTCCCCTGGAAAAACTCCCAGATAATTAGTAAGAGAAGTTGCCCCATGGAAGGGGAACCAGAATTGTAGGATCAGATCAGGAAGGGAGACTTACATTTCACATTTTTTTTGGACTCATGGAATTTTGTATTATGTCAATGTGTTTCTTGGTTTAATGAAATAAAATGCTTAGTTTTAATGTATATATAAGGAAAAAATACCTAAATTCACTATAAGCTACTAACATCATAATGTAAGTTATTTTGTCCCAAAATAAAAGAATACTAGGATCGACTGATCAATGAAATATATTCTGTCACATGAGAAGGAGATGACTGAGCTCAAGAAGACCAAATCCTAACTAAGGACTTCAAGTCTTGGGGACACAGCAAAATGAATGCATGGAGGCAGCATGAGGGCTCTGAGTCCCTGATGAACTGGGAGGTAGAAAAGGAATGAAAGGGGAATCCCTGAAAGCAGAAATGAGACCTCTGAAGTCAAAATAAACTCAGACACTTCAGTGTGGTGCTAATCTTGGCCAGAAGCCCTTAATGCATGTTTAAATGTTCTACGAAGGGGGTCGGATGTCAGGAACATCCTTAAACTTTGCATCAAGTTGAGCACAATGGAAGATGCATTAGATCTTTTGGGCCACTAGGGTACCATTTAGAGTAGAGTTCCATCATTGTAGCCAATGACCTAGAAACAGATTATTTTAAAGTAATGACACCCCAGAGGCCTGAAGAGTTAATGTGCCTCCTAAGTGACTAACTTACCATTAGGGACTTATTTAGCCTCTGGGGAAGATAGAATTTGTTCTTATAAGGCAGAGTAGTTTAGTAGATAAAACACTAAGGAAGGAGAACACTGTCGAGCCATGTTCTATTCAGACTTCTTTGTAGATTTGTTCTGCTACCACACTGTTCAACCACTACCATTTCTTTATCTCAGCATGTCTATGAAACAAGGCCACAGTTTTTTAGTTTACCCCAAATATCAGGCAGGGTGTAGGGATTGCTGAAATAATACTTCCAAAATAGTTGGGGAAGAACACTATTTACTATGAGGGTAGCAACCTGTTTTAGAGGCCCAAAGCCATGAACTGAAAATCAAATGATGAAATTTAATTCTCAGAGTGCTAGTAAGAAGATAATTGACCTTGGGTGCATTTATTACCTTCTCTAGGCCTGAGTCCTTCATTTGTAAAACGAGAAGATGCAAGAAGATGATATTTATTACTTCTAACAATTATTTCAAATCTAATGCTCATGGATTATAACCAAATGTCTAAGGAAATACTCAAATGGAAAAGCATATAAATATATGATGAATTTTTACCATTTGTTTTCACTTTACCATAAGTTCCTCTATCATTATTTGAACAACAAGAATGCAAAATTTAATTGCAGGAGTTGTAGCATAGTGGGTAAAGCCTTCACTGTTGCCACATCCAAAATGGGCAGCAGTTCAGGTCTCTACTGTTCCACTTCCAATCCAGCTAATGTTCTGTGAAAAGCAACAGAAAACAGCCCAGGTGTTTGGGCCCCTGCATCTTATTGGGGAGACCTTGATGAAGCTCCTGGGTGCTGGCTTTAGTGTGTCCCAGCCCTAGTTGTTGCAGCCATCTAGAGTGAACCAGTTGATGGAAGATCTTTGTCTCTCCCTGTCTCTCTGTAACTCTGACTTTCAAATAAATAAATACATCTTAAAAAAGAAGAATGTAAAATTTAGAGAATGCATCTTGGCCAAAGGAGATAAATGTAAAATATTGCAAGTCTATGAATTTAGTTTTAGGCTTTTTCATATGTAAAATGATGATAGTAATATACACCTTAAATACTGTTAATTGAAAAATCACCTTTGAAGATGTTTATTCCATGCTAGCCCTTTTGTGGAAGCTTTTATTTTGTAATATGTTAGGTCTATTAGTAAGACTCCCAAGTGATAGTCAATGAAACTGAGGAACAGAGAAAGACATCAGGTAGCTGGTCCAAAGTCACAATTAGACAGTTGCAGAGAAAGGACTCAAACTGAGATATGCTGACAATGTTCATGCATTTAATGCTAACCTAATTTGTAATTAAGGACAGTTCATAAAAATCATTAGACAAAGCACAAATTGAGCTCTAGCCAGCTTCTTCCAGCCTTCATTCTCTTTTCCACAACAAGTAAATACCAGATCTCTTACCCACTTTTTAGCCACCATCTATCCTGCTGTATCTCACAAAGTTAGTCTTCATAATTACTTATACCACTTAATATATATTAAGTGAGCAACTCTCATGTGCTAGGCACCAAAGTCGAGATAATGCATATGTTTCCTAGTCCTTGAATTGCTAATGGCCTGGGGATTAGGGAACAAGCCAGACCTGTCCATCATTGAATTTTGGAAATAGATAACTTGTTTAGATTTCTCAGGACCATAGTTGAAGGGAATGTGCTTCAGGATTAATTATGCCCTGAACCTCACCCATCTATGATTTAGATGAAACTTTAAACTTTTGAGTAGATACTGGAATAAGTTAAAACTTCAGAGGCTATGGAGATGAAATGAATTGATTTATATGTGAGAAGGACATGAGTTTTGAGGAACAGAGATAGAATGCTCTGGCTTGAATGCCCCCTCTAAAGTTTACATGTAAATTGCATTGCCAATGAAGGTGGAGTATTAAACAGTGGAGCACCACCCTCATAAATATATGAATGCTCTTAGCTCAGGATGGATTCATTACTCTGGAAATGCGTTCCTGATAAAAAAAAAAAAAGGGTAGTTGTGCTACCTTCCTCTGTGCCCAGTGCTCCCTTTCTTTTCCATCATGCTATTAAGCAATATGAAGACTCACTAGATGCTGGCATCTGTCAAGGACTTCTCAGCTTCCAGAACAAAAATCCAAACAATTTTATTTTTTAAAGTTTTTTTTTTTTTTACTTTATCCATTTTAGTACTTTTTTTTTGTTCTAGTACCATTGGTTGAACTCTGTAATTAACACACAATTATTCTTAGGTGTTTAAATTTTAACTGAAAAGTGATCCCTGTTAGGAATTTGGAAAACATTATGCTGAGTGAAATAAGCCGATCCCAAAGGGACAAATACCACTTGTTCTCCTTGATAGGTGACAACTAACTGAGCACCAAAAAGGAAACCTGTTAAAGTAATATGAACACTATGAGAAACGGTGACTTGATCAGCCCTCACCCTGACTGTTGATGAGCAACTTAATATGTAATCCCTTTTAGTATTTTTTTTGTTTGTTCTACTTAATACTTTTGGTTGAATACTGTAATCAATACACAATTCTTCTTAAGTGCTGAAACTTAACTGAAAAGTGATCACTGTTAAATATAAGCATGGGAATAAGAGAGGGAAGAGATGTGCAATTCGGGACGTGTTCAAGCTGTCTTACCTCAAATGGTAGAGTTAGAAACATACCAGGGGATTCCAATTCAATCCCATCAAGGTGGCATGTACCAATGCCATCTCACTAGTCCCAGTGATCAATTTCTGTTCACAATTGATTATAATTATAGGACTAAGAACCAAAGGGATCACATAAACAAGAATAGTGTCTGTAAATACTAGCTGACAGAATAAAAAAGGGAGAGAATGATCCAACATGGGAAGTGAGATACACAGCAGACCCATAGAATGGCAGATGTCCTAAACAGCTCTCTGGCCTCAGAATCAGCCCTTAAGGCATGCGGATCCACCTGAAAATCCCATGAGAGTATTCCAGGCATGGAAAGCCAAAACACTCTGGGGAAAAAAAAAAAAAAAAAAAAAAAAAAAAAAAAAAAAAAAAAAAAAAAAAAACCTAAATGAAAGATCTCCACGAGTGAGATCCCAGTGGAAAAAACGGGTCATCAAAGAAGGAGGTACCTTTCTCTGAAGGGAGGAGAGAACTTCCACTTTGACCATGGCCTTGTCTAAAAATTATCAGAGTCAGTGAACTCAGGGGGCTTCCATAGCCTTGGCAGCTCATGACAAGAGCCTAGGGTGATTACTGAGACCATAAACAAGAGTGTCAATTTGTTAAGTCAACAACAGGAGTCACTGTGCACTTACTCCTCATGTAGGATCTTTGTCCTTAGTGTGCTGTACGTTGAGATTTAATGCTATAACTAGTACTCAAACAGTATTTTTCACTTTATGTTTCTGTGTGGGAGCAAACTGTTGAAATCTTTACTTAATGTATGCTAAACTGATCTTCTGTATATAAAGAGAATCGAAAATGAATCTTGATGTGAATGGAAGGGGAGAGGGAGTGGGAAAGGGGAGGGTTGCGGGTTGGAGGGACGTTATGGGGGGGAAGCCATTGTAATCAACATTCTGTACTTTGGAAATTTATATTCATTAAATAAAAGTTAAAAAAAAAAGAAATGCAGAGCCTCACGCACACACAGAGACATACATAGACACACACGCACATGCACACATGCATACACATACACACACACATGGAGAACTTCCATTCACTGATTCACTCCCTAAGTTCCCACAATAGCCAGGTCATAACCAGGAGCCAGGAACTCTATCTTGGTCTCCTCAATGGGTAAGAGCACTTGAGTCACCATCTACTGCTTGCTTTTTAGGAAGCACATTAGCAGTAAAATAAATATGTACACATATGGTTATAAAATAAATTTGAACATTAGATAGAACATTTGGTAGGAAAAGTAAAGAGAAAGAAGGAAAGATTGAATCACTTCTGATTTTAGCATTCTAATGAATAGAGTTTAGCAATTTATATGTTTTCTTCTAAGCGTTATTCTAAGTACATTTGTTACAGAAAGTTGTACGTATAATATAAGTACAGTTTTGTGCTCTGCTCTATTAGTAGCCTTTATATAATAAAGCACAAACATCTTAAGAAATCTACTTTGATAGTGCAATAATATTTTATTTATAGCTTTGTTTTTTCATTTATTACTTGTAAACTTGGAATGACAAATATTACCCCGTACCATGCTGATGTATTCTAAGAATTCAAAAATGAATAAAACCTGGCTATTGACTTCAAATATTAAATAATTCATAGCTTTTTATTTTTTATTATAGAAAAATAGACATTTACCCGGCAAGCAAAATAAGATTTCATAGGTGCTATCATAGTTAGTCTGGGCTGCTATAACAAAAACCCCATAGACTGGTGGCATATAAACAATGGAAATTTTTGGTAGTGCTAGAGCCTGAAAGTTCAGTTCATGGTGCCAGCATGACTTGGTTTTGGTAAGGGCTCTCCTCTGAATTGTGGACTGGTGATTTCTTGCTATGTTCTCAACATGGTGCAAAGGAAACTCACTGTGGTGCCTGTCATATGGACACACGTGCCATGCATGACGTCTCCACCCTCATAACCCGATTACCTCCCAAAAGCCCCACATTCTAAGACTGTCACATTGTGGGTTGAGATTTTAAAATAAGAATTTGGTTTAGGAGGCAGAGGGAGGGACACCAACATTTCATCCATAATAGGTACAATGTAAGATGAATGTAAAAAGTAGATTGGAAAACACAAAAGGAAATAGCCAATCCCCTTATGGGAAGGGGCCATAAGTGTTTCAATTACAAACTTGGATTTTGAAGGATGGTCATAGATCTTGAGCTTAAAATGCAAGGGACGTTGAAATGTCATGGAAAAGGAGGATACCTGCAAGACCCTTGGAACAGTTCCTCTTCAGAGAGGCTTTGGCTTCCAACCAAAGCTGCAGGGCTGATCTTCAGAAATGACCAAAAGCATCAAAGCTGACACACCACATTTGTGTTGAGTAAGATCTCGCTGGTAATAGTGGCAGATGGTTGAAGGGAGGTACAACAAAGTTTATATATGTTTCAAAGTATTTCTTCATAATTAAATTCATATTATGCATTGCAGTTTAATCTTGATTTAATGAAACTCATTGCATCATCACAATATTTCTGACATTATTAATATATGGCAAAGAAAATCATTCTTCAAAATACCTTGCTAATTTTTATTTTTTCTGAGATTTGTAAATGATAAATGAGTCATAGAATTAAGAGTGGTCAACTTCTATTATCACACAAATGAACAATGTACATCATGACAGCCATTGAAATCTACAACATATAAAAAGAAAGGAAAGCTTCAGCTTCTATCAGTCTGAAATCTTTGTCAGATGATCTTACTTTCAATCAGTTTTGTGTATTTAGTTCCTCTGGTGGCCAATACCACAATACTAAACTTGTGGTTCTAACAGTAAATATTATTTTGCATTTTGAAGCATATATACTCTTTTAACTCACTAAATGCATACCCATTCTTTGTTAGCTACATAATTATTTTTAAATAATTTGATTCATGATTCTAAATAATATATTTAAACCTTTCCATCTTATTCATGAACCTAAGCTGTTACATAAATAGAATTCTTTACATAGCAAAGCACCTGCTAGACCTATACAGAGGAAGGTAACTCATTGTTTTTGTGTTTTTCATTCTTTTTTTCTTTTTTTTTTTTGTCTTTTTGACAGGCAGAGTGGACAGTGAGAGAGAGAGACAGAGAGGAAGGTCTTCCTTTGCCGTTGGTTCACCCTCCAATGGCCGCCGCGGCCGGCACGCTGCAGCCAGCGCACCGCACTGATTCGATGGCAGGAGCCAGGTACTTCTCCTGGTCTCCCATGGGGTGCAGGGCCCAAGCACTTGGGCCATCCTCCACTGCACTCCCTGGCCACAGCAGATAGCTGGCATGGAAGAGGGGCAACCGGGACAGAATCCGGCGCCCTGACCGGGACTAGAACTGGTGTGCCAGCGCTGCAAAGCAGAGGATTAGCCTAGTGAGCTACGGCGCCGGCCTTTCATTCTTTTTTGTAAAAATTTATTTATTTGAAAGACAGAGTTACAGAAAGAGGTAAGACAGAGATAGAGGTTTTCCATCCACTGGTTCACCCCCCAGATGGCCGCAATGGCCAGAGCTGGGCTGAACCGAAGCCAGGAGCCAAGAACTTCTTCTGGGTCTCCACATGGGTGCAGGGGCCCAAGGACTTGGGCCATCTTCTACTGCTTTCCCAGGCCATAGCAGAAAGCTGGATCGGAAGAGGAGCAGCCGAGACTAGAATCTGCACCCATATGGATGCTGGCGCTTCAGGCCAGGGCTTTAATCCCCTGAGCCATAGCACCGGCCCCTGTGTTTTTCTTTCATAAAAAGGAAAGCTGTTTCCAAAATTAAAATTTTTAATTATTTTTTGGCTTTGGTTCACCCCCGAAATGGTCTCTACGGCCAGCGCGCTGCACTGATCCTAAGCCAGGAGCCAGGTGCCTCCTCCTGGTCTCTCATGTGGGTGCAGGGCCCAAGCACTTGGGCCATCTTCCACTGCTTTCCTGGTTCACAGCAGAGAGCTGGACTGGAAGAGGAGCAACCGGGAAAGAATCCGATGCCCCAACTGGGACTAGAACCCAGGGTGCCGGCGCCGCAAGTGGAGGATTAGCCTAGAGAGCCACGGCGCCGGCCTCCAAAATTAAATTTAATCACAATCATTTTATTCCTGACAACCAATTGCTCACTATTCTTCCATGTGTTCATTCACTCTTTGATGCGACCGTGATTTTATTAAGCAACTATTTCCACTGGCATTTCTAATTCCTTTACTTTTTACTTAACTTTAAAAATATGTGCCTCTTTACCATCTCATGGGATCTTTAGGCTTTTTCTTTGTATAAGAAAATAAAATAAAATTCATTTTCTTCTTGGAATAAAACCTTCCTACTCTAATCTTGTGGTGTGGCTTTTCAGTTCTGTTGTCTGCCTGATATTCTTGGAATGATTTTCATCTTGTAGTAGATACATGTTTTTTTTTTTCTTTTTTCATGACTCATTTATAATCTTTTTGCTTGTTTTCTGGAGTATATACTCAAGAAGTTTTTTGTTTATTTTTCTTTGCTTTTCAGAATCAGTTTGTAGGAGAAGCAACAGAGTTTAGGTTGCTGGGTAGATATAACAGAATTTTTAAAAGTAATTTTAAGTTTAAAGGTCTTAATTCATTGATTTCCAGAATCCATTGTTCTTATGTTATTTTATTTCAATGAGAATTTTAGTGCTAACCTGATAGCTCCTTCTTTGGTTTTGCTTTCTGAAAATCCTTTTAACTTTAGTGTTCTGAAATTTCACAAGGATGTGCCTAGCTTTGTATATTTTCAACTTTATCTCCTTCGATAACTGACAGAGCATTTAATGTTAAAGTTCATATCTTTTTTGACTCTTTTTGTGAAATTTCTGTTTTTCTTAATTTTTTTTTCTAGTCTCCCCCTCCCCTTATTCCTTAGTAACAGAGTTAGAACACACATTCTGGAAAACAGACTAAGTTCAAATCCTATAATCACCACATTTAAGATATGAGAATTTAGACAAGTTACTTAACCTTTCTCTTGGTTGGATTTCTCATTTGTAAAATGGGCATGTTGTAGAACTTAAGTGAGAGGTGTCTATGATGATTTCATAAGGCAGAATATATATACAGCCGTTAGAACAGAAACTTACATTTAAGCCCAGTCTAGTGTAAGTGCTTTATCACAAACATATAACATTCTATTTAGTGGTAAGCTATAATTTCTTTCTAGAATCCCTCTTATTAGCTACAATCAGCATTCTAAGTGTCCAGTTTCTCTTATATTTCTACCGTATTTTCCATTTCTTTGTCTTTTGCTATACTACAGAAGTCATAAAATGAGACAAGAATGCTAAATTTAACCTACAGATGTTTAGGGGTTCTACATAATTTTTTTATTATTTTATTCATTTGACAGTGTGTGTGTGAGAGAGACAGAGAGAAAAGTCTTCCTTCCTTTGGTTCACCCCCTAAATGGCCGCTATGGCAGGCACTGTGCTGATCTGAAGCCAGGAGCCAGGTGCTTCTTCCTGGTCTCCCATGGAGGTGCAGGAGTCCAAGCACCTGGGCCATCCTTCACTGCCTTCTCGGGCCACAGCAGAGAGCTGGAGTGGAAGGGGAGAAACCAGGACTAGAACCTGGTGCCCATATGGGATGCTGGCACCGCAGGCGAGGATTAACCAAGTGAGCCACGGCACCGGCCCGGGGTTCTACATACTTTAAGACATGTGTATAATTGAAAACTTTTAAAACTTAGGAGATTTTGCACAAAAATCTACATTCTTGCCTGCTTTAAAAAAATAGCAGGCTCTGTTACGCCAAAACTGCTTGGAAATCTGTGCAGATTTGATATCAATAGTTAAACTGTATAGTGTAAGTACCTGTCATGATTTCCTTTGCAAAGGTGTAGGTAGGTAAATTGAGCTGGAATGGCTATGTTGACTTTGCAGTTCACACATTTCCATGGCACCTGCTAGATTTCCTGTCTTGGTATCCAAGCAGGAGCATAGTAATCTGTTTTTAAATCTTTTTTAAAAAAAGATTTATTTATTTATTTGAAAGGCAGAATTACAAAGAGGCAGAGGCAGAGAGAGAGAGGTCTTCCATCCGCTGATTCACTCCCCAAATTGTCTCAATGGCCATAGCTGGGCTGAACTGAAGCCAGGATCAAGAATCTTCTTCTGAGTCTCCCACATGAGTACAGGGGCCCAAGGATTTGGGCCATCCTTTGCTGCTTTCTCAAGCCACAAGCAGAGAGCTGGATTGGAAATAGAACAGTCAGGACTCGAACTGGTGTCCACATGGGATGCCAACACTGTAGGCAGTGACTTTATCCACTACACCACAGCACCAGCCCTGCATAGTACTCTTGATCTTGCCAAAATACGGCTTTATTTTAAGTTTATTGAACCCCCACGTTCAGTATGGCTCTCCTAAGAAATACTTTTTCAATTCTTTGTAAGATGTGTAGTTCCAGGGCAACCCCTGCTACAACCAGTAGACTTCAGATGATAAGAGAGAAATATCACACTGTTTGACAGTGGTCTATCCTGTCACCTGGAAAGCTGTCCCCTGCACGAGTCCTGTTAAATCCAGAGCCTTTTAAAATCATGTGCCGCTCCCCTTGTTTTGCAGAGTTTGTTGGTTTGTTTTAAGAGCTAGAACTGTTTTTATATATTGTCTGATGCCTTCCCCTTTCTCAAATGGGAAGTGGCCCATCCCCATGTAATGTTTATCCTAGGTCTATTCTCTGTTCATTGGAGAGCTCATTAAATCTTGTCATAATTCCAGCTGGAGTGCAGGTTGATATATTCTGCTTCTAGAGCAATTTCCAGCATCAGCAAGCATTTATCCTGTGGCTTCTATAGCACGGAGGTATAATTTTCTCCTATTCCCATTGCCTGGATCTCTAACTCAGATGCAATGCAGTTCATGATAAACTGCAATTCCAAGAATGTCCTGGCACCTCTGCTCCTCCTGCTGTCATTCTGCATCCAGGGGCTACCAGATTGGGGTGAAGCCTCTCAGTATGCAACCTTGCTAGGCCCACTGCTCACTGCCCTATTATTTTGTAGGAATTATAATCTCCAAATAGATGTTGTTGCAAAAAAAATTGTAAAAGGAAAAGGAAAAAAAATCAACACACTGATCTTAAAAGACAGAAGAATGATAGTGCCCAGGTTTCATGGCTAGGAAAATAACGGATGTGTAGAGAGTTAACGAAAGTCTTCCCTGATGTTTGTCTAAAAGTTCATCATCATAGGTTTTTTTTTTTTTTTCCTGTTTTCTGTTTTTGTTCATTCTTCTTAACATATTTTTGGTTGTAAAATTAAGGAGACTGAATGACTGAGCTAAGTGCCATTTTAACATATTATGTGTTCAATTCTTTTGTGATCATTGTGATGAACTTTGACCATAACCAAGTAACACTTCTATGGAATGATATGAAATATGTTTTGCAAGCCCACTAAGAAATAATGAATATATTAAATTATATTGTTGATGAATTAAAATAATTTGCTACTTTTAGTACTTTACTATATTTTTAATTAACTTTATTTTAGAGTATGTGTATGTCTTTTGGGCTAAAATTTTTGCACATTTCTTTCAATTTAAATGAACTCTTTGCAAAATAAAAGTATTAACTTTTTTTTTTTTTAATTTATTTTTTTTGACAGGCAGAGTGGACAGTGAGAGAGAGAGACAGAGAGAAAGGTCTTCCTTTGCCGTTGGTTCACCCTCCAATGGCCGCCGCGGCCTGCCCGCTGCGGCCGGCGCACCGCGCTGATCCGATGGCAGGAGCCAGGAGCCAGGTGCTTTTCCCGGTCTCCCATGGGGTGCAGGGCCCAAGCACCTGGGCCATCCTCCACTGCACTCCCTGGCCACAGCAGAGAGCTGGCCTGGAAGAGGGGCAACCGGGACAGAATCCGGCGCCCCAACCGGGACTAGAACCCGGTGTGCCGGCGCCGCTAGGCGGAGGATTAGCCTAGTGAGCCGCAGCGCCGGCCAAAAGTATTAACTTTTAACATACTTTCTGTTGCAAGTATTTTTTTCCTTTAGTTTAGGTCTTCATCAGTGTTACACAAAAGTTCTGCTTAACAATTCAAATATTTCTAAATCATGTAGTGGTTAGATGCACAGGGTTTGGAATCAGCAGGTATGAATATGGGCTCTGAAATTAACTAGGTGACCTTGGATCAACTAGTTAATCTTTCTTAGTACTTTATATCTCATTAGTAAAATTAAATAATGATATTATTTTCTTTATGAGCGATGTGGACATTAAATGTGGCAATGCATGAAGGTTCATAAAACTAAATCTAGGGGCCTGCCCTGTGGCATGATGTGTGGAGCCACCGCCTGAAGTGTCAGCATCCCATAAGGGTGCTGGTTCGAGTCCCGGCTGCTCCACTTCTGATCCAGCTCTCTGCTGTGGCTTGGGAAGGCAGTAGAGGATGGCCCAAGTCCTTGGGCCCCTGCATCCATGTGGGAGACCTGGAAGAAGCTCCTGCTTCACATTGACTCAGCTCCAGCCATTGTAGTAAACTAGCGATGGAAGACCTCTCTCTCTCTCTCTCTCTCTCTACCTCTGCCTCTGCCTCTCTGTAATTCTTTCTACTAAAATAAAATAAATCTTTTTTTAAAAGAACTAAATCTAACACATATTAAATACCACAATGTGTCTATTTTATACATGGTTTATTTATTGTTCATTCATAATAAACATTTTTCATACCATCCCATTGCTTCTTTCAATCTTTTGCATGATATGTTATCTTATTGTGTAATATGTATGGAATTTATTTTGGCTGGTGTTGAGGTTTGGGGTGGGCATTGTGGTGTAGTCATTTAAGCCTCCATCTGCGATGTTGGTTTCTCATATGGGCACTTGTTGGAGTCCCAGCTGCTCCACTTTCAATCCAGCTCCTTGTTAATGGCCTGGGAAAAGCAGCAGAGAATGGCTCAAGTACTTGGGCCCCTGTACCTCTGTGGAGACCCTGTTGAAGCTCTTAGTGGTCATCTGGGTAATGAACCAGTGGATAGAAAATCTCTCTCTCTCTGTCTCTCCCTCTCTCTATAACTTTACCTTGCAAATAAAATAAACCTCAAAAAAAGAATGAGGTTCAAGTTTTAAGTATTGCCCATTCCAAAATTTAAATAGTTTCAAAAACTTTGTTGAGTAATATATCTTCCATATTGATGTACTACATTAATTTTCACAAATATTTAATTCTTTTTTCAAAAGATTTTTTTGTTTTGAAAGTCAAGGTTACAGAGAGAGAGAGAGAGAGAGAAACTCTCATCCACTGGTTCACTCCCAAATGGCCACAACAACCAGGGTTGGGCCATTCTGAAACCAGCACCCAAGAGCTTCATCAAGGTCTCCCCCATGGAAGGCAGGGGTCTAAACAATTGGGCTATCTTCCGTTGCTTTTCTCAGGCCAGTAGCAGGGAGTGGATTACAAGTGGAGCAGCCAAAGCCTGAACCACCACCTGTATGGGATGTGGCAACAGTGGAGGCTTTATCTACTATGCCACAACTGCTGCCATTAAATTTTACCTTCTTATTGTTCAAATAATGATAGAAGAACTTGTGCAAAAGTGAAAAATGGTAAACTTTTATTGTATATTATATATGATCTTCAATTTGGCTATTTCCTTTGACATTTGGTTATGATTCACCAATATTAGATTTGAAATAAGTGTTGGAAGTCATCAATATTATCTTGTTTTACAAATAACAAATTCAGGCCTAGCTCAGTCCTAGAGAAGGTGACAAATACTTCTGAGATCAATTATCTTCTTACTAGCACTCTGTGAATTTTTTTTAAAGATTTATTAAAGTCAGAGTTACACAGACAGAAGGAGAGGCAGAGAGAGAGGAGGGGGTCTTTCATTTGCTGGTTCACTCCCCAGTTGATCACAATGGCTGGAGCCATGCCGATATGAAGCCAGGAGCCAGGAGCTTCCTCCAGGTCTTCCTATGCCGGTACAGGGGCCTAAGGACTTGGGCCATCTCCTATTGTTTTCCAAGGCCATAGCAAAGAGCTGGATCAGAAGTGGAGCAGCCGGGACTTGAACGGGGGCCCATATGGGATGCTGGCACTGCAGGCAGTGGCTTTATCTGCTACGCCACAGTGCCAACCCCAGCACTCTGAGAATTAAAATTTCATCATTTGGTTTTCAGTTCATGGCTTTGGGTCTCTAAAACAGGTCTCTATCCTCACATTAAAAGTGTTATTCCCCAACTATTATGGAAATACTATTTCAGCAATCCCTACTTCCTGCCTGATACTTGGGTAAACTTCATCTAGGTCTCCCACCTGGGTGGCAGTGGCCCAAACACCTGGGCAATCTTCTGCTGCTTTTGTCCAGACCATTAGACGTGATACGGATCCAATGTGGAACAGCCAGGACACGAACTGGCACTTATATGAGATGCTGGCATCACAGGTGCAGATTTACTCACTACACCACAATGCTGGCCCCATAAACACCTAATTCCCACAAAAATAGTAGCATCTGTGTAATCTCAATATTCTATTATTCTGAGCTACTGAAATGTCCATTCATACCTCAGGGTCAAAATAGTATCTTTAAAGATAGTATCTTTAAAATGTATTCAGTTATTTTTTAAAAAAATTGGCGCATAGGGGCCAGCACTGTGGCACAGTAGGTTAATCCTCTGCCTGCAGCACCAGCAGCCCATATGGGCGCCGGTTCTAGTCCTGGTTGCTCCTTTTCCAATCAAGCTCTCTGCTATGGCCTAGGAAAGCAGTAGAAGATGGCCCAAATGCTTGGGCCCCTGCACCCACTTGGGAGACCTTGAAGAAGGTTCTGGTTCCTGGCTTCGGATCATCTCAGTTCTATTGCGGCCATTTGGGTAGTGAATCAGTGGAAGGAAGACCTCTCTCTGTCTCTCCCTCTCATTGTCTATAACTTTAACTCTTAACTAACTAAATAAATAAAATCTTTAAAAAAAGTTGACATACAAAATTGTATGTATTTATGGAGTTCCATATGATGCTTCGAAATATGTATCCACTATATAATAGTCAAATCAGAGTAAGTTATGTCTCTTCAAACATTCACCATTTCTTTGTGGTGAAAATTTTCAAATTCCGTTCCTGTGTGGTTGATACTTAGTAAAACCTGTTCTAGTCAAATTTTACTCATAGATACAAAGGACTGGATTCAGGATAAAATCTAGGGTGTCATTTAGGTGAATTGCATGGAGCAAAGAAAAATGAATCCTAAAGTCTCTTCTTAGGAGTAGAGGCTTAGGAAATGAAAGGACGGAAAAGAGAAAAGGGTAAAGGAAGGGAAGGGAAGGGAAAGGAAGTGGAGGGGAGGGGAGGGGAAGGGAAGGGAAGGAAAGGGAAAGAAGTGGGGGGCAGGGGCAGAAGGTTTTTCAATTTTAAGAAGAGTTAGGTAGAGGACAGCAAGAAAGTAGATAAGACAGAGAAAAGACATAAGGCTAAGAATCAGAGGTTTATCCAGAATAAATTACAAGAGTCAAAGAGAATAGCTTATCCTACTTTTCACAGCCTTTAACATATGAAAATGAAGAGTAGTTAAACATGTTGTAAAAGCATGGCATTGAATTTCCACCACGCTGCTTCATTTTCAGTTGTCCCTGTTCTTTTTCCAATTAAACATTAAGAATCCTGTATTTTCCACTTATTAACTGAGTAGAGCTCCAATTCACATCTCCCCAGCTCCATGTTCTCACCTACAAGATGGCAATAGTACAGTTCACTCTCAAGGATCCTTAGGAATGAAAATACCACTGTAAGGCAGTCAACATTAAAAATAACTCCACCATGACAATTCATCCTTCCAGTTTTATTACTTATTAAAAACTAGATTGGTGCGTCTCAAACTAAATGATATGAATAACCTGGTTAGTGAAAATGTGGGGATCAGGGATGTTTTTTCTCCCTCCATCCTTTATATCGTTGAGATTGTAATCCCTTGTTCTCACCTATGCTCACCCTGCAGGTAAGCCATATTGCAAGTAGAAGTAGCCGAATCCCAACTCGCTCTGCTGCCCATGGTTGACAGCCCCTGAAAGAACAATTGCTTCACATGCTTGGACTCACTAAGGAAAAGTTGGCCAGTGTTGTTGTTGTTGTTGTTGTTAAAAGTCTTCTAGGAATAGCAGAACTATAAATCTGGGTCTAAGAAATGGTGTGAGTTTCCTGAGTCAGGAATACTGGTTTCCAGTCACTTACTGAGCTCTCTGTCTGGGCTTTTTTCCAGGGTTTCAAAGCCAAGCAGCTCCTACCCATCATCATGCAAGAGGTTAAGGCTGAGAACTTGGCTAGTCTAACAGCTATGGCTTCCTACAATTTTTTTTAAAAGATTTAATTGTTCATTTACTTGAAAGTCAGAGTTACAAAGAAAGGGAAATACAAGGGAGATCTTACATCCGTTAGTTCACTCCTCACATGGCTGCAATGGCCAGGGCTGAGCCACGCTGAAGCAGGAGCCAGGAACTTCATCCAGGTCTCCTATGTGGGTGGCAGTGACCCAAACACTAGATATAACTTCCACTGCTTTTCCTAGGTTATTCACAGGGAGCTAAATCAGAAATGGAGCAGCCGGGACACGAATTGGTACCCATTTGGGATGTCAGCATCATAAGCAGCAGACCTGCTATACCATAATGCCAGCCCCATTGTCTTTCTGTGAATAGCATTATTTTGATTAAAACTACCAAAGAGTAGGTTTAATATTGCTTTTAACCAGCCTCTAAGAATAAAAGCCTGCCTGCATAATTTATAGGGAAAGGAAGAGATCAACTGGCTGTGAAGAGATGCATGACTCACAGTGCTAGCGTGATGAGACTCTGTATATACCACACTGATTGGTCCTGTTGTTGATGACGATGACCTTGTAGTTACTGAATATAATTTGGAAGGCAAGAAGTTAGTGAAGTCTGCACAATGTTGTCACAATGAATGAACACTAAACCCTTGACTGAGTCATGGCCAATGTGAAAATTGAAATGCAAAGCACAGGTGCTTGGCTCTAGAGTTCATTATACTTCTGGACTTATTTGAAACAGAGTTCTTTTTGTATAAGATGCTGATGGAGGATGCATGCCAAAGCTCCACTTTTCTCTGTTTAGAAAACAATGCTGCAAAGCATATTTTATAAATAGATGAGAATGGTTCCCAATATACAACAAATGCTGCTCTTCATGTGTTCATGATTTTTCTAATACAGGCTTAGAACGGTGCCAGATCAACACACCAAATGCTTTCCCAACTGCTGACAGGGAGTGATGCTGTTTCATTCTGGATCATAATTTACCATTCTAGGTTTATTTTACCTTTTAAAGTAATATTTCAGGGATTTGTGACTATATTTTTCTAACCCATGAATCCTTGAATATGAGCAGGCAAAAACACGTATCGATTAGAGGCCAAAATTATAAATGTTTTAATGTGAACTGATCCTGTACATGAAAACTGTATTCACATTTTTCCTCTGTGTCTATTTATAATGTGAGGAATATAACAGGCTTCCAAAAGCTTAAATGACATGTTGACCACATTAACCAGTCTATTACTGATGATTAGTGACAAATAATTTTGTAAGAAAATATTGTTGAAAAAAGATGACTATCAGTAAACAAACGTGGGAAATTTATAATAAAAATGATCTTAACAACTTAAGAAAGAACACAGAAATCACTAGTGCCATCACTGCTTGAAATGATGATACTGTGGGGCTGTTATCAGTATATTTATGCACATTGAATAAAGAATATTTGGGTCATGTTGTGAAATGTTTGCATTTTACAGCAGTTAAGTTTTCCATAAACAAACACTGGCATTTTGTTTGAAGCCTACAAAATTGGTTCCCTTCTGTAGTAAGAGTGGTTTTGCAATTTATTGGGCTTTAATACAGAAAATATCTGAGAAAAATAATACTGTATACTAACAATTTTATGATGTTTTTGAAAAATAGGTGTGTATGCCTTTTTTTTGACCCCTGGATATTACATTCTAATCCCTTTATGGATATTTTTTATTTAATTGAAACACTGTAATATTTATTGAGTGCCTACTATGTGGCCCCCAAAATGCTAAATGCTTTTCCTTACCCCATTTGATCTGAATGAACAATAGGACATGTTTACAAGTGAAAAGACATGGACAAATGTGTCTAATTGTGCCTTTTCAAAGATGCAATGGGGCAGTAATATATTTGAGTTCTGAGTTAATCAATCACCATAGAACACTAGGCGAATTTTGATGAGTCTCATGCTCAGAAACCTCTTTCAAAATTTGCAAGCTTTACTATATATTGGAACTCTAAATATCATGCTGTTTTTCCTACCTTTGTTCTTCTGCACTGATAGTTTTTAAAATGAAAGCCCTAATCTGTATTATATAGGATCATTAATTTCTGCATTTTACACTTGAGCAACAGCACTCTGATTATCTGCTGCAATGAAAAGTAAGCAGCCCTGCTTTTGCAGACTTAATTACCTACTGCAGGGCCTTTCTTCTCCCGTTACCACGAACAGTCTGGAATTGGGGTCAAAAGCATGATTAGAAACCAAATTAGCCACTGAATCCAGAAAACAAACATGGAAACAGATCCAATAAGCCACTGGGTTATAGAAATCAGTCTCCTATCATACCTGGGTTTATCTGGAATATCTCTTAATTCCATGTTTCCTGCAAGAACAAACTCACAAAAGATTTTCAATGACTTTTATATGTGAGAAAATAAATTGAAGTTCGTAATAAGCAAAAGATCAGTATTATGAGGGTCAGACTCAGTCTAGATAACAGAATCTTTTAAAGAATTTGACATATATATATATATATATAATACAAATGCTAGGAAAAATGTCCACAATAGTTTAAAAAAAATGCTCAAGCTTTACCTTGAAAATGATAGAACATATGTAACTTGCTTTTAGCAGTTTAAAATTAGCAAATTTGTTTTTTATGTACCTTTTATTGGAGAATTTTATTGTATATCATTTTTATAGGTACTTTCTAACTCCATGCTAATTGATAGGGCAAATTCCATTTAGTATTTTTCAATAAGCACACCCAGGTTCTGAACATAACATAGTGCTAAGAGAACCTGGTGGCTTTTTCTAGCTACATGTGAAAGAAAGATGTCTGTTAGAGTAAGGTCCTCTTATTCAGGGAATTTAATAGACAGTAATAGAATTTTATACCATAAATGAAATGCTGATCGATTTATATTAACAGGGATAATAGTGTTTACTTACCATATTGATAGAAACAGTAATATGATGATCTAATTTTAAAGATTGTGTGGTAAGACAACTATTACTCGAAAACATGCATAAAAGACAATAGGGAGATACCATGATAAAATATTTAAGGAACATCCAGGGAAATGAGTCAATAAAAACCACAGTTAACATTAAGAGATCATTCAGATCCATTTGGAATTTGTTTATTTGAATATATTGCATGCAATTAAATGCTGCTAGTCCTGGTGGCTAACGCTTAAAATATAGAATCCAATTCTATTTATAGGATGAATGTTCAGAAAAGCAATTGTTTAACAATATTTACTTATCGGTAAATAGTCTTGAGTAAATCATCTAGGTTTATGTAAAATTATCGTTCATATATTTCAGGTGGGCTGAATTCCTGTAATAACATCCAATCCCCATAGTCACTATGCCACTACAATGATAACTTTATTTTTTATTTTTTTGACAGGCAGAGTGGAAAGTAAGAGAGAGAAACAGAGAGAAAGGTCTTCCTTTTTCTGTTGGTTCACCCCCCAGTGGCTGCTGCGGCTGGTGTACTGCGCTGATCCAAAGCCCAGAGCCAGGTGCTTCTGCTGGTCTCCCATTCGGGTGCAGGGCCCAAGCACTTGGGCCATTCTCCACTGCCTTCCCAGACCACAGAAGAGAGCTGGACTGGAAGAGGGGCAACTGGGACAGAATCCAGCGCCCACACCAGGACTAGAACCCGGGATGCTGGCACCACAGGCAGAGGATTAGCCTAGTGAGCCACGGCGCCGGCTTACAATGATAACTTTGAAAAACTGAGAGAAATATGTATTGTTTCCAGAGGATAGTCATTCTTTTTCTGGGTTTATGCCCACTTAACATGTTTTTTTTTTTTTTTTTTTTTTTTTTTTTTTTTTTTTTTTTTTTTTGAGAAAGGGGAGATAGAGAGAGAGAAAAAAACAGAGCTAACTATTTCCCATCGGCTGGCTAACTCTCCCAATGGCCCCAGTGGCCAAGGCTGGTCCAGGCCAAAGTCAGGATCCAGGAACTCAGTTAGGGTCTCACACATGGATTGCAGTGATACAACCACTTGAGACATCACCATCACCTGCTACTTCCCAGGATGCACATTACGAGAAACATAGAATGGGAAGCAGAGCCATGACCCATATCAAGACACTTTGATATAGGGTTACAGGTATCCCAAGTGATGTCTACTCTTTTGCCTAAATCCACCCCATTTCATTTGCATTTTATCTAATCTCTAATTCATCCATAACCAGAGAATGAAAAAAATATACTTTATGATGAAGATACAAGATCTCCTTAAATAAAGGAAAGTTTGAACAATTATATAAAGTAGACAGAATGAGATGGTTCACAAGTCTTGTTTTTCAGTCCAAGTTTTTTCATGCTTTTTCTTTTGGAGAGTATTCATAGTTTTGGGGAAGGTTCTTTCTATCTGAATTGTCCAGTAATTTGATGGTTGGTTCTATTATAGGACTGTAGCTTTGATTCAAGTGAAGACTGGAAATTCACTCAATGAGTTTTGAAACAACCTTAGAGATGGCCTAGTATTTCTTGACTTTTCAGAGAATATCAGTAAAATGTAATGTCCAGGTATTATTGAACTGAGAACACTTTCAAGGAGGAAATGACCTTATTGTTAGTTGCTCATTTTTATAGAGCTATTTTCTCTCATCAAGGGAGCATTGTCCAGTGAGTATAATTTTGTAGCAAAAGAGCCTTACTGCATATCCATGTTGAACATACCTCTGCTACCTGCCTGTTCTTATTTTGAGGAATTGTGTCACAAAAATTCAACCAGTTGATCAATATTTATTGCCTGCTGAGGAAATTGGGGTTTGAAGGATATAAAAGATCTAAAAGACCTAAAAAAAAACTTACAGAACAGTTGAAAAGACTTGAAAAATGGCAACATCCATAACATCAAATGCATTCAATAAAATTGAGCTATGGCACTTTAGAAAGAGTGCAAGCTTTGGAGCTAGTTGGGTGTACCTTGGAATCTTCCCCTTTCTTCATACAAGGTGTGAGGCCTCATGCAAATCAGTTTTCCCATCTATAAAATGATGATAGAATTATCCAATTCAAAGAGATTTTGTGAAGATTAGAAATATTCCATTTTTAGAAGCTGACATATAAAATGTGCCAAACACATGGTTGCTAACTATGATTATGACTGATTACAACCAGCAGTCCTGTATATAAGTACATTATATTTAATACATATGCTTAGGCCCTAGCAGCCATATATAAGATTATTCACAAGACAAAGAGTGAGACAACAAACAGATAACAAACTGCCTTAACAAGCAGTGCTAAGGAAGTGAGGTAGTCATTTTGGAAACAATTGGAAAGCAGAATTTAGTGGACAAAATAAAGCAAGAGTAAGAGACAGTTAGTGGTGATTTGGATATAAGTACAAGGAGAATTGAAATATAAAATAGCAGTCACAAAAAACTAACAGTATTTAATATACCCAAGGAAAGATGACCAGGCATATAAAAAAAGCAGGAAAACATAATCCATATTAAGGAAAATAATCAGTTAATGAAACCTCCTCACAGTTGATGTACTACTTAGAATTAATAGGATTCTGAATGTGAGTCAGAATAAGAAATAAATTATACTTCTAACTATACAAGAGACAATTCAGAAGCAGAATTTTAATAACACAATCATTTAAGTATTACTGACATTTTAAATACATAGGGTTAAATTTGATAGACTACCATACTACAATATAGAAGACTAAAAACATTAAAACAAGGAATAGCTAAGCTAGCAAAGGAGTATACTACACGAATGCATACATGAATCAGAAGATACAGTAGTATAAAGATATAAATTCTTTCTGAACTGACCTACAGATTCAATGAATGTGCAGTCAAAAATCTGTTTCATAAATTTAGCAAGCTAACTTGAAAATTCATACAGAAATACAAAGGCAAGATTAGTTAACACGTTGGTTAGTGCATTATTAGGAGAATGGTGCAGTCTTATCTATGGGGCAATCTACACCCTGACACCATCCTAGGCTCTAGCCCCAGCCACCATTGCTGGAAGCCAGGTGGCCGCATCACCCAACCACCAGTGTCAAGATCCACCCCCATCCTAATGGGATTCGCTGCTTCCGCTTCCCTGCCTGCCCTCCCTCTGGCAAAGTTTTAAAAGGATCTGTTTTTTTTTTTTTACTTTTATTTAATGAATATAAATTTCCAAAGTACAGAATGTTGATTACAATGGCTTCCCCCCCATAACGTCCCTCCAACCCGCAACCCTCCCCTTTCCCACTCCCTCTCCCCTTCCATTCACATCAAGATTCATTTTCGATTCTCTTTATATGCAGAAGATCAGTTTAGCATACATTAAGTAAAGATTTCAACAGTTTGCTCCCACACAGAAACATAAAGTGAAAAATACTGTTTGAGTACTCGTTATAGCATTAAATCTCAATGTACAGCACACTAAGGACAAAGATCCTACATGAGGAGTAAGTGCACAGTGACTCCTGTTGTTGACTTAACAAATTGACACTCTTGTTTATGGTCTCAGTAATCACCCTAGGCTCTTGTCATGAGCTGCCAAGGCTATGGAAGCCCCCTGAGTTCACCGACTCTGATCATTTTTAGACAAGGCCATGGTCAAAGTGGAAGTTCTCTCCTCCCTTCAGAGAAAGGTACCTCCTTCTTTGATGACCCGTTCTTTCCACTGGGATCTCACTCATGGAGATATTTCATTTAGGTTTTTTTTTCCCCCAGAGTGTCTTGGCTTTCCATGCCTGAAATACTCTCATGGGCATTTCAGCTGGATCCGCATGCCTTAAGGGCTGATTATGAGGCCAGAGTGCTGTTAGGACATTTGCCATTCTATGGGTCTGCTGTGTATCTCACTTCCCATGTTGGATCATTCTCTCCCTTTTTGATTCTATCAGCTGGTATTTGCAGACACTATTCTTGTTTATGTGATCCCTTTGGTTCTTAGTCCTATCATTATGATCAATTGTGAACAGAAATTGATCACTGGGACTAGTGAGATGGCATTGGTACATGCCACCTCGATGGGACTGAATTCGAATCCCCTGGTATGTTTCTAATTCTACTGTTTGAGGTAAGTCAGCTTGAACACGTCCCGAATTGCACATCTCTTCCCTCTCTTATTCCCACTCTTATATTTAACAGCGATCACTTTTCAGTGAAGTTTCAGCACTTAAGAAGAATTGTGTATTGATTACAGTATTCAACCAAAAGTATTAAGTAGAACAAACAAAAAAAATACTAAGAGGGATAACATCTTAAGCTGCTCATCAACAGTCAGGGTGAGGGCTGATCAAGTCACCATTTCTCATAGTGTTCATTTCACTTTAACAGGTTTCCTTTTTGGTGCTCAGTTAGTTGTCACCTATCAAGGAGAACAAGTGGTATTTGTCCCTTTGGGATTGGCTTATTTCACTCAACATAATTTTTTCCAAATTCCTAACAGGGATCACTTTTCAGTTAAAATTTAAACACCTAAGAATAATTGTGTGTTAATTACAGAGTTCAACCAATGGTACTAGAACAAAAAAAATACTAAAATGGATAAAGTATTACATTGTACATCAACCGTCAGGACAAGAGCTGATCAAGTCACTGTTTCTCATAGTGTCCATTTCACTTCAACAAGTTTCCCCTTTGGTGCTCAGTTAGTTGTCACCAATCTGTTTTTTAATACTTGACTCTCTTCTCTCCTTCCTAGCTCCTCCTCTCTCTCAGCTCCTCTCATTCTTCTCTCTCTTGCTCCCCTCTCTCCTCTCCCTTTCTCTCTTCTCTCTGCTCTCTCTTGGCTCCTCTCTCTTGTTGCTCTCGTCTTCTCTCTCGCTCCCTCTCTCCTTCTTCTTACCTCTCTCTCCTCTCCCTCTCTTACTCTCTCTTTTTCCTTCTTTGCCCCTTCCCTCCAGTCTTCTGGGTTTTCCCCAATAAACCCTTTTCCTTATTCTGGTGTTTGGTGTGTTTTGTGATGATTTTACAGTGCATGATGGCAAGCAAGATGACAATATCACCCTACATCAATAGTTACTCTAAAGGAAATTTTTTTAATAATTTTTCTGTAGCAAATTAGCATATTCAGCACTGGAAGAAAATACAAAGATGAAATGTGGAGGCTAAAATATATGAAAATAATTTATATCAAAATAGCACCATATTGTAGAGGGGGCTAGGATGATTGTTTCAAAAATTTTGAGCCACTGAGATACACCAGAAACACCAGGTACTATTTTTTTTAAGATTTATTTACTTGAAAGACAGAGTTACAGAGAGACAAAGACAGACAGAGAGAGAGAGAGAGAGGTCTTCCACCCGCTGGTTCACTCCCTACATGGCCACAACAGCCAGTACTGCATTGATTTGAAGCCAGGAGCCAGGAGCTCCCTCCAAGTTTCCCATGTGGGTGCAGGGGTCCAAGGCCTTGGACTGTATTCTGCTTTCCCAGGTGATAGCAAAGAAGTGGATCAGAAGTGGAGCAGCCAAGATTCAAACCGGCACCTATATGGGATGTCAGCACTGCAGGTTGGCATCTTTTTTTCTTAATTTATTTTTTATTTAGTAAATATAAATTTCCAAAGTACAGTTAATGGATTACAATGGCTCTCCCCCCCCCATAATTTCCCTCCCACTCACACCCCTCCCATCTCCCGCTCCCTCTCCCATTCCATTCACATCAAGATTCATTTTCAATTATCTTTATATACCGAAGATCGATTTAGTATATATTAAGTAAAGATTTCATCAGTTTGCACCCCCACAGAAACACAAAGTGTAAAATACTGTTTCAGTACTAGTTATAGCATTACTTCACATTGGACAACACACTAAGGACAGATCCCACATGAGAAGTAAGTACACAGTGACTCCTGTTGTTGACTTAACAATTTGACACTCTTGTTTATGGTGTCAGTAATTTCCCTAGGCTCTAGTCATGAGTTGCCAAGGCTATGGAAGCCTTTTGAGTTCGCCGACTTTGATCTTATTCCGACAGGGTCATAGTCAAAGTGGAAGTTCTCTCCTCCCTTCAGAGAAAGGTACCTCCTTCTTTGATGGTCCCGTTTTTCCACTGGGATCTCACTCCCAGAGATCTTCCATTTTTTTTTTTTTCCAGAGTGTCTTGGCTTTCCATGCCTGAAATACTCTCATGGGCTCTTCAGCCATATCCAAATGCCTTAAGGGCTGATTCTGAGGCCAGAGTGCTATTTAGGACATCTGCCATTCTATGAGTCTGCTGTGTATCCCGCTTCCCATGATGGGTCATTCTCTCCCTTTTTGATTCTATCAGCTATGAGAAACAGTGACTTGATCAGCTCTTGTCCTTACTATTGATGTACAATGTAATACTTTATCCATTTTAGTATTTTCTCTTTGTTTTGTTCTAATACTATTGGCTGAACTCTGTGATTAACACACAATTAATCTTAGGTGTTTAAATTTTAACTGAAAAGTGATCCCTGTTAAATATAAGAGTGGGTTTAGAGAGGGAGGAGATGTACAATTTGGGACATGCTCAATCGGACTTGACCCAAAAGGTTGACTTAGAACCGTGCCAGGGGATCCCAATACAATCCCATCAAGGTGGCATGTACCAATGCCATCTCACAAGTCCAAGTGATCAATTTCAGTTCACAATTGATCACACTGATAGGTCTAAGAGTCAGAGGGATCACACAAACAAGACTAGTGTCTGCTAATACTAGCTGATATAATCAAAAAGGGAGAGAATGATCCATCAAGTTGGCATCTTTACTCGTTAGGCCACAGGGCCAGCCCTCAGGTACTAATTCTGATGCTTAACTTCATTACATACCAAACAGTAATTTTGCTGGAGCTGTAGATCTTTACATGGAAGCCAAAACAATAAGGCTTTTTTAAATTAGATCACATTCCATCATCATCATCTGGAGAAAGGAAAGGTTTCTCAGACATTATTCATAAAGCAAACAAAACTTGACAAATTGAAGTATATTAAATTTAAAAATTCTGTTTTTAAAAAGAAAATTAAAATTCAGATAAAAAGCAGAAAGTATTTTCACAAATATTACTAATAAGAGGCTCATATCTAAGCAATACAAAGAATCTTTTAAGTCTTCATAAAAATCTCACGGTAGAATAATAAGCAAAAGATAAATTAGCAGTTCATAAAAGAGGATATTCAAATGACCAGTTAATATATGAAAACATTTAACAGTATCAGTCATCAAGGGAAATATAAATTACAACCATAAAGAATTATGACTAGAAAGCAATGAAAATATATAATATTAGAAAGATAATGCTAGAAAAAGTTGGTGAGGATGAGCTTCAGTCATTAATTCCATACACTAACAGTGGCAATATGAACTCACATAATGGTGTTGGAAGACATTCTGTAATTATCTATCAAATTTTAACATATGCATACAATAGAACTTAACAATTCTAATTTTTGTTGGGTAGGAAGCACAAATATATATATAGGAAAACATTTGCCAAGAGACATGTATGAAAATATTCATAGTTGTACAACTGGTAATAAAAATACCTTAACAGTAGACTACTTGCAGATAAATAAATCACACAACAGTTATACTACAGAATAGAACAAATTAATGAAATGAATGCAGTGCTGCCAGCAGCAACAACATGGCTCAATTTCAGACATATTATTTACTGAAAGAAACAAGATAGAAAAAAACATGCTTGCTATGTTTGGGTTTGATGCATGTGTCCCTTTATAATTCGTATGTCTGAGCTTAATCCTACAGTGAGAGGTGGGCTTGTGGGAAGTGATTAGGCCTGAGGCCTCTGATCTCATGAATGGCATTAGGGCCCTAATCAAAGATGTTGAGAGAGTCCTTTTGGCCTTTTACTCTTTTACAACATAGGGACACAACAATGAGGCATCATCTTAAGAAAGCAGATACTGAATCTTCTGATGCTTAATCTTGTACCTCTCAACCTCGAGAACTGAAAGAAATAAATTCCTGTTCTTTAAAAATTATCTCTTTTTGAGGATCTTGTTATAGTAGCAAGAAGCGACTAAGGAAAGTATGTAATTATAATATGAAATCTAAAACAAATAAAAGCAAATTATAGTGTTAGAACTTTAAGGAGAAGAAATTATTATCCAAAGCTAGGAAAGCAGCCATTGAAAGGATTGAGAACTGTATTCAAAGCTCACACATGGCCAGGAAGAATGCCCTTTCTCAACTCCCAGGCAGGAGAAACCCATAACTCACATGGAATTGGATGGATTTTACCTCTGGAGTGGAGAATTACTGGCCATAGAGAGAACATTGCTCTGGATGTGTCTATTCATGCTATTCTCAAGTAAAACAACTGTGTCTCAGAACAAAATTCAAGACCACTTATACATGTGCAAAAGTCCCCAAATCCAAAACATAACATTTACAGTTTCTGGCATCCAATCAAAAATTATAGGCATGGCCAGGCACAGTGGCATGCACCTGTAGTCCCAGCTACTTGGGAGGCTGAGGCTGGAGGATCACTTGAGTCCAGGAGTTCTTTGCTGTCGTGCACTATGCTGATCGGTGTTCCCACTAAGTTCAGCATCAAAATGGTAACCTCCTGGGAGCGGGGGACCACCAGGTTGTCTAAGGAGGGGTGAACCAGCCCAGGTTGGAAATGGAGCAGGTCAAAAATTATAGTCATGTAATATAGTAAAAAAAAAATGCAACCAGTTATAAGGAGAACAATCAACAGATCATAGCTGCCCTAGAACTGACACAGATGATCAAATTAGCAGACAATTAAAAGAGGTATTAAAACTCTATCCCATAAGCTCAAAAGGTTGTGGAGAAATATGGAATATATAAAAAAGCAGAAAAAAAATTTCAGGGATGAAAACTACAATGCTTGAGATGCAAATGGCATCAGAAGGATTTAACTGCAGATTAGATACTGCAGAAAAATAATTAGTGAATTTTAGTATGGAGCAACAAGACATTTCCCACATGAAGTACAAATGAGACAATCCTTTTTTTTTTTTTTTTTTTTTTTGACAGGCAGAATGGACAGTGAGAGAGACAGAGAGAAAGGTCTTCCTTTTGCCGTTGGTTCACCCTCCAATGGCCGCCGCAGCCGGCGCGCTGTGGCTGGGGCACTGAGCTGATCCGAAGGCAGGAGACAGGTGCTTCTCCTGGTCTCCCATGGGGTGCAGGGCCCAAGCACTTGGGCCATCCTTCACTGCACTCCAGGGCCACAGCAGAGAGCTGGCCTGGAAGAGGGGCAACTGGGAGACAATACTTTTTAAAAGAAAAAGAGCATCAGTGAACTGTGTGGGAGCAAACTGTTGAAATCTTTACTTAATGTATGCTAAACTGATCTTCTGTATATAAAGAGAATCGAAAATGAATCCTCATGTGAATGGAAGGGGAGAGGGAGTGGGAAAGGGGAGGGATGCGGGTGGGAGAGACGATATGGGGGGGGAAGCCATTGTAATCCATAAGCCGTACTTTGGAAATTTATATTCATTAAATAAAAGTTAAAAAAAAAGGAGACTACTATATATATGTAGCTGAAGTCCATGGAAAAGAGCACAAAAAATATTGTAGGAATATTTTGAGGAAAAATAAATGAGAAGATTCCAAATTTCATTAACTATAAACACATATATCCAAAAAGCTTAATGAGTGTAAAACACAAGACTCATAAAGATAACTATATCAGACACAACAAAGAGAAATTGCTCAAAACCAAAAATAAACAGAAAATCTGAAAAGCAGCCAGAGGTAAAAAAAAAAAAAACTTACATAACTTACATACAGATAAAGATAGGAATAGCAATTTCTCTTTGGAATCAATGCAAGGTAGAAGACAGTGAAGAAAGATCTTTAAAGTAGAGTAAAAACTGTCACCCTCATATGCATATGCATGGCATGTGAATATATATATATATATATATACGTGTGTGTTTATGTATGTGCATATATGTAGGTGGTAGGTGTGTCTCTCTATATCTACATCTATATCTATATCTATTTTTTTTGACAGGCAGAGTTAGACATTGAGAGAGAGACATAATATTTATAATATTATGTATATATATGTGTGTTCTGCTCTTTGAATAAATTTTTAAAAATATACTGTGTACATATGTATACATAAAATAAAACCTCCAATAGTAATAATACTATGCATGTATATGTATATAATATTTATAATATTATGTATATATCTATATATGCATACATATATTTCCTCAAAAGAAACCACATAATTCATAGTTTTTCCCTCTTCCTTATCTGCAGTAGCCACCATTCTACTTTCTTCTTTTGTAGATTTGTCCATTACACTTCATTTTATTTAAATGGAACTATGTAGTATGTTGTTTGCTTAATTCACATAGTACGTTGATCAGCTTCCTGGCACTTTAACAAAACACCTGACTCAGGCTACTTATAAAGAAGAAGTTTCTTTAGCTCACAATTGTGAAGGTTCAAAGGCATGACACCAACATCAACTCAGTTCTGATGAGACCTCATGGTGAATAGGGAATGGTGGATAGTGAAACATGTACAGAAGCAGGATCATATATCGAATGGAAAATAAGAGAGGCCAAGTGGGACTAAACTCAGGCTCTTAAAAGAATATGCCCAATGTCTCACCAGCTTTATCTTCTGAGGGTGTGTCCCCAATGACCTACAGAGCTCCTACTAGGTGGTACATTTTTATAATTCCACAACTCTTCCAAATACCACCACCATGAAAGCCAAGGCTTAAATCATAAAGAACCCTCAGAGGATACTTATTATAGATGATTTGATATTTTATGAAAGAAAAATGACAAAATCAATCACCACAGCTGTTACCTGGAGAAACTGGCAAGCTAGCAAAAAAGGAACAAATAAATCCTAAAATAATTGGTAACATTTAAATATTAAGATCAGAGTAGAAAACATAAATAGAGAAAATAGATGAATCCAGAGATAGTTTTTAGTACATTTTTAGCCAGACTGATCAGGAGAGTAGAAAGGGAGAAAAAGAGAGAAGAAAGGACAAATGACCTCTACCAAGCATGAGAGATGTAAAGCTACTTGAGACTCTACAAATTTTAGAAGAGTAATCTTGAAATATTTTGAAGAAAATGTATGTATGGATCCATTTCCTTTTGTTATTAAAAGATCTATCTTTACTTATTTGACAGGCAGAGTTACAGAGAGAGAGGGAGAGGTAGAGAGATCTTCCATCCAATGGTTCACTCAACAAATAGCTGCAAAGACCAGGGCAGGGCTAGGCTGAAGCCAGCAGCCTCTGGGTCTCCCGCACGGGTACAGGGGCTCAAGGGGTTGGACTTCCTCTGCTCCTTTTCCAAGCACACTTGCAGGGACCTGGATCAGAAGTGGAGCAGCCAGGACAGAAACCAGAGCCCACATGGGATGCTGGCATTGCGGGCTGCAGCCTGACCAGGTACAACACAATGCCAACTCTGATCCATTTCCTTTAAATTGTTGAATTTCTAGGCATTTTCTTCACAGTATCCCCTGATAATACTTTACACTACATATAATACAAAGCAAAATGGATCATAAATTTCCATGTAAAAACTTAAAAATTAAAGAATTATGGAAGAAAGTAGGAGAAAACATTTGTGAAATTGAATAGGCAAAATTTCCTTAGATAAGACACTGAAAGCACATTTCTTAATACAAGAAATTGATAAATTCAACTTCAAACTGAAAAACTTCTTTTTTTTGAAGGACAGTTAAAGGAATATGTACACAGGTTGTTGACCAAAATAAAATATCTGTAAATAAATATCTGATAAAGAATTATATACAGATTACATAAAGAAGTCTTAAAACTCAATAATAAGAAAAGAAATAACCCAATTTAAAATGAATTTTTTAAAAAAAGTGTTGAGTGGGTATGTAATAAAAAGGCATATTATTAAAGGTACATGAAATATTATTAAAATATTAACCATTAATAAAATTCTATACAATTAGGTATCACCAGATATACATGATGGGCATAAGACCAACCACACTGAGTGTTATTGAGGATGTAAAGGAACTGGAACTCTCATACATGCTGAAAGGAATGTAAAATTGTACACCTGCTATGGAAAACTGTTTGGCCGCTTCTAAATTTAAACAAATATGTATTATATGATGCAACATGTCATTTATAGGTATTTGAAGAGAAATCTAAAGCTTATAACCATAGAAAAATCTGTATGTGAGTATTCTTAGTAATTTTATTTTTAATCAACAAAATTTAACAATATCCAAATATCCAGCAACATGGGAATAGAAATCCACATAAAACTTGAAATAACTTATTAGTGTTGAACAGCTAGTATTACCAAGATTTTTATAGTTAGTGAAAGAAACCAGATGAAAGTGAATACATATCACTTGGATTTATTTTTTTTAAAAAAGCCTAAAAGATAGAGACTGATAGATAATTATAGAAAGCAGATCATTTATTGTTCCAGAATAGAAGCAGAAAGGAGCAGGAGTGGTTACAAAGCATCAAGAGGAAAGTTTTGAACCTTGTGGAAATCTTGTTACTTGACCTGAATATGGTTTAACATGTGGTGAGCTTACAAATTATGCAATCTGATATATCCAGTTTATACAAATAAGTTTTTCCCCAAATCTTTCCCAATAAAGCTGTTGAAAAGCTGACTATGGGCTTTCAAGTTGAGATAGAAAAAAATGGTATAAAACATTTATAAGATATAGACCTAAAAGAAAGTAAATCAAAAAGTTGGAAAATAAAACTATGTGAAATTTTATGCCAAATACATGTAATCACACTAAAGTGACTTAATTTAATTTAATTTAAAAGGACAATGTCACAGGTAGTCTCTGTGGTAATTTAATAAATTAAACGCATTTTAAAGGACTAGATGATTACTTAAAAATTTTAAATTCATGATTTAAAATAAAATACAACTTTTATAAAACTATGTATGCCATGTATGTAGCATGAAATCAATAAAGTCAAATGTGTTAGAAATTCAAGGAGAAACTAAGGATGAAACCCTTAGTTAGTGTATCTCTCATGAATTTCTACACTTTTCCTCCTAAGCCTCTGGTAGCCACTATTATACACTTCAATTCTGTGAAATCGCTTTTTTTTAGAATCCACATATGAGTGTGATCATGTGATGCATGTGCTTGACTCATTTCACTTAATGTAAGACCTCTGGTTACAACTATGTGGTTGCAAAGAATGTGATTTCATCCCTTTTGTGGCTGAGTAGTATGTATCACATTTTCTGTATTCATTCATCAGGAGATAGACACTTAAGTTGTTTCCATTTCTTGGCAACTGTGAATAGCGTTGCAATAATCATGGGAGTGCGGACGACTCTTCAATAGGCTGATTTCACTTCCCTTAGAAATATATCCAGTGGGGAATTGATTGCTGGGTCATATGGTAGTTCTATTTTTAGTTTTTTGAGGAACCTCCATACTGTTTTCCACAATTGCTTTACTAATTTACATTCCCATCCACAATGTGCAAATGTTCTCCTTTCTCCACATCCTTGATAACACATGTTATCTTTTCTTTTTTTATATTAGTCATTCTAACTGATGTGAGGTATATCTCACAGTAGTTTTTATTTGTATTTTCTTGATGATGAGTGATGTTCAGCATTTTTTTCATGATCTTATTGGCGATTGAGAAATGTCTATATAGATATACTTCCCATTTTTAACTGGATTATTTGTGGTATTTTTGGAATTATATTATTTGAATTCCTCATATATTCTGTATATCAATTAATTGTCAGATGTGTAGTTTGCAAATTGTTTCTCCCATGTTTAAAAGACTTATGTCTGTATTTAAAAGGCAGAGTAACAGAGAGAGAGAGAGAGACAGAGACAGAGAGATATCTCCCACCTGCTGATTCACACCTCAAATTGCTGCAATAGCCCAGTCTGGACCATGCTGAAGTCAGGAACCAGGAGCTCCATGTTGTCCTCCTACATGGGTCATCTTCTGCTGCCTTCCCAGGCTCATTAGCAAGAAGCTGGTTTGGAAACTGAACAACTGATATCCAAAATGGCACTCCAATAGGGTGTGCTGTCATTGCGAGCAGTAGCTTAACCTGCTGCATCACAACTTTGACCACTGATATCTTCTAATTCTGTAGGTTTTCTTTTTCTTTTTTTTTTTTATCTTTTATTTAATGAATATAAATTTCCAAAGTACGACTCATGGGTTACAATGGCTTCCCCCCCCATACCGTCCCTCCCACCAACAACCCTCCCCTTTCCCACTCCCTCTCCCCTTCCATTCACATCAAGATTCATTTTCGATTATCTTAATATACAGAAGATCAGCTTAGTATACCTTAAGTAAGTATTTCAACAGTTTGCTCCCACACAGAAACATAAAGTGAAAAATAATAGATGATTTTTTTTAAATGATGATGAAATCAGATCAGACCTATTGTCATGTTTAATCCCAGTGAGAGTCAAGTTGGGAATTGAAAATTTCTTTCTTTTTTTTTTTTTTTTTTTTTTACAGAAGATCAGTTTAGTGTACATTAAGTAAAGATTTCAGTCGTTTGCACCCCCATAGAAACACAAAGTGAAATATACTGTTTGAGTACTCGTTATAGCATTAAGCCTCAGTGTACAGCACGTTAAGGACCGAGATCCTACATGAGGAGTAAGTGCACAGTGACTCCTGTTGTTGACTTTACCAATTGACACTCCTGTTTATGGCATCAGTAATCTCCCTATGCACCAGTTATGAGTTTCCAAGGCTATTCTGTAATTACCACACAGTTATTCTTAAGTGTTGAAAATTAACTGAAATGTGATCCCTGTTAAACATAAGAGTGGGAATAAGAGAGGGAAGAGATGTATAATTTGGGACATGCTCGGGCTGACTTGCCCCAATTGGTAGAGTTGGAAACATACCAGGGGATTCCAATTCAATCCCATCAAGGTGGCATGTGCCAATGCCATCTCACTACTCCAAGTGATCAATTTCAGTTCACAATTGATCATAATGAAAGGACTAAGAGTCAAAGGGAGCACATAAACAAGTCTAGTATCTGCTAACACCAACCGATAGAATAAATAAAGGGGAGAGTGATCCAACATGGGAAGTGAGATACTCAGCAGACTCATAGAATAGCGGATGTCCTAAATAGCACTCTGGCCTCAGAATCAGCCCTAAAGGCACTCGGATCTGGCTGAAAAGCCCATGAGAGTATTTCAGGCATGGAAAGCCAAGACACTCTGGCAAAAAGATCTCTGTGAGTGAGATCCCAGTGGAAAGAACAGGTCTTCAAAGAGGGAGGTGCCTTTCTCTGAAGGGAGGAGAGAACCTCCACTTTGACTATGACCGTGTCTAAACAAGATAAGAGTCGGAGAACTCAAGGGGCTTCCATAGCCTTGGAAACTCATAACTGGTGTAGGTTTTCTTTTTACTCTGTTGATAGTTTCATTTGCTATGAAAAAGTTCAGGAAACCCCATTTGTCCATTTTTGCTGTTACTTACTGTGCTTTTGAGATTTTACTTAATTTTGAGCAAAAGGAACAAAGCACGAGGCATTAAACTACCTAACTTTAAAACATATTAAAGGCTGGTGCTGTGGCGCTGGCTCCCATGTGGGTGCTGGTTCTAGTCCCGGCTGCTCCTCTTCCAATCCAGCTCTCTGCTATGGCCTGGGAAAGCAGTAGAAGATGGACCAACTCCTTGGGGCCCTGCACCCACATGGGAGACCAGGAGGAAGCTCCTGGCTCCTGGCTTTGGATCGGCGCAGCACCAGCCGTAGTGGCCATTTTGGGGGTGAACCAAAGGAAGGAAGACCTTTCTCTTTGTCTCTCCCTCTCACTGGCTGTAACTCTACCTCTCAAATAAATAAATAAAATCTTTAAAAATAAATAAATAAAAGATATATTTCAAAACTCCAATGATTAAAATCTAAAAACAGATCTATAGGCCAACAGAACTGAAGAGAGAACCTTGAAATGAGCCCGTGCATCCGTAACTAACCCATTTTTGCCAACGTTGCTAAGAATAATCATTGGGAAAAAGACAGCTTTTTCAACAAATAGTGCTGGGAAAATCACATATTTATATGCAGAAGAACAAAACTAGACTCCTATCTCCCACTATGAACAAAAATGTACTCAAAATGGATTAAAGACATAAATATAAGATTTGAAACTTTGAAAATACTACTAGAAAACATAAGGGAAACATTTCTGGATACAGGGGTGGGCAATGATTTTTTTTTAATCAGACTCCAAAAGAACTGAGTTCATAAAGAGAATTCTTTTTTTGGCTTATTGACAGTCGTATTCCTGGATCTTCACATGGCACAAAGTAAGCTAATTAATTCTCTGGCCTTTTTTTTTTTTAAGGGATTAATTCCATTCATCAGTGCTCCATATTTATGACATAATTCCCATCCAAAGACCCCACTTCCCAATAACATCTCATTGGTATTTAAGACTTCTGCATCTAAATTTGATGGTGGGCACAAACACTGAGTCCACGGCAGAAACTTAATAACTGATTTATATACAATTCTTAGTCTTTGGCAGGTTGATTAAACTGTAATAAATACATAATAGGAATCTAAAGTAAGTAATTTATAATGCTTATCCAATAAGGATGCATCCAGTTCTATAATCTGCTAAATAAAAAGATATTTTCATTTAACTGCTTTAAAATTTAATTATACATTATGTCCAGGAGAACTTCAATATATTTCCAAAACCATGCATAATAAAATGTTTCCAAAGAAAATACAATAAAACTAAAAAAAATGGGAAGAAATAAATACTTCAACAGTTTCAAATTTTAATTCTCTCTTATTTTTTTAAGATTTATTTATTTATTTGAAAGGCAGAATGACAGAGAGGCAATGACATCTGGTTCATTCCCCAGATGGCTGCAACTCCTGGGGCTGGGCCAATCTGAAACCAGGAGCCTGGAGCTTCTTCCAGGTCTCCCACATGGATGCAGGGGCCCAAGAACTTGGGCCATCTTTCACCTCTTTCAAAGGCCATAGCAGAGAGCTGGATTGGAAGTGGAGCAGCCTGGACTCCAACTTGAGCCCATATGGGATGCCAGCACTGCAGGCTGCGGCTTTACCAGCTATTCCACAGCACCAGCCCAAGCTCTCTTATTTTTTCAAAGATTTATTTTTTAAATTTATTTGAAAGAGCTACAGAGAGAGTGGGGGAAGAGAGAGAGAGAGAGAGAGAGAGAGAGAGTTTTCATCCATCTGTTGATTCATTTCCCAAATGGTTGCAACACCAGGCTAGGCTGGGCCAAAGCCAGGAGCCAGAAGCTTCTTTCCGGTCAGCCAATTGAGGGGCAAGGGCCCAAACACTTGGGCTATCTTCTGTAGATTTTCTCAGGCCATTAGCAGGGAGAGAATTGGAAATGAAACTGTCGGGATGTGAACCAGCACCCATATGTGTTGCGGGCATTGCAGGTGGTGGCTTTATCCAATATGCCACAATGCAGATTCCTATTTTCTCTTTAAAAATGTAGTTATTGGATGGTGTTTGGTTTGATGGTTAAGAAACCATTTAGGATGCCGAGTGCCTGGGTTCAAGTCTCCACTCGTGATTCCAGCTTCTTGTAAATGTATACATTGGGAGACAGCAGGTGATTGTCTAAACAGTTGGATTGCTACCACCGATGTAGGTGGCCCATCCCTGGCTATTGTCGAGATCTAGGGAATGAACCAGCAATTAAATTCTCTCCTTCTCTCTCTCTCTCTCTGTCTTTCTCTCTCTCTCTCTCTCTCTGCCTATGAAGTAGATAAATAAGAAATGTAGGGGCTGGCATTGTAACACAAAGGGTTAAGCCATCACCTGCTATGCTGATATTCTCATATGGGCACTGGTTCAATTCCTGGCTGTTCCATTTCTGATCCAGCTTCTGCCAATACACTTGAGAAAGCATCAAAGAATGTCCCAAGTGCTTGGGATCCTGCTGTCCAGGTGGGAGACCTGGATGGAATTCCAGGCTCCGGGTTTTGGTCTGGCCCAGTCCTGGACATTAGGGTCATTTAGGGAGTGAGCAAGTTGATGGAAGATGCCCCCCATCTCTTCCTCTCTCTGTGTAACTCCATCTTTCAATACATTATAAACTCTTTAAAATAAACAAATAAATAAGAAATTTAGAATAACTTCATAGATCAAAGCATGGGTGGGAGGGAAGATAGAATGGGAAGTATCACTATGTTTCTAAACCTATATATATGAAATACATAAAATTTGTATACCTTAAATAAAATTTTAAAAAATAATAATTAAATCATGCATGCTATTATTATTGTTTTAGTTAGTTGAATGGCAGACAGAGAGAGAGAGAGATGTACACACAGTGACTAAGAGAAATCTTCCATCTTTTGGTTCATTCCCCAAGTGCCCACAATAGCTGGCACTGGGCTTTGTAAAAATCAGAATTTGCAAACTCAATCCAGGTCTTCCACTTTGATGGTAAGAATGAACTATTTCAGCTGACACCTGCTGCTTCACAGAATGTGCATTAACAGGAAGCTGGAATGGAGGGTAGAGCTAGAACTCCGTCCCAGGTACTCGTAGTTGGAATGTGGGCATCCCAAGTGCCAGCTTAAGCACTGTGCCAAATGTCTGCCCCCATTTCACTATTATTGACATATTCAATAAACTTTATATTAGTGGTCATTTGATTTTTAACAAATGTCCCTAGAAAATGCAATGAGAAAAGACTCATCTATTCAAAAATATATAAGGAAATAATTGAATATTTTGAATAAAAAGATTAATTTATGCCTTTACCTAATTCCCCTTCCAAAAAGTAACTAAAAATTAATTACATATAATTAATTTTAATAATTTTAATAGTTAATTTTAATAATTAATATGTAATTATAATTTATATATAACTACAAAAATTTGAGAACATGTAGAAGTAAACTTTATGAGCTTAAATTAAGCAAGCAAGTCTTAGATATAACTTAAATTAATCAAGAAAATTTTAGATATAACATCAAAAGCATGGGCCAGAGGCAGTCTTTGGGTGCATTGGATTAAGACACTTCCTGGGATGCCTACATACCATGTCAGAGTGCCAGTTTGAGTTCTGGCTCTTCTGCTTCCAGTGGAGCTCCCTGGTAATGCATCCTAGAAGGCAGCTGGTGATGACCCAACTCTCTGTTCCCCGGCCACCCATGTGGGAGATTCTGATGGAGTTCAAGGTTACTGGCTTTGGCTGCCCAACCCTGGCATTTTTGAGCAAATGGGGGGGGAGCAATCCAGCAAATGAAACACCTCTCACTGTTTCTCTGTCTCTGTCTCTCTCTGTTGCTCTGCCTTTCAAGCAGATAAAAATAAACATTTTTTTTAAAAAAACCATGGTTCATTTAATATGTTTAAACTCTTTCAAAGTTTAAAACTTTCATACTTGAAGAGATAGTATTAAGAAAAATACTAAAAAGGAGCTTGCCTTTGGCACAGTGGTTAAGACACCGCTTGGGATGCCGCATCCCATATAAGAGTGCAAGGGTTTGAGTTCCTGCCCTTTTTCGGCTTCAGATTCCTGCTTATATATACCCAGGGAAGCAGGAGACAGTGGTTTAAATACAAAACAATGAGAAAAAACCCTAAAGGATGGAGAAGAAACGGTAAAAATTTTGTGGCAAGAAATGTGGATTGAGAAGTCAACACTAATGGATAATCAAAAAATTCTGTTTCTCCATAGTAAATCATGCTAACAAGAGAAAAAAGTTCAAGTTAAAGAGACCATTTATGGCAGAAAACAGGGATATTATGCTTAAACACTATGGGATGTAAAAATGCAAAAGTGGGATGTATAAATAAAGGGTGGGTTTAAACCACCTATGTTAGAAGCAGGTGAATTAACAGTCTTTTCTCATCCTGTGTGGCCCCATGACTACCTTTCTCCACCCTAAAGAAGGAAGGACAATTTGAAGCAGAGTATCTCCAAAATCAGACACCAGAGCAGATGGAAGACAAAAGCTCTGTACAAAGAAACCAGGAGGTACAGTGAGACTGTATGTACAAAGCATTTATCTTGGTCTTCACAAGCACAGTCATGTGTAACCTCTTCTACGACTTACTCTGAAGTAGTATATTGTTAAGTCATTCTCTGGAGAAACTCAAAAGAATGCTACAAAAATTAATATTGAAGAGAAATGTGTGACAGTCAATCAACTGTTACTGGTTTGTGAGAAGTAATTGTCTAATTTTTAGACATTTTGAGAACAATTTGAAGTGGAGTTGATAGCTTGACGTTCGCCACGGTGGGCATAGTTACATCATAGAAACAGCACATGCTGCAAGTCAGAGCTTCTTCACCCTGGAGAGCACTTGTTACTGATTTTCATTGATGTTTATCATAGGCAACATATTGTTTTGAAATATGTATATATTGTGCAATGGCTAAATTGGGCTAATTGACAAATGCATATCTCACTTGTCTTTTTTTTTGGTGAGACCATTTAAATTATATTTTCTCAGCATGTTCAAGAGTATACTATATCACCATTAACCATAGTAACCATGCTATACAATATATCTTTTTACTTTATTTCTATTTTCCAACTAATTTTTTTTATCCTCTGATCAACATCTCTTCAACACCTTAATAACCATTAACCAGCTCCCTACCTAGTTAGCATATCATGAAACTAATTATCTAATAAGCCACGCACTTTCACATAAATTGTTGTGCCTCAATCTTAAATATGAATGGGTGTTCAAGAATTTCCAGTAACCTGGGGAAAATCTATAATATAAAAACAAACTCCAAGAAATAAACAAAGAAACTCAAAGGAAATAGAAGATGAATCTGGAAGAAAAATGAAAACATAATGTTAAAATTTTCAAAGAGGAAAGTGAAGACACATTCAGAAATTGGTGAATATGCAAAAAGAAAAAAAAACACTCAGAATATAAGGAAGAGCTTCTGGAAATATAAGTATTGAAATAAATAAAAATCAATAGAAGAATTTCTAGATATAGTTGAAATATACCAGAAAGTACACCAAATATCAGTAAATAAAAAGCATCATTCCAGGTGTATACCATATGACTTATAAACATAACACAGGGGGCTGACACTATGGCTTAGTAGGAACCAGCATCTCATATGGATGTTGGCTTGTGTTGTGACTGCTCCTCTTTTTATCCAGCTCTCTGCTATGGCCTAGGAAAGCAGTAGAAGATGGCAAAAGTGTTTGTGCCCCTGCACCCACCTGGGAGACCCAGAAGAAGCTCCTGGCTCCTGGCTTCTGATAGGCCCAGCTTTGGCCATTGCATTCATTCGGGGAGTGAACCAGCAGATGTCTCTCTGTCTGTAACTCTACCTCTCTAAATAAATAAATAGATAAATAAAAAATAAAAAGACATAACAGGGCAAATGTACTGCTAAAAAATATCAGAAACAATCAAGAAATTTTCCCAGAGCTCTAGAAGTTGACTTGTTAAAAGGGTTCACTGAATGTTAAATACAACAAATGAAACACATGTGCAACAAGCACAGCACCACAAACTTTTGGTGCAATCAAATCCACCCCCCCAAAAAAAAAACCAAAAATTTTCAAGCTTCAAGGAATTAGGGAATAGATCGTATGAAAAATGAAGTGACAACCAAATCACTAAATGTGAACAGAGATTAGATGTTTTAAATAGATTATGTCTTAATACGTGTTTCCTATAATCTCTCAGAGAGTTGGTAGAGCTAAAATATAAAGTAGCAAACCAAAAAAAAAAAAAAAAAAAGTGGGGGGAAGAATAGAGGGAGAGTTCCAGAATGAGAGTTGTACATCGAACACCTGTAATTCCAAATATAAGAAGACAGGCAGTGTCAAAAAGGATGAGGCCAACATTTCATAAATCAAGAAATAAAGTTGTATTATTTTTACAAAGAAAATTGTACTTTATTAATAGTTACATTATTTATAATTGATGTTACTTCCTTTGGAATTATGGAGATAAATTTTAGAAGACAAAACTAAATCAATTGCAAATGATTACCTCCATGGAGTGGAGACACTTGGGAGAAAGAACTACTGCTTCTCTTTGTAAGACTTGGAGTATTTTGTAATGTTTAAAATAAAAATGATACAAGTATTCCTTTCACATAAAACAAAAAATTAACATCAAAGCTCACATTATAGTTCTAAAAAATGAAACCTATACTCCATCAAAGGAATATATTTTTAACAGACAAATATCAAAGAGATGTCACTGTGTTCACTGAAACTTGTGCATATCTGAGCCAAGACTTTGCTCTGCAGTCTGCTGTGAGGAACTTGTTCAAAGTGAACATAGAGTTCTGGTGTATAGGAGTGGTAATATGCAAATCTGACCACTGATATTAGTTTTAAATTTTTTTAAAGATTTAGTTATTTATTTGAAAGTCAGAGTTACACAGAAAGAAGGAGAGGCAGAGAGAGAGAGGTCCTCCATCCAATGGTTCACTCCACAGTTGGCTGCAACAGCCAGAGCTGCACCGATCCGAAGCCAGGAGCCAGGAGCCAGGAGCCAGGAACTTCTTCCAGGTCTCCCACACGTGTGCAGGGGCCCAAGGACTTGGGCCATCTTCTACTGCTTTCCCAGGCCACAGTAGAGAGCTGGATGTAAAGCGGAGCAGCCGGGTCTTGAACCGGCGCCCATATGGGATGCTGGTGCTCCAGGCCGGGGCGTAACCCGCCCCATAGTTTTAATAAATCACATTTGAAAATTGGCCCTTTACTATTATTTAAGTAGTATTCCAGAAAGATTTTTTTTTCTAAATTTGTGCAAAGAATTTTATATATTTCATTTGGAAATAAATTTTTGAAGAATAAATAGGTCTTAGAAAAGAAACCGTGTTGCATATGTTTTAGAAGCTAGTTCTAGAAGATGACTGTCATGTCATGAGTACCAAATACCTTTCCTTGCGGAATCTTCTGCTTACAGTTTTCAGTGAAAATAGACTACTTAGAAGTGCACTGGTGTGTGGAAATCAATTAAAAACACAACTAAAGTTTTAAGATTTCCTTTAATTTTATTCTAGTTTTAGATGAGAGTTCAGGTCAATTCTCACTTTATCCCTATCAGTTCATCCATCAGAAATTATAATTACCTTTATTCTATTCCTTAATTACTTTTACCAATAATCTATATAATATTCAAGATGATTTAAATTGCATTTTCCAAAGGAAAATGTTTAATTCAAAATGATTAGTAAGTAGAGTTGATAACAACCTTGTTTTCCCTACAGGGAAAAGGCACTTATTCAAGATAAAGGGTTTTAACATAAGCAAGAATGTAAATTCATCCTACATAATATAAAATGCTAAAAAACTCAACTCTCATTAAATAGGTACACATACACATACATATACATATATATGAATCTGGAGAAATGGATACATTAAAGAGTTTAAATGTGTTTGAAAATTGCATTATCACATATTCTTTCATAAATATAAGTTTATGGTTCCTTGTTACTTTTGTCATTTAATCGATTTTAATAAAGGATAATTTAAGAATAGAGGAAGAACTTTGATAAATATATATACTTGCTAACAAGACCACAAGTTGTATATAGAACATTTTTTTACCTCTCAAATATGTTCCACGTCAAGTTTTAGTCAACAATCTTGCCTACCCCAAGTAACCACCATTCTATTTTGTCACCATAGATAATTCTGCCTGATCTACTACTTAATATAAATAGAATTGGAAAAAGTTTTTTTTGATTCTGACTAATTTCTTCAATATACTTCTTTGCCAATTCATCCATGTTGCTTCACAATGTAATAGTTTGTTTGCTTTTAGTGCCGAGTAGTATTCTATTGATAGATATTTGTGTTTTGAATTTCAGTAATTATGGTAA